>NC_059164.1:23444590-24069590 GCF_019923935.1 Bubalus bubalis | reverse complement strand
TGAAAATGGAGGTGACATCACTATTACTGCGAGTGATTCATCAGTAAAGAATTTTTCTTCCTGTCCTCATCATCTTGCTGGTTTTGCTGGTCTATAGGTCTCCAAAGGAAGGAATGCTTCCACCAGAAAATACAGCATGATTCCACTGAATTGGAAGTGAAGACTGCCACCTGGCCACTTTGGGCTCCTCATGCCCCTGAATCAACAGGGAAATATGGGCATTACTACACTGGCTAGGAGGGCTGTTCCTGACTACCAAAGGGCAGTTGGTAAGGCTGAATCCCTTTGCTGTCCACTTGAAACTATCACAACATTGTTAATTGGCTATGCGTGCATGCTAAGTCCCTTCAGTCGTGTCCGACTCTGTGTGACCCCACGGACTGTAGCCCACCAGGATTCTCTGTCCATGGAATTTTCCAGCCAAGAATACTGGAGGGGTTAGTCATTCCCTTCTCCAGGGTCTCTTATAGACCCAGGGATCAAAGCCAGGTCTTCTGCATTGCAGGCAGATTCTTTACCATCTCAGCCACCAGGGAAGTCCATACTCCAATATAAAATAAAAAGTTAAAAAGAAATTGGACTGTTATTATAAAATAGAGGTAAGGAAGAAGATATCTGTAATGCACAAGTTCCTTTAGGGCAAAAGTCTCCAACCTTTTTGGAACCAGGGACTGGTTTTGTGGAAGACAATCTTTTCACGGACTGGGGAGGGGGGTACACTTTCAGGATGATTCAAGTCCAGTCCATTACATTTACTTCTATATCAGCTCCACCTCAGATCAGCAACATTAGATCTGGGAAGCTGGGGACTCCTGCTTTAGGGCATCTCTAACTACTACCATACCCTGTGGTTAAAGTGAATAGAAAACTACAACAACCCAATTGAGGCAGGATTACTAATGGCTTAGAACCTTCAGGAATAAAAGTTTGTATCATGATACCAGGTATAGACCACAACCAACTGAGGTACTTTCTGAGGGCTAAGACAGTATAGAAGGGATGGAGGAGTAGGTAATTTCAAATACCAGTTATGGCCACATGACCAGTTGCAGAAACTACAACCGTAATCATTTTGAGTATGTCTTCCTTATTTTATTATGAATATATTTGTGCATATACATAACATTTTTTCTTTCCTCTCTTATCATGATATGAGATGTATTAACTTTGCATCATAGTAGTTAAGCTTTATTAACTTTATATCAGAGTATTTGAGTTACAGAATATAAAGGGAAGACTGTCACTCAAGGATTTTGCATCATCTTCTGGTGAAAGGGTTAGTGAACTTTGGGTTTCATACAGGATTGTTGTATCATACCAAGTAGAAGTAAGACTTTAATAATGTCTTTAGAAATTAAGTATGTTTGAAGGAGATGTGTGTGGGTGCCAAGTGGACAAGGGGTGGACTGCAACGGCTATCAACATGGCTAGGCTATTGTACCCAACTATTTTCAACACCAGTCAAGTTGCTGTTGCGAAGCTATTTTTTTCAAGTGTGATTAAATCATTAGACTGAGTAAAAGAGATCACATTTTGGCTTCCCTGGTGGCTCAGAGGTTAAAGCGTCTGCCTTCAATGCGGGAGACTGGGGTTCAATTCCTGGGTCAGGAAGATCCCCTGGAGAAGGAAATGGTAACCCACTCCAGTATTCTTGCCTAGAGAATCCTGTGGACAGAGAAGCCTGGTAGGCTACAGTTCACGGGGTCGCAAAGAGTTGGACACATCTGAGCGACTTCAATTCACTTCACTTCATAACATGGGGGAGCTATATCCAGCCAGTTGATGATCTTAAGAGCAAAGACTGAAGTTATTCTGCCTTAAGATTGTAGTATCGGAAACTTTGTCAGAGGACTTGTCCTGAAGATTTCAGACTCAAGAATTCAACATTAATTTTAACCCGAATTTCCAGACTGCTGGCCCAACCTACAGATTTCAGACTTGCCAGCCCCCACAATTATGTAAGACATTTTCTCAAATTCTGCCCCTGTATCTATCCATCTATTTACCTACCTGCCTTTCCGTTCATCCATCCATCCATCCATCCACCCACCCAACCCATCTACCTTCCTCACCTCCTTTCGATTTTGTTTCTCTGGAGAACCCAAATACAACCTTATACCCAGCAACCCTGATGTACCCACTTAATCATTTATATAATGATTATTTTGGATCTCCTGACTGCAAAGAGTGACAATTTTCTTTCTTTCTTTCCATTCCATGTACATTTTATTTCCTTTCTTGTAATGGCTAGGAAACTCAATATGAAGTAGAATAGCAGTTTTGTAAATAGGACACTAATGGGGAAAGCCTTTAATATTTTATGACTTTGTATTTTGCTATAGATTTTTGAAGATACACTTTAGTATGAAGGGAGTTTTTTTAATTCAGTTTTACAGAAGTTTTTATAAGTAATGGTAATTGTAATTTGTCTAGTTTTTTTTCTGAATGCATAAAGAAAATCAGGATTTTTAAAATTATATTAATGTAATTAAATACACTGACTGGCTTTCAAATACTGAACCAATGTAGCAGAACTTGAATAATCTCTTCCTGATTGTAATTTTTTTTTTTTAATCTCACAAGATTTGGCTTTGACATCTTTTCTTTAAAATTTTTACACTGTGGTTTATGTTATTTTCATTTATTATTTTATAGCCAAGTGATCATAATTTGTATACTATCCCATATTAATTTTTTACATTTCCCTGAATTTTGGTTAATTTTTCTCATAAAATTGAAGCTATATAATTAGGTACTTAGAATTGAAACCTCTTATCACCATGATCAATTGAACCTTCTATCATCATGAAAATTTTCTTTTCATCTCTGCTAACACTTTCTGACTTATATACCTCAATATTATTATTATTCAATATTAATATTCAGTTGCTTTGTGTGTGTCTAGTTTCTGCTTATCAAATTTTTTTTTACTTTTAATTATTTTCTTAACTTTGAATTTAGCTGTGCCCGTTATTATAAGTATAGAATTGTTGCTGTTGTTGATAAACTCAGTTAAAATCTTTGACTTTGATAGGGAATTTAATGTATTAACACCAAGTATAATTACTAACATTTATGTTTAAATCTGTATTTTATATTTAAATTTATATTTCCCACATTTTTATATACATATTTACTCTACTTTCTACCTCTTATGGTTTGAATTCTTTTTATTATTTAATCTCAGTTCATTTGCTTGAAAATTGTAACTGGTCACATTGAAGCTAGAGCTTACCCTATGCAGGGGTACATACGTAGCTTTTTACCAACATTTAAGACTTAAACATGAAACTCCTTTTGACTTGCAACTCAGTTATTGGCTGTTTTATTCAGAGAGAACCACATGACAAAAGCCAGTGAATAAAGAATCCTGTGCCAGGTACAACTGAAATAAGCCAACATAAAAATGATATTTTCCAGAAACATTATATTTTATCTTAAAAAACCCATAAGATTTTCTTCACAGTGTACTAGTTTAATAGTTAAAAAATAACTTAGGTAACTATTAATAAAAATATTTTAAAAATAAATGAAAGCAAACAACCCCTCTTATCTAATATAATGCTGTATCACTGTTTCAATTCTTAAAAAGGGACATGAATGCAAAGCAATTTGATCTCACATTTTGAGATTATCACCTGCATCAACTTTTCCATCTCAGCATCATAGTATTTGAAAGAAAGTCAGAGAAGTAGATGTTTACACTACACAAAAAATAGATTGTGTATTTTTTACTCACTATTTTTTAAGCTGTTGGAGTAGTTATGAAACACTCCCAGAAATGTGCTGGCTTTAGCAGAGATAAAAATTTGTATAATTTTGTAGTTGGGAGGGCTTCTGTCTCAGTCACTTCCTATTTAAGTAGCCAACCCCATTGCTTGGCACAGCCTCAGCACTCAGGAAATGGATATGGTTGTTGGGTTTTGTTATGATTATCTTTAGTTCTGAACTGTTCATACCTTAACAATGCCTCATGTTTTAGCCCCAGAAGGACTGTGATACAATTTTGAGGACAGTCTCTCCCTTTAGAAATGTTACTTTCTAACCTAAAATGTTAATTGCCTGTATTTTTTAAGTCTTTTCTTCTTCCAAAAGACACAGTTAAGAAAATGAAAAGGCAAAAACAGCCGGGTAGAAACTACAACATTCTCAGACAAAAGACTTGTATCAGGAATATGTAGAGTTCTTGCAAGTTCATTACAAACAACAACCCAAAGAATAAACAAAAGATTTGAACAGATACTTCACAAAGTATTTTAAATGGTAAATATTCGAGAAATTAAAATTAAATGTACAATGAAATAGTACTATGCATCTATGAAACCAGCTAAAATGTAAAAAGCTGGCTAAACCAAATGTCTGTGAAAATACAGAGGAATTAGAACTCTCATATGACGCTCACAGGAATAGAAAATTGTACAATCATTTGGAAAACAGTTTGGCAATTTCTTGAAAGGTTAAAAATACACTTTCCCATGACCCAGTCATTCCAGTTCTAGGTATATGCCCAAGAGCTCTGAAAGCATATGTCCACACAAGACTTGTACCTACCTGTTCAAAGCAGCTTTATCTGTAACACCAAAAAACAGAAACAACTCAAGCATTCCTCAACAGACCATTTGATAAACAATTTCATGTACCCAAATAATGGAATTCTAAGCAACATAAAAAGGAATGAACTCCTGAGACACAAATAAGAAAAAGTTAAGCAATCTAGTATTCATGAGTGGTTCATGGTTTGAAAGAGTGACTACAAAAATGCACAATTACTTAACCACAAAATGCACAATTAATCAAAACAATGACACCTAAGATTGAAACAAACTGTAAGTGGCCTCTTACTATACAAAAAAAGTTGATTTCCTGGCAAATAGTTTTCCATATTAGTGAATTCTGAGAATACTTATAATAATACTTACCTAAGCTAACTTATGGAGAAGGCAATGGCACCCCACTCCAGTACTCTTGCCTGGAAAATCCCATGGATGGAGGACCCTGGTCGGCTGCAGTCCATGGGGTCGCTAAGAGTCGGACACGACTGAGCAACTTCACTTTGACTTTTCACTTTCATGCATTGGAGAAGGAAATGGCAACCCACTCCAGTGTTCTTGCCTGGAGAATCCCAGGGACGGGGGAGCCTGGTGGGCTGCTGTCTATGGGGTCGCACAGAGTCGGACACGACTGAAGCGACTTAGCAGCAGCAGCAGCAGCAAGCTAACTTATATGTAGAGTACATCATGACGCTGGGCTGGAAGAAGCACAAGCTGGAATCAAGATTGCCGGGAGAAATATCAATAACCTCAGATATGCAGATGACACCACCCTTGTGGCAGAAAGTGAAGAGGAACTCAAAAGCCTCTTGATGAAAGTGAAAGAGGAAAGTGAAAAAGTTGGCTTAAAGCTCAACATTCAGAAAATGAAGGTCATGGCATCAGGTCCCATCACTTCATGGGAAATAGATGGGGAAACAGTGTCAGACTTTATTTTGGGGGGCTCTAAAATCACTGCAGATGGTGACTGCAGCCATGAAATTAAAAGACGCTTACTCCTTGCAAGGAAAGTTATGACCAACCTAGATAGCATATTTAAAAGCAGAGACATTACTTTGCCAACAAAGGTCCGTCTAGTCAAGGCTATGGTTTTTCCTGTGGTCATGTATGGATGTGACAGTTGGACTGTGAAGAAATCTGAGAGCTGAAGAATTGATGCTTTTGAACTGTGGTGTTGGAGAAGATGCTTGAGAGTCCCTTGGACTTCAAGGAGATCCAACCAGTCCATTCTAAAGATCAGCCCTGGGATTTCTTTGGAAGGAATGATGCTAAAGCTGAAACTCCAGTACTTTGGCCACCTCATGCGAAGAGTTGACTGACTGGAAAAAACTCTGATGCTGGGAGGGATTGGGGGCAGGAGGTGAAGGGGACAACAGAGGATGAGATGGCTGGATGGCATCACTGACTCGATGGACGTGAGTCTGAATTCCGGGAACTCTGGGAGTTGGTGATGGACAGGGAGGCCTGGCATGATGCGATTCATGGGGTTGCAAAGAGTTGGACACAACTGAGCGACTGAACTGAACTGAACTGAAGCAAATTTAGAAACTTGTACACATAAACTTTAGTGTATGTACATTTCAAATTTCAGTTATTTTTTTTTGATGCTAAGCATACAGTGAATGACTTGGTTTGTTATTTGTAGTAGTCCACAAATATATAACATTTTTTATGATGATCTCACATACAGTATTTATTATTTTGTGTTATGTCTAAAATATGTTATATTTACATTAAAAAGTCTGACTCTGATTTCAACAATACAGTTGTAAGCAAAACTGATATTAGCAAAGTTGCACAGTAAATTGATATCCCTCTTGTTTTTGCCTAACATCTGCTATTTGCTTCCAGACAAACATGATCCTCTCCCTGTGGCTTCCATCCATGAAGCCTCTCAACCTAATGAGACTTGCTCCTACTTCCCCCCAGCTCATCCAGCACTTCATCTTGAGAATTCCTGGAGCCAAAAGGCAAAGGCTGTTTCCAAATTCAGAACCCCTCCCTTGAGGTAACTGTTGAGAGTTATTAGTGCTCTGAACAAATGCTGTCAAGTTCCCACCATTTCATACTGGATGCTCTTGCTGGCCCGTGTTTGTGGTCATGGGGGCCATGTGACCAGTGATGATAGATGAATTGTAATTATAAGTGATGTGTGTCACTCTGGAGATCTGAGTACTTAACTGTAACTTCAAGATCACTTTAGGAATCCTTTTTTCTTTTGGAATGATTATGAGAAAATTCCCTGAATGTCTGTGGTAAGTAGAAGCTCTCTGTCCCCATGATGGACATGTCACATAAGAAAATATAAAACATTTATCATTTTAAGTTGCTTGGAGTTGCTTTAAGTGACTTGGTGGTACATTGCTCCCACGGCATGAGCAAGCCAATCCTGAGTGAACTAGTATCATATATCATATTGTCACAGGAGCATTCTAGTGGCCTTGCTTTGGTCTTTGGTTTGGAATCCATAGGCGTGACTCTAATGGTAGAATGTCTGCCATGGGACAGGGAACAAGAGATCTTATGTAGGGGAATAACTGGGTAAATAGAAACTGTACACACACCTCGAGGCATGTTAAATAAGCAGCTACATATTCAGCACACCTGTAAATTAGTTGCTGCTGATGTTTTAACTGATGGTTATTTTTGTATTTTCAGTTTCTGGCTGAGGACAAAAATACTATGAACTGAGGATTCTATCTGCCCCAAATCCTTTTCGCAGCATTTTCTTAACATTTTGATTCTCAGCTACAAAAGTAGCTGGGGGAAGCTGCCGAGTGCAGGACCCACTAGTGAAGGCACAACTATGGGGGAGGCTTCTTTGCTCTCTCTTTGACAAACGCGATTAGTTTAAAATGAAGCTGGAGGAAGCTACTCTACAGTTATCCAAAGGCTTAGAAATAAAACCCCAGCATGAATATTGATAAAGTCATCCAAGCCTCCCTGGAAAAAAAAAAAAAAAACTTTCTGAAGCTTAAGTAGGAAAAAGCATTGTAAGAGTGATGACAGCGGCTCACCAATAATTCTTTAAAATATGACTAATAGTATTGGAACAAGAAAAAAGATTTTTGATTTTGGGGTGCAGGGGAGGGAAGACACACAAACACAATGCCTGGTTTTTGATTATGGACAAATCAGATCTAACTTCTTACTGTGAGAATGAGTTACCTGCCAGAAACTCAAAAGTTTTTTTTTTTAAATGAACAATTTTTCAAAGACACTGTCAAACCTTTCCCTAAATAAAATGAGATTTCACATCAGCAGAGAATTAAAATATATTTACTTAAAAAAAAAAAAAACAAAAACTCAAGCAGAAGGGCATCTGATGTTTTACAGACATTCCAACACCTTCGGGAAATTTGAACTCACACCAAAGGGTCTGACAGTCATTTGAGTCTCCATCTGTACTGGAACACATGTGCACACAATGCACACTGAATTGCTCCAATGGAAAAAAACAAAAAAACAAGAAAACTGGTCTTAAATTATAGAGGTCCTCTACCATTCTTTTTAACCCCAGAGTCTTTGGCAGCTTGAAATAGAGTGACTTAGAGTGATCCAGTCACAAAGCTTCCTTTGCTGCTAGAAACCACAATGCTGAGCTCCAAGCAACTGCTGCTCCAAGAACACACCGACTATAAACTAAACAGCCCAGAAGAAATCCAAGACTGAGGGACAATCCGGGGAGAAAACGAGAAGAAGGCATTGCTTGTTCTGATTTACCCTGGATGGCCCCTTCTCTGTTTCTTCTAAGTTTAATTATTTGCTTCATGTTGTCAGCTTGTTACCAGGATTTCAGTTCAGTCGCTCAGTCGTGTCTGACTCTTTGTGACCCCATGGACTGCAGCATGCCAAGCTTCCTTGTCCATCACCAACTCCCAGAGCCTGCTCAAACTCAGGTCTATCATGTCGGTGATGCCATCCAACCATCTCATCCTCTGCTGTCTCCTTCTCCTCCAGGATTTAGATAAGCTCAAATTAATTTTTGGGCTTCCCTGGTGGCTCAGACAGTAAAGAATCTGCCTGCAATGCACAAGACCCGGGATCCATCCCTGGGTCAGGAAGATCCCCTGGAGTAGGGAATGGCTACCCACTCCAGTATTCTTGCCTAGAGAATCCTATGGACAGAGAAGCCTGGTGGGCTACACTCCATAGGGGTCACAAAGAGTCAGACACTGAGTGATTAACACACACAAATTAATTTTCACAATTCTTTCTGTAACTAAAAATATCCCTGCCATCTTCCAATCCCTGAGCTGTATAAAACAACCTTTTAATATATATTCTGGGAGTAAAACAAGTGGAAATTTTAGATTCCATTGGGGTGCAACCACTATTTGGGGGCATGTTATTGACATCTAATTAACTGCTGTCATTTATTATAATGTTAGTATACAGATTATGTTTTATCTATTATGCATCATCTCATTTAATCTTTAAAGTAAACCTACTATTATCACCCTGATTAATAGATGAGAAAATTGAGTCTTAACAAGGCTGCTACTTGTCCAAGGTCATACAGCTCAGAAACAGGCTGAAAGTGAAACTGAGTTGCTCAGTCATGTCTACTCTCTGCGACCCCATGGACTGTAGTCCATCAGGCTCATGTATCCATGGAGTTTTTCAGGCAAGAATACTGGAGTGCATTGCCATTCCCTTCTCCAGGGGATCTTCCCGAACCAGGGATTGAACCCAGTTCTCCTGAATTGGCAGATGGACTCTTTATCACTGCCCATCTGGGAAGCCCCCTGGCTGGGGGACCATGAGTGAATCATGAGCATCTCATATCTTCCATTTCTGTGCTATATTGCCATGCTGTGGAGATGTATTTATCTTATATTTATAGAACGCAGGTAGTATGATAGGTAGGTGTTATTGCTATGGTTATCTGTATCTACGATTATCACGGTCACATACTCAAGTAAATCACAACCCACAGATAAGTTAACCCAGCTCAGCCACCCAAATGACACCGAGTCCTTTTCAGGAGGTTAAATAAAAAGCCTCCACTGCAGCTGTGACTTAAAGAAGCCCCCATCCAGAGAAGGAGGGAGTGAAACAGTGATAGTATGCCACAGTGACTCATAAAGTTCTAGTTTAAACTCTGTTCGCTCCCCCACAAATAATCCATGGCATAGTAATCCTGTTCTGAACTTTATCTTACATTTCAACAGCTCTTTGGGCCATCTCAACTGATACAGTTCAAATTTCCTGCTGGTCAGGTAGCACTAATATCTGCATTTCCCTTTTATTCCCTCCACATCATTTCTGGGCTTTCTTCACTGAGGAGCCACGTCCAGATAGGGGGTGAAAATTGAAACTGGAGCGCAGCGGTGGGGGCGGCAAAGCTGGGAGCATGGAAGGACTCATTAATCAGGGATCCAGAGCTGCCACTGATGAGAATCTGGGACCCGGGCATATTCTTCCCCTAGGGGAAATGTGGAAATGCTTGGCTTCTTTCTTTTCTCTTTTCCTGTGGTGCCTCAAAAAATGTGCAAGCTCTGGCTCCTAGCCAGTGGGGTGATTTCTTTGTTTAAAGGAAAGTGTAAAGTATTTTCACATTAAATGAAGAACTTCAGACATCTCCGGGCATCTGTCCTTTGAGGGCTTGTTAAAATTCAACAAAAGCCCATTTATACTTTAAGAGAACCTCTTCTTCCTTTGCTGGGTTGCCTTGGGATTTTCATTTCTTTCTGCAACACCACTCTATTTTGTCTTAGCTCTTCCTCTCAGAGGAATTATGGCTACATTTTTTATTTTTAAACCCTCAGATCTCTCCTGTTCTTTTAAAGTCTCATCTATGTTCTTAGTATTCATCTTTAACAAAAAATCTAAGATATATGAGTTGATTTTAACTGCCTCCGTTCACTTGTTAGGGGTGACAGAAACATTTGTTTCTGATTTTTGAAATTACGAACATCACAAGAGATTTACTAAGAAACCAGCTTTCCCTGAGTTTGTGACTTTTCATTCCAAGTTTTGTAAGTCTCCTATATATCTTCAATTTTCACAAGGGATATCAGGAAATAATTTTAGGAGGAAATATCCAATTTAAAGTTAATCCCTGCCGCCTCTATTTATCTGGGAACACTCATATATCTTGCTTTTTGGGTGGTGAATAAAAAGACTCTTCACCAGAGTGAAGAAGAATGTAAATTATGGGAAGTTTGAGTTTCTTTCATTGCCATGTGCCCACTAGCCTGTAGAGTGCCTCATACATATTAGATACTCAGAAATTGTTGTTTGAAGAAGTAAATGAATACATTTTCAAATAATAAAATATTAAGCCTTAAAAAGGTTTGAATTGGCTCTTTTGTCTCTTATAATTAAGCACTTTAACATTTTCTCTAGCACCAATTATACATTAATTCACAGTGAACTATAAATCATAATACAAGGAGATCAAACCAGTTGATTCTAAAGGAAATCAACCATGAATATTCACTGGAAGCGCTGATGCCAAAGCTGAAGCTCCAATACTTTAGCCTACTGATGAGAAGAGTTGACTCACTGGAAAAGACCCTGAGGCTGGGAAAGGCTGAGGGCAAAAGGAGAAGGGGATGACAGAGGATGAGATGGTTGGATGGCATCACCGACTCAATGGACATGAGTTTGACCTAACTCCGCAAGATGGTGAAGGACACAGACACCTTACATGTTACAGTCCATGGGGTCACAAAGAGTCAGACATGACTTAGCAACTGAACAACAACCTTATAGGAATCATAGAAACACAGCTTTTCTCACAAACAGGGTAGATTGCTGCTTTATATCTAGATCTCCTTGGGTATAGTGCCTGTAACAGAGGCACTGTGGACAACCAGCTCAATAGAGCACCAGGAACACAGCCATCTTGGATTGTACCCAGTGACACACGTAATTCCATATCTTCAATGTTACACGTGAAGAAGGATTAGTCTTTATTATTGTTGGAGAACTCTTCATACCGAAAGAATGTTTAAGTGAGATTACTTCCTGCCTAATTATGTTTGATTAGATCTTCTGGGATAATGAAAACTGATTATGTGCATGACCCTGGATACTTTTTTCACTACATAATAGAGAATGTAAGTAATGTCTTTCATGGAATTTAATTGATTGAAAAACTACTTGTTTTAATCTTATGGCAGATTTTCCATGAGAATTTTGGGGGAAAGCTTTACAAGTGAAACTGAAAATTATTTATTTGAAATAAGTCTAGATAATAGACTATATAGAATAGACTGATAGTCTAGATAGATAGACTGTTCTATTTAGACTTATTTCAAATAAATAATTTTCAGTTTCACTTGTAAAGCTTTCCCCCACAAATTGTCATATCTATCTATCCTATCTAGGGCTTATCTGGTGGCTCAGATGGTAAAGAATGTGTCTGCAATTTAGTAATGCCAGGTTCAGTCCCTAGGTTGGGATTCCCCAGGGAAGGGAATGGCAACTCACTCCAGTACTCTTGCCTGGAGAATCCCATGGACAGAGGAGCCTGGTGGGCTACAGTCCATGGGGTCACAAAGAGTCGGACATCACTGAGCAACTAACACTTTCACTTTCAACCTGAGCATGCGTGCTCAGTCGCTTCAGTCATGTCCAGTTCTTTTCGAATCTATGGACTATAGCCCACCAAGCTCCTCTGTCCATGGGATTCTCCAGGCAAGAATACTGGAATGGATTGCCATGCCCTTCTCCAGGGGATTTTCCCCACCCAGGGATTGAACCCAGGTCTCCTAAGTCTCCTGCATCACAGGCAGATTCTATACCACTGAGCCACTGGGACAGCCCTTCATCCTACCTATTACCTACCTAATCTATTTATGAGATGAGCAGCCAAGGCTGAGAACCACCCCTGTAACTGCAGTTGGTTCTTCCTTGAGGACACTGCTTCCTCAGGAGTCCCCTTAACAGGTGGCTCTTTTCCACACTCTCCTACCCCTGGGCCTGTACATGGGCCATGCACTTTTCCCTTGTCATTATTTCTCAGCAATTCTTTCTCCTTCATCAATTCTTCCCACTTTAAACCTTGTACTGTGAGAGCTCATGTTACCTTTCCCTGTTGTACTCATTTGCTGGCTGCTAGGTCACTTCCCTTTTTTTCTTTAGGAATTTAATTCTTAAAGGTCACTGTCTCCTAAACTACTCCTGTCTTAATTCTTGCTGATTTCAAAATCTATGTAGATGCTCCTTCAGTCTAGCTTCTTGGTGCCCTGCCCTCCTCTCTCTAAAATGATCACCTTCCATCTATGTAAGACAGACAGTACTAAGGTTAGACTATATAGTTTCTTTTTACTAACAACTCTTAACTTCCTTATGGTTTTTCCAGTAGTCATGTAGGGATGTGAGAGTTGGACCATAAAGAAGGCTGAGTACCAAAACAATAGATGTTTTCAAGCTGTGGTGCTGGAGAAGACTCTTGAGAGTCTCTTGGACAGTAAAGAGATCAAATCAGTGAATCCTAAAGGAAATCAACCCTGAATATTCATTGGAAGGACTGATGCTGAAGCTCCAATACTTCGGTCACCTGATGCAAAGAGCTGACTCATTGGAAAAGACCCTGATGCTGGGGAAGATACACGGCAGGAAGAAAAGGGGACTTTGAGGATGAGATGGTTGGATGGCATCACTGAGTCAATGGAAATGAGTTTGTGTAAACTCTGGGAGATACTGAAAGACAAGGAAGCCTGGTGTGCCGCAATCTATGGGGTCACAGAGTCGAACGTGACTGAGCAACTGAACAACAGCAACTTAACTTCCCAAAACTGCATTTTCAGGAATCTCTCTCCATGACTATTATTTTTTGCCTTTCCAGTTCATGCTTATTTATACATCATGGGGGCCAAAATCGATTGATTATACCACTTTTTAATTGTCACCCTTATGATTTTATGAACTGTCTTTCTTATTCACCTACCTTATATCTCATGACCCATCATTCTAATCTCTCCCTTTCCTTCCCTCTTTTCCTGCCTCTCTCCCTTCCTCCATCTCTCTCTCCTTGATTACATTTGTCTTGCAGAATTTCACTCATGGTTAATCCATGGTTAAATCCATCTCTCTGCCTACTCCACATCTGTTCCCATACAGCTGAATATGACTGCAGAAAAACACAACCATAACGATTGTCTTCCTTTAAATTTATGACCTCTAATCTCAAGTGGGCTCTTAATGTTGCCTGGCAATCATATTATATTTCCCTAGTCCATTCATTCTTTCACTCTCCCTGAAAAATAATTCCTACTCTTGCTTCTCTCCTCAAACTCATGATACTTCTTCTTAAATCCTAACTCTTAGCTGATGACCTTGTTTTCAGATAAAATAGAAACAGAAGAGAGCTTCCACAAGGTCCTACCATAATAACTAACCACCGACCTGTATCTGTTCTCTGGACTGTGGATGATTTAAACTCGTTCCTATCTAAAGACAGCTCTTCCACTGGGCAGGAGACTGTTTGCTTACTCTCCTACTTCTAGACATTGTTGTCCCTCTTGTTTAATTTTCCTCTACTTTCTACTAGATCATGTATAACAAACATCCACTATTACTCCTGTCTGAAAAAAGAAAAGGATTTTATTGACTCTACCATCCCATTCAGCTAGCACTTAATTTTTCATTTCCTTTTATCTAAAAAAAAAAAAAAAGGTTTCAAAATGTTGTCTAAATTAATAGTCCTCAATTCTTCTCTCTTTTCCTATCTTTCTTTCTTATAGCCTCTCCAGTCAAGCTTTGGAACTCACCACACTAATGAAATTTTTCTTGTCTAATCACCAATGAATTTCATGTTACTAAATCCAAATCAGTTCTTGTTCATCATCTCATTTGACCCGTTATCAGAATTTGATACAGTTGACCACTCCCCATCCTCCTCGAAAGTTTCCTCATGTGGACTGCAGGATACTACAGTCTTCAGGTTTTCTCTTTTCCTCATTGGCTGCTTCAGCTAATACTCCTTTGAGGGTTTCTCTATATCCCCCTGACCAGGAATCACTGGAGTGATTCAGGCCTAAGACCCCAAAGCCTTCTCTCCCTACACTATTTCGGGTATCACATCTCTTTTTTAGATGATTTCAAAAATCATTTCTCCATGGACAACTCCCCAGATGGATAACTGCATCCTGGACCTCTTCTCTAAACTCAACATCTCTCTATTTAGATATCTAATAGGTATCTCAAGTTCAGCAACTCCAAAATCACGCTCTTACCATTCCCTCCAAATCTGTCCTTCACAGAGTCTTCTCCATATCAGTAAATGACAAATCCACATTTCATTTGCTAACACCCAAATCTCTAAATTTTTCTCCTCATAATTTGCTTTCAATTCATCACCAAGTACCACTCAATCTACCTTTAAAATACATCTATAATCCAACCATCTGTATTCACTTCATCTGTATCAGCTTAGTCCAAAGCATCATTTTTTCAATGAATAATTGCAGCTAATAGTCTCATTTCTGCCTTTTTCACTCCAACAGTTTATTACCAATATAACCTACTTTCAAATCATAAATTCAAACATGTCACTGTTCTACATAAACCCTCCAAAGGGTTCTCATCTCACTCAGTAAAAACTAAAGTCCTTACATTGGTCTACATCATCTGGTCCTGGTGATGTCTCCATGGTCAGCTTCACTGGTTGCTCCATTCTGGTTATACTGGTTGCTCCATTATGCTCCTCTTCTCACACTCCATGAATAATCTACCTTCAAAGCTTTTGCAATCATTTTCTCAGCAAAACCATTTTCTATCATAAATACACATGAATGGATTTTTGTCTGTTCCTATTGAAGTATAAACAGCATTCTCAGAGAAGCATTCCCTGGCCACCATATTTAAAATTCCATTCCCTATTCCTCTTATATATTTTTTCTATAATTTCTGTCAATATCTAGCTTACTATATATTTATTTTATCTTTTACCTATCTTCTAGGAGAGTATGGGTTTCATTCTGGTGTGTTAACTACTCTACTTCCAGGCACTAGTGCATATTTGTTGAAAAAAAAATGAGTGAGTGAATGAATACAACAATGCTTATGATTATCAAATGACAGAGTACTGATATATCAGGGGAAAATGACTGCAAGCAAGAAAAAGAGGGGAAAAAGCATCAAGTATTTTAAATAACATTAAAATAAAAGGCCCTTTACCTAAGAATTATGTTATTACTATATTCAAAGAGCTAAAACCTAAGTACCGATTGTGTAAGATACTTTCCTATATTTACAGCTATACAGCTTGAGACTCATGGTTACCAAAAACTGTTCTTCATAAGAATCTGATGGAATGTTAAGATACAGTTCAATGAATCGCCTAATGTTCGATAGTTCAAATCAATTTGTACAGAAGAGAAAACTTACGAGACTCTACTAGCCATCACAAAAATATAAGATGATTTAGACCATCTATCTCATTTAGTGATCTTCATTAATTTTATGATATTATTCTTTTACGGTCTAAAATGGAAAACCTAAACCTTTAGGGCCAAAATGAAGTCTCATATGAAGTGGGGAAACCTGTCACCCTTGATGGAGATTTGCACTTGGATTTTACATAGAACACTGGACAATTCCACTGGCTCTCACACAGTCCTTTTTACTGTAATCAATTATTAGCACTTCACATGCTTGTGGGGTTTTATACCAACCACACTGTTAAGTAGTCTGGGCTTCTTCTCCTGCCAGTAACTATAGAGTTACTTCTGAAGATCTGATCCTTTTTTTTCTTTTTTTTTTTTTTCCCAGTGAGTGAAAAGCAACCAGAGACAGCTTGAAGAATTCCAAATGCTGTCAAAAAAAAAAAAAAAAATAAAAAAAAAACCCAAAAAAATCAGACTGAATTAGCCAAGGGAGGAGAAGGGAAGTGGAAAAGAGCAGTCACACGAGTTCACGGGCCTGGCTTTTTATCATGCCTACTCTGGGGGCCACATCAGTGGCCTTGCTTTCGTGCCAGAAGCAGTGCAAGTCATAATTAGAATATGGAATATTGCAAAGAAAGGGGAAAAGGCCCCATCTGTGCAGCCACTTTAACTACAAGCCCAGAACCTGTTTTATAGCCGAGGCACAAAGACCGTATTAATACATGTGGTTAGTTCCTTCTCTATACATACTGTGGATTCATTGTGTCTGCTTTTCCTAGGTGGAGCAAACACAGACATACAATATTTTGTTCTCTTTTTGCTGTTACACTTCCTTTCTCGCCAGATGCAGCAAACCCCTTCCTAAGCCATTCTGTCTGTACTGCTCGGCATGCTGACACCCATCAGCTTGCAAGTGAGCGCGGCTGTCAGCGCGGGATATTTTCTCCTCCATTGTCACTGGTCTAATGACATCCTCTGGTTTATGTGCTTTTCTCTCCAACACCACCATAAGCTAGAATAACTCATTCAGTCTGGGTGTGAGGCACTTCTCCTATAATTCATGCCAAGAAAAGGAAATCCCTAGACTTATGGACAAATAGTGTAGCATATGTATGGAGCACTCAGCAGTCTCCATGTGTAAACTTTCATTTAATATAATGAAATAAAGCATTTCAATGTACATAGTGCTTTTTTTTTTTTCAGATAAAGAATTAGGGATGAGAGATATTAGAAAAATAGGACCATTATTTCCAGTACCACCTTGAGAGTGAGAGTTTTACATATTTAGGTGGATTTTAGAGTCTAGAATGCTGTGGGAGCTTAATAAATGACTATTAATTATTATTTAAGTACAAATGTTGACTGAGTCATAAGGTAAATGAATGCCTTTGGGAATATTCTTTAGATAACAGTAATGTATCCAGACTTGCTATCAGGGTTTGAATAGGTGTGCTTACTCCAGTATCAGCATGAAAATACCAGACACATTTTTTTATTTCCAGAGGCCAGTGGTGCCCAGCACTTAGTAGGTATCTCCAAATATGCTTTAAACAGTTGAACTGAATTTCCTAGATTTTTATAACCTCTATGGGTTTTTGTTTTGGCAGCTACAACCAATTAAGAACTGTTTTCTGGCTGCTGTCAACATAAATATTTGAAAGTGTTAGTGGCTTAGTCGTGTCTGACTCTTTGCGACCCCATGAACTGTAGCACACCAGGCTCCTCTGTTCATGGGATGTCCCAGGCAAGAATACTGGAGTACGCTGCCATTCCCTTCTCCAAAACATAAATACTTAGGAGCAATGATTTAGGATTTTGCTCAGCAGTTCTTGTCTATGAAAGTTACTTCTCTTCAGAATTTTTCTTTGTTAAGAGTAAGAGAGGTTATTAGAATCAGAGAAGTCCAAGTTTCAAGGCACATTGTTATGTGTGGTCTATCTCTAATGTATGTATTTGGATTTTTATCTTCTAAACTTAGTATATGTCTTTGTAGCTAGCTTCAGTAACAGTAATTTTGCAGCAGAGATGTTTGTTTAAACCCAGGTGTTTCGTATTTTAAAGTTGATACCATTCTCTCTGTAATGGTCAGTGAAGGGTAAAAAGGAATGGAAACACTGGGCCACAGCCCACCTTAACAATAATCACAGACTGTAGTAGTTCTGCCTCATCTAATGTGGAAATCATCATATAAGACTAGCATAATTACACAAAAATGGAGCCAGCTAACAGCAAAAGGGAAGAAAAAAAGTAGGAAAAGACATAATTAAGATTGAAACAAAGTTTGTTGAGAAATTCCTACAAAGTTTTGGATAGAAAGATCTGTGAAAAAGATCACTTAAATTGTTATGTCTGCTATGGTTCTGAATTTTTAAATAGCTTTGTTTTCTGAATTTGGATTAGAACTTTGGTTGATTTGGGCCTGAGGGCTGATCTTATATTTCTAGAATCTCTACCAGATGACTTATCTCTTCCAGTTCATTTTTACTATTTTTAAAGAGAATTTCTTAAACAGTTAACCATGTCATACATGGCTATAATTTTGTGCTTGCTACAGAATCATTTTCTTACTATTGTTTCTTAGTTAATGGGTTAAAATAGTCATGAAGAGCTTGTTACATGCTGGCATTGTGCTAAGCAAGCTCCCTTCATTTACATTAATAAATACAAAATCTTAAATAATCAACATTCCCCCCACCCAAGGCTATTAGGTTAAATACAAAAATAAGAAATTAGAGGTGACTTCAGCAGGCTGGCAAAATAGGAGGTCCCCGGCTCCTTTGTGCCCTCAGCAACTATAATCTGGCAGCCATCCACAGATAGAAGTATCTTTGTGGGAACTTTGGGACCCACTCAGGAGACTGTGAAACTCCAGTGGAGTCCAAGACTAAGGAGGGGTATTTTGAGAAGGCAGGCCCACGCACAGGTGGCTGACTCACCAACCGTGGTCCTGGATGCATGCGTGCTCAGTCACTCAGTCATGTCCAACTGTTTGTGACCCCATGGACTGTAACCTGCCATGCTCCTCTGTACATGAAATTTTCCAGGCAAGAATACTGGAGTGAGTTGCCATGTCCTCTTCCACAGGATCTTCCCTACCCAGGGACAGAACCTACTTCTCCTGTGTCTCCTGCATTTGCAGGTGGATTCTTCATCACTGAGTCACCTGGGATGCCCATGGTCCTAGATACAGACCCAGAAACAGCTCCATCTCCTGTGGAACTGGCTTAACTGCAACCCCAACTGGCCTTGGCTCTGCTGCCAGGACCACCCACCAGGGGACCCAACAGGAGTCATGCCGATAGGTGCCTTGGATAACAGGCCTGCTGACATTGATCCTGGGTATGGTCCTGTGACCTGACTCCAGCCCCTCTTAGCTAAAATCTGGAGGCAATTCTGCCCATCTGTTCCCCATACTCATCCCTCCTGAGGCAGGCCGCCACCCTCAATCTGATAGCAGATCCAGAAATGGCTCTATCACTGAACCTCAGCCTCTCTCAGCTATGGTGTCACAAAAGTCCTACCTGCCCAGAGACTTGATGGGAGAAACACTTGTCTTTGCCCCTGGAAGCAGGCCCACTGAACTCCAACCAACTGCAGAGCCTAAAACAGCCCTGAGGTACTGGCATTAAAACAGACACTAGACCAATAGAAGAGAACAGAGAACCCAGAAATAAACCCATGCATATACAGTTAACTAATCTTTTTTTTTTAAACTTTACATAATTGTATTAGTTTTGCCAAATATCAAAATGAACAAGTGTGCCAAGAATACACAGTGAGGAAAGGACAGTCTCTCCAATCAGTTGTGTTTGGGAAACCCAATATCCATGCGCAAAAGAATAAAACTGGACTCTTGTCTTATACCATACACAAAAAATGAAACTGAAATGTATTAAAAACTTAAATATAAGAACTGAAACTATAAAACTCTTATCAAAAAATGCAAGGAAAAGATTTTGACACTGGTCTTTTCAATGATTTTTTTGGGTAGCACACCAAAAGCATGGGCAACAGATGCAAAAATAAACAAGTGGGACTACATCAAGCTAAAAAGCTTCTGTAGAGCAAAGGAAACAGTAAACAAAATGAAAAGACAGCTTATAGAATGGGAGAAAATATCTTCATTCCATGTATCTAATAAGGGGTTAATGTAAAAAACATATACAGCTAATATAAAAAATTAACATGATTTAAAAGTGGAAAAAGGACCTGAATACACATTTTTCCAAAGACGACATACAAATGGCCAAAAGGTATATGCAAAGGTACTCAACATTACTAATTCTGCTGCTGCTGCTGCGTCGCTTCAGTCATGATCGACTCTGTGCGACCCCACAGATGGCAGCCTACCAGGCTCCTCTGTCCCTGGGATTCTCCAGGCAAGAATATTGGACTGGGTTGCCATTAATTCTGAGGGAAACGCAAACCAAAGCCACAATGAGCTATCACTTCACACCTGTTAGGATAGCTGTTATCAAAAAGATTTGAGATAATGAGTATTAGGGAGGATGTAGAGAAAAGGGAACATTTTTACACTGTTGGTGGGAATGTAAACTGGTGCAGCCATTATGGAAAACAGTATAAAGGTTTCTAAAAAGATTAAAAATAGAAATACCATATGAACTACCAGCAATCTCACTTCTGAGCATTATCTAAAAGAAATAAAATTAGTTATCTCCAACAGGAATCTACCCTTTCATGTTCACCAAAGCATAATTCACAATAGCCAAGATATGGCAACAACTTATGAGCCCAAGAGATGGCTATGGATAAAGACATGTGGTGGGTGTACATATATGTGTAAATATTCATTCATACACACACACACACACACACACAATGGGATATTATTCAGCCATAAAAGAGAAGGACATCCTGCCACCTGTGACAACATGGACCTTATGCTAAGTGAAATAAAGTCAAACAGAAATATAAATACTGCATATTCTCATTTATACGTGGAACTTTAAAAAATTGAACTCATAGAACCAGAGAGTGGAAAGGTGGTTGCCAGAGGCCAGGGGAAAGTCAGGAGAGCTAGTGAGAAGGTACAAATATTCAGTTATGACCTGAATTCATAAATAAGATAACTATAGTTAATAATACTGTACTGCATAAATGAAATTTGTTGAGAGTCGATCTTAAGTATTCTCAACACACACACATATTCTCACATTTGGTACAAACATCACTTCTGATATGAAATATTTAAAAGCAAGTGTGCCACTTCCATCTCTTTTTGACAGCAAATTTGGAGGCTATGTTTTGGTCTACATTCTTAAGTCACCATTTGGTGGAGTTTTGCTCTAAAAAACTTATCTTCTTTAGATTTTTATGATTGATAAATAAAGTTTTATTAGGTGAAGTCATTGATATAACAAGGTTTTTTTTAATTAATGCAAATTTCCTAGCTATACTAATAAGAGCCCTTTATATATAATTACATAAGTAAAGCATGTATATATTAATTTTATTCCCTCCCCTACTAGATTTGAAAAACAACACATGGGACTTGTCTTTAAATACTCAATAGCTAGGCATAATCAATATCTTATATATAAAGAACAGTGGTTGAATGCTTAGTGGAAAAAAAGGAACTGAAGCCTATATATTTTTTTCATATATATGTATACATATATTTTTTCATGAAAGTGAAAGTCGCTCAGTCACGTCCAACTCTTGGTGACACCATGGACTATAGCCCACTAGGCTGCTCTGTCCGTGGAATACTCCAGGTAAGAATACTGGGTAACCATTCCTTTCTCCAGGGGAATCTTCCTGACTCAGGGATTGAACTCAGGTCTCGCGCACTGCAGGCAGACTCTTTACCAAGATGTGGCTTTCCTGGTCCCTCTGTCTGTGTCTTCTTATTCACAGTCTAGCCAATCCTCCCTCTCTGTTCAGAAATTCCTGCCTATGATACCAAGGAAGATTTAGCTTCATCGTAAAATTACCTAGGTTCTCCTAAGAGCTTAAAAATTGAGAAAAAAAAGTCCACAAAGACTTGTGGCTCATTCCTCTTTCCTGCCCTACATCTTTACTAAAATGATTACATATAGAGCTGCTTGCCTGCTTGACAGGGAAAGGAGAAAAGAAGCTAAAATCTCAACAAGGCAACCAAAGCTCTAGAGACACCAATTCTCTGCCAAACTGTATCCCCAACAAGAAACCTATTTATCTTCTATATATACACACACACAGACACACACACGTGTGTGTATTATGTATATATGTATTTATATACATACTGTTGTTGTTTTGTATTAAAGTAATAGGTATTCCAACAATTCAGGTAGACTAGCTCTCTTTCCAATATCAGAAATGATAGTTTATATAACTTAATAAAGTCTGTTACCATATAAAAGTAACCTCACAATACCTCATGGTTTTAGGATAGAACTAATACTCAGACCCTTAGAAATATACTGCCAATTCAAAAATAGTTGAGTTAGGAAGTCCTATGAGAAACTGACCAGATTTGTTTTTCAGATATTATACTATTTTCTTGGCCTCTGATCTTGGGGAAGTGTTGGCACATGGCTCCAGTTCCTGCTCTTCAGATTCGCTTCCTGAATGGAGAAACCCCGGGCACTGTTTTCCTTTGTTCAGGTGGCCAATTATGTTGCAGGGTGGTACTCACAGGGCAGAACACTTTTATAGCTACTTGTTTCAGTCTGGCCAGCTCTGCAAGCCTTTGTTCTACTTGTGGTCAGTGAACCCCAATTCTGGAGAGGTTAGTTTCCCACTCGTACTGCCCACCCAGGCAGGGAGCTTGAATTGAGCATTGGGTTTCCCTGTCAATCTCATCTTTTTCCATTTGCTTTTACCCTCCTCTGGTTCTGAGCTGAACCCAACATGGTTTTCCCTTAGTGAACTGTTGTGTTGTTCTAGGCATTAATATCATTGTCAGCACGGTTGTGTGAACAAGTTTTATTCGTTATTTTGGGCTTCTTCTGCCAGTAGGAACACTAAGTCTATAATAGCAATCAAATGCTTTGGACAACTGTTCATTCCATACTTGTCACTCGCCAATTCAACTGCAGAGGCTTTCAAATTTCTATTTAAAGATTTAAAATATTCAGATTTATTTTCAAATTTCATGATTTGAAGAACATAAACAAAAATATGAAAATAGAAAATAAGTTTAATTTATAACCCCATTACTCAGAAATAAACAGCTAAATTTTGATATACTTTTCAGCCCTCTTTATTTCTTAGCATTTATTAATTATATGTATACCTAAATACATATGTACACATACCTAAACTTTTTCAAAGCTGAAATTGCAACTTATAAGTTTTAAAATTATATTACAAAAACATTCAGTCTTCAATTATTGTTACATGATTCCTAATAACTAAAACAATTTGAGTTACTTTATATGCAAACCATCCACTTTTCCATGCACATATGGAATTTTTCTCACTTTCTGCTACTCTGAATACTTTCAGATTGACTGTCCTTATACCATTTGTGCATGTATAATAATTTACACAAGATCATTTTCTAGAACTGGGTTTTCTGGGCAAAAATGCAGATAAATGTTCATGTATCTTGGTTTACTATTCCAGGTTTCTTTCCTACAAGGTTTGGGAAAGTACATCATACCTTTTATAGCATTAATAATTACTGTTTTTAACCTTCATTAGATATTAAAATTAGATGTAATTATAGATATAAAGTAATGCTCAAAATTCTCCAAGCCAGGCTTCAGCAATATGTGAACCGTGAACTTCCTGATGTTCAAGCTGGTTCTAGAACAGGCAGAGGAACCAGAGATCAAATTGCCAACATCCACTGGATCATGGAAAAAGCAAGAGAGTTCCAGAAAAGCATCTATTTCTGCTTTATTGACTATGCCAAAGCCTTTGACTGTGTGGATCACAATCAACTGTGGAAAATTCTGAAAGAGATGGGAATACCTATACACCACCTGATCTGACTTTTGAGAAATTTATATGCAGGTCAGGAAGCAACAGTTAGAACTGGACATGGAACAACAGACTGGTTCCAAATAGAAAAAGGAGTTCGTCAAGGCTGTATATTGTCACCCTGTTTATTTAACTTATATGCAGAGTACATCATGAGAAACACTGGACTGGAAGAAGCACAAGCTGGAATCAAGATTGCTGGGAGAAATATCAATAACCTCAGATATGCAGATGACACCACCCTTATGGCAGAAAGTGAAGAGGAACTCAAAAGCCTCTTGATGAAAGTGAAAGTGGAGAGTGAAAAAGTTGGCTTATGCTCAACATTCATAAAACGAAGATCATGGCATCCGATCCCATCACTTCATGGGAAATAGATGGGGAAACAGTGGAAACAGTGTCAGACTTTATTTTTGGGGGGCTCCAAAATCACTACAGATGGTGACTGCAGCCATGAAATTAAAAGACGCTTACTCCTTGGAAGGAAAGTTATGACAAACATAGATAGCATATTCAAAAGCAGAGACATTACCTTGCCAACAAAGGCCCGTCTAGTCAAGGCTATGGTTTTTCCAGTGGTCATGTATGGATGTGAGAGTTGGACTGTGAAGAAGACTGAGCGCCGAAGAATTGATGCTTTTGAACCGTGGTGTTGTAAAAGATGCTTGAGAGTCCATTAGACTGCAAGGAGATCCAACCAGTCCATTCTGAAGGAGATCAGCCCTAGGATTTCTTTGGAAGGAATGATGCTAAAGCTGAAACTCCAGTACTTTGGCCACCTCATGCGAAGAGTTGACTCATTGGAAAAGACTCTGATGCTGGGAGGTGGGAGGGATTGGGGGCAAGAGGAGAAGGGGATGACAGAGGATGAGATGGCTGGATGGCATCACTGACTTGATGGATGTGAGTCTGAGTGAACTCTGGGAGTTGGTGATGGACAGGGAGGCCTGGCGTGCTGCGATTCATGGGGCTGCAAAGAGTTGGACAGGACTGAGCGACTGATCTGATCTGATCTGATAGATATGATTTGCCATTTTTGAATAACAGTCTAATATACTTGAGTGTGAGATTCAGTACTTCTCTCTGATTATGATATTCTTTATTCCTTCACTTTTCACAATTTTCTTTTCCTCCAAATTGTTTTTGTTTTCTGTTTGTTTCGATCCCTTCCCTTTCACATTAGAGGCTTTCATAAAATGCTTGCTAATCCTGGTTTCTTTACTGTATTTAGGATTGAAGGGCCTGAAAGCTGATTAGAAGCCCTGTGCTTGTTATGGGACCTTTGCTCTTGAGATGACAGAACGGGGATCTGACTGGGCCATGTGTCATCTCTGCGCCTGGGCCATGTGTCATCTCTGCGCCAGTGCCTTTAGTCCCCTTCTTTGGGGCTGTACATATTTCCCACTGAAAAACTCTCTAAGGCCCTACCCAGAAGTTATGTCCTGGCTGTAGAAGGGCCGTAAAAAGGCAAAGGTACTCGAGGAGGAAGTCTCATTATGTAGTTGGCATGTGTACTCTTGATGCCCATGGGTTTTGTTTTGTCATATCACGCTTGTCCTCAACTTTTCCTTGTATCTCTCCGTCCAGAGATCCTGTCTGTCAATTTTCCATGGAGTGTGAAACAATGAATAGGGTGAAGGAGGGGCAGTTAGGGGAAAGAGTGGGAAAGGAGATAGGATCAGACAACTGCTTTTCAAATAGCTCTCATCCAACAGCTCTTTTATCAGCTTCGCCCTCACTGTGATACCTGTGGACATTGGTTCTTGAGTCTTTTGAAGACTCTGTGGTGTAGATCAGGCCATGGCCTCTCATTCACATTTCCCAGGCTTCAAAGCCCTGTGGCTATCGTCTCTACTCCTACTTTCAGTATCCTTGTGCGTCTGTGTCTTTTAAAATAATCACTTTAGTGATATTACAATAGGGTTTCAAGATTCAGCAGTAATGGACAACCCAAAGACACCTTTGAACTTAGGTATTTCTCTTATAACAGCATATGTTCAATAATAAGTTTTTTTTCCCAAAGAAAATGGAGAGTTTTATAATTTAAGGAGTTTAACTCATTAACCTCCATTATCATATGCAATATGACCAGACCTACTTTAGTAATTGTTTTGTGTATCCTATTTATACTACCTTCCTATTTCTTTTTGCCTTTTATTTTTCTTTCATTTAAAATAATCTATTTATGGTTTCTGGAATGGGTTGCCATGCCCTCTTCCAGGGTATCTTCCCAACCCAGGGGTCAAACCCAGGTCTTGTACATTGCAGGAAGATTCTTCATCTGAGCCAATTAAGCACATTTATATTACATTCCTATTTCTTTTTTTGGTTTTATTTTTCTTTCATCTAAAATAATATACTTATGATTTCTGGACAATTTTTTTTTTATTTTTAAACTTTACATAACTGTATTAGTTTTGCCAAATATCAAAATGAATCCGCCACAGGTACACATGTGTTCCCCATCCTGAACCCTCCTCCCTCCTCCCTCCCCATTCCATCCCTCTGGGTCGTCCCAGTGCACCAGCCCCAAGCATCCAGTATCGTGCATCGAACCTGGACTGGCAACTCGTTTCATACATGATATTTTACATGTTTCAATGCCATTCTCCAAATCTTCCCACCCTCTCCCTCTCTCACAGAGTCCATAAGACTGTTCTATACATCAGTGTCTCTTTTGCTGTCTTGTACACAGGGTTATTGTTACCATCTTTCTAAATTCCATATATATGTGTTAGTATACTGTATTGGTGTTTTTCTTTCTGGCTTACTTCACTCTGTATAATAGGCTCCAGTTTCATCCACCTCATTAGAACTGATTCAAATGTATTCTTTTTAATGGCTGAGTAATACTCCATTGTGTATATGTACCACTGCTTTCTTATCCATTCATCTGCTGATGGACATCTAGGTTGCTTCCATGTCCTGGCTATTATAAACAGTGCTGCGATGAACATTGGGGTACACGTGTCTCTTTCCCTTCTGGTTTCCTCAGTGTGTATGCCCAGCAGTGGGATTGCTGGATCATAAGGCAGGTCTATTTCCAGTTTTTTAAGGAATCTCCACACTGTTCTCCATTGGACAATTCTTTTACCATATATTTATAATTATAAAATCAAATCTCTTAACAAATCTTTTGACATTTTTGGTAAATTAAAAAAAAAAAACTGAGAATGCTTTTAACCTTACTTCCCCAATGTAATTTGGCACAGACACTTGGAAAACAGTATGAAGACTTCTCAGAAAACCAAATATAGAATTATCATATGATCCAGAAATCCCACTCCTGGGCTTATATCCAGAGAAAACTCTAATCCAAAAAGATACATTCACACCCCTATGTTCACAGCAACACTGTTCATAATTGCCAAGACATGGAAACAACCTAAATGTCCATCAACAGAAGAATGGATGAAGATGTGTTACATCAATATAATGGAATACTACTCAGCCGTCAAAAGGATGGAATAATACCTTTTGCAGTAACATGGATGGAACTAGAGATTATCACACTAAAGTGAAGTAAATCAGAAAGATATAGACAAATACCATATGATACCACTTATCTGTGGAATCTAAAATATGACACAAATGAATGTATCTGTGAAACAGAAACAGACTCATGGGCACAGAGGCTTCTGGTTGCCAAGGAGGGGAGTTAGAGGAGTGATGGAGGAGGAGACAGGGCTTAGGAAATGTAAACTATGATACAGGGAATGGATAAACAGCAAGATGCTACTGTATACAGCACAGAGAACAATAATCAGTACCCTATGATAAAACATAATGTAAAAGAATATACATACATGTGTATAACTGAATAAATCTGTTCTACAGTAGAAATTAATACATTATAAATCATACTTCAATAAAAATTTTTAAAAATTAAAAAATAATCTTACTTCCCCATCTTCGAAGGTACAATTTGTATATGAAGGTACAATATGTATAGGCCCAAATGATGAAAGTTATCTTTGAATTATCATTCTTGTGTCAGTTTTTTTCAGAAACTTTCCACCTTTTTTGCATTTACTTGTACTATCATTTTTACAAACATTATTTAGACATAATTTTACTCTACAGGCTTTCATGTGATTTTTATTACACAATTTTCTAATTCTTGAGTTTTGCTATTGATTCATTTCTGTATCAACTAGTAGTTCTTCAAGTACCTTTATCAGGACTGCTATGAGAGTTTCTGAATTTTGTAATTATGACATATTTCTTTGGTCGCTCTACACAATGTTTTAGCTCAGTATAGAATTTAAGGCTAGTGATATTGGAAAACTGCTGACATTCTTTCCTTCTAGTATTCAACTATTTTAGGTTATCATTTAGTACACAAGCTCTGGTGTATAAAAAATAGAATATTTTCCATAATTCCTTTTGATTTCATAATCTCAATTTCTGATCTGACCATTCCTTAGGTCAGGTGAAAATCTCAGTCCTTTCTGAAATAGTCATCTTAGACTTGTTCCCTTGTTTCATATACTTAAAACCTGTGTTTGAGGTTGGGGGAGGAACAGAAAGGGAAGAGGACAAATGTCTTGGTTTGTCTGAGACTAAGATTTCCTGCTACAAGTGGGGCAGTCCTAGGTAACCTGGGACAGGTGACTCATCCTAGATGTTGACCCCAGTCTTTGGTTCCTATGGTTTGCTTGGGGATGACCGTTGTAGAGGATTCACAGGCTCTTAGAATTCAGCTGCTTCCTTCCTGCTTCCTGTACATGCTTGCGTGACAGGATCCTTTCACTTACCTTCCAGGGATCATGTGCACAAAATGGGATAACACGGCCAGGTAGCTAGCTATCTAGCTATTTATCTACCAACCTGCCTATCTATCTTGCCTGCCTGCCTGCCAGCCAGTTCCGCAGCAGAACTGCTAAAGAACAAGATGTGGCTTCCCTGGCCCCTCTGTCTGTCTCTTCTTATTCACAGTCTAGCCAATCCTCCCTGTCTGTTCAGAAACTCATGCCTATGATACCAAGGAAGATTTAGCTTCATCATAAAATTATCTAGGTTCTCCTAAGAGCTAGAGAAAAAAAAAAAGTCCACAAAGACTTGTGGCTCATTCCTCTTTCCTGCCCCACATCTTTACTAAAGTGGTTACATATAGAGCTGCTTGCCTGCTTGACAGGGAAAAGAGAAAAGAAGCTAAAATCTCAACAAGGCATCCAAAGCTCTAAAGACACCGACTCTCTGCCAAACTGTATCCCCAACAAGAAACCTATTTATCTTCTTAACATTGGGATTTAAATTTCAAAAATATTTTAACGGAATATTGGAAGCCCCTTTGAGTTGCAGATTTAGATTTCTTGTCAACTCAGCAAAAATGGTCAATTATCAACGCAGTAAAGATAGTTAATTAATCAGCTACCAGCCTGATTTAGCTTACGTTTCAAAGCACCATGAGCTCATGTAAGTGTAACCTCTGTTCTTAAGGATCCTTCGGTCTTAATAAATTCTATTTACTTATATGAACACAAAGTTATGCTTTTTGCTCTTTGAAAACCATGTATACAATGAATATAACAAAATCAAAGTAATTTTTCTGTAACTGATAGTCCTATACTCTCCCCAGCATGTTGTAAACACAACCTTGGAATACATATGGTAACTCCAGACTATTCACTACCTCAAGAGAAAGTCGAGTAAGTAACCTGAAGTTAATGGGCATACGATTCAGCGAGACAGACTTTTCTTTAAAAACAGAAAATCAATCCCCTCCAACCAGTGCTTGGAAAGTTTCCCTGGGCTGTATGCACTTTGTCACAGATCTACCTGCATGACACTGCTAGTGCCCATCAGAGGAAACAACCCTGGAAAGAAAGAATAACAAATACTCCTTGGCATAGTTGAGGCCACCCCTCATGTAATGTTGCTTTTCCTCCTTATTGCTTTGTTTGGGGGGGGGGGGGGGATCGACAATACTGTTGAGATAAAGGGTAGAACATCAAAGTTTTCTGTAGAAGACTTCCTTATTTATGTTGCTTCTGAGTCTAATCAAATAACCCTAATCTTCACTATTCTCATGGAATTTATTGATCTCTGCTTCCCAAGCTAGGAATAGTGTGACCAGGAGAAGTGCAGACTTCTGGCCATGAACATCAGTGCACCTGTCGGCCCATGAGGTATTCTGACAATATCAAATATAACCGTGTGTGTGCCATGACTTCTATTCTCAGTCTTTCAATTGCATTCAGGGTATATTTGTATTCAAGTTTATATCCATCAACGCCTGCTAAATATTTTAAATTTCTGCCCATTCTTGGTATTTCATGTTGAGTTCTGTAGTACTCTGGAATCACAAAGGAAGATACGTACCTGGACGTTAGTTTGCATACCTTGTTATTTTGCAATTGATCCATGTTTGTCTTTTTATTCCCCACCTCCCATTATTTTTGGCTTCAATTGGTTTCCTTAGCTTTTATTTACATTTATCATGGATTTAGAAATCCAAGACAACGGTTAAAATGATTAAATAAACTTTGTCAGCTATGTTGCGGCTGTCTAGTCACTATACTCTTTGCCTGAATGTATTTATCAATGAATGCTTGCATCACAGCTGGCTAGTGGTCAGTGGATGCTCTGGGAGAAAGTTATTGGAGGAGAGCCTGTTTCATGTCATTTGTTTTTACTGGAGGTTGTTTACTATGGCTTCTGTTTGGTAGTCCCTTTCGGAATCCAGAATAACAATGTTAAGACTAAACTGATCATTAAAAACATTTAGACACAGACATAACTCACATCTCTAAGCTTCTACAGTAGATCAATCCTTCAATTCTCTGTTTGTAACAGATTTAATGGGCATGCCGTTACTCTCTTTATTACTAAGAAAGCAGATTCAATGGGGCTAAATTGTCTAAAGTAATTTAACAATTAAGAGTCAGATATTCTGACTCAAGTTTCAGTGTTCTTTCACTGCACTACTGGCTCCCAAACTATTTTGATAATCATACATTTAGGTACACAAAGTCCACCTAAACTTTCCATTTCTACTTCCTTACTGCTGGAGAAAGGAGCAATTACAATAAAAATAAAATACAGTCTAAAGCTAAATTTGTCCAGAGTGGTTTAAAAGCAGAATTTATTAGAAAGCAAGAAAGCAGTTGAAAAATATGTTCAACTCAAGACTAAAACAAATGATGCCTTCTTGGACACCACCACATTTCCAACCCATGTATATGAGTACCAGTCAACAGCAAGATTGCAGCACTGCTGAATGTGTTTGGGAGCCAGACTTCATTGCAGAAAAAACCAACAGTCAATAAGAGGAATCTATTATTTTTATTTATAAATATTACATTTAGTAAGGTATAATAATTCACTTTAAAGAGTCATTCTAAGTTACACATAAATACATACTTGCATGGAGTTGACCATTATTTGGTCATACTTGAATTTTATGTAAATTTTCACTCATCAGGGAAATTTTTTCTGCCAAAAGGAGATCATAGCCCACACCATAAAAGATCACTGCAGTGTGGTTTCTACAAAAATTTCAAACTGTGCCCCTTGGAAGGATAAAATCTAGCTAATCTTATGCCAGGTTTGATCAAAATTTGGTTTTGACCAGATTAACTTGGTTTTATCGTAATTTTTATATTGAGATTTAGTAAAAGATATAAATAAATAAAAAGATTACAGTCAACCTTTTGTATCTAGAAGTTCCACATCCACAGATTCAACCAATCATGAATGGAAAACATATGTTTTAAAAAACCTGTAGAAATTTCCAAAAGGCAAGACTTGAACTTGCTACATACTCTCAACTACTGACATAGCATTTACATTGTATTTACAACTATGTACATACTACTTACATTGTTTTAGGTATTAGAAATAATTGAGATAATTTAAAGTATACCGGAGAATGAGCATAGGTTATATGGAAATATTATGCATTTTATGTAAAGGATTTGAACATTTTTAGATTTTGGTATCAGTAGGGAGGGTCCTGGAACCAATCTGCTGCATATATCAAAGGACTACTGTATTTAAAAAAAAAATGCAGTTTAGTACTTCTCATACATTTTAATGTCATGACATGTAGAAAATAATTTTAATTGGCACACTGGCATCATTTAGAAGTAATTTCGGGGTGATCTATGTGAAGCCTGATGAGAAACATCATAGTTTCTGTACTTTATTTATCAGTAATAAAAAATCTAAGTTAATGTTTTCAGAAGTTTTAATGAACAACTTAAAATTGCTAAATAAATGTAAAATTTTAATATCAGTTTTGATGCTTGAAATGGATCCATGCAATAATTTTAATTGATATACATTTTAAATGGTTATAAAATTGTTTTAAATTTTGTTATCCCCTGTAACCATACCCATAATGCATTTACAGCCCACTAATAAGCCATGACACATTGGTGGAAAAACAAATCACTAACGCATCTTACTTGTTTCAAACTGATATTGTCTTCATACATTCTCTGCCCTCTAATAGTTTGTTATTTAATAAAGACAATACAGAAGGCAGACTGTATGGAGTTTTAAGGAGAGTATACAAATTTGTTATAACTTTCAATGTAGCTCTTCAGTCTCCCATGTGTTTTTTATTTTTCCCATTTACAGATTTTTCTCCAGTTCTGGCTCTTAAAAAATATTTACAATATTTATTGAAACTTTAGTATCATTAAAAGTTCATCTCAGTACTTTCCATATAAACTGTCACAAATCTATTTAAGATGGATGGCATTGTTATTCCACTTATGTTGCAAGGATGCTAAAGGACAGTGTGTCCAAGTTTGCAGAGCCAGGCCATGTGGGCCAGCCTTTACTCTCTTAACCACAGACTTTCAAACTGCTGCTCTCATGCCTGAAGCCTTCCAAAGGGTAAGAAACTAGCTCACTGCAGACACTGCCTTTTCAGACATCTCTGATGTTTACACCTATTTTTCTCCATGTTGAGCTAAGATATGATTTCTAATAATTACCAAAGTCAGGCTTTCTCTATTAGGTAATGCAGAGTGATGCCTTGTTGAAGGATGGTTCAAGGCTGCCTTTGAGATACTTGGAGACAATGCTTGTCCAGTCTTAGTAAGAGCCTCTCTCATTCCTCCTGGAATGTCTGAGTCCTTTCACTTCTCTAACAGTCCACAGGTATAGACAGGGCTCTTAAGCTAAGAGACTATGACTTCCACTTAAAGTTTCCGCTTGGCTTAGTCTATCACAGAGCAAGGACAGAGAGTAGCTCCTCTGTTCGGATACCTACCTTCCATTAATGAAAAATCAAACTGGCATTTTTGGCAGTTTCATTGCAATCTTGACATCAATTTTACACGGGCAGGAAAGGAAATGACCTGAATACTTATTTAGAATCCTAAGCTGCATAGGAGTGATATTTATCACTTCACAAGGAGGGCACTGATCACGGAATGTGATGGACTGGAGGGGTCCTCTGCTCTGGGTTCTGTCCTTTAACCACACTCGCTATGAAGGAACGTACCCTTTCACATACTCCCTTGCCAACAGCAGTGACTTACGGCATCAACTGTGCAAATGAGAGAAATTGTGTGGCCACAGTGGGAGGCGATCAGCCAAGACAAATTGGGGGAGAGAAGACAGACTGTGAAACTGAAGGCTCTTGTTTGAACTTGGAGTTGAATGAGAACTGCCTGGGACAAAACCAGTGCATGAGACAAATTAAGGAAATAAAATATTTGGAAATGGAGTCTTGGAATAATAGGAGACTTCGAGGTCTGGCTTTTAACCAGAGCCTGAAATTAGTGGTTCTTTGGTCTAAATAAAACATTCAGTCATTATGAACTGAACAAATATGGTTAGGTCACGTTCAGGAGGAGAGTCTGACTCATTCTCAAACTCCTAATTCCCTGAAAACAGTGTATACAATTTTCTAACAATGTGATTTTAATAATACTGAGGTGAAATTTTACTTCTGAATTTTCAAACCATTCTTAACAATTAAACTGAAGGTATCCAAACACAGTCTATAAAGAAAATTCCCATGCTGGGTCAGATAATCTAGAATTGTATTCCCGCAGCACCATTATTTAATATTTAATCTCTCTCTGCTCTAATTTCTTCCTTTATAAATTAGGATTAATATATTTGTTTCACAGAATTAAATGCGACAATTCACAGGAAAAACATTTTTGAAATATAACTTACTATTCAGATGTCAGCTATTATCATTAATATTTATGACACTATTCATATTGCTTAAAGATTCTTTTCTATATTTGAAGTTCCTCATTATTGTAAATGATTGCTGAACTGGGAATCTCCTAAAAATGCTCTTTTTTCTTGTATTAGAGATTGGTAGTCAACCACCAAACACTTTCTTCTCTTCTTCCATAGCAACAGAATTGCAGTTGATTTTGTTCCTAGACATCCTGACAGATGTTCAAGTTTATATGAGTGCACTGACACGTGCCACTTCCACGATAATTTCTTAAGTCCTGGCAGAGCTTCCTGAGTTTTTCTTTCTACTTCCCAACAGTTCTAACTTGGATATGATGGTAACACACAGGGAGGACCCCACAGAGGATGATGAAGAAAAAATATGAATGAAACCTGGACCTCTGAATCACTCTATAGACCAAAGCTGCCTGATCCCTGGAAGCCCTGCGCTGTGCTTTTCTGGATGGAGAACTAAACTACAGTCACTGACTCTGCTGTCTGTTTGATACAAGAGCTTAGTCAATTTTTTAAAAATTACATACATGATGCTTTGTGGTATTTCCACGTTTTTTCTATGATCACAGAAAACAAAATGGGGAAAATTAGGAAATGTCCTAAATAATAAAAACTCAGATTGGCAACATGGGATGAATAGCACTGATAGTCTACTACCGGTTAAAGGATCAAGAAGTTTGATTTGTTTTTAACACTGGGAAAATTTAATACTTATAAAATAATTGCAAAAGCAGCGTGGTCCCCTTTACCCTTCACTCAGCTTTTTGTTACAGTGACATCTTATAACTATAAAACATTTATCAAAAATCAAGAAATTAACCTTGACACATGAGTATTAACCAAAGTACAGGCCTTATTCAAATACTATCATTTAAAAAAAAATACTGCTATTTTTCTGTTCCAATCTAATCCAGGATTCCTATGCTGGATTCATGCCTATGTGGTCTCCTCCAATGTGGGGCAGTCTTCAGTCTTTTCTTGTGTTTATGACCTTGACATCTTTGAAGAGTACTGGTTTTTTGTAGAAAGCCCTTCAACCTGGGTTTGTCTCATGTTTTCTCATGATTGGCTTCAGGCTAGGATTAATGAAAAGACTATCACAGAAGTGATGTGCCCTTTTCAGTACCTAGTATCAGGGGCTACATGAATCAATGCTGGTAATGGCAACCTTAACCACTTGGCTATGGACATAACTGCTAAGACTTTTCATTTGGAACTACTTTTGTCCTGTGATTATTAAGTACTGTAAAGGAATACTGTGCAAACATCTTGTTTCAGCTTAAACTTTTGTCCCACTCACTTTAGCATTCACCTTTGGATTTTGCCTGTGGCAATTTTTACTGTAGTGTCCTAATGGTGGTTTCTAATTTCTCTTGGTACTTTTCAATTTGTTAAATGAAACTCTTTTGCAGGGAGAGTCATTGAATTTTCCCTATTTATTTATGCAGTAATTAATTTATTTACATTGTTAAATACTTACAGATTTTTATTTTGGGGGTTTAAATCTCAAACTCAATAAGTTACCCCAGTAACTTATTCTGTTATTCAAGCTATTCAAACTTTGTCCATTGGAGATCCTTCAGTTTGGCTCTTATGCCCTTTCATATGCCAACCTCCTTCATTTGCTTTTTTCCCTACATTCCTTTACTTCTGCTACTGTATAATGATCCAGGCTTATTTCATATTTTCCTGCCTCACATCTAGAGAAAACCATTTCTCCCAGGAGCTCTGTTCATTTATTAGAGAGTGGTATTTAGAAACCCCTATCTGGGCATGGAGTGAACTGATTTGCTAATAGGATGTCACTGATGCTAACCCCACTCAAATTCATGCATGCACACATGTCTACACATGCATACATATCCACAGATATTTTTCTATTTACCTATATGTATATGTACGAAGTGAAAAAAAAACTGAAACTGAGTCCTGTCTGACTCTTGTGACCCCATGGAGAATAAAATCCTAGATTTGAGTTTTATGAGTTTGGCTTGAGTGACACACCTACCCTTGGAAAACTGCTCTATCAATGTGATGCAATGATCTGACAAACTTGGGTTACGAGTCCAGTCTGGAATCTAGCAGTGATGCCAGGCGCCTTCTAACCACAGGGCTGAGACTTGGGGAGGGGTGGCTCCCTAAGGAAAGTCAGGGTATTTATATCAGAAGAAGGAGAATGGATGCTGGGCTGGCAGAAGTGATAGTTGCTCACCACAAAGGCCCTCAGCAGAGTTCAAGTGAATGAAAGAAGCTGAAGTGGAAGTGAAGGAGACATGAACGGCTCCACTTAATCACCAAGGGTTTGAGAAAAGCAGTCCCTTCTCTTTTTGCATTATATGGTATGCGAGTGAAGTGCTCATAATTCCTATATAGCATGCCCTTATGTAAGTTATGGAAACCATCTAAGTCCAGTGTGTAAAATTAAATTTGAAACATTTCATTCTTATTTTCACTAAAAATAAAGTTTACTGGACATTTAGACCAACAGTGTTGATTAGAAGAGAAAGTACCATGACTTTTAGGGCACTGTGGGTGCCAGTTGAAAAGTCCAAATGAAATGGAAAAAAGAAATGCTTACTGATGAACCAGAATTTAACTACTATGCATGCGTGCATGCATGCTAAGCCATTTAGCCGTGTCCAACTCTTTGCAACCCTGTGGACTGATGCTATCTCATCTAGCGTTGTTGGTTGTTAGCACCAGAACATCCATGAATATAAGCAAACAGTGTATACTGTGGGGATAATGTTCATAGAATGATAGAATATAGACCCTGAAAGAGATTCAGACACTGATATCACCCCCTTCACCTAACAACAGACTAGTGATAATTCATTCACTACCTGGCTCAGTCTGGTGTGGGTTTTTTTTTTCCTTATGTTCTGTACGGCCTTTATATCTTTATCTTTAAAGATATACCTTTATCTCCATATTTGGTGTTTCCCAGACACCACATAGACAATTCTTATCACCTGAAAGGGTAAACTGATTCTGTGATATCCTTGAGACTTTTCTTACCTATGGGGCTAATATAGTGAGTGAGGAGAGAGCCTGGAGTCCTTTAGTCCACGAGTTTATTGCTTGATAGCTGAAACTATAAACAGCTTTCATTCATTCATCTGGTTAATATTTATCAAGCATCTGTGTGAGACCCTGAACTAGGCACTGAGACAACTGTAGTAAATACAAGTCTCTATTCCCACTAATCTTTACATTTAATTTATTTAAGAACATTTTTAGGGGGGAGGGGAAGGAAGATGCTTCTTTGTAAGAGTATGCTAGTGTTTTCCAACATGAATACACACCCAGAACTAGGGTGTGTATTCTATGACACATGGCACCTATGATGTGTTTAAGGAAGAAGAAATAATAATCGCTTTTGATCCTTACTTCCTGAGTGGAGAGATGAAAATATTTTCAGCAAATTGTTAAGCTACTTCCTACTGTAAAGAAGTTCTTAGAGACTTGGAAGAGTTATTTGCTTACATCAGTTTTTAGGAAGTAATTCGTAGAAGAACAATTCAATTGCAAAGCCTAATATTGTTCCTCAAGCTACACCCTCTCTCCCTTTTTGTAGAAAAACACTGCCCAGACTTCCTATTAAATACAATCTTTTCCTAAAAGATGGCAAGTGGCATCAGTTTTGAAACAATGGAATGCCATCTGGAATCATAATTTATAGTAGAGAAGGTAGTTACAAAATGAGCATCATCATTTACGAGTATGTACACGCAAAAAATGAAGAGTATTTCATTAATTTTAACAAATAGGGCACTCACAGTCTTATTCAAAACGCAGGCTTTGAAATTAAAGTCTAGTCAGAACAGAGAAACACACAGATAAATATTCTATTCACCAGAATGTGTGTATGTATGTAGATACGTGTGTGTGTGTATGTGTATACAGGCACACATACACACATGGACATATACAGATGTATATCACATCTATTTATATAATACATAGACATATTTGTGAAATATTTTTGAATGTTTAAGTACGACAGTGGATGGCGTGAGAAATATAGAAATAAAGTAGGAAAATAATTTCAAACAAGTGAAAATAATTCAATGCTAAGGTTGAGAAAAGTATCAAACTGCTACTTTTTGTGAACAATTAATCTAGTTTTCAACCTGCTGAGAATATTGCACATGCGGAGATTTTACACATGGAAAAAATCTCCTGAAGATACACTAGCTGAGACTTTTGTTTTTAAGTTGATTCTCACAAGTACTACTGACAACCGTGTCATCGTGTATGTCCTTACACGCGTTTGAGTATGAAGGTTCACTCTTGGTGCTTCACCGTGGTGCGGGTGACAGTGCTGTATGCACCGAGACCTCTGAGCACCACCAGGGATTAGAAAGAGGTTTACGCTGAGTGGCAACAGGTTGAATCTCACAGCACACCTTCTCGTGACAAGAAACCATGATCCCCGCTAGGTGTAAAGAGTGAGAGAGTTTTGTACTTGGAAGTGTCAGGAAGTAGGGGAGAGTTACCTGAGGATATACAGGTCAAACTTTGAAGGAAAATATGTGTAAAAAAATAGTAGAAGAGCAAAAATATGAGTAAAACAAACAGAGAAAAAAATCGTGTTAAGGGCATCCATTTTAAAAGTGTTTCACACATACAGTCTCACAGAGCCAGCTTTTTCAATCTCTGTGAAAACTTCAACTAAAATTATTCAGTGAAAAGCTGGAGATTTTAGACAGTAGATAAGGATATAGATGTGACTGAAATTCTGTGAAAACAGGTGGCTAAGAAATTTGTTAATATAAACCTCTTCTTAACTATCTTCTGTAGGAATGCTTTTTCAATCCCATATCTATTACAGGTGTGCATTTTCTGGGGACTTTCCAGGTGCACAGTGGTAAAAAAAAATCCACCCACCAAAGCAGCACATGCAGGAGATACAGGTTTGATCCCTGGGTCAGGAAGAAGCCCTGGAGCAGGAAATGGCAACCTGCTTAGCTATTCTTGCCTGGAAAATTCCATGGCCAGAGGAGCCTGGCGGGTTGCAACGAGTCGCACATGACTGAGCACATATGCACATACATTTTCTGAAAAATGCTTTCTCTGTGTGTGTGTATATATATATGTTTCACAGTCAGTATCACCACTGGCTTTAAATATTCTTATATAATCCAGTAAATAATTATTGAGACTCAAGAATATTTTTTTCAACATGAGTTTTGTAAGCTACAAGAATGTTTGTACACCACCATGTAAAAATTATCACTTAGAATTCTTTTATGGAAAAAAAAAAAAGAATTCTTTTATGGACTGAGTTGAATCATTGGAAAAGACTCTGATGCTGGGAGGGATTGGGGGCAGGAGGAGAAGGGGACAACAGAGGATGAGATGGCTGGATGGCATCACTGACTCGATGGACGTGAGTCTCAGTGAACTCCGGGAGCTGGTGATGGACAGGGAGGCCTGGCGTGCTGCGATTCACGGGGTCGCAAAGAGTCAGACACAACTGAGCGACTGAACTGAACTGAACTCATACATTAATTTATAAAATGTTGGCATATTCCAAAATATTTTCCTTTGCATCTGGATGCATGATCAATTAATGGTTGAGGGGACATACTATTCATTAACCAAAGCAGACTAAATACAGTCTCTAAAAATACATGAAATATTTCTTTTGCCCAATAAATGATTTCTCCTGCATTTCTAAAATTATTTGTTCTCTTAGATAATTCATATTTCTGTGTTCCAACTGTACATGTTAAGCAGTATAGCAATTTACATTCACATTTGGTTAATATTTACTTTATATGTTATTTCATAATGATTATGAATAAGTTTGTTTTTGTTTAAACGTTTCTGACTATCAAGAGTATATGTGTCAAACTGGTAAATTTTATAAATAAATAAATAAATATAAATTTTATTTTAAATAGTGATTAGACATGAACCAAGAACAAATCATCTGTATGGTGTCATCTTCATTTCCTTGTTTTCTTGACTACTGGGGAGAAAATTCTAGACTTAGTGCCGAAACATGGATATGACCATGCAGTGTTAGGTATGGAACATCGACTACCATGAGAACTGATGTGCAAAAAACTAATTTAAGCATATTAAGTATTCTTCAAGAAGATGACATATATATGTCCCAGTTCTCCTCAACCCCCCAACACATATACACTATTGATACTATGTATAAAATAGATAACTAATTAGAACCTACTGTATAAAACAGGGAATTTTACTTAATACACTGTGGTGACCTAAATGGGAACACAGTTCAACAGGAGGGGATATACATACATACATACATACATATATATATATATATATATAATTTTATTTTTAAATTTTACATAATTGTATTAGTTTTGCCAAATATCAAAATGAATCCGCCACAGGTATACGTGTGTTCCCCATCCTGAACCCTCCTCCCTCCTCCCTCCCCATAACATCCCTCTGGGTCGTCCCAGTGCACCAGCCCCAAGCATATATTGTTGTTGTTGAGTGGCTAAGATGTATCTGACTCTTTTGTGACCCCATGAACTGTAGCCTGCCAGGCTCCTCTGAGATTTCCAGGCAAGAAATCTTGGGGCGGGTTGTCATTTCCTTTGTCACAGGATTTTTCTGACCCAGGGATCAAACCCAAGTCTCCTGTATTGGCAGGTGCATTTTTTACTGCTGAGCCACCTGGGAAGCCCATATCTATGTTAAATGTGTGACTGATTCACTCTGCTGTACAGCAGAAACTAATACAACATTATAAAGCAACTATATTCTAATAAAAAGTAATTTTAAAAGTAAAATGAATAAAAAGTCAGAACTTTCCCCCTAAAACTTTCCCCCTAAAATATCTTTCCCCCTAAAATATCCATTTTTTAAACTAAACTTTTTTTTTAACTAAACATTATCTGCCAATGTAGTTCTATGACCAATCACAAAGTCACCTATGCTATTCTTAGTTACATCTTCTTTCTTCTCCCTTTCACTTCAACTTCTTTACTTTTCGCTTTGCTCTGCCATGAATTTCTGCAACTGCTAATCTGAGTTAAATACTTTTAAGAATTTAAGCACCTAAGGCTCTTAAAAAAAAAAAAAAACAGTTATCGGATACTACAGTCAAACTCTGGAGGCAGACTGGAATGGATTAGAATGCAGCAACTAGACCTGCCTGGTTTTTCAAGACAGGACACAGGCATCTGGGGCAGGACCCATTTTAGCTGCAAAGAATACAATGATGAAATAGGCTCTCTGGCTTTGAAGATTTTATGTCCTCGGGATCTAGATGACAAACTGTCCTTTGACGCTGCCTTGATAATTCCTACAACTGATGATTTTCAATTGTTTTTAAAAAAATGGCAAATATGACAGGTGATGTTCAAACACATTGCTCTGCTATAAGAATATACAGGTTTATACCGAGTATCTTTATCCCACTAGTTATTAGTTATAATTCCAAAGTAACAGATATCACCATAGAGGCTACAACAGATTAATGACTGGATATTCTCGTAGTCAGCAATAAAACATCAAGACCCAGAGGCAGAACTATTGGATTGAATTCAAGTCTCTGGAGAAACATGGGTAAAGCCAGCAGAACCATGTATTCTTGGATGAACTCAAGTATCAGGTCAGTATTGAAAGAATAAACCACACACTCACCTAATAAAATTGATTTAAAGGTCAAGGACTTGGTTTTAAACCTAAGACAGAATCCTTGAATTTAGAACTATAATTTATAGACAAATAAGATCTAGTGAACCCAGTGATGTGAAAATAAGTCATGGCTTAGACTTCCTCCTAACCAGAAGCAGGACTGGTTGACAAACCTAAGGGGCAACTGAAGCTGTCAGAGGAGATAATACGTCTAAAAGTACCTGGCCCATCATCTGGCAGTTGGTCAACAGAATTACCATTGTTGTTTAGTCTCTCAGTGTCTGATTCCTTTGTGACCCTGTGGACTGTTTCCTCCAGGCTCCTCTGTCCATGGGATTTCCCAGGCAAGAATACTGGAGCAGGGCCGTTTCCTTCTCCAGGGGATCTTCCCAGGCCAGGGATTGAACCTGCATCTCCTGCATTAGCAGGGGGATTTTTTCCCACTGAGTCACCAGGGAAGCCAATACAGTTATTACTTCTTAAATGGAATCCAGGAACTGCTAAGATCATTCACAACCATTCCAGGATAGGTATGCAAAGGAGCGATTTATATTATCCCCTCATATATCTAGAGAAATTTAACCCACAAAGGATTATGAAAATGCAGCCTATATCATGCTTCATCCTGTTCTTGAGCAACATTAAGCAACTGCATCAGTTCCCTGGGGCTTCCCTGGTAACTCAGATGGTAAAGAATCTGCCTGTGGTGCAAGAGACCTGGGTTTGATCTCTGAATCAGAAAGATCCCCTGGAGAATGGAATTGTTATCCATGCCAGTATTATTGCCTGGAGAATCCCATGGACAGAGGAGCCTGACAGGCTACCATTCATGGGGTTGCAGAGTTAGACACGACTGAGTGACTAACATTTCCACTTTTTTCCCCTCTAAAAATATATTTTCCTTTTATTTACCAATATATTGTTGGAGAAATTAAAACAGACTTTAATATTATTAATCCAAGGAACTGATTTTAACAATACCAATTGCAGGTGACACTTAAGATATTTCATCTGAGAAATTTTCTCTACTCCATTTCTTTTGTAGAACTACAAGTTATGGGAAGTAAGTAAAATAAGGACACCTTGAACTCAAAGTTCTACAAGGGAAACCCTGGTGTCACAAGACTAAATCACGGTGCAAGGAGGCAATCTGCACACCTGTTTTCTGTACTGAATTTCAAATGTTTGGTACAAAGAAATATCCAGCCAACATCACCCAGCTCCACATGAACTGTCAGTAAGGTAAAGCTAAAAGGTTTGTACCATCGATTTTTTTTTCCCTCAGAAAGAATACCATTTAAACTTCATGTCTCATAGTTTACATTCAATATATAAACATCTGAATACCACTCTTGCATTATGTGTATATCTGAATAACTCCTTATATTGACATACTTTTCAAGAAAATTTTCTTTAGAAATCTGAACAAGATGTCTAAGAATGCGAAACTGGTTTTTAGTAAACCAAGCTGAACTTAAAAGTGATGCTGTGAAGAAAAGAACAAAATGTTTCCTAGTGGTTATGTATGATTGTTTTATTAGGTTTGATAAGACTAAACAGTCCAAAGATTTGACAGTCCTGACACCTGGCATATGAAAGATGGAATTCCTGAATGGAAATTATTCATATTGAACTTCTCTGAAGAGTTTTGGCTGGAAAGATATATCTTTCTCAAAGCCAGTACATTCTCGGCGCTCCTTCAGCTGGCTGAAAAATGAGGTACTGAATTTTTTGCTTAATGGGAAATCTACTGCTGTTTTAATACATATTTTTTGGAACTTTTTTTTTTCAGAAAAATTCTGTCATCACTTTTCCTTTGTAGAAATAAATATGACACCATATGGGAAAAAATGTTAAAGCTCCATCTGTATAGAATAATGCTCTGAATTTAAAGATGAACCAATGCTAACCTCCATTTACTGATTAGAAAATACTGTAAACAGATACCCATGGAAGTTTATAGGCTTCATGGTTGCTACACACAACACCAAGATAATATGGCTACTTTGTACTTGGCTGTGTTTAGGTAAAATCAGAGGTGTTTATAATATGAATAATAAGATATTTTTATGCGGCTACATTATTTACCTTACTGGTTTTACTTCATGATGCACAACAGACCTGTTATTGTACTTCAGCTCAGATATTTATATACAGTACAGTTCAAAGAACTGATTCTCATTCTTCTACCTACTGCTTAAAAAATGTAGGACAGCAAACCAAATAAAGAGAGGTCATAAATCACCATAGTACAGATGTTGAAAAGAGAAAGTGCTTTTTTGGTCTGTCAATGTATCACAGGAATTTTTAAGTTATGAAATCCATAAAGAATAGTTTCATGACTAAAAACAAAAAAAGGAAGACATGGATTAATTGAACAAAGAAACACAGGATTCTTTAGAGCTGATTTAGAGCCAGTGGAGGAAGTTATCTGTTTTGAAAGGTCTAAGATGCGAAAGAATTTTGTGACTTGGATACCAACTCCTCTTAGCCCAAGGCTAAATTAATATGGCATCCCTAATTAGGGTAGGGAACCAAGGCAGATTCCTATACATTTGCCTCTTTAACCTATTAGACTATGTTCCATATCAGTCTAATGTGTTAGTAGGAGGTGCACAGGGATTCTTGAGTCCAAAAACATGAGTCAAGTGAAACTATCTCAGACAAGATGAACATATCACATCAGAACACCTCAGATGGCAGAGAACCTTCTTCCTTCTGAGATACCCATTTTATATTTGATCCAAACATGATCTCCCTTTACCTTTTGCTCATTTTCCTCTGGCACCTAGAGAAATATCTATCTCCTGTTCCACATGGTAGTTTCAAACATGTGAAGACAGAACTGAAGTTCCCCAGCTTACATGTCCATTTGAATATGGTTCTCCCAAGAAAACATTCTCAGCTCTGTCATTTTTAAAATGGTAACATAATGGTACTGTGTTTCTCTTAATTACACATCATTATATGAGTTACTGTTCACTGCAATACATTTAAAACTGTCACTCAGCACACCCCAAAACATTCCTATTGTCGTAGAGAACTTATTTTCTGCTCACAGGTAGTATATCATACCTTGTACAACATTTACAATGACCCACTCTTCCTCCCACATTGCCAGTTTGATTCATCAATTGAATTACTTCCGTACCACTAATGAGCTGTCACTGCATTTACGCATGCACACACACACACACACACAGAAATTTTATGACAACCTAAAGCAATGAGGCCTAAAAAATAATTTTGAATTGAACTAAATGAATGTTCACCATATTTTGGGGAGATAAGTGGTATTGTTACTTATTCAATTGGCAGTTTAAATATTTGCCTTTTCCTTGCAATAACTTATGTATAAGACAGCAAAGCAATACCTCATCTATAGTAGAGTTCCTTCTGCACATGGGCTTTTCACTTAGTATTTTATCTGATGATGCAAATAATTGAGATCACTGTCATTTTCTACATACTTCTCTATTCCAATACTTGGTTCTATTTCAAGTTTCTGCTAAGGTGCAGGTATCAACTCTGGGGTCCCAGTCAAGTATTTCAGATTGGTCTTTGTCTTTCTCTTTTGTTAACTGAAAAATAAATGGCTCCTCTTTTGAGATTCTTCATTGCATTCTTTATATTTCTCAACTGAGAACTGCACACAACTGAGACTCAGGTACACTCATCATTGACAAAAACAAGAGAAAGAAGAGGAAAGAAAACTTAGAGATGAATGATGTTAGCTCCCACCTGTCCCAGTATCTGTGAGAATGAACACAGATTGTTAATTTTAATTATTGGTTTTGTTATACTTATCCTCCCTACAAGTTTTAAATTTCCTGTTGAATGTTCATGGTATGTGCAAGGAATGTTTCAATAGCACTAAAGATGTATGACTCATTGCAAAGATTATCAGAGCTTTCAAATGCAGTGGATATTTGGAGAACAAAATTTTAAAATATATACACATATACATAGATATCTTTACTTTGGGGAAATTATATATAAGAGGTATGTATTATTTCTCAGTAGTTACTGATCTGTGTAGTTATGTGAAACTCTTGCTTTCATTTTTAATATTCATATAGTGGGATCAGTTGGTGAGAAAAATATAAGACTGCTCTTTACATCTTATTTACCTATTCCAATATAAGAATAGAGGATTTAAAAGCCAAATTAAACTGAGGAGAAATTATATATTTTTGGTGGCTCAGATGGTAAAGAATCTGCCTTCAATGTGGGAGACCCAGTTTGATCCCTGGATCAGGAAGATCCCCTAGAGAAAGGAATGGCTACACACTCCAGTAACACTGGGAAGGTCAGTTTTCACTCCAATCCCAAAAAAAGGCAATGCCAAAGAATGCTCAAATTACCACACAATCGCACTCATCTCACATGCTATCAAAGTAATGCTCAAAATTCTCCAAGCCAGGCTTCAACAGTACATGTACCGTGAACTTACAGATGTTCAAACTGGATTTAGAAAAGGCAGAGGAACCAGAGATCAAATTGCCAACATCCACTGGATCATAGAAAAAGCAGGAGAGTTCCAATAAAACATTTACTTCTGCTTTACTGACTATGCTGAAGCCTTTCACTGGGTGGATGACAACAAACTGTAGAAAATTCTTAGAGAGATGGGAATACCAGACCACCTGACCAGCCTCCTGAGAAATGTGTATGCAGGTCCAGAAGCAACAGATTGAACTGGACATGGAACAAATGACTGGTTCCAAGTTGGGAAAGGAGTACGTCAAGGCTGTATATTGTCACCCTGCTTATTTAATTTATACGCAGAGTACATCATGTGAAATGCTGGGTTGGATGAAGCACAAGCTGGAATCAAGACTGCCAGGAGAAATATCAATAACCTCAAATATGCATATGACACCATCCTTATGGCAGAAAGTAAAGAGGAACTAAAGGGCCTCTTGATCAAAGTGAAAGAAAATAGTGAAAAGTTAGCTTAAAACTCAACATTCAGAAAATGAAGATCATGGCATCCAATCCCATTACTTCATGGGAAATAGATGGGGAAACAGTGGAAAGAGTGACAGCCTTTATTTTGGTGGGCTCCAAAGTCACTGCAGATGGTGACTGCAGCCATGAAATTAAACGGCACTCCTTGGAAGAAAAGCTATGATAAAAATAGACAGCATATCAAAAAGCAGAGACACTACTTTACCAACAAAGGTCCATCTAGTCCAACCTATGGTTTTTCCAGTAGTCATGCATTGATGTGAGAGTTGGACTATAAAGAAAGCTGAGCACTGAAGAATTGATGCTTTTGAACTGTCGTGTAGGAGGAGACTCTTGAGAGTCCCTTGGACTGCAAGGAGATCAAACCAGTCCATCTTGAAGGAAATCAGCCCTGAATATTTATTGGAAGGACTGATATTGAAGCTGAAACTCCAATACTTTGGCCACCTGATGTGAAGAACTGACTCATTTGAAAAGACTCTGATGCTGGGAAAGATTGAAGGTAGGAGGAGAAGGGGATGACAGAGGATGAGATGGTTGGATTGCATCATGGACTCAGTGGACATGTATTTGAGCAAGCTCTGGGAGCTGGTGATGGACAGGGAAGCCTGGTGTGCTGCAGTCCATGGGGTCACAAAATATTAGACATGATTGATCAGCTGAACTGAACTGAACAGACAGGTGAGGGTCCCTGAAAAGGCTATGCAAATGCTTCAAAAGAAAAAGTCAAGTTTAACCATGGACCAAGGCCAGGAGTGACAGCCTCCTGGGGCTCACACGGTAAAGAATCTGTGTGCAATGCAGGAGACCCAGGTTCAATCCCTAGGTCAGGAAGATCTCCTGGAGAAGGAATGGTAACCCACTTTAGTATCCTTGCCTGGAGAATCCCATGGACAGAGGAGCCTGGCAATCTTCAGTCCTGGGACCACTAAGAGTGGATGCCACTGAGCAATAAACGCTTTCACTTTCAAGGCCAGGAGTTCAGTTGACTTCAATTATCAGTTGGTCTTGCAATCCCTTTGCAGGCTCCAGCCTCAAGCTCATATAGGCTAGAGAACATGTTAATATTTAATCAAGTTAAGAGTTTAATTAGAATCTTGGTTTGGACATGCTAATAACTGAAACAAGACAGTGTGTGCGATTACATAAACAGCATAAAATGCAGGGACTTCGATTTCATCCAGGTTTTCATTCAAGAATAGGGAAGAATTCTACCATTGCATAAGACTTAATGAGGCTGCAGGAAACAAATATATAGTTTCATTTTTACAGTTACAGTGCATGATTCTTGCTACTCTGGAGGGAGAAGTAGGACCTCAGAAGACACTAGCTTCAGGACATCCCTAGGAGACCAGATGGTGGACTTTGAAACTATAAATTTAGGCAAAATGCCCCCTCTCCAGCCTAGTGAGAAACCAGTGGTGCCTCCCATCCTCAGGGGACCAGTCCCACATGATCAATATGCACTGACAAATAGAAAATGAAATCCAACCCCCCCAAAAAAAACTGGAGGACTTCTTTAAATGTTCTAGATTTTATATAATTTGGGGGACCTGATAATCTGCAATATAAGAATTTTTTTTACCTGTTACTCCAAGTCAAATTTATCTTGATTTAGAAATATGTATATTTGATACCTAAATGTTGTTTAGGTTGTTTTATTAAAAAGATCATAATACTTGCTTCATTCCAAAAAGTTTGTGGAATAAAAGGAAATGCATGGCAGTAGTTGAATCAGGACATGAAGTGGGTGAAAAGGCCATTGGAAGGGCATCTATCAGTCATGGGTGAGTACTGAATTGATAACTTCTACAGACAATTCACGAACAGCCTGGAGTTTCTGTGCATTGATATTATGTCTGCAGCGTATACGACCTATTTTGCTGTCTGCCATGTAGCTATATACAGCATGAATACTCTAAACACATTTTGGAAGTCTTCTAATCTTGCTTCCCTTTCCTTCCAAGTTCTCTCTGAGTGCTGTGTTTTTTTTTTTTTTTTAAACCTTAATAGGTAGGAGTTTTATGTCTCAAGAAATACAGTACAATTTTATGGCTCTTCCTGATGAGTGGATTTTTCAGCAACCATATGGTGTGGCTGGCTTTGACTCTAATAACATTCCGAGTCTGTGAAGCAGCTTGTTCATTCCAATCTTTCTTAAGCCTTGCTATATTGACTGCAGTCTTTGATAAGCCAAGTTGTTGAGTTTTCGGTCTCTTCCAGAAGGTTTAAATAATAAAGTTTGCAAGTAAGCTTTGGTTGAGCTTTATTTCGCAAAACTTACTTTTTCCTATGCCAATAGGCATGATACATTTATGGCTTAACTTTCATTTTCTTTTTGATTCTTTCAGAAAATATTTGCTTCTCAAGCTTTTACACATGAAGTATGTGTCTCTCAAGATAATGACCCTTCTCAATTTATATGTAACAGAATATTTTCTTTCTGTCATAGTTTCAGAGTTTACACTTACTGAAATTCTTTGAAATGTGCTAATTTTGCAATTATTTCAGCATTTAAAGAAGAAAAATATTCCGTAGTATCATGAGTTGGTTTTCTAAAGAACTCTTTCTTTTTCTATACCTGAACATTTAAGATCTATTATATGCCTACCACAGTACCTTCCATGAAGAAACTTAATGTCCAGAATCAGATACTACTACTACTGCTATTAGTAATAAAAATAATAAATATAGGTAACATTTGTTGTGTGGTTCCTACTTACCAGGCACCCACTGTAGACTTTTACATGTTGGATATGAATTAATTCTCATGCATACATAAATGGATACTATATTCATTTAACATTAAAGGAAAATGAGACATGGACAAATTAATTATTTTTCCTCTCACAGATTACAAACATCATACAGATGGTACACTTTGAATTCAAATTTAGGCAGCTCTATTCTCTTGAATTATCTTGCCTTTCTAGACAAGAGATGGGAATGATTAAAATATTTTTGGTGAGAGCGAGTTCAGCTCATGAAAGGTATGCTACTGCTGCTGCTAAGTCGCTTCAGTTGTGTCCGAATCTGTGCGACCCCATAGACGGCAGCCCATCAGGCTCCCCTGTCCCTGGGATTCTCCAGGCAAGAACATTGGAGTGGGTTGTCATTTCCTTCTCCCATGAAAGGTATAGGAGTCTTATAAACAAAATAGGGGTTTTTCTTGGGCATTATACAGATCATTGAGGGATTTAAGTGAGGCACTAACATAATTAGATGCAAATTCACAAAACTCTGTGTGGTGAATAGTCAAGTATTATTCCTAAATTTCTCATTTGTGTTGCTGAGTGAATGGAGTGTGTGTGCATGTGTGTGTATGTGTGTGTGTGTGTGTGTGTGTGTGTAGTGAGAGAAAGTGGAGAAGTGAGTGAGAAAGATAACAAACTGGAGTTTGGAAATGTTGAATTCGACACTCACATAGAGATTGGCACTGAAGGTATGGCTGTTATTTATTCCAAGGAACTGAACAGGGTTATCTTTTGAACATCATAAAATGTGGAGAGAAGAGAGCCAACAACTCAGTAAAACACCAATAATTAGAGGAGTCCCAGAAGACAAGGAGTCAATACAGTTGCCAGATGGTAATTCTGAACAGTGGTGAGAACACAAATCTAGCTGGTGTCATGAAAGCCAAGAAAGAGGGCATTTCAGGAGACAGGACAAGTGTCATATATTCTTAGGAAAGGCTTAGTAATTTGAAGATTGAAAAAGATTCTGTTGGGATATATTAACAATGAGATTGTTGGCAATCCTGTTATGAGTAATTTCAGTGGAATGATGAGCTCCACAAAGGAAGCTGAAATTTATGGGAAAAAAATGGAAGGTGAAGAAACAGAAATAGTAAATGTAACACCTCTTCAAGAGGCTCATCTATGAAGGGAAGGGGCAAGAATAAATGTTATCCTAAAAAAATTAGGGCTCATCAGTCAGTTCAGTAGTTCAGTCGTGTCCAACTCTTTGCGACCCCATGAACCGCAGCACGCCAGGCCTCCCTGTCCATCACCAACTTCCGGAGTCCACCCAGAGCCACGTCCACTGAGTCGATGATGCCATCCCACCATCTCATCCTCTGTCGTTCCCTTCTCCTCCTGCCCTCAATCTTTCCCAGCATTAGGGTATTTCCCAATGACTCAGCTCTTTGCATCAGGTGGCCAAAGTATTAGAGTTTCAGCTTCAACATCAGTCCTTCCAAAGAACACCCAGGACTGATCTCCTTTAGGATGGACTGGTTGGATCTCCTTGCAGTCCAAGGGACTCTCAAGAGTCTTCTCCAACACCACAGTTCAAAAGCATCAATTCTTCAGCACTCAGCTTTCTTTATAGTCCAACTCTCACATCCATACATGACCACAGGAAAAACCATAGCCTTGACTAGACAGACCTTTGTTGGCAAAATAATGTCTCTGCTTTTTAATATGCTATCTAGGTTGGTCATAACTTTCCTTCCAAGGAGTAAGCGTCTTTTAATTTCCTGGCTGCAATCACCATCTGCAGTGATTTTGGAGCCCAGAAAAATAAAGTCTGACACTGTTTCCACTGTTTCTCCATCTATCTGCCATGAAGTGATGGTGATGGGACCAGATGCCATGATCTTCGTTTTCTGAATGTTGAGCTTTAAGCCCACTTTTTCACTCTCCTCTCACTTTCATCAAGAGGCTCTTTAGTTCTTCTTTCCTTTCTGCCATAAGGGTGGTATCATCTGCATATCTGAGGTTATTGATATTTCTCCTGGCAGTCTTGATTCCAGCTTGTGCTTCTTCCAGCCCAGCGTTTCTCATGATGTACTCTGCATATAAGTTAAATCAGCATGGTGACAATATACAGCCTTGACATACTCATTTTCCTCTTTGGAACCAGTCTGTTGTTCCATGTCCAGTTCTAACTGTTGCTTCCTGACCTGACTACAGGTTTCTCGAGAGGCAGGTCAGGTAGTCTGGTATGCCCATCTCTTTCAGAATTTTCCACAGTTTATTGTGATCCACACAGTCAAAGGCCTTAGCATAGTCAATAAAGCAGGCATAAGTCAATAAAATTGGCATAAGTCAATAAAAAAATAGTGCTGATAACCTTAAACAAAAAATACTCCTAATGATCTGGCACTAAAAAGGTAGACACCGACATAGGCATCAGTGTTTATGTTTTGTAAATGGATGTAGCGTCAAGAACTTCAAGTCCTCTGCAATGATACAGCACGGTTGAGAGAAGGGGGAGGTGTTTAGGCAGATTAGAAAAGGCTGAATTAGCTATTTGTGGGAAAAAGAAAGGAGCTGATTTAGGGGAATCTAAATGGATGAGTAAACAGTGTTGAGGAACAAGGAGAGGCTACAGCTCATTGCATGATCTGGGAGATGGTCCTATTTTCTCCTGAAGAATGTAGCATCCTGCACAAGGTAGACAGATACATTCCTTCATGCTTGGAGTTCTTCTAGAAACTGAAGAATTCATTATTGTAAGGTGAATATATTACTAACAGAGGACTTAAAAAAACAGTTCATGTTATCCAGTTTGATTAGTGGTAGAAAGAACTATTTAATAAGTACCAATTATGTACCACATATAAGGGGTTACAGGAGTGGACAAAATAGTTACATACGTGTCCTGCTCTCAATCATGTTGGTAGCTGATATAGAAATAAATGAATACTCATAAAGGTATGCTGCTGCTGCTGCTAAGTCGCTTCAGTCGTGTTGGACTCTGTGCGACCCCAGAGATGGCAGCCCACCAGGCTCCCCTGTCCCTGGGATTCTCCAGGCAAGAACACTGGAGTGGGTTGCCATTCCCTTCTCCAATGCATGAAAATGAAAAGTGAAAGCGAAGTTGCTCAGTCGTGTCCAACTCCTAGCGACCCCATGGACTGCAGCCTACCAGGCTCCTCTGTCCATGGGATTTTCCAGGCAAGAGTACTGGAGTGAGGTGCCGTTGCCTTCTCCAATAAATGTATAGTTACTACCAATAATATTAATTGCTCTGAAAGAAAGCTAAGATATATGGTGAAAGGCTGAGAGTGGAATGTTTTAGATCAGATATCCTGGAAACATTCAGGGTGATGGCTTCACAGAGAAGACCCATTGTGGAGTGCTCTCAGGACACTTGTGGAGACACTGATGAAGCAGGATTGGGTTGAGGGAGAGGTTGGGCCACAATGAGGTTGCACCTGAGCTCTCAGTGGACCCTATGGAGGTCTAGCTGCTGGGACAGTCCTTCAAAGCTATCCCAAATTAAGGGAAGGAAACAAAGCTTTGCATCTTCATGGGCACTGGCTACAGACTGCCTCCCTGGAAGAATTTATCACTGAGGGGAAGGTGCTCCCTGTGGCTACTGAAGAAATTCACAGTGAAAGGTCTATCAGTGAGCTCTTAGCAGTCTGTTTTTCCAAGAGCTGGGGCTGGTGCATCAGTCCTAAAGCGGGTATCTGAGGGAATCATCATGTAATAATTATAGTCTACTACCAAGTGGTATGGGCTTGCCTGATGGGTCAATCAGCAAAGAGTCTGCCTGCAGTGTAGGAGACCCAGGTTCGATCCCTAGGTTGGGAAAATCCTCTGGAAAAGCAACTGGCAACCCACTCTACTATTCTTGCCTGGGAAATCCCATGGACAGAGGAGCTTGGCAGGCTACAGTTCCTGGGGTCATAAGAGTTGGACATGACTTAGTGACTAAACCACCACCATGACTAAGTGGTATAGATCCACCTGTATCTTCCAATTAGTTGTCCATCTCTGGAAACAACTCCTTCATGGCTCTTATTGAACTTTCCTGGGAAACTTACAAAAGAAGGGCCATGGGATGAACCACTGCTGCCTCATGTGACCACTTCAGTTCAGTTCAGTCACTCAGTTGTGTCTGACTCTTTGCGACCCCATGAATTGTAGTACACGAGGCCTTCCTGTCCATCACCAACTTCCAGAGTTCACTCAGACTCATGTCCATTGAGTCGGTGATGCCATCCAGCCATCTCATCCTCTGTTGTCCCCTTCTCCTCCTGATCCTTCCCAGCATCAGAGTCTTTTCCAATGAGTCAACTCTTCGCATGAGGTGGCCATAGTATTGGAGTTTCAGCTGCAACATCAGCCCTTCCAAAGAAACCCAGGACTGATCTCCTTTAGAATGGACTGGTTGGATCTCCTTGCAGTCCAAGGGACTCTCAAGAGTCTTCTCCAACACCACAGTTCAAAAGAATCAATTCTTTGGCGCTCAGCTTTCTTCACAGTCCAACTCTCACATCCATACATGACCACTGGAAAAACCATAGCCTTGACTAGATGGACCTTTGTAGGCAAAGTAATGTCTCTGCTTTTGAATATGCTGTCTAGGTTGGTCATAACTTTTCTTCCAAGGAGTAAGCATCTTTTAATTTTATGGCTGCAATCACCATCTGCAGTGATTTTGGAGCCCCCCAAAATAAAGTGTGACCACTTAGTAGTAACTAACTAATATTCATCAACCTGCTCCACCGTACATTCCACATTTTCCTCATTCTCAGCTAACCCCCTTGCTTGCTAGGTGGTTTTCTTGGTAAAGTGAATGAGATCTTTGTCCCTGAAGGATCCGAGTCCCTAGTTAGCATGCTCTTCTCAGACAATGGCTGCTGTGCTTGTTCATTATTATTAAAACTTTGGCCATGGAAGCAGAGACATACCCCAGTGAGTCACTTGAGCACAACACATGTTTAGTCCCATTTTGCAGATGATCAGGATAGGTGTCCTGCCAAGATACCTGTTGGGATGGCGATTTCCTGTTTTTCCTGATTTTTCCTTGGTGTGAGGAGTATGAAGTTACTGGAGGGTTGAAAGTTGAATGGGGCTCTTACTGTGTCCTTGGTAAGACAGGAAGCTCAAACTTTCCTATTGGGTTCTTGGGAGTGATAGTAACTGGGGCTATTGATACTTACAACTCTTTGGTTCCTAGTCTCAAGTGTTTGAGATCTTGAAGACAAACCAACGTATAAATTTCCTTCACTCAAGGTACATACTGTGTTCTGGAGGATGGAACCCTTCCTTCTCTGTTACAAGCTGAACTGTGTTGTTTTTCAGTTGCTAAGTCATGTCCGACTTTCTGCAGCCTCATGGACTGCAGCACGCTAGGCTTCCCTGTCTTTCATCTCCTGGAGTTTGCTCAAACTCATGTTCATTGAGCTGATGATGCCATCCAACCATCTCATCCTCTGTCACCCCCTTCTCCTCCTGCCCTCAATATTTCCTAGCATCAGGGTCTTTTCCAGTGAGCTGGCTCTTCACATCAGGTGGCCAAAGTATTGGAGCTTCAGCACCAGTCCTTTCAGTGAACATTCAGGGTTGATTACCTTTAGGACTGACTTCCCAAATTCCTATTTTGAAGTCATGAACCCCAGTATCATATAATATGACTATATTTGGAGAGAGGAACTTTAAAGAGATGATGAAGGTAAAATGAGGCCCATCCAACTCGGTGTCCTTATTAAAAGAGGAAATAAAAACAGTGACACTAAGGGTGTGCTTGGGCAGAGGGATTAACTATGTGAAAACGTATCAAGAGGCTGCCAACTGCAAGCCAAGGAAGAGGCCTCAGGGGAAACCAAACCTGCCTTTATCTTTGACCTCTAGCCTCTAGAACTGAGAGAAAATAAATGTCTGTTATTTAAGCCTATGACCACAGAGACAAGGAAATCAGTCCTGAATATTCATTGGAAGGACTGATGCTGAAGCTCCAGTACTTTGGCCACTGGATGCAAACAGTCAGCTCATTGGAAAGAGTCTGATGCTGGGAAAGATGAGACAGGAGGAGAAGGGAGCGACAGAGGATGAGATGGTTGGATAGCACCATCAATTCAGTGGATGTGAGTTTGAGCAAACTCTAGGAGATAGTGAAGGACATGCTGCAGTTCACGGGGTTGCAAAGAGTCAGACATGACCTAGCAACTCAACAACAAAGCAAATTAATACACTCTCAAACCAAATTGATGCATATGTGGTCAGACCCATTCTACCATTCAGCAGGTCAGTAACTTCTGGGTGGTTTATATATTATAGGCTCAGTGGATCCCATGGTCATGTGCCCACTGCCATATCTTGGTCGCTAATAAAGCTAGTCCTTTGTTCAAGGTATAGACATGCAGGATGCTGTGCCAGTAGATAAAAATTTTTTCTGTATGTTTTCAGATAGAGAGGATGGCCAAGTCTTTGTGGGTAGGAAAGGCAAATGTATAATCAGTGTATGAATTTTACTTGCTCATCTTTCTAGCTTGGAGATTTCAAGTACAATTAACTCTCCACGAAGTGGTTGGCTAGTTTTCTTTAGGGTTGGCATCATATCAGAGGTTCAGTAATGGCATCTATTTTGGCCAGTTAAACATACAGCAGGGGCAGTAACTTGAACTGCCTTACAGAGATTGCCTGTGTATAACCTCCCTCTCTGCCACCATAGCATCTCTATTATGCTCCCCTTGTCCCACTTCTGGGCTGACCAATGACAGCAACTGGCTGTCTTTCAGTTTTAGTCACTGCATGCATGCTAAATTGCTTCAGTCGTGTCTAACTCTTTGTAACTCTATGGATTATAGCCTGCCAGGCTCCTCTGTCCATGGGATTCTCCAAGCAAGAATACTGGAGTGGGTTGCCATGCCCTCATCCAGGGGATCTTACCAACCCAGGGGTCCAACCTGCATCTCTTACATCTCCTGCACTGGCAGGCAGGTTCTTTAGCACTAGCACCACTGGGAAGGTATTATCTCTACCTTTTTGCTTAGTCTCTCTTCCGAGGTTCATGCTCTCTAGTGGGCATTAACACGCTGTACAAATAAATTCAGACTGTATTTTCTGCCATATATCCAGCCTCTTCCCTCAATTAGTTTATACTGTAAAACCAAGACATACCCTTTTTGGATGCCTATGTAGTCTACAGTAATACTTTGGCCACCTGATGCAAAGAACTGGCTCATTGGAAAAGATCTTGATGCTGGGAAAAATTGAAGGCAGGAGGAGAAGGAAATGACAGAGGACAAGATGGTTGGATGGCATCACTGGCTCAATGGACTTGAGTTTGGGTAGACTCTGGGAGTTGGTGATGGACAGGGAGGCCTGGCTTGCTGCAGTCCATGGGGTCATAGAGTCGGACACGACTGAGTGACTGAACTGAACTGAATATTGTGTTTGGGCTTCCCTGGTGGCTCAGTTGGTAAAGTATCCACCTGCAATGTGGGAGACCTGGGTTCGATCCCTGGGTTGGGAAGATCCCCTGGAGAAGGGAACGGCTACCCACTCTAGTATCCTGGCCTGGAGAATTCCATGGACTGTATAGTCCATGGGGTCGTAAAGAGTCAGACACGACTGAACGACTTTCACTCATTTCACGAAAACTGTTTCGTTAGCATTCTCCATACCTCTCTCACAGTAGCCCTGGCTACAATCTCATTGTGCTCCTTACTGTATAAAGTACATTCTCCATTGCTTCTAACAGCGAAGTGCAGCCACCTCATTCTAGCATCCTATCATCACCAGCACCATCATGAAGCCCTAACAGGAGCAGAATGTTCTATCATCAGCTACTGTCTACAGAAGAAATCCTTCACTGAACTTCCCAATGATGCTGCTGCCCCTCTCACTGGGCATTTCTAACTGCTTTGGTAAATGGAATGTTCCCATGGCCCTCCCCTGGAACCTATTCCAGCCTAAGGGAGTACATCTACTCTAGAAAGTTTATCTCCAGGAGCCTTTTAAACCCTTACTCCACTACCAGCTACAGCATTTCTGACATTTATACTTTACAAAAGAATCTGCCTGCGATGCAGGAGACCTGAGTTCAATCCCTGAATCAGGAAGATACCCTGGAGAAGGAAATGGCAACTCCAGTATTTTTGCCTGGAGAATTCCATGGACAGAGAAGTCTGGTGGGCGATAGTCCATGGGGTCCCAGAGAGTTGGTCATGGTTGAGAAACTAACACTTTTTAACTAAGGAAGACCATAATTTTTTACAAATTTAAAGAGTCACCTTAGCCATGTATTAGTACTATCTCCTAGGACCCTTGTCAGACTTTTATTCTCTGGAAAAGTAGCCCACATCAATAATCTTTCCTGATCAGATTTATTTTTGTTTCCCTGAGTACATCTCACAATCCAGTTCCATTGTCTCCCAGCTCTTGCTGATATGTATCAGCTAGATCCTGCAGTTCCTTCAGTATCCTTCAAGATAGAATCCACCTCTTTTCCTGGCAGATCAGGCTCATTCTTGTTCAGGCTATGCTGGGATTTGACTTTTTTCTTTTTGATATGGTTATTGAAATGATGCTACAGTGGTAGGTGGGAGGAGATCACTGGGGACAGAAGCACCATCTTGCAAAGTGTCTTGAGGCATCTACATAGTCCTCAAACCAGGGGAGCCATTGAATTCTAATAAAGAGTATATGGTCAATTTTTCAGGTCCAGCAGGTTCAGGAGAATTTGGGGGTGTGAAGTTCTCAACAGGATTCATTTAGAAATCCTCATTCTGTATCTTAGGGTCCCCTCTTTTCTTATTTGGGCTCTGATCTTAGCGCAGAAGACTGCCGGGTGAGAATGCAACCTCACCTACAGCTCTGCTATTTTTAGGATAGAGTCATGTACCTGATCCTCTGCTACCTCTTCCTCCCACATCAAGAGATTAGGATTTCTTTAAATGCAACTGATGCCCTGCAGCCTTTACATCTTGTGATCTATTGGGGAATAATTACTCTGAGCCTAACATTTTCTCTTGACAATAAATCAAATGGAAATCATCAAGATCCACCTCTTTCTACAGGCTTTCAGTTCAGTTCAGTTCGGTCGCTCGGTTGTGTTCAACTCTTTGCAGCCCTGCGGACTGCAGCATGCCAGGCCTCCCTGTCCATCACCAACTCCTGGAGCTTACTGACCCATGTCCATTGAGTCAGTGATGCCATCCAACCATCTCATGCTCTGTTGTCTCCTTCTCCTCCTGCCTTCAATCTTTCCCAGCATCAGGGTCTTTTCAAATGAGTCAGACTATGTGTATCAGGTGACCAAAGTACTGGAGCTTCAGCTTCAACATCAGTCCTTCTAATGAATATTCAGAACTGATTTCCTTTAGGATGGACTGGTTAGATCTCCTTGCAGTCCAAGGGACTCTTAAGAATCTCCTCCAACACGACAATTCAAAAGCATCAATTCTTCAGTGCTCAGCTTTCTTTATAGTCCAACTCTCACATCCATACATGACTACTGGAAAAACCATAGCTTTGACTAGACGGACCTTTGTTGGCAAAGTAATGTCTCTGCTTTTTAATATGCTGTCTAGGTTGGCTGTAGCTTTTCTTCCAGGGAGCAAGCGTCTTTTAATTTCATTGCTGCAGTCATCATGTGCAGTGATTTGGGAGCCCAAAAAAATAAAGTCTGTCACTGTTTTCATTGTTTCTCCATCTATTTGCCATGAAGTAATGGGATTGGATGCCATGATCTTAGTTTTCTGAATGTTGAAGCTTTAAGCCAACTTTTTCACTATCCTCTTTCACTTTCATCAAGAGGCTCCTTCGTTCTTCTTCCCTTTCTACCATAAGAGTGGTGTCATCTGATATCTGAGGTTATTGATATTTCTCCTGGAAATCTTGATTCCAGCTTGTGCTTCATCCAGTCCAGCATTTCTCAAGATATATTCTGCACATAAGTTAAATAATCAGGGTGACAATATACAGCCTTGACGTACTCCTTTCCCGATTTGGAACCAGTCTGTTGTTCCATGTCCAGTTCTACAGGCATTGCCATTAACTAATTTGCTCATCCCTCCTATGTGCCAAAAATATTATTGCTGATATTGGACCCTACCAGTTCATGACCAGTGAATGCTTAATTCTGAACTAGAGAATGCCAGCAGCTATCCACACCCATCCTAACATTGATGATGGTGTCTTATTACTCTCCAGGCACTGAACAGTTTGGCACTAAGGTTTTCACTTTATAGTTGACTTCCTAGGACTATTCCTGATATGATCTTAGGTTTGGCTCTCTGGAGACAAACTCTGAGGGGGAAAAAAAAAAAAAAAAGGTTGTGTATGTGTGTACCAGGAAGAGCTCTACGGAGATGTCTGTGAAGAAGTGGAAAAGACAGCACTGGACAGACAGAGATGTTGACCTGTCATACAACTGAGGCCTCAATAAATCCTACATGGATATCTGGAGCTCAGCTGTCTCAGCTTGATGCAAAGGGTCAGACATTTTTATAGCCACATTAGACATGGCATAGCCTTCCTCAAATGACCATTTTCACTGAAAGATACAAATGTGAGCAATTGACATCTGCTATTTCTAGCATCAACTTCACCTCTGACAAAAAGGGGATGTGAATGAAGTAAGTGGCATTTATTACAGAAGAATTCAAAGTAAGGCTTTTAGTTTTGTGAAGGAATATACAGATTAAGCATATAAAAAGGAAATATTAAAGTAAATAGTGAGAGAAGAGATTTTAGGCAGAAAACAAGACCATGTGTGAAGGTTCAGATACTAGGAAAGAGCTTGTCCTTCCAAAGAACTTAAAAAAATCCATTGTGAAGTGGAGCAGGCAAGGCAGAAAGTGGCTAAAGAGACAAGTCTCAGCTAGATCATGGAGGATCCTGTTAAGGATTTCAAATTTTTATGTAACATAATGGGAAGCCTTAAAGAATAAAGAGTCAAGCAGTTTAAGAAGCCACAGTAACATCATCAGTTCTATGCTTTTTTTTTTTTCTTTTTTAAAAGATCTCTTTGGGGGGACAAAATTGAGAATTGTTTGGAAACTGGCCAGAATACAACCAGAGAGACCTTTCAATGATGTGCAGATAAAGAACAGTGAAGAAAGAAAATTTGTGACAGAGCCAAAATCCACAAGACTTCACCATGGATAAGACATGAACATTGAAGGAAAGGCAAGTGTCACGAAAGACTAGAACAGCATTCTGGCTTGAAAACCAGGTGGATGGTGTTGTGATATAAGGAGGTGAAGGCTGAAGTTCTAGAAGAGTCTACAGTCAAGTCAGCACCTGTGCCATGCCTGATGGTAATATCAAGGCAGCTGGATATGGAAATGGAACTCCAATGAGAATGTTAAGCCAAAAAAAAAAAAAAAAAGGAATTTAGAATTATAGACTATACTTAAACTCAAGGGAAACAATGAACTCAAATATGAAGAAGGTATAGATTGGGAACATAAAAGATCTCTGGTAAAAGACATGAAAGATATTGTCAAGTTGGGTAGAGGATAAACTCTTATGTAATTCATGCATACACACACTATCACATTATTATGTACATACATATCATACTGTACATAATACATTACATATATAACATTAATTATATCCCCCATGCTTATAAGCATGGACATTACTCTACTGATGGTACACAATACCAATATTTATAGTCATATATTAATTATTTAGCCCATGCTTATAAACATACACACTATATTATTACTATTACATAGTACATATTGTTGATTGTACATAGCACATTAGATCAAATCAGTTCTAGTCAACATGTGTATCATATCCAACAGATCACACACATTGGCAGGTGTCCCTCCTCTCACTCAGGCCCACTACTTGTGCAGTTTCCTAAGTATTAATGAACTTTATCAGTTCAGTTCAGTTTCTCAGTCATGTCTGACTCTTTACGACCCTATGAATCGCAGCACACCAGGCCTCCCTGTCCATCACCAACTCCCAGAGTTCACTCAGACTCACGTGCATCGAGTCAGTGATGCCATCCAGCCATCTCATCCTCTGTCGTCCCCTTCTCCTCCTGCCCCCAATCCCTCCCAGCATCAGAGTCTTTTCCAATGAGTCAACTCTTCGCATGAGGTAGCCAAAGTACTGGAGTTTCAGCTTCAGCATCATTCCTTCCAAAGAAATCCCAGGGCTGATCTCCTTCAGAATGGACTGGTTGGATCTCCTTGCAGTCCAAGGGACTCTCAAGAGTCTTCTCCAACACCACAGTTCAAAAGCATCAGTTCTTCGGCGCTCAGCCTTCTTCACAGTCCAACTCTCACATCCATACATGACCACAGGAAAAACCATAGCCTTGACTAGACGGACCTTTGTTGGCCAAGTAATGTCTCTGCTTTTGAATATGCTATCTAGGTTGGTCATAACTTTCCTTCCAAGGAGTAAGCGTCTTTTAATTTCATGGCTGCAGTCACCATCTGCAGTGATTTTGGAGTCCCCCAAAAATAAAGTCTGACACTGTTTCCCCATCTATTTCCCATGAAGTGATGGGACCAGATGCCATGATCTTTGTTTTCTGAATGTTGAGCTTTAAGCCAACTTTATCAGGCATCTTATTATTACCTAGGAGCATCTCACCTAAAATCACCTATTGTTTCACATCTTGCATCCTACATCTTGATGGACTAATGACTAATCAGCCTGTGTTCATACATAACTATGGTTTCATGCATCTGGTAATTTTTTCATTTTTAAAGGGATGCTGTGACTCAGCTATGGCCATCTATGGCCTTAACACAGCCAAATAAATTGTAGTTGGATTTTAGTATTATTTACCAACATCACCAACCATAAGCTGTTATTCAGTCAGTGGTTACAGGACATAAGGAAATTACTGACACATGAACACACACGTGCACATGCAGACACACACTGAACAGAAGTGACCTGCTTAACAAACCCCCACAACCGCCACTAAATCCCATGCTCTCCCTGACTGTAATACCTTCCAAACTCCCCAAACAAGGAAAAAATAAAAATACATAGAATGCAGCCATCTACCTAATAAACATGAATAACTTAATCCTCAAAATTATACCCAAGTAACTATAATTGTACTGAGATACTTATCTAACATTTATATAGACAGAGATCTCCCCAGATCTACTGACCATTTTTATCAAAATTTTAACATTTAATTCAACGTAAATCCCTTAAAACAACTATCAACATATTACTTCTCATTGTTAAGAACAGCTTGTTAACATAGCTTAAAACCTAAAGCAAGGCACTGAAAATGCCTAGATGAGTTTACTGACTCCATAAACACATGTGTTTGGGGCCCAGCCTTTCTACTGGTTTTAAATAAAATTACATATCCAATCATCCAGGCCCCATGAGAATGCCCTCTAAATCATTAAGATTAAAAGAAGCAGTCATCAAGCACACTACTATTAGCAGCTCATAACACTTTGCTTAACCACACCCTCCACGGGAAACAGCAGTGATAAAAATTAAGCCATAAATGAAAGTTTGACTAAGTTATACTAACTAGCATTGGTAAATTTCATGCCAGCCACTGCGGTCAAATGATTAGCCCAAGTTAACAGAAATTCAGCACAAAGCATGTTAAACAGTGATGTAAAATAAACTTTTAAGTTGTAAAAAGCCATTAACTAAAATAAAAATCTGCTATGAAAGTGACTTTAATACTTCCTGATTACACAACAGCTAAGACTCACACTGGGATTAGATAATCCACTATGCTTAGCCCTCAACTCAAATAATTATAATAAATAACATTATTGGTCAGAGTATTATTAGCAACAGCTGAAAACTCAAATGACTTGGCGGTGCTTCACACCACTCTAGAGGAGCCTGCTCTATAATCAATAAAACCCAAGAAACCTCACCAACTCTTGCTAATTCAGTCTACATACTACATTCAGTTTAAATCCTAAAAGAGATAAAAGTAAGCATAATTATTACACATAAAGACATTAGATTAGGGTGTAACCTATGGGTCAGAATAAATGGGCTACATTTCCTACTTTAAGAATATATTTCTCACCACTCAAAAGTTTTTATGAAAACTAAAAACCAAAGGAGGATTTAGTAAATTAAGAATAGAAGTGGTTAATGAATAAGACTACAAAGTACACACACACACCGTCTGTCAGGCTCCAAGTATTGTAATAACTTCCTAATCATGTAAGAGACGAGACTCAACAAATTGATAAACCAAATCATAGCTTTAATAAAGCACCTAGTTTACACCTAGATTTTGTAATTTGTTAGTACTTTGAACTAAATCTAGCCCAACACTCTCCATTCTGTGAGTATTAAGTGAAGTCGCTCAGTCGTGTCTGACTCTTTGCGACCCCATGGACAGTAGCCAACCAGGCTCCTCTGTCCATGGGATTTTCCAGGCAAGAATACTGGAGTGGATTGCCATTTCCTTCTCCAGGGGATCTTCCTGACCCAGGGATCGAACCTGGGTCTCCCGCATTGTAGGCAGACACTTTACCGTCTGAGCCACCAGGGAAGAGTGAGTATAAGCCAGCTAAATAAAACATTTACTCAACATTTAAAGCATAGAAGATAGAAATTTAAAATACCCTATGGCACTATTGGAGAAGGCAATGGCAACCCACTCCAGTACTCTTGCCTGGAAAATCCCATGGACAGAGGAGCCCGGTAGGCTGCAGTCCATGGGGTCGTTGAGCCAGACCTGACTGGGTGACTTCACTTTCACTTTTCACTTGCATGCATTGGAGAAGGAAATGGCAATCACTCTAGTGTTCTTGCCTGGAGAATCCCAGGGACAGCCAAGCCTGTTGGGCTGCTGTCTATGGGGTTGCACAGAGTCGGACACGACTGAAGTGACTTAGCAGCAGCAGCAGAATGGCACTAATTGCCCTGCTTCATTCCTTATTCCAAGGCCAAATTTGCCTGTTAGTCCAGGTATTTCTTGACATCCTACTTTTGCATTCCAGTCCCCTATAATGAAAAAGGACATTTTGGGGGAGTGTTAGTTCTAGAAGGTCTTGTAGGTCTTCACAGAACCATTCAACTTCAGCTTCTACAGCATTACTGGTTGGGGCATAGACCTGGATTACTGTGATATTGAATGGTTTGCCTTGGAGACGAACAGAGATCATTCTGCCATTTTTGAGATTGCATCCAAGTACTGCATTTTGGACTCTTTTGTTGACTATGATGGGGTCCATTTCTTCTAAGGGATTCTTGCCTGCAGTAGTAGATATAGTGGTCATCTGAGTTAAATTCACCCATTCCAGTCCATTTTAGTTCACTGATTCCTAGAATTTCAATGGTCCCTCTTGCCATCTCCTGTTAGACCACTTCTAATTTGCCTTGATTCATGGACCTAACATTCCAGGTTCCTATGCCATATTGCTCTTTGCAGCTTGCAATTTACTTCCATCACCAGTCATATTCACAACTGGGTGTTGTTTTTGCTTTGGCTCCATCCCTTCATTCTTTCTGGAGTTATTTCTCCACTGATCTCCAGTAGCATATTGGGCACCTACCAACCTGGGGAGTTAATCTTTCAGCATCCTATCTTTGCCTTTTCATACTGTTCATGGGGTTCTCAAGGCAAGAATACTGAAGTGGTTTGCCATTCTTTTCTCCAGTGGACCACGTTTTGTCAGAACTCTTCACCATGACCCATCCGTCTTGGGTGGCCCTATATGGCACGGCTCATACTTTCATTGAGTTAGACAAGGCTGTGGTCGATGTCATCAGATTGGTTAGTTTTCTGTGATTGTAGTTTTCAGTATGTCTGCCCTCTTATGGAGAAGGATAAGAGGCTTATGGGAGCTTCCTGATGGGAGAGACTGACTGAGGGGGAAACTAGGTCTTGTTCTGATGGCCAGGGCCATGCTCAGTAAAACTTTAATGAATTTTCTTTTGAAGGGTGGGGCTGTGTTGCCTCCCTGTTATTTACCTGAGGCCAAACTATGGTGGAGGTAATGAAGATAATGGCGACCTCCTTCAAAAGGTCCCATGCACGCACTGCTACACTCAGTGCCCCCAACCCTGCAGCAGGCCACTGCCGACCTACACCTCCACTGGAGACTCCTGGACACTCATGGGCAAGTCTGGGTCAGTCACTTGTGGGGTCACTGCTCCTTTCTCCTGCGTCCTGGTGTGCACAAGGTTCTGTTTATGCCCTCTATTTCCTCAGTCCTATGTAAGTTCTGGCAGCTCTATGGTTGAGTTTAATGGCAACCTCAACCAAGAGGGCTTATGCCATACCCAGGTCTGCTGCCCCCAGAGCCCCTGCCCCTGTGACAGTCCACGGTTGGCCTGTACCTCTGCAGGAGACACTCAAACACAGTTCTGCCTCAGTCTCTGTGGGGTCTCTGGGTCCTGGTGGGCACAAGGTTTGCTTGAGCTCTCTGAGCATCTCTGGCAGGTATGGGGTTTGATTCTAAATGCAATTTTGCCCCTCCTACCATATTGCCGGGGATTCTCTGCCCTTGGACATGGGGTACTTCCTCACAGTCGCTCCAGCGCCCTGCAGCCACCACTCCAGCACTGTGCAGCCACCGCTCCTGTGACATTGTGCAGAAGGCAGGGATCAAGGCAATCCCCAAGACAAATAAGTGCACAAAGGCAAAATGGTTGTCTGAAGAGGCCTTACAGATAACTGCGAAATGAGAGAAGCAAAAGGCAAAGGAGAAAAGGAAAGATATACCCATTTGAATGCAGAGTTCCAAAATATACCATGAAGAGATAAGAAAGCCTTCCTCCAGTGATCAATGCAAAGAAATAGAGGAAAACAATAGAATGGGAAAGACTAGAGATCTCTTTAAGAAAATACGAGATGCCAAGGGAATATTTCATGCAAAGATGGGCTCAATAAAGGACAGAAATAGTATGGACCTAACAAAAGCAGAAGATATTAAGAAGAGATGGCAAGAACACACAGAAGAACTGTACCTAAAAGATCTTCATGACACAGATAAGCATGATGGTGTGATCACTCACCTAGAGCCAGACATCCTGGAATATGAAGTGAAGTGGGCCTTAGGAAGCATCACTATAAACAAAGCTAGTGGAAGTGATTTCCAGCTGCTGACTGTACCTCTGCAGGAGGTAGTGAATTCCAGCTGAGCTATTTCAAATCCTAAAAGATGATGCTATGAAAGTGCTGCACTCAATATGCCAGCAAATTTGGAAAACTCAGCAGTGGCCACAGGACTGGAAAGGGTCAGTTTTCATTCCAATCCCAAAGAAAGCAATGCCAAAGAATGTTCAAATTACTGCACAATTGCACTCATCTCACACACTAACAAAGTAATGCTCAAAATTTTTCAAGCCAGGCTTCAACAGTATGTGAACCATGAACTTCCAGATGTTCAAACTGGATTTACAAAAGGCAGAGGAACCAAAGATCAAATTGCCAACATCCGCTGGATCATGGAAAAAGCAAGAGAGTTCCAGGAAAACATCTACTTCTGCTTTACTGACTATGCCAAAACCTTTGACTGTGTGGATCACAATAAACTGTGGAAAATTCTTAAAGAGATGGGAATACCAGACCACCTGACTGGCCTCCTGAGAATCTGTATGCAGGTCAAGAAACAACAGTTAGAACTGGACGCGAAACAACAGACTGGTTTCAAATTGGGAAAGGAGTAGGTCAAGGCTGTACATTGTCACCCTGCTTATTTAACTTACATGCAGGGTCCATCATGAGAAACGCTGGGCTGGAAGAAGCACAAACTGGAATCAAGACTGCCAGGAGAAATATCAATAACCTCAGATATGTAGATGACACCAACCTTATGGCAGAAAGGGAAGAAGAACTAAAAAGCCTCTTTATGAAAGTGAAAGAGGAGAGTGAAAAAGCTGGCTTAAAACTCAACATTCAGAAAACCAAGAATCATGGCATGTGGTCGCATTATTTCATGCCAAATAGATGAGGAAACAATGGAAACAGTGAGAGACTTTATTTTTGGGGGCTCCAAAATCAGTGCAGATGGTGATTGCACCCATGAAATGAAAGGCGCTTGCTCCCTGGAAGAAAAGCTATGACCAACCTAGACAGCATTTTAAAAAGCAGAGACATTACTTTGCCAACAAAGGTCCATCAAGTCAAGGCTATGGTTTTTCCAGTGGTCATGTATGGATGTGAGGGTTGGAAAGCTGAGCTCTGAAGAATTGATGGTTTTGAAGTGTGGTGTTGAAGAAGACTCTTGAGAGTCCCTTGGACTGCAAGGAGATCCAACCAGTATATCCCAAAGGAAACCAGTCCTGAATATTCATTGGAAGGACTGATGCTAAAGCTGAATACTCCAATACCCTGGCCACCTGATGTGAAGAACTGCCTCATTTGAAAACACCCTGTTGCTGGGAAAGATAGAAGGTGGGAGAAGGAAGGGACAACAGAGGATGAGAGGGTTGGACAGCATCACCGACTCAATGGACATGAGTTTGAGTAAACTCCAGGAGCTGTGATGGACAGGGAGGCCCGGTGTGCTGCAGTCCATGGGTGGAAAAGAGTTGGACACAACTGAGTGACTGAACTGAACTGATAGAACTATGGGAATGGTGAAAGAAACATTAAAAGTAGCAAAAAGCAAAGTTTACCCCTTGTATCTTTCTCATAATGATTTAAGTTGCAAACATTTAACAAAGAAAAGTTAAATATCCTGAAATTGATGAGGTACTTATGACCAGTTTTTTACAACAGACTCATCTATGTAGCAGAACAGTGAGCAAATCTGTGAGTGACGGTGACAAGCCTAAGAAGCCTGCTGATGGTTAGTTGTCTAGGAAAAGAATTTCAGTTCAACTTTAAAAATTACCACAAATTATAAATATTAAAGTACTTTAAAATGTTAATCTAAAAGGCACAGCTTTTCAGAAATGGATACAACCTTAACTAGAAAATAAAGACAAACACCACCATCAGTTCAGTTCAGTCACTCAGTCGTGTCCGACTCTTTGTGACCCCATGAATCGCAGCACGCCAGGCCTCCCTGTCCATCACCAACTCCCGGAGTTCACTCAGACTCAGGTCCATTGAATCAGTGATGCCATCCAGCCATCTCATCCTCTGTCGTCCCCTTCTCCTCCTGCTCCCAATCCCTCCCAGCGTCCGAGTCTTTTCCAATGAGTCAACTCTTCGCATGAGGTGGCCAAAGTACTGGAGTTTCAGCTTCAACATCAGTCCTTCCAAAGAAATCCTAGGGCTGATCTCCTTCAGAATGGACTGGTTGGATCTCCTTGCAGTCCAAGGGACTCTCAAGAGTCTTCTCCAACACCACAGTTCAAAAGCATCAATTCTTTGGCACTCAGCCTTCTTCACAGTCCAACTCTCACATCCATACATGACCACTGGAAAAACCATAGCCTTGACTAGACGGACCTTTGTTGGCAAGGTAATGTCTCTGCTTTTGAATATGCTATCTAGGTTGGTCATAACTTTCCTTCCAAGGAGTAAGCGTCTTTTAATTTCATGGCTGCAGTCACCATCTGCAGTGATTTTGGAGCCCACAAAAATAAAGTTGGACACTGTTTCCCCATCTATTTCCCATGAAGTGATAGGACCGGATGCCATGATCTTCATTTTCTGAATGTTGAGCTTTAAGCCAAGTTTTTCACTCTCCACTTTCACCCTCATCAAGAGGCTTTTTAGTTCCTCTTCACTTTCTGCCATAAGGGTGGTGTCATCTGCATATCTGAGGTTATTGATATTTCTCCTGGCAATCTTGATTCCAGCTTGTGTTTCTTCCAGTCCAGCGTTTCTCACGATGTACTCTGCATATAAGTTAAATAAGCAGGGTGACAATACACAGCCTTGACGTACTCCTTTTCCTCTTTGGAACCAGTCTGTTGTTCCATATCCACCATAGTTGGCTTAAAAGCTGCCACCTCAAGCTCAACAGTAATTTTACCCTAAAACCAACAACAAGTAAATCAAGTTCAAGATTTATACTTGACTAGTCTATTGACCAATAGAGGCAATAAAGTTAATACGAGTAACAAGAAGTATTTCTCCTTGCATATCTTTGCATCAGTAACTAATAACACACTGATAATTAACAGTAAATACAACTCATTATTTATTAAACAAGAGCATTAACAATAAATTCAACATTATTTATTAAACACAAGCATGCAGTCAATTAAAGATTTAAAAAGGTAAAAGGAACTCAGCAAACACAAACTCCACCTATTTACCAAAAACATCACATTAGTGTAAGTGATACTAGAGGACCGCCTGCCCACTGTGCGTGTTCTACCACTCAGTGTGTGTCTGCACGAAACACACTTTTATAACCAGAGGTTCAAATTCTCTTCCTAACACAATGTTTACAATTTATATATTAATTCTTGTTATCCCCATTCTTCTAGCCATAGAATACACAGCAGGCCCATTCACCATATTTTTCTCAGCATAAAATGCAATCATCATCATACTGAACATTTTCACAACAATGCTATTTCTAGGAGTGTTCCATAACCCATATAAACCAAAATGATGCACAATTTTATTATCAAAACACTACTACTAACAATTTATTTCCTATGAATTCAATTTGATACAATTCCCATATGATCAACTAACACATTTACTTCAAAAATCTTTTTACCACTAATGCTAGCCCTATGCACATGACAGGTCCCATTACTTATTATAACATCAAGTATTCCTCCAAAAAATAACAAATATGTCTGATAGAAGAGTTGCTTTGATAGATTAAATAATAAAGGTTTAAATTCTCTTCTTTCTAGAATTATAAGAATTGAACTCTTAATTCAGAATTCTTCATGCCATCACATTACACTATATTCTAGAGAAAAATCAGCTAAGGGGTTTCCCTGGTGGATCAGTGGAAAAGAATCCACCTACCAATGCAGAATGCGCAGGTTTGATCTCCGGGTTGGGAAGATCACCTGGAGAAGGAAATGACAACCTACTCCAGTATTCTTGCCTGGAGAATACCATGGACAGAGGAGCCTGGTGGGCTACAGTCTGTGGGTTCACAAAGAGTCAGACATGACTCAACAGCAAGGTCAGCTAAATAAGCCATCTGGTCCATACCTCTAAAATGTTGGTTTATATCCTTTCCTTCCTATACTAATAAATTGCATCATTTTGATCATCATCCTAACAACTATTATCTCAGGAACCATAATTGTAATAACCAGCTCCCACTGTCTAACTCAATGAAACTATAAGCCATGCCATGTAGGGCCATGAAAGATGGATGGGTCATGGTGTACAATTCTGACAAAATGTGGTCCACTGGAGAAGGGAATGGCAAACCACTTCAGTATTCTTGCCTTGAGAACCCCATGAACAGTATGAAAAGGCAAAAAGATAGGATGCTGAAAGATTAACTCCTCAGGTTGGTAGGTGCCCAATATGCTACTGGAGATCAGTGGAGAAATAACTCCAGAAAGAATGAAGGGATGGAGCCAAAGCAAAAACAACGCCCAGTTGTGAATATGACTGGTGATGGAAGTAAAGTGCAAGCTGTAAAGAGCAATATGGCATAGGAACCTAGAATGTTGAGTCCATGAATCAAAGCAAATTGGAACTGGTCAAACAGGAGACGGCAAGAGTGAACATCGACATTTTAGGAATCAGTGAACTAAAATGGACGGGAATGGGAGAATTTATTTCAGATGACCATTCTATCTACTACTGTGGTCTAGAATCCCTTAGAAGAAATAGGGTAGCCCTCATAGTGAATAAGAGTCCGAAATGCAGTACTTGGGTATGATCTCAAAAATGACAGAATGATCTCTGTTCGTTTCCAAGGCAAACCATTCAAAATCACAGTAATCCAAGTCTATGCCCCGACCACTAATGCCTAAGAAGCTGAATTTGAATGGTTCTAGGCACCCCACTCCAGTACTTTTGCTTGGAAAATCCCATGGACAGAGGAGCCTGGTGGGCTGCAGTCCATGGGGTTGCTAGAGTCGGACAGGACTGAGTGACTTTACTTTCACTTTTCACTTTCATGCATTGGAGAAGGAAATGGCAACCCACTCCAGTGTTCTTGCCTGGAGAATCCCAAGGACAGGGGAGCCTGGTGGGCTGCCGTCTATGGGGTCGCACAGAGTCGGACACGACTGAAGTGACTTAGCAGCAGTAGCAGCAGCATGATGAACTACAAGACCTTCCAGAACTAACACCCCAAAAAAAGATGTCATTTTCATCATAGGGGATTGGAATGCAAAGTAGGAAGTCCAGAGATCCCTGGAGTAACAGGCAAGTTTGGCCTTGGAGTACAAAATGATGCAGGGCAAAGGCTAACAGTTTTGCCAAGAGACGCGCTGGTCATAGCAAACAGCCTCTTCCAACAACACAAGACGACACATGGCCATCACCAGACGGTCAACACCGAAACCAGATTGATTGTATTCTTTGCAGCTGAGTATGGAAGAGCTCTAAGCAGTCAGCAAAAATAAGACCTGGAGCTGACTGTGGCTCAGATCATGAACTCTCTATTGCAAAATTCAGATTTAAATTGAAGAAAGTAGGGAAAATCACTAGAACATTCAAGCATGACCTAAATCAAATCCCTTATGATTTTACAGTGGAAGTGACAAATAGATTCAAGGAATTAGATCTGATAGACAGAGTGACTGAAGAACTATGGACAGAGGTTTGTGACACTGTACAGGAGGCAGGGATCAAAATCATTCCCAAGAAAAAGAAATGCAAAAAGGCAAAATGGTTATCTGAGGAGGCCTTACAAATAGCTGAGAAAAGAAGAAAAGCGAAAGGCAAAGGAGAAAAGGAAAGATATACCCCTGTGAATGCAGAGTTCCAAAGAATAGGAAGGAGAGATAAGAAAGCCTTCCTCCAGTGATCAATGCAAAGAAATAGAGGAAAACAATAGAATGGGAAAGACCACAGATCTCACCAAGAAAATTAGAGGTACCCAGGGAACATCTCATGCAAAGATGGGCATAATTAAGGACAGAAACTGTATGTATCCAACAGAAGCAGAAGATATTAAGAAGAAGTGGCAAGAACACACAGAAGAACTATACAAAAAAGATCTTCATGATGCAGGAAAGCATGACGGTGTGATTACTCACCTAGAGCCAGACATCCTGGAATGTAAACTCAAGTGGACCTTAGAAACCATCACTATGAACAAAGTGGAAATTATGGAATTCCAGCTGAGCTATTTCAAATCCTAAAAGATGATGCTGTGAAAGTGCTGCACTCAATATGGCAGCAAATTGGAAAAACTCAGCAGTGGCCACAGGACTGGAAAAGGTCAGTTTTCATTTCAATCCCAAAGAAGGGCAATGCCAAAGAATGTTCAAATTGCTGCACAACTGCACTCATCTCACACACTAGGCTTCCCTGTGGCTCAGATGGTACAGCATCTGCCTGCAATATGGGAGACCTGGGTTCAATCCCTGGGCTGGGAAGAAGGAAATGGCAACCCACTCCAGTACCCTTGCTTGGAAAATCCCATGGACAGAGGAGCCTGGTAGGCTACAGTCCATGGGGTTGCAAATAGTCGGACACAACTGAGCGACTTCACTTCACACGCTAGCAAAGTGATGCTTAAAAATTCTCCAAGCTAGGCTTCAGCAGTATGTGAACCAAGAACTTCCAGATGTTCAAGTTTGGATTCAGAAAAGGCAGAGGAAGCAGAGTTCAAATTGCCAACACCCGTTGGATGATAGAAAAAACAAGGGAATTTCAGAAAAACATCTACTTCTGCTTCATTGACTATGCTCAAGTCTTTGACTGTGTGGATCACAACAAACTGGAAAATTCTTAAAAAGATGGAAATACCATATCACCTTACCTGCTTCATGAGAAATCTGTATGCAGGTCAAGAATCAATAGTTAGAACCAGACATGAAATGATGGACTGGCTGCAAATTGGGAAAGGAGTATGTCAAGGATGAATATTGTCACCCTGCTTATTTCACTTACATGCAAAGTACATCATGCAAAATGGCAGACTGGATGAAGCACAAGTTGGAATCAAGATTGCCAGGAGAAATATCAATAACCTCAGATATGGAGACGATGCCAACCTGATGGGAGACAGCAAAGAGGAACCAAAGAGTCTCTTGATGAAAGTGAAAGAGGAGAGTGAAAAAACTGGCTTAAATTTCAACATTCAAAAAACCAAGATCATGGCATCCAGTCCCATCACTTCATGGGAAATAGATGGAGAAAAAATGGAAACAGTGACCGAGTTTACTTTTTTGGGCTCCAAAATCGCTGCAGATGGTGACTGCAGCCATGAAATTAAAAGACGCTCCCTCCTTGGAAGAAAAGCTATGATAAACCTAGATAGCATATTAAAAAGCAAAAAGACATTACTGACAAAGGTCCATTTAGTCAAAGCTATGGTTTTTTTCAGTAGTCATGTATGGATGTGAAAGTTGGACCATAAAGAAAGCTGAGTGTTGAAGAACTGATGCCTTTGAACTGTGGTGTTGGAGAAGATTCTTGAGAGTCTCTTGGACAGCAAGGAAATCAAACCAGTCCATCTTGAAAGAAATCATTCCTGAATATTCACTGGAAGGACTGATGCTGAAGCTGAAACTCCAATACTTTGGCCACCTGATGCAAAGAACTGACTCATTGGAAAAGCCCCTGATGCTGGGAATGATTGAAGGCTGGAGGAGAAGGGGACGACAGAGGATGAGATGGTTGGATGGCATCACTGACTCAATGGATATGAGTTTGAGCAAGCTCAGGGAGTTGGTGATGGACAGGGAAGCCTGCCATGTTGCAGTAGTCCATGGGGTTGCGCAGAGTCAGACACGACTGAGCAACTGAACTGAACTGAAGTGACTACTTATTTGAATCGGTTTCAAAATAAACATATTAGCCATTTTTCCTATATTAAAAAAAGTTAACCTGTGAGGTATAGAAGCATGCACTAAATATTTTCAAACACAAGCTACCACATCAATATTACTTATAATAGCTGTTATCATTAACCTATTATACTCCAGCCTATGAACTATTACAAAAATCTTTAATCCAACAGTACCAACAGTAATAACATTAGCCCTAACCATAAAACTAGGATATCACCATTCGACTTCTGAGTACCTGAATTTACAAGGTATCCCAGTAACAGCAGGGTTAATCTTACTAACATGACAAAAACTTGCACCCTTGTTAGTGTTCTACCAAGTCTCACTATCCATGATCCTAAGCCTACTATTTATTCATACTATTATAATTGAATAAGGCAGACTATACCAAACACAACTATGAAAAAAGATAGCTTATTCATCAATTGCTCATATAGGGTAAATAAAAGCCATTGTATAATCTATTAAAATCTATTGTATAATCGAATAGTTTTAAATCTACTAATTTGTAATAACATTTATCATATTTATAGTATTATTCACTTACAGCTTAGCCACCACCACACTATCAGATACATGAGATGAAATACCCATTATTACACCTGTCATTCTTATCACCCTATTAACAATAGGAGGGCTCACCTATTCCAACTTCTAAATATTCAAGTAGTTTCACTTTCCTTTTATGTTTCCTAATTCTCCTCCTCGTCTTCACTCCAACCCCTGCAGTTCTGCCTGATGACCTCCAGACTATAAATATGCACCATTTGCCTGCAGATTGCTGCAAAAAATGTCACCAGAAACCCTTGTCATTCAACTTAAGTCAGTTCTAGACAGCCTTGTGTTTAAATCCAAATGTTTGCTCCCAATCTAAAGTGTTTCTGCAAGTCCATTTTCCCCCCAAAGCTGTCAATATTACAGTTTTATCATTTCAGGTATGCCTATGTCAGAGAAAGATGTTATTTTTATTTTTCTTTGTCTTAACACAAGTTTCTTTTCCCCTTTTGAACAAAGATGTTCCTCACAATGTATGAGCTACTTGTATGTAGTGATCATGTCTTATTCATTTCTTGGTTCCAATGTTTAACCTCAGTTCAATTCAGTCGCTCAGTCATGTCTGACTCTTTGTGACCCCATGAATCACAGCACGCCAGGCCTCCCTGTCCATCACCAACTCCCGGAGTTCACTCAAACTCATGTCCATCGAGTCGGTGATGCCATCCAGCCATCTCATCCTCTGTTGTCCCCTTCTCCTCTTGCCCCCAATCCCTCCCAGCAGCAGGGTCTTTTCCAATGAGTCAACTTTTCTCATGAAGTGGCCAAAGTACTGGAGTTTCAGCTTTAGCATCACTCCTTCCAAAGAAATCCCAGGGCTGATATCCTTTAGAATGGACTGGTTGGACCTCTAGTGCATGGCAAATAAGCAGTGGTCACAAAATGTTAATTGAATAAATACATAAATTTAAGCTAAATGAATGACTAGGAAGGTGGTGTGGGACTAAGGGAAAATTATTATAGCACCAAAACAAAACCAACAAAAATGAGTCAGTGACTACTTGAAAACCTAATCCTCATAAAAATCATACCACAACAGTCATTTTTTGCAGCCTACTCTGACTCCTGGGACAGGAAATGGATTTAGAGATGCTGTTATGTAGTCTGTATACATTGAAGTATCAATTTAAAATTTTTAAATAGGCACATTCATTACAGCACCCAAGCACATATGCTAGAATTCCAGTGGGGATTTTTTTTAACAGCTGCATGATAAATTTAGAAACACTACTAAAATTGCCTGATGTTATCAACAAAAAAAAAAAAAAGAAGAAGAAATGAATCATCTGACATAAGATGACTAAGAAGCAAACATTTTCCTATTAGTCAAATGACAAAATATGCAGCAAAAATTGAAGAAGCTTAAAAACAAGCAAAATCACAACACTGCTACAAAGCAGAAGAAAAGTATCAACCAAATAATAAAATGTTAATCCAAAACACAGATTTCAGCTCCTTTTGCATTTTCACCAGAAAGCTGGCAGTAAATCAGATTTCAACAATTTACTTTACCTAAGATGATAAGTGTGCCAGAAATATTTATCACAAACAATGGGGAGAATGCATCAGAAGACCACAGCTCGACGTACTGGGAGGGCTGGCTGGAGACCTATTGGGAATCAAGATTCTATGTTTGAGCCATCTACTAATATATTTTCTGAAAACAAGAGGCTGGGATTTTTTTTTTTTTTTTTTTTTTGCTCTTTAGTTAAATGAATTTTCTTAGTGTAAGTATACATATATTTATTAAAAACAAAGCTAAATAATACTAATTTGATGAAAATAAGTTTATGTTTTAGGACTTTACACTGAAAACCATTTGAAATTGTGAACAAAATATGAGTTTTCTTTTTTCCAGTTCAATATTTTCAGGATATTCTGAAGGGAACTTTTCATTATTCAGAAGGGAATGATATGAATTTGTAGTTTAATTAAAGACAGTTCCCAATGTGGTGGGAGAGGAATCCTTCCCATTTGTGATGTATCCATAAATTATTTATTTACATTAACATAAATTATTTACTATGAATTGCATGATAGATTTGTTGCCTCTGTCTTCCTTGAAATTATCACAAACTGCACCCAAAATCATATCATAAGATGACAATTTTATGAGACTGCTCAAATATCCTTTCTTGAAACTTTTCTTTAATAGTAAAAAAATTTTCTATATTTGGCTTTTTAGACTTTAAATCGGCACCTAAAATGTTTCCATTTGGCTATGTATTATCTATTGTCAGTATTTGTTCAAGCATTTTTTCTAGTATTTTCATAAATATAATTCAAATTATTTCCTATTGTTACTATATTGGAATATGTTTTCTAAGAATATATTACAGATATTCAATACACATACCCCCCCACATATGTATGTATGTATACATTTTTTTTTTTTTTGCATTCAGATCCTTAAGTAGCTTCAGTCATACAAAATTTTTGGTCTTTTAGAATTTTTTTCAGCATATAAAATTCTGCTTTGAGATGAGATCAAAGTTCTGTTCAATTAATATAATTGCCTAAAATTATGTTGAAATTCTCTTTATCAGTATTATTTTCAAATGAATAAATTCAAATACACAAATTTAGAGAATAAAACAAGCTCTCATATCTCTATCACTCACCTTTAACAACTATCACCTCAGGACCCAGCTTCTTTCATATGTATTGGGTTGGCAAAACATTTGTCTGGATTTTTTCATAACAGCTTACAAAAAAGCCTGAATGAACACTTAGGCCAACCCAGTATCTCTCCTTCCAAGACCTCTTAAAATTATTGTGACTTAAAACCTCCGCTGAAGCTGAAACTCCAATACTTCGGCCACCTGATGCAAGGAACCAACTGGCTGAAAAAGACCCTGAAGCGGGGAAAGACTGTAGGCAGGAGGAGAAGGGGACGACAGAGGATGAGATGGTTGGATGGCATCTTCCAACACGATGGACATGAGTTTGAGTAGGCTCCAGGAGTTGGTGATGGATAGGGAAGCCTGGCGTGCTACAGTCCATGGGGTCGCAAAGAGTTGGACACAACTGAGCGACTGAACTGAACCGAAAACCTCCACTTCATATCATTCATTCATACATGCCGAATGCTACTGAAGGATACTCTTTTCTTAAAAAAGAGATGGTGGGAGGGCAAAATAAAAGGGTAACTGATCCTAGCCATTCAGCCATGGGAATAACCATTAAAATCTGACTCTAAGTAAGATTCATAACTATTACATGAGTCACTTTTTAACTGTTTTATAAATAAGTCAAAGTTACCAGTTGTAGAACTCAAAATGTATTCAACCTATGAATATGAGTTATATACCTTTTGGAGGTTTAAGGCTCCTTTTTCTCATGTGACAGCAGGTGTTTCTGTGTCCTTTTCATTATCAGTTCTCACTTTGTCCTCTGGCTTTAGGATATGACACAAATCACATCAAAGCAAGGAAGAATCCAGAACCAACCCAGAAACCCTGAGTAACAGCCACTGAGAAAAGAAATGAGCTATCAAGCCATGAAGAGAGATAAGTGCATATTGTTAAGTGACTGGAGACAATCTGAAGACTATATACTCTATGATCCTAACTCTGACAATCTAGAAAAGACAGGTGGAGACAGTAAAAACATCAATGGTTTTCAAGGTTTGGGAAGAGGGAGGGATGAATAGGTAGAGCATCAGAGCATTTTAGGGCTTTATTTTTTAGCTTCTTAGTGAAACTATTCTGGAGAAGGCAATGGCACCCCACTCCAGTACTCTTGCCTGGAAAATCCCATGGACAGAGGAGCCTAGTAAGCTGCAGTCCATGGGGTCACTAAGAATCGGCACGACTGAGCGACTTCACTTTCACTTTTCACTTTCATGCATTGGAGAAGGAAATGGCAACCCACTCCAGTGTTCTTACCTGGAGAATCCCAGGGACGGGGGAGCCCAGTGGGCTGCCGTCTATGGGGTCGCACAGAGTCAGACATGACTGAAGTGACTTAGCAGCAGCAGCAACAGTGAAACTATTCTGTAAGATACTACGACGGTGGATACATGTTATTATACATTTATTAGAACTCAGAATATACCACACACAGACTGAACCCTAATGCATACTATGGATTTAAGTCAATAATAATGTATACATGTTGGCTCATTAATTGTGATAAATATACACCAAAAATGGAAGGTGTTAATAATAAAGGAAACTGGGGGAGAAGGGGTGTATGAGAACAGTCTGTACTTACTGCTCAATTTTTCTATTAACCTAAATCCACTCCCAAAATATCTATTAATTACAAAGAAAAATCTATGGTGATTTTTTTTTTCTTCTCTAGGATTTCCAGATCTAGTTTGAGGCAGATGTATAAACAACCATCCTTAGTTTCCTAGGTTTGCTGCAACAAATTAGCACAAACTTGGTGGCTATAAAAAAAAAGAAAGAAATGTATTCTCTCACAGTTCTGGAGGTTTAAAGCCAGAAATCAGGAGGTCGACAGGGTCATGCTCCCTCCCAAGTCTCAGGGCGGAGGGCAGGGGGATCTTTACAGCTTTTGGTGGCTCCAGGAGTTTCTCAGCTTGTGGTCAATTCAATCTCTGACTCCATCTTCACCGAGTCTCCCTTTCTCCCTGTGTGTTTCTCCTCTATGTGTCCTATAAGGATACTTGAATCAGATTTAAAGCCCATTCGTGTAATCCATAATGATCTCATCTCAAGATTCCTAATTATGTCTGCAAAGAGCCTTTTTCAAAACAAGGTGACATTCAGAGATTCAGGGGGTTGCTGCTGCTGCTGCTGCTAAGTCACTTCGGTCATGTCCGACTCTGTGCGACCCGAGACGGCAGCCTACCAGGCTCCCCCGTCCCTGGGATTCTCCAGGTAAGAACACTGGAGTGGGTTGCCATTTCCTTCTCCAATGCATGAAAGTGAAAAGTGGAAGTGAAGTCACTCAGTCATGTCCAACTCCTGGCGATCCCATGGACTGCAGCCTACCAGGCTCCTCCATCCATGGGATTTTCCAGGCAAGAGTACTGGAGGGGGTTAGGGTGTGGATATACCTTTGGTGGGGGATGTCAACATTCAACTCATTATACTAGCCATAGCATGATTTGCATCGGAAATAGAGGATGAACGGAGTACTCTAGGAGGGAGAAATGTGGAAGCCTCATAGGAAATACGACATTAGATGAATATTGAAGGTTGAACTGGAGTTTGCTAGCCTGGGACAGGTGTCATGATGTGAGAGGTAGGGGAATGCCATGTCTACGGAGATAGTCCAGACAACAACAGGGCCTATTTAGGGAATGGTAAGAAGGTCAGTGTCCCTAAAAAAGGGCTGAGGGGTCGAATAAGGGCTAAAGGAAATCATAGCATATGAGTCTAAGATAGGTTATAATGCGTCTAAGATAGGTTATAAAGGAGCTGATAACCATAAGAGAAGAACATTCCTTAGTTATTCTAGTTACAAAGTTTCTAAAGACAAGATCAGATTCATACTTTAGAAGACTGTTTCAACAGGGTTAGGATTTGAGGAAGAGGAAGCAGGGAGATTGACAGATTATATTCAACAAAATCCTACTCAGCCATGAGACAAGCCCAGAGAATGAGAACTAAGGTAACACAGCATGTGAAGAACAACTGGGCAGGATGAGAGGCCAAGACTTCAGTTGATACCATTATCCAAAGCAGGGACTTTGGGGGAAGAGGGTGCTTTTATGCAGGGTGTATGAGTTAACTTTTGGAAATATTTCACTTTGTTTTACTTTATAGTTCAAGTTCCAAATTTGGTATTTCAAAATATTTTGCTTTTGAGCAGTAAAGGTCTCTGAAGAAAGGAACAAGGTTTTGGGGAAATCTTCAAAATTACCTTTAGCATTTCCCACATGGGTCTCTCCCAGTCAGTTCCTGTTACAAATGACAAGCTTCAACAGACCACATGGCCCCAGAAACATAAAAGGAATGAGGGAATCACCAAAGTATTAAGAAGCTTTACTGCTTCATAAGAGCAAGAAACTATTTTTCCTCTTAGAGGGGAGAGAAAAAGTCTGAAAATAATGCTACAAAGTAGCAGCCTAATCTTTTAAATAGACTGCAAAAAGAATTAGAGCCTAAGTTTTCACCACAGTGGAGGTCTTCAAACCCACGGAGCCTTGCATTATTGACTTTTATTTTTATCTCATAGAGCTGGTGCAATGAAAGAAGTCTACGTTCCAACAATAAAAAATAAACATGCTATCACTGTGACAGGGACTGATTCAATATGGGAACATGGACTGCAGAGGCATTCTGGCTTACTTCAAAAGACTTTCAATAACTGCCAAGAGAGTTTATTTGGATAGTTTCAGTTTCGTGTGTTTAATCAACTAAAAACTCAATCCAGAACTGAGAGTGTGACACAGCATGTGTTCCAAAGAGGGTGTGCATGTGTTCATATTTGTGGGGGCGTGAGTGTGCTTGTGTGTGTGGATGTTTGAGCATGAGCAAAGGTGTTGTTTGTGTTATAAAATTTTATTGTTTTATATCGCTCTTCTCTTTAGTAGAGCCCATACTTACAATCTTTGCAGTTGTGATCATATCAAGCCTGAATTTCCATGATTTTTATAACACTTCTTCATGCTCCTAGACCCTACAATACCATGCTGCAAAGAGATTCTATAAATACAGATAAGACTAGAGGGTAGAAAAGTAAAACTGTTTTTCCTCTCCTCAGGCTTCATTCAACAAGACGGCACACGCTTTTAATGACCACCATGTTCTATCGGTTGGTTTCAATGTATTAGTATGTACTAATGAATGTATATTTTGTCATTTAGTTAAATAAAAGTGAAGTAATGTGTCCTTAAAGGATTTTATTTCTTAGATTTTTCTGTTGATAGGCCAATCTCTCAGCATAGCCATTTGTAAATGGACATTAATAACAATGTGATAACTACCACTTCTTATACCTCTGACTTTTTGAAGTGGGGAGCAAGGAAGTCAAACACCACCTAATCCAGTGTTTATATAGGTTACTAGGAGTATTTGATTATATATATATAATAGATTTACAGGCTATAGCCCTGCTGAATAGAGATGTTTAGGACTGGCTAGGATGCAATGGCACCCCACTCCAGTACTCTTGCCTGGAAAATCCCATGGATGGAGGAGCCTGGTAGGCCGCAGTCCACCGGGTCGCTAAGAGTCGGACACGACTGAGCGACTTCACTTTCACTTTTCACTTTCATGCATTGGAGAAGGAAATGGCAACCCACTCCAGTGTTCTTGCCTGGAGAATCCCAGGGACGGGGGAGCCTGGTGGGCTGCCGTCTATGGGGTAGCACAGAGTCGGACACGACTGAAGTGACTTAGCAGCAGCAGGACGCGATAAGCTTCTTTAAGATCCAGTACATTTGGAAAATAACCGTCTAGCCCAAACCCTTGTTTTTCAGAAATGAAGACAGACAAAGGAAAATTACTAACCCAGTAAAGGACAACCCAGTTAGGCCTAGAACCCATGTTTCTTTCTCCTAAATCATCTCCTCAGCTCCACCAACTTCTTAGGCACAAAATACACACAGAAATTCTGATTCGGCTTTATCAACACAAATGAGTATAGATATTACTACACTCATTGAGTGTAGTGTAAATGAGTGTAGATGTCTAGTATGCCACTGTGAATTTCATCCCAATTCAAATATACATTTCCGCATACAGCTTAGTGGTTCTACTGAATACAGTGTTAATGATGCCAGAGTTGTATTTACCCCTTTAGAAACATGTTCGAAAACAGAAAATGTAGCATTTTACGCATGCTGATGAAACAGGAGGGAGGGGACAGGGCACAACCTTTGAAAGAATGACATAGCCCAAGGATACAACATAAACCAGTTAGAATCAAATGGGTCTAAGATGGCAGACATGTCAACTTCAACTAGACCTTGATCCTCAGTATATGATCATTGGAATATATCAGCAAGCTAAATGACACACCAGAGGCGCCAAGACATTTCCAAGGCTGACCAAAGACCACAAGGTGGGCAGTGGCCCAATCCCTGGAAATCTCCACCCCTCCTCAAAATGCTTGGAATAATCCTCCCACTCATTAGTGTATGAAATTACCTGGCCCATAAAAACTAACCAATCACATTTTGAGCAGACACTCTTGTCTATGAAGTGTGTTTCTCCCAAGACAGCTCTTGCCTTCTGAGATGACCCATATACTCTGTCTGTGGAGTGTGTTTCTAACTAAACCCACTTCTTACCTATCATTTTGTCTCCCACTGAATTCTTCCTGTGATGAGACATCAAGAACCAGAACTTCATTAGGTCTTGAAACTAGGTCTGTGATCTCAGTTGGAAAACTGTGGGATTTGGTTGAGTTCAAGTCCTGGCCACATGGGTTCAAGTCCCAAACTGGGTTTTAACCAGGTTTGAGGCCCCAGGCTATGGGTTCAAGTCCCAGTCTGAGCTGAATGGTTTCACTGGCTCTAACCATCATTCCACCCAGCTATTTTGCAAAAGTTTGCTGTGATCAATAAGGGGATCAGGTTGAGAGTGTGGGTGACTCAGCACCACCATTCACACTGGAGGGTCTTAACTGAGTTGATGGTAATTCCTCAGTAGCAACATTTTGGCAGAAGAAGAAAAACGTTTTAAAATCAGTGTCATTTGGTATGAACTGTTCTTTGCAAAAGGACAAGACTTGTCCCCTGTATCTAAATCATTTAAAATGTGAGTTGAGAAACAAAGACTGAAACAGAAACAAGGAATTACAGCTCAGACTGTGTGCACAGACTTGTTTTGAACAAAGGGCTATAATACTATGTTCCCTGTCAAACTTCATTCCACATCCACTTAGATAAGGCATTAATTGTGCTCAGTCGTGTCCGACTCTTTACGACCCCATGGACTGTAGCCCACCAGGCTCCTCTGTCCATGGGATTTCCCAGGCAAGAATACTGGAGTGGGTTGCCATTTCCTTCTCCAGGGGAACTTCCTGACCCAGGAATTGAACCAGGGTTTCCTGCAGAAGAAGTTACTGCGTGAATTGTTTAAGGAAACATTCTGGGTACTTATCTGACACTGACAGCCCTGACAGTCACTTTTATATTATACTAACATCAGCCCTCTGGATGATATGCATTCTTTCCTGAAGGAAGCGACTCAGTAAATATTTGTAGTTAATTATCTTTCCAATACAATTTCTCTAAAACCATGAGAAGGGCTTCTCTGGTGGCTAAGACAATAAAGAACCTGCTTGCCAATGCAGGAGACTTGGGTTCAGTGTCTGGGTTGGGAAGATCCTCTGGAGGAGGAAATGGCAACCCACTCCAGTAATCTTGCCTGGGAAATCCCATGGACAGAGGAGCCTGGTGCGCTACAGTTCACGGGATCACAAAAGAGTCAGACACAACTTGACAACTTGAACAACAACAACAATGGTTGATAGCTACTGTATTTTCCTTTGGTAGGAAACATAGGCAAGACTTGCATCTTCTTGCAAATTTTGTGAATCTGCACACACACTACACATATTTTTCACATTTCCGTTTTCCTAGGCATTGTGATCAAGAGCAACTGACAAATATGGTCCCACTGGAAGCCAAGCGCTCATCTGCCCAGTCATGAACATCTCCAGTATTAATAGTGTGGGAAGTTACTGAGCTATTAGATAGTCACCATTCCCTAGCTTGCCACTGTCTTTGGGTAGTCCCGAATGTCAGCTTCACTTCTGAGTTTATTAGATCTGGCAAATGAATTATTAAGAGAGATAGCAAGATATGGATGGATCTACATTAAATTTGATCGCTTTCATTCTGTCATCAGAATATCAGCTAATGGTATTAGTATGCCATTCATCAGTGCAGGGACCATTCCCTAACTTCCACCTCACCTCGAACACTTAGGGAATGATTTAACAAATGTTACGATGTGTCAGGAGTCTAAGATAAATAATTTGCTTGCATTAATCTCATTTGATCCTTCCAATTGTCCTATGATACAGATTAAAATTTACTCATTTTCCAGGGAATATTAAGGATCAGAGAGGACACACAATTTTCCCAAGTGCATGTGACTATCAAATATAAAATCTGGTATTTGAACACTTCCAAATAGAAAACCTAGTATTTGATCACTTTTGATGTGATTCCAAAGCCAATGTTTGAAACCACTTGACTCCTTTTTCCCAAAGAAGAGCTACAGAACTAGAAATAATTGGATACATCAACCCAAATGAATAAGTACTCAGAATTTGGTAACTCCACCTTCTCTATCTCTTCATTCTCTAGGTACAAGATTTTTTAATAAATAAATCATGACATTCTATTCAATTCTGGACTTTGCATTTGGAGAATAGGCCAATTAAGTCTAGGCTGGAATTTAAGTCATGTTAAGATTGTTCGTTTCCAAGGCAAACCATTCAATATCACAGTAATCCAAGTCTATGCCCCAACCAGTAATGCTGAAGAAGCTGAAGTTGAATGGTTCTATGAAGACCTACAAGACCTTTTAGAACTAACACCCAAAAAAGATGTCCTTTCCATTATAGGGGACTGGAATGCAAAAGTAGGAAGTCAAGAAACACCTGGAGTGACAGGCAAATTTGGCCTTGGAATACAGAATGAAGCAGGGCAAAGACTAATAGAGTTTTGCCAAGAAAATGCACTGGTCATAGCAAACACCCTCTTCCAACAACACAAGAGAAGACTCTACACATGGACATCACCAGATGGTCAACACTGAAATCAGACTGATTATATTCTTTGCAGCCAAAGATGGAGAAGCTCTATATAGTCAGCAAAAACAAGACCAGGAGCTGACTGTGGCTCAGATCATGAACTCCTTATTACCAAATTCAGACTGAAATTGAAGACAGTAGGGAAAACCACTAGACCATTCAGGTATGACCTAAATCAAATCCCTTATGATTACACAGTGGAAGTGAGAAATAGATTTAAGGGCCTAGATCTGATAGATAGAGTGCCTGAAGAACGATGGAATGAGGTTCATGACATTGTACAGGAGACAGGGATCAAGACCATCCCCATGGAAAAGAAATGCAAAAAAGCAAAATGGCTGTCTGGGGAGGCCTTACAAATAGCTGTGAAAAGAAGAGAAGCAAAAAGCAAAGGAGAAAATGAAAGATATAAGCATCTGAATGCAGAGTTCCAAAGAATAGCAAGGAGAGATAAGAAAGCCTTCCTCAGTGATCAATGCAAAGAAATAGAGGAAAACAACAGAATGGGAAAGACTAGAAATCTCCTCAAGAAAATTAGAGATACCAAGGGAACATTTCATGCAAACATGGGCTCGATAAAGGACAATAATGGTATGCATCTAAAAGGAGCAGAAGATATAAAGAGAGGTGGAAAGAATACACAGAAGAACTGTACAAAAAAGATCTTCACGAGCCAGATAATCACGATGGTGTGATCAGTCATCTAGAGCCAGACATCCTGGAATGTGAAGTCAAGTGGGCCTTAGAAAGCATTACTACGAACAAAGCTAGTGGAGGTGATGGAATTCCAGTTGAGCTATTTCAAATCCTAAAAGATGATGCTGTGAAAGTGCTGCACTCAATATGCCAGCAAATTTGGAAAACTCAGCAGTGGCCACAGGACTGGAAAAGGTCAGTTTTCATTCCAATCCCAAAGAAAGGCAATGCCAAAGAATGCTCAAACTACCACACAATTGCACTCATCTCACACGCTAGTAAAGTAATGCTCAAAATTCTCCAAGCCAGGCTTCAGCAACACATGAACCGTGAACTTCCTGATGTTCAAGCTGGTTTTAGAAAAGGCAGAGGGACCAGAGATCAAATTGCCAACATCTGCTGGATCATGGAAAAAGCAAGAGAGTTCCAGAAAAACATCTATTTCTGCTTTATTGGCTATGCCAAAGCCTTTGACTGTGTGGATCACAATAAACTGTGGAAAATTCTGAAAGAGATGGGAATACCAGACCACCTGACCTGCCTCTTGAGAAATCTGTATGCAGGTCAGGAAGCAACAGTTAGAACTGGACATGGAACAACAGACTGGTTCCAAACAGGAAAAGGAGTACGTCAAGGCTGTATATTATCACCCTGCTTATTTAACTTATATACAGAGTACATCATAAGAAACGCCGGACTGGAAGAAACACAAGCTGGAATCAAGATGGCCGGGAGAAATATCAATAATGTCAGATATCAAGATGACACCACCCTTATGGCAGAAAGTGAAGAGGAACTAAAAAGCCTCTTGATGAAAGTGAAAGTGGAGAGTGAAAAGGTGGCTTAAGCTCAACATTCAGAAAACGAAGATCATGGCATCCGGTCCCACCACTTCATGGGAAATAGATGGGGAAACAGTGGAAACAGTGTCAGACTTTATTTTTTGGGGCTCCAAAATCACTGCAGATGGTAACTGCAGCCATGAAATTAAAAGACGCTTACTCCTTGGAAGGAAAGTTATGACTAACCTAGATAGCATATTCAAAAGCAGAGACATTACTTTGCCAACAAAGGTTCATCTAGTCAAGGCTATGGTTTTTCCTGTGGTCATGTATGGATGTGAGAGTTGGACTGTGAAGAAGGCTGAGCACCGAAGAATTGATGCTTTTGAACTGTGGTGTTGGAGGAGATCTTTAGAGTCCTTTGGACTGCAAGGAGATCCAACCAGTCCATTCTAAAGGAGATCAGCCCTGGGTGTTCTTTGGAAGGACTGATGCTAAAGCTGAAACTCCAGTACTTTGGCCACCTCATGCGAAGAATTGCCTCATTGGAAAAAGACTCTGATGCTGGGAGGGATTGGGGGCAGGAGGAGAAGGGACGACAGAAGATGAGATGGCTGGATGGCATCACTGATCGATGGATGTGAGTCTGAGTGTACTTCACGAGTTGGTAATGGACAGGGAGGCCTGGCGTGATACAGTTCATGGGTTCACAAAGAGTCGGACACGACTGAGCAACTGTACTGAACTGAAGATATTCAAGTTATTTTTAATTTAAAGCAAATTCAAACAGTCTAATGACAGCCTAAAATGATATATCCAGTATACTTTCTCCACAAAAGCTCTATGGATGGTACTGAACACAGGACTATTTACATGGTTAATGAGTTAAAACAATTTTCTATAGTCAGAGGTAGTAAAATCAAAGCTATGACATGTTTATCCCATAAAGCTATCCCAGATACAAGTTCTACCTTTTGACAGACTGTCAAGGAGTTAACCATTAAAGTAATGTATCTGGCACCACAATATCTGGCTTTTTAAAAATTCTTTTCAATAAAAACGTAACAACATTGCACTTGAGCTTTCAATTGCTTTTCTTTTTGAATGTCTCTGAACAGACACACATTTGAGTCACAGAATGTACTTAAGTTTAATGTTCCCAAAACCACAGACAAAATATTGTGCTATTTTAAATAAGTATTTTAATAGAAAGCATGGACAACAGTAAGAAACACAGAAAAATCTAGTGACTTCCTAATATATCTATAAACTGTCAGTGCTTTTAGGAAAATGTAAAAACAATATACAAAGAGAACCCCCAAATAAAGTCCCAAATGTTCTTTAATCAAATATAATTAGAAGGCACACTTAAAACAGAGAAAACTATTTCTATATGAAAGACCTAGGACCAAAGCAATGTTAAAGCCATTTCCAAACAGTAATGAAGCAAAAATCTGTGGAGATGAATAATGTAATTGACATTATCAATACTGAACAGAGAGTAATAGCCTGAATGTTAACTCTAAGAAAGACTTCAAAATGATATGAAACTAAACGACTATATATATCCTACAAGGAATAAATGAGTGCAACAGAAGCGAGTTCTATTTATAATTCATAAAGATATGTTTCAATACATTTTGCCTTCAGTTTCCACAGAATAAAAAATTATATACGTTCTCCTTCACCCCCACAGAAAACGATCCCATTCTTTCCACTGGACTTGCAATTCACAATTTTCCGTTCTAACATATCACCTCTCCTACCATATCCAGATCAAGGGTATTGAAAATGTAAACCAGTCCTCTTAGTAACATACATAAGGAGTCTTTCTTTAAAAAATGAATAAAAAATAAGTAACCTTTTTTCATATTGGGAGCTAAAGCACTGTAAGAAAGGTATTCCAGTTGATGGCAGAAAGCCATAACAAGGAAACAAACTGTATATAAGCATGGGTCCATAGCCTTTGTAGCTCTGAAATAACTTATACAAAGAACTTGTATATAAATTTGGCTCACCTCAGCAATGCTTTTTCTTTAAATTACACAGAAATCTGAAATGCATTGGGTGTATGTAAGAGCAACCTGTGGCCCTGAGTAAAAATGTGTATTTAAGAGGGGAAATGTGGAAGTAATTATTACCTTGATGTATTTCCCAGAATGCACAGAATCTATCCAGCATGTCTCGCCTGGGCATTGAGGGTTTTGCAGAACACCCATGACTCTAAAAATCCAGCATTTGGCATCATGCAATCTGGGAGTTAATGATAAACCACTTTGCCCAGGCATTGTTGCTTTGGAGCCGGAACAAGTCAGTTTGCTGAGATGGACTGAAAAAAATATCTCAAACGGATGAGTCACACTATTGCTGGCTTCGACTACCCTCGGGTTGGAAATGAATAAATCAGTGTCACACGCACTTTAGAGAAATAAACAGGAACTTTTGTTTCCTTCCACTTGGAGACCAAAAAACAAGACAAAGGAAGGAGTGCTAAGTAACTGCAAAAGAAATCTAGTTGGATTTTGTGATTACTATTGGGTCTTTAAATCTTGCTCATGACTAAGCCAACATTCATATTTCCTGCTAACCAGACTTAAAAGGAAACTCTGGTCAGTATTAAGAAGAGCCCATATACCCAAGAGTGGGGCATACGTGTAAGTGGTGGGTTCCAATGGGCTAGCTACAATATAGACATATATATATATATATATATACATGCTTTACAAAGTAACCTGAAGTAGGGGGAGTGGGAATCCAAGTCAGAGACCTTGAGGAAATGTCCAATGTAAAACACTGATGCAAATATAGGAAAATCTCCAACTCAGAGGTGTAGAGACAGAAATACAAATTGGGCTCTGGGAGAAAAACTATATGGAAATAAGAAGGTCATAAACAACATGGAATGTCCCTATGCTTTCAGCACACACCAATGTGTATTGTGGGTTTATATTACAGGACTATAAGTGTGTGACCCGTGGAAACACTAAGCTAACCAAATAGTACAGAATCAAAAGAACTAAAAATTTACATTTGCCTTGGCTTCTGGAACAGCAGATAATAACCATGGCCTCTTCACAGCAAAGTTCTAAGATCCATTCTGCTATTTCCCATTCCTCTGTGATCATACCTCACAGATTCTCTAAGTGAATTTAAGAATAATGGATACAAATAAAATCCTGAGCTTAAGAAGTAGACTGATTTGGACTTTCCATTCTGTACAGATCCTTGAAAGATTACATTTACTAGAAGGAAGCAAGGTTTGATTGAGTCTAGAAAAGCACATATTAACTTTCTGCTGAGAACAAATATAAAGGCCTTCTCAGATAAAGGAGAAACAGCATGTGCAAACAAATGACTGCCCAAGGAACTGGAGTAATTTATTATGGATGAACCGCAGATTATTTGTGAGGCAGGGACAGGAGGCCCAGAGAAGGCGATGGCACCCCACTCCAGTACTCTTGCCTGGAAAATCCCATGGACAGAGGAGCCTGGTGGGCTGCAGTCCATGGGGTCGCGAAGAGTCGGACACGACTGAGCGACTTCCCTTTCACTTTTCACTTTCATGCACTGGAGAAGGAAATGGCAACCCACTCCAGTGTTCTTGCATGGAGAATCCCAGGGACGGGGGAGCCTGGTGGGCTGCCGTCTATGGGGTCGCACAGAGTCAGACACGACTGAAGCAACACAACAGCAGCAGCAGACAGAAAGCCAGCTTAGAAATGTTCAGGCTTCAGCCAGATTATAAAGGAGCTAGCTAACCAGTGTTAAGGTATTTGAGCTTTACCTTTCAGGCAATGATGAGCAACTGAGAGAGAGCGTTGCAGGGGTGGGATGGAACACAGGGGTCACATCATTAAAAGTACTTGTCACAAATCTCACTCTGGCAACAAGATCAAATATAGTTTGCAAGTGGGCAAAACGAGGTACAGAAAACCAGTTAGAAAAAGGTTATTCCAACAGATCAGCAAAAAAATAAAAATAAAAATTATGGAATAAACAGCGACAGTAGAAGAGAAGATGGATTCACGAATATTCAGGGCAAAGTGTGGCAGTACTTACGGAGATGGAACTTCAAGGGGAGTGATATTTTTTGGTCAGAGGTTTTGGAATACAGTAGGAAAGGCAGATTTGTCAAGAGGGAGATAAACATAGGTTTAGTTTTTTAAATGATGTGGTTGTAGAACATCTGGGCGGATTTGCCTGGGATCAGAATCAATTGTTGCTTTCAGAAATTCTGTTATTCAGTTGGCTTTGTGTTACAAGTGACACAACTCCAACTCAAACTAGTTCAAAATAAACCAAATAAAAAAATGTATTGGCTTTTCCAAGAGGCACAACTAGATTCAGGGATCTAAACACCATCCTGAGGACTATCTCTCTCATGTCTCCTTCTGTTTGACTTCAATTTCAGAGGCTTTTTTCATGAGGCACCAAGATGACTACAGACAGCACTAATCCAACATGCTCTGGATTCCTGAGAAAAAGAACATACTCTTCCCAACATCTGTCAGCACTTCTGGACTCTGATTAGCCCCGTTTGCCACCAGTCATGTTGCCAGGGCAGGAGACACTCAGATTGTCCAATCCTAAGTCATGTCCCCAGGACCCAGAAACCAGATCCCGGGTAAGGCCCCTGGAGTGACCATGCCCCAAGAACCACATGGGGTGCAGAAGGGTGCATCTCTGCTGGAAGAACAGTTCTCAGTGGCAAGTTTTGGTCCTACTGGAACGCAATCTAACCATAAGAATGTGATGAGATATGAGATACTATACCTTTAAAGATCTGAAAGTTTTGATACCAAACACTGTTATCGTAAGTAATACTATAACTGTCACACAATGACTATAAGGCAATTAGTTTTTCTGGCAGATATGATTGAATTACTAGACACTGGAGAAAAGCAATGAAGAGGACATTAAAATGCATGAAGAAGATATCTCCCTTCTGAGCAAGTCCTGCCTTCAAAGGCTCCAGGGCTAGGTCTCATGCTATAGGGGAATCAACACATTTCTCAAATACCAAAATACAATTTTTTTCTTTCTGACCTTTAAAGGAAGGTTTTACAAAGTTCAATAACTAATTGGACCAATAAAGTTATTTGGGAGGAAGGTATGGGACACCACCGCACCCCCCCCCCCACACACACACACAGGATGTGTGTCTTGGGAGTGAGTCACACAAGTGGAGAAAAATCACGGTTTCTTCCCTGGGAGTCAGGGAATGGAGCTGCTTCTATTTAAGCCGGTTGACTCAAATCACTGCAAGTAGGTGTTGAGTCAGACTGGATGCTCCAAACAACTAAACATCATCCCTCCCCGTCCTGGGGTAATACAGCTTTGGGAAGTGCTTAGAACTGCCAGGAAATTCTGACCTAGAAAAGTAAGAGAGTGGGAGGAGATCTTGCCATCCTGGCACTGGGGGAACTTTACCAGGTCAGAACTGCTTTAGGCTTGGGTAATTCTGGTGACTGCCCTGGCAGCCTGGGTGCTGGACCAGCTTCTGCCTTGCCCTGTGTCAACAGATCCAGGTGGCTACTGGGGTTTACAGGGATTGATGCAGCCTGAGAGATCAACACCTCTTGCACCTCAGCTGCGGGGCAAGTGCAAAAGCAGGTTCTAAGGGCCTTAGTGGGAACCTGGAAGGATCATGACTATAGCCTGATATATGTGTATGTTCTCAGTCAGTCAGTCATATCCCAATCTTTGTGAATCCATAGACTGTGTAGCCTGCCAGGCTTCTCTGTCCATGGGATTCTCCAGGCAAGAACACTGGAGTGGGCTGCCACTTCCTTCTCTTGGGGATCTTCCAGACCCAGGGATCAAACCCTTGTCTCCTGTATCTCCTACACTGGCAGTAGATTCTTTACCACTGAGCCACCAGGGAAGCCCCATAGTCTGATATATAACTTTAAAATTCTCAGACATGCCTAGTGCAAGCCTCAGGCCCTGCAAATATTAGGGGCAGTCCTGCCTTTAGCTTTATTAATGCAAAGGTTTTCATAGTTTAATAAATAATAAATTTAAGGTGAATCTAATTTTGATCCTGGTGCAAAGACAAGTGGTTCCCAAAAGAAGGTTTACTGATTCTAAAGAATAAAATAGTTCCAACTTACTGGATTTGCCTTGTAAGATGGTTTGCCCTTTCTATTCATATAGGGTGATTAACCACAGGGGACATTAACAAAGTGGTTTTTATATTCTGCTTGATTTTACTTACTATGAGTATTTCAAAAGTTTGTGCTTGTGCTGTTATTTTTCAATATTTATTTTGGTATTTTTATGGTATGAAATGGAGAAGGAAATGGCAACCCACTCCAGTATTCTAGCCTAGGGAATTCCGTGGACACCGGAGCCTGGTGGGCTGCTGTCCATAGGGTCACACCGAGTCGGACATGACTAAAGTGACTTAGCATGCAAGCATTGGAGAAGGAAATGGCAACCCACTTCAGTATTCTTGCCTGGAGAACCCCAGGGACAGAGGAGCCTGGTGGGCTGCCGTCTGTGGGTTCGCACAGAGTCAGACATGACTGAAGCGACTTAGCAGCAGCAGCATGGTATGAAATGGGTTTAAGGATTTAGGTGAAATCTCTATCATTCCACCTGTAAGAAAAAAATGGATTGACCTATGAGTGCTCATGGAATAAGAACAAAGTGGGTTCTAGTTCCAGTCACCTTTTTAGTCACCTGTTACAGTACTTTTTCTAAGTGGTCACTTGCCTGCTGCCCATTAGCCAGTCTGTGGCCTAGATACACAGCAGCTAGCAGCTTCACCTCCTTGGGAAGCCCATTTCCTGACATGCTCCCTTTGGTTGCAGGATTCTAGACTGTCTTCAAAGGCCTTGGCCCTGGGCTTCGTCAGAGCTTGAAAATGGGAAGGAGCAATAAATACACAGGATACGTCAATTTACAATGTTACTTTAAAAAGTATCCCCAGATACAGTAAATGGATTTGGTGCTAGGCTAATGGATAATAGAATAATTTTACAAATAAAATATGAAAGAGGAATAGGTTGCTTTGAGAGAATGTGTTTTGACAGGTAGTTTCCAACATGGCAGAGTGTGTTAAAGATTTTAAAGCTATTTGAGTCCTGTTGATGTTTTCGGTTTTCGTTAACCTCAAAAACAGATGTCTGAAAAGTCTTATTGTGCTTTCCTCCAAATGTGTAGAGGAAGAGTGTCTGCAGAGCACAGATTACCTCAGCCCTATCCTGTGAGTCTGCCTTCAGTTGTGTTCTTTATAGTCTGTGTGGTACATAAACTTTTTTTGGAAGGTGGGAGGAGACAGTAGCTAAAGTGAAATAAGGGTCTTACCATGAGAACTTTTATTACAACTTCCTCTGTGATTGAGCAGAATCCAAAAGGGATAGAAAACATTTTGCCAAAGAAAGCTTTTGAAGCTTTTCTGACCAATAAAAAGGTTTAATTTTGATAGCCACTGGGTTAAAAAAAAAAAAAGGCTTTCTGGTAACCAGTCCACACACATCTAAGTGCTGTAAAATCAAACAAATTTGGGTTCAGATTAAACTGTATTTTTATTAGCTTTGTGTCCTCAAAGGAAAGAGGGCATTATTCATAGATTAGAGAATAAAGTCCAAACCAATAGGGAAATTCTGAGGAAGAATTAACTACAGCACAGAGCCTGACATGTAGTAGGTAATCAATACCAGTCATATGTATGTACATCTGACCATGATTTCTCATTTTCAAATATCAGTGCTAATAAATCATTGTACTTGGCATCTGACACATGTACCCACTTTTAAAAAGCAGAGGTACATCTGTAAGATTACTGGAATGCAAACAATATTAATGAATTATAATTTTATACCATGGAATTGACTATATTTTAATAAATATATATATTGAAAGAAATGGCTATAATATAGCATTTTCCCATTTCATTAAAACTTTCTTAATATTATCTTAATAGAAATATACATAGTGAATAAATTAAAATCTTCAGTTTCATTCCAGTTATTTTGGAATTAAGATATTGCTTTTCTCCAACTGCTTTATTACATATTATTAAACTTTCACTTCTAACCACTTAGATTTTCCTCAGGTCTCATTTAGTAAATGAATTTTAACATGTTCCAAAATAAACGAGTTTATTATCCTTTCTTGTCTCTTACCTCAAAAGAGCTATGGCTTTTGATTTTGCTATTCCTGTTAACAGTACCATTTTTTTTTTACATCACAGAAGCTTGAATCCCCCTCCTCCCTTTAACTTATCTGAACTGCTGCTTTTGTGCCACATACTTTATACACATTTTATATATATGCACACACATGTATATATGCATGATAGCTAGCATATATATGTAGAGCCAGCATATGTGTGTGTATACACATAAATAAGCTAGCTCTCATGTGGCTAACTCTCCATATATATGCTAGCTATCCTGTGTATGTGGGAGATGGGTATCCGAAACTAGTATTCGTTCAGTGGTTACTATACAAGAAACGCAGAATCTGTGTTACACATTACAGGAGTATTTATGCCTTTATTCGAATCTTCCAATGGTTCTAGGAAATAGATCCAATTACTTATATTTTACAGATAAGGAAAGCTTTTCTGGAACTTATTTGAGTTCAAACAAATAGGAAAGGCAAAAGCTGGGGTTTCAAATTGTGATCAGTCTGTTTCCAGAATCTGAAGCCTCGCCACCTATGTTTTCTCATTATCTATGTCGTCTCTTTATTACAGTGCCACTCATGTCCTCAAATGCTTATTAACCTCTATTACATTCCCCTCCACGTGTTTCTCTACTGTGCTTCATCCCTCCATGCAATTTACATCTCACCACGACTCATTTTCCTGAAACAAGACTCCAATCTTATCATTCTTCCACTTAAAAATTGCTAATAGTCTCTTATTGCTAATTTCCTCTGTTACCTTTCTTTCATTACTGTATTAATCAGAGCTGTCCAGAGAAACTGACCCTATAGGCTGTGTATATATAGAAAGACATTTATTTTAAGGAAATAGCCCATGCAATTGTGAAGTCCAGCAAGTTCAACTATTTGCATAGTGGACTGAAAGGCTGAACACCAAGCCATGAGCTGATTGTACGGTTAAGTCTGAAAGGCTATGAGGCTGCAGACTCAGGGCAGGCTGTTTGCTGAAGAATTTCCTCTTGCCAGGGGAGGTTAGCCCTTGGTTTAGTTCAGGCCTTCAACTGACTGGATGACAGTTACTCACCTGATGGAAGGCAATCTGCTTCCCTCAGAATCAACTGATTTACATGTAACTTTCATCCAGAGTAATTTTTGACCAAATATTTAAGCACACTGGCCTAGTCAAGTTGATACATAAAGTTAACCATCATGATTGCTATTACTATACAACAAGTTTTTCATCATTCAGCAAAACTGGGCATTTGTGGGTCCCCAAAACCAACCCAGATAATCACAATGCTGTGATCAATCACATAGAGCCACACATCCTGGAATGTGAAGTTAAGTGGGCCTTAGGAAGCATCACTATAAACAAAGCTAGTGGAGGTGATGGAATTCCAGTTGAGCTATTTCAAATCCAAAAAGATGATGCTGTGAAAGTGCTGCACTCAGTATTCCAGCAAATTTGGAAAACTCAGCAGTGGCCACAGGACTGGAAAAGGTCAGTTTTCATTCCAGTCCCAAAGAAAGGCAATGCCAAAGAATGCTCAAACTACTGCACAATTCCACTCATCTCACATATTAGTGAAGTAATGCTCAAAATTCTCCAAACCAGGCTTCAGCAATATGTGAACTGTAAACTTTCTGATGTTCAAGCTGGTTTTAGAAAAGGCAGAGGGACCAGAGATCAAATTGCCAACATCTTCTGGATCATAGAAAAAGCAAGAGTTCCAGGAAAATATCTATTTCTGCTTCATGGACTATGCCAAAGCCTTTGACTGTGTGGATCACAATAAACTGTGGAAAATTCTTCAAGAGATGGGAATACCAGAGCACCTGACCTGCCTCTTGAGAAATCTCTATGCAGGTCAGGAAGCAACAGTTAGAACTGGACATGGAACAACAGACTGGTTCCAAATAGGAAAAGGCATACATCAAGGCTGTATATTGTCACCCTGCTTATTTAACTTATATGCAGAGTACATCATGAGAAACGCTGGGCTGGAAGAAGCACAAGCTGGAATCAACATTGCGGGGAGAAATATCAATAACCTCAGATATGCAGATGACACCACCCTTATGGCAGAAAGTGAAGAAGAACTAAAGAGCCTCTTGATGAAAGTAAAAGAGGAGAGCGAAAAAGTTGGGTTAAAGCTCAACATTCAGAAAACTAAGATCATGGCATCCGGTCCCAAAACTTCATGGTAAATAGATGGGGAAACAGTGGTTGACTTTATTTTTTTGGGCTCCAAAATCACTGCAGATGGTGACTGCAGCCATGAAATTAAAAGACGCTTACTCCTTGGAAGGAAAGTTATGACCAACCTAGACAGCATATTAAAAAGCAGAGACATTACTTTGTCAACAAAGGTTCATCTAGTCAAGGCTATGGTTTTTCCAGTGGTCATGTATGGGCGTGAGATTTGGACTATAAAGCTGAGCACCAAAGAACTGATGCTTTTGAACTGCAGTGTTGGAGAAGACTCTTGAGAGTCTCTTGGATGGCAGGGAGATCCAACCAGTCCATCCTAAAGGAAATCAATCCTGAGTATTCATTGGAAGGACATCATGATGTTGAAGCTGAAACTCCAATACTTTGGCCACCTGATGTGAAGAGCTGACTCATTTGAAAAGACACTGATGCTGGGAAAGATTGAAGGCAGGAGGAGAAGGGGACGACGGAGGATGAGATGGTTGGATGGCATCCCCGACTCAATGGACGTGAATTTGGGTAAACTCTGGGAGTTGGTGATGGACAGCGAGGCTTGGCGTGCGGCGGTCCATGGGGTCGCAAAGATTCAGACACGACTGAGTGACTGAACTGAACTGAAAAACCAACTTATTCTTCTCCATCTTCTTTCCATGGTGCTATTCCAGTTTAATAGCTCATTCCTGCCTTTTGCCTCAATATTTAGTAAAAGCCGTGAATGAGTAAGAAAGAAATGAAAAGCACCCCTCCAAAATCAAAGTGAGTACCGCCTGAAGTCATAAGGCTTCAACAATGTTAACCCACAAGAGGGAGGGAATATATGTATACTTATAGCTGATTCACGTTGTTGTACAGTAGAAACTTAAATACAACAGTGTAAAGCAAGTATACTCCTATTTAAAAATGTAATCCCAGTCAGTTATTAATACCATTAATAACTGAATGGTGTTAAAAGTTCTTTCGCCCCTAGTGACTAAAAGTCACTTGCTGCTTCTATGCCTAATGATCTTGGCCATACCACTTGGAGGTAGAGAAACATAACATTTATAAGGTATACTGTAAAGTACACATACACAGTCAACACAGATCTCCCAGTTTTTCTGCTCGAGTTTACAAAATCCTCTTTTATGGCCATCATTAAAAAATCTACAAATAATTAATGCTAGAGAAGGTGTGAAGAAAAGCAAACCCTCCTACCAGGTTGGGGGGAATGTAAATTGATGCAGTTACCATGGAAAACAGTATTCTGTTGCTGCTGCTAAGTTGCTTCAGTCGTGTCCGACTCTGTGCGACCCCACAGACGGCAGCCCACCAGGCTCTCCCGTCCCTGGGATTCTCCAGGCAAGAACACTGGAATGGGTTGCCATCTCCTTCTCCAATGCATGGAAGTGAAAAGTGAAAGTGAAGTCATGTCCGACTCTTAGCGACCCCATGGACTGCAGCCTACCAGGCTCCTCTGTCCATGGGATTTTCCAGGCAAGAGTACTGGAGTGGGTTGCCACTGCCTTCTCCAGAAAAACCGTATGGAAGTTCTTTAATAAACTAAAAGTACAGTTGTCATATGATTCAGCAATATCACTCCCAGGCACATATGCCGAGAAAACTCTAATTTGAAAAGATAAATGCACCTCAATGTTCATAGCAGCACTATTGACAGTAGCCAAGACACGGAAGCAACCTAAATATCCACTGACAAATAAATGGATAAAGAAGATGTGGGACATATATTCAATGAAATATTAGTCATAAAAATAGAATGAAATGATACCATTCGCCACAACATAGATGGAACTAGAGATCATACTAAGTAAGCCAAAGAAAGACAAATATCATATGATACTACATATATGCAGAAACTTAAATTATAAAAATATACTTAATTTGTAAAACAAATACTCACAGGCTTTGAAAACAAATTTATGGCTATCAAAGGGGAAACTTGAGGAGAGGAATAAATTAAGATCTTGAAATTCACACATACATACTATTATATAGAATATGGATAAATAGCAAGATTCTGGCTTAAAGCTCAACATTAAGAAGGTTAAGATCGTGGCATCCAGTCCCATCACTTCATGGCAAATAGATGGGGAAACAGTGGCTGACTTTATTTTTGGGGGGCTCCAAAATCACTGCAGATGATGACTGCAGCCATGAAATTAAAAGACGCTTACTCTTTGGAAGGAAAGTTATGACCAACCTAGACAGCATATTAAAAAGCAGAGACATTACTTTGCCAACAAAGTCCGTATAGTCAAGGCTATGGTTTTTCCAGTGGTCATGTATGGATGTGAGAGTTGGACTGTGAGGAAGGCTGAGCGCCGAAGAATTGATGCTTTTGAACTGTGGTGTTGGAGAAGACTCTTGAGAGTCCCTTGGACTGCAAGGAGATCCAACCAGTCCATCCTAAAGTGGATCAGTCCTGGGTGTTCATTGGAAGGAGTGATGTTGAAGCTGAAACTCCAATACTTTGGCCACCTGATGCAAAGAGCTGACTCATTGGAAAAGACCCTGATGCTGAGAAAGATTGAGGGTAGGAGGAGAAGGGGACGACAGAAGATGAGATGGTTGGATGGTATCACCACCTCAATGGACATGAGTTTGGGTAAACTCTGGGAGTTGTTGATGGACAGGGCGGCCTGGCGTGCTGCAGTTCATGGAGTCGCAAGGAGTCGGACATTACTGACTGAACTGAACTGATGGTATACCACAGAAAATTATAGTCAATATCTTAAAGTAAATTATAAAAGAAAAATAATATTAAAAAGAATATATATAAAACACATATACTATATACCAGAAACTAACACACTGTAAAACTGTAATCCATAAATCAATGTCTCTTTTCCTTTCTTTGATAAAGTCCCTGAGATCCCAAGCAGATGATTTACATCTCAAAAACACAAGAAGAGAAATACCAATTCCTTTCAGAAAGCTCATTTCCTCTCATGGCATATACAGAAATCAGTCTTAGAAAGTCAAGATTCCCATCTTGGTCATTTTTCAGGGATTTTCTTTTTTCCATTTCTAAATCACCAATTCAGTTTAACAAATAACAGTAATAGACAATAATACATATCATTCCCTCCCATTCCCACACCTTACTTTCTGAGGAACATGATCAGCATTCAAGCTTCACCTGGTCTGTGAGCTCAGCACTGGTGGTCCTAATATAAAAAGCAGCAACCAGACCACACCTGTGGCCACTTTTTCCCACTGTAATGGCGGCCACATCTCTCCAACAGCCTGAGGGTATCTGAGTCCTCTGTACTCCCTGGGTGGTCTCCTTTCATCAAGGACAGCTATCATCCAGCCCACATCAGTAGGTGGTCACCCTCAGATTTCCCACCCCGCCCCCCGACAACCTTCAGGCCCCAGGTGTTAGTGCAGGGCCCCCACAACTTCCCTTTCCTGACCGTTTCCAGCGCTCCCAGGAGCTTCCTTGGTCTCCTGGCTGTGCAGTCAATTGTTGGGCTGCGTCCCACAGGCCTGCGAGCCCAGTCCCTGCCCAGCTTTGAGACCAAAATAGAGCCTGGAGTCGGTGACAGAGAGGTCAAACTTACACGTCTGAAGCAAAGTCCTGGAGGGACACCTCACAGTGCGCGGCATAGGCCTGTGGGCAGTGCCCAGCAGCAGGCTTCGGTCCCGCCGGGAGGGGGAGGGTACCAGTTGCAGGGGGGATTGATATCTGGTTGGCTCCTTGGTTACCAGGGAAACTAGCGGAGGCCCGCTGCCCCTCACTGCCCCTTAAATAGGCTATCAGGTGGAGATGTTCTGATCTAAAGGTCAGAACAGTCATTAGCTAGGGCTGAGGCAAGTATGTAGGAAGGTCAGTCAGGTGAGTAGGGTGTAGGCTAAGTAGGTACTGGTAGAAGAAGGGACTGGCAGAAAGCAAGAGAATAGCCATCTTGGGTGGCCAGCTCATACCTACCAATGTACAGGGTCTGCCTTCTTGATCCATTTTTCATGGTATGCCTCAAACATAACACAACTGCCGAGACTTGCTAAAATCTGTTTAGAAAAATAGAAAAAAAATAGGAAGGAAAGCTAAAAGAAACTAAAAGAAAAAAAATAAGAACTTGGATGAGGCAGAGACAGTGTGGGAAATAAACTTAAAAAAATTTGAAACTGGGAATTCCCTGGTGGTCCAGTGGTTAGGGCTTTGAGCTTCCACTGTAGGAAGGCACAGTTTGATCCCTAGTTGGGAACCAGGTTCCCGCAAAAAAAAACAAAACCAAAAAAACACTGAAACTTTTGAATTGAAGGGTAATGGTTTCAAATCATGTTTGTCTAACTTCTTTCATGAGATATCCCTAATGGTGGAACAGGATGGGCTAGGATGGTTACAGTGAAATTTTCTGTATCTTTAAATGTTATAATCATGTCAGGACTTAACCCCACACCCAATCTATGTCACAGTCACAGAATCTGGCAGAAATAATTCGCTCTGGTGTACATCCTAAATGATAAATGCACTCACATATACACTGAACACAGTCATAAATGTTATATCTGTCAGGGTCCTTTAACTATAACACTGATTTTATGAGAGTGGAAGTTAAGAGGCTTACATACTTTGTGGGGGCTTCCCAGGTGGTGCTAGTGGTAAAGAACCTGCCTGCCAATGCAGGAGATACAGGAGACTTAGGTTCAATCCCTGGGTCGGGAAGATGCCCTAGAAGAGGGCATGGCAACTCATTCCAGTATTCTTGCCTGGAGAATGCTATGGACAGAGGAGCCTGGTGGGCTATAGTTCAAAGAGTCGGACACAACTGAAGCGACTTAGCATGCTCACACATTGTCTGTGATCATTTGTGAGCCATCAGATCTAGGTTACCTGACAACCAAGTTGCTATAGGTTTTAGTATACTGAAAAAGTTCTTAGATAATCACAGCCTTGTGCTTGATTTTTCCCTCCTGAGAATTTAGCTAGTTGTTTTCCTACACCAGGAGAATACTGTGAGGAAAGTAATTTCTTAATAAACGAATATGACTTAGAACACAGAAGTGCAAGTTTTAACACAAAGACTCAGTGAGGTATTATTTAAAGTCAGCTGTAACTACTATACGAAAAGTGATTCCACGTGTTAACGTTCAATAAGTATAGAGAAAAGTCTTTTGACTCTCACTCAAAATGTCCTTAAGTGCAGTGGTCCCCAAGCTTTTTGGCACCAGGAACTGGTTTTGCAGAAGACAATTTTTCTGTGGGCCAGTGGGGAGAGGGGTGGGCGATGGTTTCAGGATGATTTAAACCTATTACTTTTATTGTGCACTTTATTTCTGTTATTATTACATGAGCTCACCTCAGATCACCAGGCGTTAGATCTTGGAAGTTGGGGACCCCTGTTTATATGTGTTTCAACTGTTTTCGATGACGTTTAGATCCAAATGAAAAAAAAATGTAGATTTAGGTGTACAATCTACATATGATTAATTACATGAAAGAATCAGTGAAGAAATGACAATTTCCAAATACCATGAGAATTAAGGTTTAAAATGTTTTGGAAATTATTTTAATTTTCACAAAATATATTGGTCATTTCAATTTTAAATTTCATTATTTAAGCATAATTGAATGGATTACTTTATATTTTCACAAAATAGGCATTTGAAAAACAGTCCTTATTAAATGACCATCACTTAAACATTAGAAACTCTTACAGATATTCACGTTTAGGAAAAAGACATTACTAATCAAAGCTTCATAGGACCTTTTTTTTTTTTTGGTCTCTCAAGGTTTTAAATCATTTTCATAAGAAACATGATTTGGGGCACCTGAGTTCTATCTTTGCCAACAAACCTACAGTTCACAATAAGATCCTGAAAAAAAAAAGTATCATTTCCCCTCACTTCGGCATGTTACAAACAAGAAATAAATTTCCTGCAGTTCTTCCTATAATTGTTTACTTTTGTTCTCATATTAAAAAAAAAAGTAAACTTACATGACAGTGTAGTGTGGGGACAAGAGGGCTGGAAGAGAAAGCACACCAGAGGTATTTATTATACAAACAATAACTTTCTGGAAATCTGCTTCTTCATCTGGACTCTAAAGTGGTAAAGAATAGAGAACCACTGTTCAGTGGAACTGTCTGCAAAGATGAGTAGGTAATACTCTGCTGTGTGCCATACAGCAGCTACCAGCCACCCAGGTGGGGCTATTCAAGAACTCAAAATGTAGCTACTTTTACAAAAGGATACATTTTTCTCATTTCATTTAATTTTCTTTAATTTTAAAAAGCCCCATGTGGCTACTGACAATTGTGGACAGTGCATGATGACAATCCATAGAGCCTCCTAATTCAATTCTCTTTTGATTCTGTATAGTAACATTTAGTTCTAGCCACACAACCAAATAGGTTGGAAACTTACATCTCTACAGAAATCTGTTAAAGTCAGAATGTAAAACTGACAATGGGATTTTCTTGGAAACATCTAAATTCTTATTTGCATAAGATATTATTGTATGAAAAAATTATTTCATAATTAACAATGAGGACAAATGCATTGGAAATGCTTTTCAATGTGAGGACAGGGAATGAACTCTCTGTTGGACAAGGGTCAAGTCATAAATCACATTTGTGGCTGTGTCACTCTGGCCATGTCACTTTCTTCCTATTGAGGCAGGAGGTAGATGTCCTCCCCTTGCCGGGGTAAAGTAACTGGAGATTCATTCCCTGTGGACAAATACTCCAAGATGAGAACGGCAGGACAATTGAGAGGGGAGGCTGGGCCCTGTCTAGATAGAAGATAAGAGACTACCCACTCCTCATTCTCAAAGACAGGAGACCTGCCTACCTACACACGCACAGAAAGCCTCCTTGGAAGTCAAAGGGGAGCGAAACTAAGTGATGGTTACTACCCATAGGCCTCTTTGGTAGAATCCATCTTGGCTAAGAGATGCGTGCCCACACACGAGAGGATCCTGAGATAGACCAAATATGGACTGTGAACCAGGCAAATCAAAATAATTGGCCAAAGGAAAACTGGAAGAAATGCCCCAAATAAGTGATTTAAACTGTCATGAGGGTGCAACTCAGTGATTCTCTGAGTCTGCCCATGTATCTATCCACAAGTACTGTACTCTTTTTCCTCCTAATAAAGACTTTACTTGTTTCACTATTTTCATATTTATGGGAATCCTTTTTCTACAAAGCCAAAGAGCCAGGGCCTTTTCACTGGCCACTGGTCTAATGGTCAGGGTTTGCTCTTCTCACTGCCATGACCCAACCTCAGTCTCTGGATGGGGAACCGAAGCCCCACTTCAATCTGCTTCGGGCTGAGGTCACCAGAGATTAGTACCTTAAATTCTACATCAGCAAAACAGAGCCAAAAATAAATATTTTATCTGTGTTATTATGAGCACCAAACAGGATAATATGTGTTAAATATCTAGCACATTCTTTAGCATATAGCAGAACTTCAAGAGAGTGTATTTGCCTCCCCAACATTTTTTAAAAGTTAATTAAAAAAATACTTTCTATACAATCTTTATGATAGTCTGGAAGGTAATCAATTGTTTTCATTTCTTACTGGATTTGATTTTGTTTCTTAAACAAAAATTAAATAGCCACAAACAACAGCAATTAAAAAAAAAAGCACAAAGTGAAGTATAAATCACAAATCAAAGCAGGGTGGAGTTCAAACACTGAACAAAAGAAAAATACTCTTCACCTTGAAGTCCCTATCTATCAAACCAGCAACTTAGCGGATTTATCCATGCACTGTTGGTTCTGGCAAAGAAGCCATAATCTTTTTTTTTTTTTTTATTCCATTCTCATCTCCCTTTGTTCCCTGCTAATTTCTAAGTCTTGCCTCTGGCAATGTTGGCTCCCATCCTCCCAAGGAGACCCTGACATTTAGGAAAAAAAATCTCTTGGCTTCCCAGGTGGCTCAGATGGCAAAGAATCCACCTGCAATTCAGGAAACTTGGGTTTGATCCCTGGGTTGGGAAGACATCCTGGCGAAGGGAATGGCAACCAATTCCATTATTCTTGCCTGGAGAATTCCACAGATCTACAAGCCTGGTGGGCTATAGTTCATGGGGTCACAAAGAGTTGGACATGACGGAATGACTTTCACTTCACTTCACTCACTGGGGAGGCCAGGTTGCCAGTGGCTCCATGCCCCGGCAGTCTCTGCCAAATATGTGGGAGCAACTTCCTGCTCTGTATGGGCTGTGCCCAGGCACCCATAGTGCCAGCAGCTGTGTGGGGTCTGTTCTCACCATGGGCCTCTCATTCACTGCTGAAGCATTCTTGGAAAGTCAAGTTCTAAAGCTAAACAAACAGATAAATTTTGCAACACTATGCACTGACATTTTATAGCATGGTGGTGTGGAGGCTTCAGGGGAAGTAAAAACACTACCACTAATGGTTTTTTTTTATGATGATGATACGTAGAACTCGTGAAATAGAGTCATTCCCTTGTGAGTTCTTTCTTGGTTTAAATCTTCTCTTCCTAGTTTGAATTTTAGGCATAGAAGTAAGAATTTTTAAGAAGTCCATTCTTATTAAAGGATATTTTTCTCTCCTTAATTTTTTTCCCCCTCCTTCCTCTTCTTTTTAATTTTATTTTTAATTGGAGAATAATTACTTTACAATATAGTGATGGTTTTTGCCATATATCAACATGAATCAGCCACAGGCATCCACGTGTCCCTTCCTTCTTAAACTTCTCTCCCACATCCCTCCCGATCCCACCCCTCTAAGTTGTCACAGAGCACCAGCTTTGGGTTCCCTGTATCATACAGCAAATTCCCACTATCTATCTATTTTACATATGGTAATGTATATGTTTCAATACTATTCTCTCAAGTCATCCCACCCTCTCCTTCCTGCACTGTGACCCTAAGTCTGTTCTTTATGTCTGCGTCTACCTTGCTGCCCTGAAAATAGGATCGTCTGTTCCATCTTTCTGGATCCCATACATATGCATTAATAGATGGTATTTGTCTTTCTCTTTCTGAATTAAATTCACTCTGTATAACAGGCACTAGGTGTATCCATCTCATTAGAACTGACTCAAATGTGGTCCTTTTTAGAGCTGAGTAATATTCCATTGTGTATGAAAATGAAAGTGAAGTGTTAGTCACTCAGTCGTGTCTGACTCTTTGTGACCCCATGAACTGTCCATGGAATTCTCCAGGCAAGAATACTGGAGTGAGTAGCCGTTCCCTTCTCCAAGGAGTCTTTCTGACTCAGGGATCAAAACCAGGTCTCCTGCATTGCAGGTGGACTCTTCACTGTTTGAGCCACCAGTGAAGCCCCTCATTGTGTATATGTACCACAACTCCTAGAAAAGAACTAACACCTATCCTACTAAAACTCTTCCAAAAACTTGCAGAGGAAGGAAAACTCCCAAACTCATTCTACGAGGCCACCATCACCATAATATCAAAATCAGACAAAGATGCCACAAAAAAAGAAAATTACAGGCTAATATCACTGATGAACATAGATGCGAAAATACTCAACAAAATTCTAGCAAACGGAATCCCACAACAGGTTAAAAAGATACATCATGACCAAGTGGGCTTTATCCCAGGAATGCAAGGATTCTTCAATGTAGGCAAATCAATCAATGTGATATACCATATTAAGAAACTGAAAGAAAAACCATATGATTATCTCAATAGATTCAGAGAAAGCTATTGACAGAATTCAACACTCATTCATGATTAAAAACCCTCCAGAAAGTAGACATAAAAGGAACATACCTCAACACAATAAAGGCCATAAAGCTATGGTTTTTCCTGTGGTAATGTATGGATGTGAGAGTTGGACTGTGAAGAAAGCTGAGTGCCGAAGAATTGATGCTTTTGAAATGTGGTGTTGGAGAAGACTCTTGAGAGTCCCTTGGACTGCAAGGAGATCCAACCAGTCCATCCTAAAGGAGATCAGTCCTGGGTGTTCATTGGAAGGACTGATGCTAAAGCTGAAATTCCAGTACTTTGGCCACCTCATGCGAAGAGTTGACTCATTGGAGAAGACCCTGATGCTGCGAGGGATTGAGGGCAGGAGGAGAAGGGGACGACAGAGGATGAGATGGCTGGATGGCATCACTGACTCGATAGACATGAGTTTGAGTGAACTCTGAGAGTTGGTGATGGACAGGGAGGCCTGGTGTGCTGTGATTCATGGGGTCGCAAAGAGTCAGACACGACTGAGCGACTGAACTGAACTGATGACAAACTCATAGCAAATATTATTCTCAATGGTGAAAAGTTGAAAGCAGTTTCTCTAAAATTAGGAACAAGACAAGGATGCCCTCTCTTGCCACTATTATCCGCTAATATTTAAGCACACCACCACCACCAGGATTAGTCAACATAGATCCATATCGATACGGCATTCTCGTCAGAAGTAACATTCACAGAGGTACTTATTTTAAAGGAGTCATAGGGTTTATTGCAGGCTTCCCTGGTGGCTCAGATGGTAAAGAATTTGCATGCAAGGCAGGAGACCTGAGTTTGATCCATGGGTTGGGAAGATCCTCTGGAGAAAGGAATAGCTACCCACTACAGTATTCTTGCCTGGAGAATTTCAGGGACAGAGGATCCTGGTGGGCTACAGTCTATGGGTTCACAAAGAGCTGGACACATCTGAGCAACTAATACACACACACACACACACACACACACACACCACATGCATGGTTTATTACAGTTGTGTTTGCTCTTCCTTTCCAATCACCAGCCCAACAGTGCTACTGGAGATTCCCCATTTGTGGAAGAACTCTCTGCCCAGACCTTCTAGTATTTTTAAGATCAGTGAAAAAATGAATTTTACTCTGAAGCTTGCAAAGCATAATTTAATCAGAATAATTAGTCAATGAACATGTCTTCAGGTAAGACTCATTATCATAGAAGCAGTGTACTGAGAAGTAAAGAAAGCTGTTGGGTAAAAAGCATAGTCTCTGTTTATGCTTAAATGTGCAAATATTTCTCAGGGATAGAAAATGCACTGCTTTCTTTAAGGAACCTTTCCTGGTTTTTTACTCTCTCTTACATTTAAGGAGCACATGCTCAATTCAGTGGCAACTTGAAAACGTGTGACAGATGTACAATAAATGCTGCACCTATGCTCACACTAAGGGCTCAGAAGGAAAATTAAATCTTTCTAAGTAGGAGAGCTCAGGCAGTCATTTTTTCCATACTTTCCTGTATGTGCTCCAAGCTGTGGAATGCATCGAGGAATGCATATTGAATGATTTGGTGTAGACGTTTTTTCCTTTAGTTTTCTTCAGATTTTATTGCACTCACAGGGAAATATGAAATCACTAAGTTATCTTATCCATAAATGTATATTGAAATGAAATAACGTGTTTGATATTTACGGATATATTGGTTCTTTTTTTTTAAGTCCAAAAAGGAACTCTTTTTCTCCCAGAGAAAAATCAAATGCAGTTAATGCCAACTATAGCACCACTTTCAAAATCCCGGGTTTGGTTTAGGCTGCAGGACTGGAAATCAAATCAAACCTTCCCTGTGTGTAGCAGGGTACAGTAATACCTCATTTATCAGTTATTGTTAAAGGCTGGGGTGCTCCATGTGAAAGAAATGCCCAGATAATTGAATTTTACTCTTCCATGTATAAATTGAAAATGAAAACACACAAAAAAAATGTCAAAAATATTACATATTGCCTTCAGATGCTATGTGGCCCAAATATAATTTAATCAAGTTTGAGCTCACTCACTTATTAGTTATAGGATTTTGACAAATTAGTAAAATCCAGCTCAGTCATTTACTAGTTTTATAATTTTGGCAACTTAGTTAGCCTCTATTTTCTCATCTGTCAAGCAGAGATAATTATACCTTTGTCACAGTTTGAATTAGCTAATCTATATAAAACACCTCATAAAACGCCTAACACATAGACCTACCCAGCACAGCCTCCTGGCAGGGCTGTGGATTCGGCAGCCAGACTGTCTGGCTTTGAATGTTGCCTTTGCAACTTCCTAGCGAGTAAACTCAAGCAATCTTTTTAATTTAATCTCACTATGCCTCAGTTTCCACATCTGAAGTGAAGATAATAATTGTTATTGTTGTTTAGTTGCTAAGTCGTATAAGGATTAAACAAGTAGTGTATGTAGAGTCCTTGGAGCAGTGACCACCATATATATAAGCAGTGTTCAATTCACCTATGATTGATAAATATTTCTGAGGCATTTCTGAATGATCCATCTGTACAGAAATCTGGCAAGGGGGTGTGTGTCTGTGTGTGTGGGAGGGGGTTGTGAGTTCTTTTGCTCTGGTTATGTTTTGGCTATATCGCTAATGTATTTGTGAGTATCTGTTGCTGCTGCTGCTGCTGCTAAGTCGCTTCAGTCGTGTCCGACTCTGTGCGACCCCATAAACAGCAGCCCGCCAGGCTCCGCCATCCCTGGGATTCTCCAGGCAAGAACACCGGAGTGGGTTGCCATTTCCTTCTCCAATGCATAAAAGTGAAAGGTGAAAGTGAAGTCGCTCAGTCGTGTCCGACTCTTCGAGACCCCGTGGACTGCAGCCTACCAGGCTCCTCCATCCATGGGATTTTCCAAGCAAGAGTACTGGAGTGGGGTGCCATTTCTGAGTATCAGCCACAAACAATTCTCTGAGGTAGGTAAACATCCATATATGTGTTTTTGCATTTCCTGGGTTTGTTGGTTGGTTTTGCGTTTCTGTTTTTCTTGTGAAAACATTACATCTCAGCCAAATACTGTAGAAAGACCAAGGTGGCTGAGGAAATGACAGAGCCCTTTAGGATCTGCCATTGCAGCAAAAGAGGTGGAAATTGGTATCGCTCAGGCAAGTAATAGAATGCAACTTTAATATCAGATGAAATGGGTGTTCTCACACTACTATACTCAGATTTGGACAAGAGGATCTCTGCCTCTGTCCTTACTTCTCCCACAGAGCAAGGATTTGGGTAGGGGATCAAAGGCTATGTCCACCTGAAGTCCACATTCTCCCCTGTGGCCCACCCTGCAGCTATTTGCAATCCCAGAATTCCTCACCCACTCGGCTTGCTTCCAGATTATGACAGTGGTGTGCACTTCCCTAGACCCAAAGGGGTGCTGTGCATGGGGAAGAACAAAGCTCAGACGCCTGACCTGGAGGACCTACATGAATGGGCAACCCCATGGTGGTGGGAGGAAGTCAAAGGTGGGAAACAATAGAGGCCAGAACACTCAAGGATGAACTGTGAATCTGTACCCCCTGCCCCCAAGAGTTAGGAATAGACTTGAATATTTATCTTTTCAACTGGGATACTTCTCAATATTTGAAGATCCAAAACTTGAATACACAAGTGATGGTTTTACTGTGGCTTGCTTCTATGTGTGTCTATACACAAAAGTATAGACAAGATGGACTTTAAACCATAGTGAGATACAACTACATACTCAACAGAATGGTTAGTTACAAAAACACTGACAACACCAAATATTGATGAAAATGTGGAAGAATTCGTTTTAGTGTGCATGTAAAATGGTACTGTCTCTTTCAATAGAGGTCTGGCAGTTTCTTATAAAACTGAACATATAACTACCTTATGACCCAGCAGTTGTACTCCAATATATTTAACCAAGAAAAAGGTTTAAATATACATCCACAAATACTCTTTTCACAGTAGTTAAAAACTGGAGACAACTTAATAGGAGAATGCCTAAAACAGTGGTATATTCATATAATGAAATGCTACTATAGTGCAGGAAAAAAGAATGAATTTCTTACACAGGAAAATAATATATATTATACAATTCTGTTTATACAAATTTTAAAGCAGGCAAAACGAATCTATGGTTTAAAAAATTCATAACAGTAATCGCCTCTGGGAAGATGGTGGTGCAGACTCGTGGCAAAGGGAATGGTGAAATGTTGTGGGACAAAGCTGACGTGTATGTGTGTGGTAGTGTATGAGGGCCTATTTCTTGCAGATTGGGGAGGTAGAAATTCCTGGAGCTAGGCTCTTTTTCCCATGGTAAGAAGAGGATCAAGATTTGTAATTCTATCAAATATCATGGATTACCATGATACTGTCTTCCAAGAAAGCGGCAGAATATCAGTAGAACAGCCTGGTGCAACTAGAGAGTCCCTGTCTCAGCGCCAGGGCTGTGGGACCACGACAAGGTACAGCCTTCATCAGGGGATCTTAAGCAATGAGCAATTTAGAAGACAGAAACATGAAGGGAACACAGGAAAGACTCTTTGAATGGACTATCTTCTGTGAGACTCGAGGGTTTTCACATGAGTTGGAAAGGGTAAACACTAAAATGGACTGAGACTGAATTTTATACTGTTAGGTAAATGAGGTCTCAATCAGAACAGAAAAAAAAATAAGTCATGTTTTGAGTTTGTGTTTAAAAATTTAGTTCTGCTTTAGAGGGATTAGGCTCATGTGTGTGGCCCAGAAAGTAAAAAACCATGACAAACGCATGAAAGTTTTACAGAAGTCAATGTCAGCTAAATATAAAGAATATTTCCTAAGGGAACTATAAAACCAGAAGAGGTAATGTGTTCATCAGCTAATACACATGTTCTGGCTCAGTTAAAATTTGATATTCTCTTTGCAAATTAATAAATAGTATTCTGAGACATTAACACAAAAATAAAAACAGAATGAGTTGCTGTTGTGAACTTACCTAAACTGATGTAGTCCTTCAGAATAATTGCGTTCCTCTTATTGTGAAAATCATTTAGCAATAAATATATACATCAAATCATCACATTGTACACCTTAAGCCTGCACAATGTTATATGTCAATTATATCTCAATAAAGTTGGAAATAAATAATTATTGGATTTTGGGCAGGTAGATACAATAGCCTCTAGCACTTTACTGCCGCTTGGTATGTTATGATAAAAGCAAGTTGCAGGCCAGATTCTGCCACACATTAACAGGCACACTCATGTGAGGAATGCAACCTGCAAACTTGACCAAGTTTCTTTCTTCTTTTGGGCACTCTTGTAATGAAATTAAATAAGAGGGTCCCATGAGGCAAATGTGACAACATTTCAGTAGCAAAGTTATTGTAGTCTGCTAGTCAGAGTGAGCACACAGCCCTAGGTTTAGGGTACCAGTTTGAATAACCGAGCTAATCCAAGATGCTTATACCTTTTTTGACCAAGAGCAGAGTGATCAACCCATATTGTTTCATACAATACTCGTCTTATCACAGATAAAAAATCACTGCTAACTTTCCTTAGGCTAATTATCATACTATCTGACATTTAGCAGGGATCAACACTTAGGACCATTGAATTGATTATCACCATAATGTTGTAGTGCAGGATTCTGATGAAATTTTTCCAAGCAGTAGTTCAACTTCCCTGGGGTGCGTAGTCTTGATTAGGACTCTGTAAATTAATGTTATCTCTAGGGCACAGATTAAAACTAACATGCACACTTATACCACTTTATTTAAACTTAAGTAATCTCAGATAATTTACAGAAAATTAACATCTGCTTCATGAAGCCATGAGTCCTCATTAATGTAAGTGATCAAAGACTGTAGGATCGTGTAATGGTCTTTGCCACTGGAGAAAATTTCTTCACTGAGTTCTTTGGGCCTTCATATTATTCTAAAATTCTCTGTTTTTATCCAGTATCACACATTTACTTAGTGGCAAAACTAGGAATGGAAACTGGTTATCCTTTTGATCAGAGTTTCTTCTTCAGATTTAACAAGTTACTCGACACATTCATAGTAATCTCGGATTAAATCTTATAATTCTAACACCTACTGCTTTTCTTACTGAATAATATTTAAATCTTTATTACCAAGATCATTTTTTGTGATTTTTATGATAAAATTTATAGTCTTAAGTTTTTTTTCTGAAGACTAATGGTAAACCATACTTTATATGAAAAATGTACAACAAATATGGTATTAGCCACCTCTAAAATATTAAATAAGAATTACTCTTGACATTCATTAAAGTTACAAGTGAGGCTTTCAGTTGCTCTACAGCTCCTTATTTATCCAGTAATTAGGGATATTTTTAATCTGTCAGAAATGCCATATAAAATGTCAATATATCTTACTTTTCTTAAACATTATAAACTCTGAATTCTAATATGTCCAAATAAGTTAAAATATTAAAATATGTATATTTAGTCTATACTGTTACTTTTATTTTATTTTAAATATTTAATTTGGCTGTGCTGGTCTTCGTTGCAGTCTTCTCCTAATTGTGTCATGTGGGATCTAGTTCCCTGATCAGGTATTGAACCCAGGCCTCCTGCATTGGAAATGCAGAGTCTTAGCCACTGGACCACCAGGGAAGTCCCTCTATGCTAATTTTAAAGTGAAAAATTAATAAGCATTGAATCCTAAATATCAAGATATAATGAAAAATAAAATTAGGGCTGAAAGGCATCCTTGGTAAAGTCACCATTTCATTCTGTTTCAGAGTGAAATTAAAACTATTTCTTTCACTCAATAAAAGATATTGTGTAGGAGAACCAAGCTTCAAATTATTCTATAGTAACTTTCCCATCGCCCTACTGTTGAGCCCTTCTTCTTTTAGTCACCCCTCCAATTTTCAGGGAATGTGAAAACCAACAAAAGGAACAAACTGTTCTACAGTGTCAGGACTGGTGGTTTTATGGAAACTTAACAGGATCCTTCCTGCACCTAGCTGTCCGTATATTCTCAATGAAAATATGACAGCTGAAAGAAAAAACGGCCAAAACAAATGTTTCCTTTCTGGGGTTTTGAGGCATCCACTTTCAGTTTAGAAATAAAGACACACCTTTAGTGGGTTGGTCGGCCGCAGTAGAAACTACCCCTCAGGGTTTGAAGAGTTGGATATATGATGAATTTAAAGTCCAAAAGCATGTGTTCCTAATAAATACACTTTGATAGATTATTGATTAAGATGTCTAATTTAATTCCAACATATCAGGTAACGTGGAAAATGCATTCACATCTTAGTGTCTGTGTGCGTGCTAAGTCCCACACTTGTCTCTGACTCTGTGACCCTGTGGACTACTAACCCACCAAGCCTCTGTCCATGGGGCTGCTCCAGGCAAGAATACTGGAGTGGGTTTCCGTGCCCTCTTTCAGGGTATTTTCCTGGCCCAGAGATTGAACCTGCATCTCTTCCATCTCCTGTGCTAGCAGGTGGGTTCTTTACCACTAACACTGCCTGGGAAGCCCCATGATGTCTGTTTAGGTGTTCGAAATAGATATCCTCCCACAATGGACTTCAGCAGAGTAAGTACATACTGTGTTCTCCTTGAGGATTGAGGCCTTGTGTTCATCTTTAAAACCCAATAGCCCAGCCAGGAGATAAGTGGATGACTGTTGAATTTGGACAATCAATCAACGCCTTAAAATGACAATGGTCTATACAGATAGAGTGGTGCAGAGAGCTGGACTGGCGAATGGTCAGGAAAACTGAGATTCTCCTTCTAATGTTATGTCCTGCTAAAAAGCTTCACTTTCCTCATTTATGACTTGGAATAATGATGTTTGCCTACTTAACAAGATATTATTTTAAGGCCAAAAGAGAATTATGTTTGCTTTAAAACTCTATGTGCTGAATTGCTATAAAGGGTTATTATATTCTCTCCATATATTCTATTGGTAGAGTTAGTTACCTTTAGCATTCCTGGGCAAAATAAAGAATGTGTTGCTTAATACCCTTGAACCCAGTAGATGAATCCCAGCAGCCAGAGCTCCTCAACAGGATCACATTTTACAAACTGGGGTATAACTTAAGTACAATAAGATGCATGGCTTTTAGGTGTACAATTTAATGATTCTTAACAATTGTATACACTCATGTAATCAATAATTAATCAAGGCATAAATCATTTTCACTAACCTGGAAAGTTCCTTCCTGCCCTTCACTATCAGGGAACATCTATTCTACTCTCCATTACAGTACTTTAGTTTTGACATTTTAGAATTTTATATTAATGGAAAATACAGTACGCACACTTATCTTGCTCAATATAATATAGCTGAGGCTCATTCTGTATCAGCTCTCTTTTATTCATTGCCATGTAGAATAATGATATATTTATATCATTATATGTTCATCCATTCATCTGTGGAAAGACATTGATCATTTCTAGTTTTAGACTACTTGAATATTATTTTTAAGAGTTCTTTATATATTATTGCTACAAGTTCTTGTAAGATGCTAATTGTGAATACTTTCTCCCATTCTATGGCTTGATTCTTCATGTGATAATTTTTTTTGAGGAAAATTTAAACATTTTTATAAAGCCCAGTTTATCTTTTAAATTTCTAATGAATCTTTGCCTACTTAAGTTTGCAAAGATATTTCTTTCATTTTCTTCTTCTAGGAATTTATAGTTTTAGCTTTTACATTAGTTAGGCTGACAATTCAACTCATTTATGCGTGGTGTAAGATTTGGGTCAAGGTTTATTTTTTTCCCATATGTTTATCTGCTTTTCTTGTGCCACTTGTCACAGAGATTTTCTTTTCTCTCACTAAATTAAATAGTTTTATCATCTTTTCAAAAAGAAACTAACCGTGTATAATTGGGTCTATTTCTGGACTCTATTCTGATCCATTGATCTATTTATTATTATGCCAATACCAAATGGCACACTTTTTTATATACTGTTATCAGTATAACAAGACTTAAAGTCAGATAGTTAAATCTTCCAACTTGTTCAATTTTATCAATGTAAGCAGTATATCTGAAAACATTCTGAAAACCTATGCCTTCAAACAGGAGTGTTTAGTCCATTTACATTTAATTGTTGGCACTGAATTTAATTTTACCATATATTTTATCTCTATTTGTCCCAACAAGTTTTCTGTTCTTTTGTTCTTTCTTTTCTCTGATTCTTTGGAACAGTCAAATATTTTCAAGTATTTTATATTGTCCCCCATAATTATTTTTTAAATCTATACTTCATTGCTTTATCATTTTTGTTTCTACTTTAGTAGACTAGAGCATGTATTCCATAGGATTACTTCTTGAATTTTAACTTTTCATCTATATAAGATCAGTAGAAGAGATATTTGATTATTTGACACCAATAATTTGTATTCTAAACTCAGATTACAGAGAGAGTGGAAAGATATTTTCAGACTGATTACAAGAAAAGGGAAGAAGTTAGTTCTTACAGTGAGAGACAACAAGAAGTACAGGCACTACAAATATTGAGCAAGACTGAATCTCCGTTTATATTACTTGTACTGAGGAATAAATATATGAATATTTTTAAAATTTATCTCATTTTAGATTTTAGACAGGTGATACAACACAATGAGGCTTAATCTAAAAACTGTGGTGCCTGCTTGAAGCTACCATGGTTTTGAAAGAAAACTGCCTCAGATGAAATAAAAACGTATTTGACTGGAAGCTTTCTCATTTCTAAGACTTTTCATTTACATTCTGTTAAGATAAAAGGTGACTTACTTTTTTTTCTTTTTTTTTGGAGTTTTCCACAGTTCATTCATTCATTCATCTATTCATTGAAGAATTAGCTCAGCTTGCTATGAACATCACCATGACTGCTGAGGAAATGTTGAGTCAATTCCTAAGGAGAAGGCCAGGAACAGTTAATGTTTCTTTTTTGTTCCTTCAAAGCAAAAGGAAGCCTGGCCTAAATTAAGCTGGGAGTGCTTTCTTGCAAAGCATACCAAGCTTTATGGGACTTCAAGCTCAGCATTTTAGGCACAGTATTTCAAACTAAATCACAAGAAAAAAAAATCACCATTATATTACTTCTTTTAAACAATTCAGCATGGTGTAATTTTTTCTTTGGAAATGGAATACAGCTGCTTCCTGGGTCATGATTATGTTTGAGGATCTTTTGGTAAACTGAGGTTTTCCTAAAGTATCACTATTAAAACACGTAAAATATAAGTCTTGCTATATTAAACACTTACTGAGCTATAGGAAAATAAAAAAGAGTGAATTTAAAAAAAAGAACAAAATTCCAACCTTCTAATGCATATTCTTATTAGCTTTCAAGCACAACATCTTGTTTTTAGACCATTAAGAACAATTGAAATCAGATTTTTATTTTTAAGTGAAAGAACACTCTTTACTAAATAATAATTCACTGTGTAAGAAGAAAGAGTTCTATGAACTTCTTCAAGTGTTTAAATACAAATGCATTTTACAACTAAACTTTTTTCTAAAACATTTCCTAGCTTAAGAGGAATCAACAGTCTTTTTTACCTTAATCTTTATCTTACCAAGAGTTTTACCATAATGCAGATTATCTTATTTTTTGTGGTTTATTTTTATTCCTTATTTTTTACCTTTGCTTTTTTTTCCTTTCAATGCAAACATAATAGATACCCATTCAGAAAAAATAAAGCTACAGGGAAAGTCCCCAAACCAAAGGCTTTAATATATCACCTGATGAAACAGACCCTGTTAATATCTTGGTGGACTTTATTTCATACTTCTCCTATATATGCATTTTAATACTAAACATGTATCAGTTCAGTTCAGTCACTCAGTTCTAGCTCATTCTAGCAACCACCTACTTGTTAGAGAAATAGGTGAGGGGGATTAAGAGGCACAAACTTCAGTCACAGAATAAAACTCATGGGTACCAAATGTACAGTCTCAGAATAAAATTTAAGAAAAAAATAATAGATATGAATTTATATTTAATAAATTCATACTACACTTTCCAAACATGTATTGTTTTATACCCTAAACATTATTTTAAGTAGGATTCAAAAATATTACCTAAATATAGATTCAATTAGACATTTATAAACATTTCACTGACTGTTCCGTAAGATCACCACTAACTTCTAACTCAATGTGCAGTCCTCATTCCTCCTTTTACTTGATCTTTACTAGACATTGCAGATCCCTTTCTTTTCTTGAATCACTGTCTTTATTTGGCTTTCAGAGCCTCTTCTGATTTTATTTTCTGGCTGCTTCTTCTTGGTCTCTCCTCCCACCTCTCTCTTTTTTGGCCGCACTGTGTAACTTGCGGATTCTAGTTCCTTAACTAGGAATTGAACCTGGGCCCCAAGCAGTGAATGCACAGAGGTCTAACCACTGGACAACCAGGGAATTCCCTTGGTTTCTTTGACTTCTTCTCAATTTCAGTCTTTAAACATTTGTAGTGTTATTCGGCTCAGTCCGTTCACCTCTTCTTCGGTCTTTCTATACCTGTACCCTTTGTGTTCGTATATAATCCAATGCCTGTAAATACCATTTCACTGTGGCTTTGTTTAGTTGCTAAGTCTTGTCTGGCTCTTTCTTGACCCCATCGACTGTAGCCCACCACTCCTCTGTCCATGGGATTTCCCAGGCAAGAATACTGGAGTGGGTTGTCATTTCCTTCTCCAAGGGATCTTCCCAACTCAGGGGTCGAATCCAAGTCTCCTGATTGGCAAGTGGATTCTTTAGCACTGAGATCCCAGGAAAGCCCTAAATGCCATTTACAGGATGCATTGCCGATTGTATACCTGCCTCCTGGATTTCTCTCAATTCCTGGTTGACATATACAAGTGACTGTTTGACATCTCTATCTGGTGACTTCATAGGCATCTCAAATTTAAGATGCAAAACTTCAAAGTTCAAGTTCAAATCTGACTGATATTATCTGCCAAACTTACTCCTCTTTCCTAATCTCAAAAAATAACTCCATCCTTCCTGTTATTCAAGAAATAAGTCTTGAAGTCATCTTTTAGCTATTTTACTGAAGCCCACATCTGATTTAATAAAAATGCTATTGTCTTTCCAAATAAGCCCCAAATTTACCACTTCCCACTCCACTATTACAATCAGGTCTAAACCCCTTTATAACTTGCTTAGATAACTAAAGAAACCTCACAACTGGTCTTTTCCCTTCCATCTTTAGCTCATTCTCATCTATACTCAACATGGCAATTCAGTTCAGTTCAGTTCAGTCGCTCAGTTGTGTCTGACTCTTTGCGACCACGTGAACCACAGCATGCCAGGCCTCCCTGTCCATCACCATCTCTCGGACTTCACTCACACTCACGTCCATCGAGTCGGTGATGCCATCCAGCCATCTCATCCTCTGTCGTCCCCTTCTCCTCCTGCCCTCAATCCCTCCCAGCATCAGAGTCTTCTCCAATGATCAACTCTTCGCATGAGGTGGCCAAAGTACTGGAGTTTCAGCTTTAGCATCATTCCTTCCAAAGAAATCCCAGGGCTGATCTCCTTTAGAATGCACTGGTTGGATCTCCTTGCAGTCCAAGGGTCTCTCCAGAGTCTTCTCCAACACCACAGTTCAAAAGCATCAATTCTTCGGCACTCAGCTTTCGTCACAGTCCAACACTCACATCCATACATGACCACTGGAAAAACCATAGCCTTGACTAGACGGACCTTTGTAGGCAATGTAATGTCTCTGCTTTTGAATATGCTATCTAGGTTGGTCATAACTTTTCTTCCAAGGAATAAACGTCTTTTAATTTCATGGCTGCAGTTACCATCTGCAGTGATTTTGGAGCCTCAAAAAATAAAGTCTGACACTGTTTCCACTGTTTCCCCATCTATTTTCCATGAAGTGATGGGACCAGATGCCATGATCTTTGTTTTCTGAATGTTGAGCTTTGCCAACTTTTTTTTTTCACTCTCCTCTTAGTTCCTCTTCACTTTTGCCATAAGGGTGGTGTCATCTGCATATCTGAGGTTATTGCTTCTTCCAACCCAGAGTTTCTCATGATGTACTCTGCATATAAGTTAAATAAACAGGGTGACATACTCATTTTCCTATTTGGAACCATTCTGTTGTTCCATGTCCATTCTAACTACATAGCAATTAGTGTAATCTTATAATGTAAGACAAATCACATTACCTGTTCCATATATATACTAACGCATATATATGGAATTTAGAAAGATGGTAACAATAACCCTGTGTACGAGACAGCAAAAGAGACACTGATGTATAGAACAGTCTTATGGACTCTGTGGGAGAGGGAGAGGGTGGGAAGATTTGGGAGAATGGCATTGAAACATGTAAAATATCATGTATGAAATGAGTTGCCAGTCCAGGTTCGATGCACGATACTGGATGCTTGGGGCTGGTGCACTGGGACGACCCAGAGGGATGGAATGGGGAGGGAGGAGGGAGGAGGGTTCAGGATGGGGAACACATGTATACCTGTGGCGGATTCATTTTGATATTTGGCAAATCTAATACAGTTATGTAAAGTTTAAAAATAAAATAAAATTTAAAAAAAAAAAATAAATAAAACGGCCAAATTCTTCATTGGCACTTCCTTTCTTCTGACTTCACCACCTAATACCTTTCCTCTCTGACCTCACCACCTGAGTCTTTTTGCTAAATCCCCTCTGCCCATGCTGACCCCTTGTTGTTCTTGAGGGGCTTTGGTATCAGCTGTTCTGTCTGTATAGGATCCTACTCTTCCAGGTATCTATGTGGTTTAGTCTCTCATCTATTTCACTTCTTGATGCAAATTTAACTCGCTCAGTGGCTCCTTCCTCAGCTTTGCCATTTCTCTCCTTTGCTTTTCTCCTTAGTGCTAACGTGATGTGTTAGCAGCATTACTACTGCTTCTCTCTCAGCTAGAATGTAAGCTCCTGGAGGACAGGGACTTTTGGGTCTATTTCTATATGCCCAATTTATACAGTAGTTCCTAGAATATTACATTTAAATATTTGTTGAGTGAATGAAGAAAAAAACGAAGTCATATCATTATTTGTAACTACTGTTTCATTACATGGATGAACTGCTAATTTCTTCAACCAACTCTGGATGGGTGCTTGTTCTGTTTGTTTCTATCTCTTTATTATTATTAGCGCACTACATTAACACTGATAACATCTGAGTGTTTCTTTAAGGCAAGTTTCCAGAAGTAGAACTGCTGATTTACAGGACTGCCACAGTTATAAGAGCCCTAATTATGTGACTATAATGCTGCTGCTAAGTCGCTTCAGTCGTGTCTGACTCTGTGCGACCCCATAGACGGCAGCCCACCAGGCTCCCCCGTCCCTGGGATTCTCCAGGCAAGAACACTGGAGTGGGTTGCCATTTCCTTCTCCAATGCATGAAAGTGAAAAGTGAAAGTGAAGTCGCTCAGTCGTGTCTGACTCCTGGTGACCCCATGGACTGCAGCCCACCAGGCTCCTCCGTCCATGGGATTTTCTAGGCAAGAGTACTGGAGTGGGGTGCCACTGCCTTCTCCCATGACTATAATAGTCTTCCAGAAAAGATGCAGAGTTACACTCCTGAACAGTACATGTGAGTATCTCTAGTCCAATGCATTGCCTATAGTGAGTCTCATTCTAATACTTTCCAATATGATATTATAACTTGACACAGTATCTCAGTGTCATTGTATGTTCATGAAAATTAAATGACTATAAGTCAAAATTAAAAACCGATTAAGTTTTCACAAGCCAAGACGGGAGCGTTTATCTCAGCTGAGAAGCACACAGATGGCTTTCGTTAGCAGTTGTGTAGAGTCTCCTTCGACTGCACAGGACATACCCTCTGTTGTCACTGTTGAGTCACTAAGTCCTGTCCGACTCTTTTGTGACCCCACAGACTGTAGCACGCTAGGCTCCTCCGTCCATGGAATTCTCCCGGTAAGAATAATGGAGACGGTTGCCATTTCCTTCTCCAGGGGATCTTCCCGACCCAGGGGTTGAACCCACATCTCCTGCATTGGCAGGTGGGTTCTTTACCACAGAACCACGAGGGAAGCCTGGACGTTTCCTACAAATTCCTCAAATCAAGTTGACTTTTCACATCCATATGTATTTTCTTTCCATTCACTAGACTCTGATTGTACTTGGCTGTTGCGTCACCATTTCCTAGTAAGAACAAAAAACAGGACTGATAATAAATTTTTTATTTTTTTTTCCAGAGAAAAGCAAAAAACAAATAAAACTCACCTCAGCTAAAATAATCTTTACAAAGAAAGTCACTGTGGCCTCTCTCTGTCATTAGATCTTCAGTGAGTTCCTAGATAAATTTGGATCTTCCCATCCCTTTAGGAGAGGTGTGGGATGGTGGGGAGTGTACAGCTATTCAGTGGGTCTAACATGAGTCTTTCTAACTAAAGCATGTTTGCTTTGGCTGCAAATCTGATTGTCCTTCCTGTGCTCTTGTTAGACTTTTCTGACTACATTCATAAAATAGGGAGCCAGTCTCTTGGTGAATATTGAATTCCTCTACGTGATAACTTGTGATTTTAATGAAGTTCTTTTAATCTCTAAAACATGCTCTGCTGTGTCTAGTCCTCTAATTATCCTGAGCTACTTATTTATTCTTATCTAGATGTTAAATATCAGTATAGTTCATATTTTATGTCTATTCTATAAAAAGCGAAGTGAATGTGTTAGTCACTCAGTTGTGTCTGGCTCTTTATGACCCTGTGGACTGTAGCCTGCCAGGTTCCTCTGTCCATGGGATTTCCCAGGCAAGAATACTGGAGTTTGCAGGGGATCCTTCTGACCTAGGGATCGAACCCGGGTCTCCTGCATTGCAGGCAGATTCTTTACTGTCTGAGCCACCAGGGAAGGCCATTCTATAAAAGAATGGCCTCAAACTGCATTTTAATAAATGTGTTTCTTCCTATGACTTTAGATATGGAAGTTAGTTACTATGGTTAAAAGTAATAATTAGTAAGTGGTTGAGACAGTACAGGGAGCAGTAGAAAGAAAACACAACTCTGCGCTTTTCCTTTTTAGGGAAAAGGAGTACATTTTTCCTAAAGCAGCTTTCCCCAAACTTTTTCACTTCTACCTTTAAGCTATTAGAAAGTATTGTCAACCCCAAAGAGCATTATTTTGTGAGTTATAACTGTCAATATTTGCCATATGCAAGCCTAAAATGGTTGGATTTTTAAAATATAAATTTACTCATTTATTTAAAGACAGAAGAAGTAAATCAACCATGTTAAGAGAAGGAACATATTTTTATGAAAATAACTATTTACTAAAAAGGATTTTTGCTAAAAAAGTGACTTTGCTACACATTAAAAAAAATGTCTTTAATATATGAAATAATAGATGACAGCTGGGTTCTCAACCGGCTTCTGCATGCAGCCTACTGCACTATCACACACTGTGTCCCTTCTGGAAAACCCCGATGCACACTTGTGAGAGCGTGAAAATTAAAAAAGAAAATCTTAATGTTATTGTGAAAATAGTTTTGACCTCAAAGACTTCCGAAGAATTCCCTAGGGGTCCTGAGAACATAGGTTGTCCTCCAACCAAAGGTCAGCATGTTCCAGAATACTGAAAGAGTATAATATAGGACAAGACTTGGCATGGTGGAATTAATTATCCCTGGTTTATATGTAATACCTAAATCTGAAAAGAAGCTTTTAATATGAAGCCTGTTAAAATTTTAGTCACATTTGCTCACTTTTGATGGGCTAAATTCCTTGGTTAACTGATTCATGCCTTCCTCTACGTTATGAAAGGATTTTTTTTTTTGCTTTCTCTGTTATCTTGCTTACACAGGACATACTGCCTCTTCAAAACAATTTTCTGTGCTTTATGTTTACTTTCTTATGTCTTTGATTATTTAATTAAGCAGAAACAAACAAAAAAGGATAACGATTCCTCAGCTATTAAAGAACTAAAGTTCTTAGACTGATAATATCTTCTAAATTTGCAGTTAAAATCTTTTACTGTCACTTTGATTAAATGGGACTTCCATGATGGCTCAGTGGTAAAGAATCTGTCTGCAATGCAGGAGGCCCAGTTTTAGTCCCTGGGTTGGGAAGATCCTTTGCAAAAGGGACTGGCTATCCACTACAGATATTATCTTCTAGATTTGTTTTTAATATCTTTTACTGTCACTTTGATTAACTAGGTAACTAGAAATCGTTTCTCAGATACCTATTATTCTATTTTCTTAAAGTGTCCAAATAGCCTGTGACCACTCTTTTGCTTTTGTCTTCTGAAAACTGTCCCTGAATTGAGGAAAGAATGAAAATATTTTCAGGATATATTTTACATCTAGAACTATTTTTGAGATTTCCCAGAGGTCTCCTGAGAAATCACAAAGCTTTGTTCTATCACCTAATAAAAAGAAATATGAGACAACTTTACGTTTGTTTGATCTATTGCTATTGGAAGAGTTGCATAGAAAAGTTATCAGTTCGGAAGAGACACTCAGCTTTTTCTAGATAATGTATGTGGGGGTGAAATGCTGTTAATGTAAATATTTCAGAAACATGGGAAGTCCCTGGAAATTTGTCAGTGCCCTTTTTCTCCATAATACAGTTTTACCCTAAGGGGGAAAATTGATCAAAATTTCTATAAAGTAGTTATATGCTATACCCCCATAGCGAATTTTACTTTCTTTTGTTTGATATTATTTATTATGATGATATTATCGACTATGGTGATAAAATAACAAAGGTCATTAAGTCTCTAAACAGTTTTATTTTACTCTAATTCTCACCTGAAGTCCCTACTGTAAGCTGCAAGGCAAAGTTGTATCATGGACACAAAAGGTCTCTGAGACTTTAAATGATTGACATTTCAAAGAATAAACTCAAGTGCAGGCTTTGAAACTGACATCACACAGACAACTTTCACACCACACTGCTAGACGGCTTCATGAAGTCAGACCACTAACCCAAGATTCGCTGGAATAAGCATTTATTTCCTAGAGCTGAATATGAAAAGTGATGAAGGTAATTTTCTTGTGATTATTTGTTTGGAATACAGTTGGTACAGTTTTAAGTTTCTATTTTTTGGACATATAAATAAGCCCTTTCTTTTTCATCTTAAGCTACCTATAATGCATACAATTTAGTAAAATCTGCATTTAAAGCAGAAATATGGCATTTATAAATAATATTTACTTCTTACTGACCACCTGTGTTAGTTTCCTAAGATTTCCATACCAAATGACCACAAAATTGGGTGACTTAAAATGTCAAAAATTTATTCTCTACAGTTCTGAGGGTGGGAAGTTTAAAAATCATTCCTTCTGAAGGTTCTGAGGGGAGAAGCTGTCCCAGGTCTTTTAGTTTCTGAGAGCAGCTGGCAATCAATCCTTGGTGTTCCTTGGTTTGTAGACCTATCAGTTCAACTCTGCCTCTGTCCTCACACCGCCTTCCCCTCAATTTGTCTGTGTCCCAAATCTTCCTCTTCTTTCTCTTATAAAAAACATCAGTCATTGGACTTAGGGCCCACCCTAAATCTAGGATGATCTTGTCTTGAAATTCTTAATTAATGATTGACACTTCAAAGAATAAACTCTTGGGTACAGGCTTTAAAGGTGAGCTCACATAGACAACTTTCCAACCAGAGTGCCATAAAATCAGGCCACTAGTCCAAGATACAGTAGAATAAGAATTCATTTCCTGGGACTGAATAAGAAAACTTAATTAATCTGCAAAGAGCCTCTTTCCAAACAATACACATTCGCAAGTGTTAGAACTCTGAGGTATTTAGGGGTGGGGTGGGGCAGGCAGGGAGAAGGCAATGGCACCCCACTCCAGTACTCTTGCCTGGAAAATCCCATGGATGGAGGAGCCTGGTGGGCTGCAGTCCATGGGGTCGCTGAGTGTCGGACACGACAGGGTGACTTCACTTTCACTTTTCAGTTTCATGCACTGGAGAAGGAAATGGCAACCCGCTCCAGTGTTCTTGCCTGGAGAATCCCAGGGACGGGGGAGCCTGGTGGGCTGCCGTCTATGGGGTCGCACAGAGTCGGACACGACTGAAGTGACTTAGCAGCAGCAGGGGCAGGCAGATGCAATTCAACCCACTTACCCCCTCTTTCAAGAATTCAGAAACTTAGTATGACCCCCTACCTTTCATGAAAATATTTGCATAGCCACAACAAGAATCTGTTCTCCAAGATTTTTGCCTAGGGTATTGTATTAGAGACTGAAACTCTTAAAAAATCAGGTGTGACAGGCTGCCTTTCAGGGGAAAGAAAAGTATAGAGCCAATGCCTCCAAACTTCTCCTAAGAAAACTGGTCCAATACCTGGCTTACAGGGTCCCAGCCTTATTCTAAAGTTTAGTAAGTAAGTTCTTGGCAGACTAGGAATCTTTAAAAATTTGGGAGACTTCCAGAAGATAGGAATTCACTTACATGTTTAGGTATTGCCAGTAAAATCTAGTGGAGTGAGATTCTTGGGCTTGGCTTCCTGGCCTTGGGATAGAAGAATAGAGGCCTTTAAAAACACAAAATCTGAGATTCCTTATGAAAATATCTAGGCAGAGGTTAATTTATGGCCTTTGTAGCTGTTCAGTGCTGTATGTATGACCCAGAAAAAGCAAAGCAAACTCAAAGAGCCTTTATGATACATTAACACTCTTGTTGCGGAGAAGGCGATGGCACCCCACTCCAGTACTCTTGCCTGGAAAATCCCATGGACGGAGAAGCCTGGTAGGCTGCAGTCCATGGAGTTGCTAGGAGTCGGATACGACTGAGCGACTTCACTTTCACTTTTCACTTTCATGCATTGGAGAAGGAAATGGCAACCCACTCCAGTGTTCTTGCCTGGAGAATCCCAGGGATGGGGTAGCACAGAGTTGGACACGACTGAAGTGACTTAGCAGCAGCAGCAGCAGCAACACTCTTGTTGCACTTGGGTAAATAATCAGGTCAAATCTAATTGTGCCTTTTTTATGCTCAAGAATAATCTTTGAGATTACTATGGTCACAAGATGAACGGACTGTCAGATATTAAAGACTTTGAACAGGAACAAAGATGACATGGTGTCTTGTCTAGCACACCCTTGGGTTATCTGCATTTATTATCTTTCAGCAAGTTTATAACTTTGTAATTTGTAGAAGTGGGTAGCAAAGAACATTATTCTTGTTCCTAGGAAGTAAAATTGTCTAGTACACCTCCAAGAATTCAGTTTTTCATACATTTGCTTCAGCAAGCGGCTTCTGACTGCGCATATCTGTGCTCTCTGGATTCTTTACTAACATGTTCTAATATTTTATTGGTTTCCTCACATACTAATAAATTAAATAAAATGCATACATGTCTTTTTTTTTTTTTTAAACCTGAAACACTGTATTAGTTTTGCCAAACATCAAAACGAATCCACCACAGGTGTACATGTGCTCCCCATCCTAAACCCTCCTCCCTCCTCCCTCCCCACACCATCCCTCTGGGTCGTCCCAGTGCACCAGCCCCAAGCATCCAGTATCGTGCATCGAACCTGGACTGGTGACTCGTTTCATATATGATATTACACATGTTTCAATGCCATTCTCCCAAATCTTCCCACCCTCTCCCTCTCCAACAGAGTCCATAAGACTGTTCTATACATCAGTGTCTCTTTTGCTGTCTCGTACACAGGGTTATTGTTACCATCTTTCTAAATTCCATATATATGTATTAGTATACTGTATTGGTGTTTTTCTTTCTGGCTTACTTTACTCTGTATAATAGGCTCCAGTTTCATCCACCTCATTAGAACTGATTCAAATGTGTTCTTTTTAATGGCTGAGTAGTACTCCATTGTGTATATGTACCACCGCTTTCTTATCCATGCATCTGCTGATGGACATCTAGGTTGCTTCCATGTCCTGGCTATTATAAACAGTGCTGCGATGAACATTGGGGTACACGTGTCTCTTTCCCTTCTGGTTTCCTCAGTGTGTATGCCCAGCAGTGGGATTGCTGGGTCATAAGGCAGTTCTATTTCCAGTTTTTTAAGGAATCTCCACACTGTTCTCCATAGTGGCTGTACTAGTTTGCATTCCCACCAACAGTGTAAGAGGGTTCTTTTTTCTCCGCACCCTCTCCAGCATTTATTGCTTGTAGACTTTTGGATTGCAGCCATTCTGACTGGTGTGAAATGGTACCTCATAGTGGTTTGAATTTGCATTTCTCTGATAATGAGTGATGTTGAGCATCTTTTCATGTGTTTGTGAGCCATCTGTATGTCTTCTTTGGAGAAATGTCTATTTAGTTCTTTGGCCCATTTTTTGATTGGGTCATTTATTTTTCTGGTATTGAGCTGCAGGAGTTGCTTGTATATTTTTGAGATTAGTTGTTTGTCAGTTGCTTCATTTGCTATTATTTTCTCCCATTTTGAAGGCTGCCTTTTCACCTTGCTAATAGTTTCCTTTGATGTGCAGAAGCTTTTAAGTTTAATTAGGTCCCATTTGTTTATTTTTGCTTTTATTTCCAATATTCTGGGAGGTGGGTCATAGAGGATCCTGCTGTGATGTATGTCGGAGAGTGTTTTGCCTATGTTCTCCTCTAGGAGTTTTATAGTTTCTGGTCTTACATTGAGATCTTTAATCCATTTTGAGTTTATTTTTGTGTATGGTGTTAGAAAGTGTTCTAGTTTCATTCTTTTACAAGTGGTTGACCAGATTTCCCAGCACCACTTGTTAAAGAGATTGTCTTTAATCCATTGTATATTCTTGCCTCCTTTGTCAAAGATAAGGTGTCCATATGTGCGTGGATTTATCTCTGGGCTTTCTATTTTGTTCCATTGGTCTATATTTCTGTGTTTGTGCCAGTACCATATTGTCTTGATAACTGTGGCTTTGTAGTAGAGCCTGAAGTCAGGTAGGTTGATTCCTCCAGTTCCATTCTTCTTTCTCAAGATCGCTTTGGCTATTTGAGGTTTTTTGTATTTCCATACAAATTGGGAAATTATTTGTTCTAGCTCTGTGAAGAATACCGTTGGTAGCTTGATAGGGATTGCATTGAATCTATAAATTGCTTTGGGTAGTATACTCATTTTCACTATATTGATTCTTCCAATCCATGAACATGGTATATTTCTCCATCTATTAGTGTCCTCTTTGATTTCTTTCACCAGTGTTTTATAGTTTTCTATATATAGGTCTTTAGTTTCTTTAGATAGATATATTCCTAAGTATTTTATTCTTTCCGTTGCAATGGTGAATGGAATTGTTTCCTTAATTTCTCTTTCTGTTTTCTCATTATTAGTGTATAGGAATGCAAGGGATTTCTGTGTGTTGATTTTATATCCTGCAGCTTTACTATAGTCATTGATTAGTTCTAGTAATTTTCTGGTGGAATCTTTAGGGTTTTCTATGTAGAGGATCATGTCATCTGCAAATAGTGAGAGTTTTACTTCTTCTTTTCCAATTTGGATTCCTTTTATTTCTTTTTCTGCTCTGATTGCTGTGGCCAAAACTTCCAAAACTATGTTGAATAGTAATGGTGAAAGTGGGCACCCTTGTCTTGTTCCTGACTTTAGAGGAAATGCTTTCAATTTTTCACCATTGAGGATAATGTTTGCTGTGGGTTTGTCATATATAGCTTTTATTATGTTGAGGTATGTTCCTTCTATTCCTGCTTTCTGGAGAGTTTTTATCCTAAATGGATGTTGAATTTTGTCAAAGGCTTTCTCTGCATCTATTGAGATAATCATATGGTTTTTATTTTTCAATTTGTTAATGTGGTGTATTACATTGATTGATTTGTGGATATTGAAGAGTCCTTGCATCCCTGGGATAAAGCAGAAATGGACAATATTTGTATCTATTAGAGCTATTCATCACTGTGAAAAAAGTATTAATAAAAGCTTAAGAAACAGTGAGATAGCTATGTGGAAAAACTGCATAAATTTATTGATTTATTGTTAATCTCCCTTGGTACAGAAGCTTTAGAAGAACCTTGGTGTATAGATTTGTACTTGAACATCAAGGCCCAGTACAGAGTAGTGATTAAGAGCCTGGCAAGCCAACATACCTACTGTGACGTTCACCAAATTACTTAAAATTTCCAGACCCCAGTTTCCATTGTTTAAAACAGGGTTCATCTGTAAAATAGTCCTATCCCTCAGAGTTCGTCTGAGGAATTAAGAATTATAAATGAAGAGCTTAGTACAGTGTCTGGAACATGAAAAAATGATTACATATATTTTCATGGACATGTTGATTTATTCTTTGCTTCAAAAACTAACATTATCCCTGTGTATGTGTATCAGTTGTGTCCGACTCTTTGCAACCCCATGGACTGTAGCCTGCTGGGCTCCTCTCCCCATGGGATTTCCCAGGCAAGCATACTAGAGTGGGCTCCCATTTCCTTCTCCATCTTCTCAACCCAGGGTTTGAGCCCATGTCTCCTGCATCTCCTGTAAGGGCAGGATGATTCTTTACCACTGAGTCACCTGGGAAGCTAACATTTATCCCTAATTAGTAATAAACATATTGTCTACAATACAGTCTTATTGAATTCATTCAGTGTCAGTGAAGTATTTTTCAAATCTGTAGTCACAGAAATCACTAATGCCTAATCACTACATAACGAAAACTAAGATTTCTGTGAATCATGTGTTTATTAGAAGACAAAAATAATCTCATTGAAACAAACTACAGTTAGAACTGAAATTTAATAAAAAAAAAAAAAACTTGGCATTGCTTTAACTCCTATGATATAGACATAATCAAGAAAGAGCATAAGGTTAATTGCTAACTGCTATTTAACAGCATAGCCTTCCTTTCATTGTACTGCACTCCATCAGCTCTCTTCAGCCTAAAGACATTGTTTCTACTACAAAATAAAATACAAAGCCTTTAGTTTGAATATTTTACTGTTAATCTTAAAAGAGAGTTTGTGCAAAATACTCATTTTGGAGGCCTGAATTCTTCATTAAAATATCATTTGGAATTTAATTAAATTTATAATTATATAGATTCACAAACTTGACATAAATTCAGCTGTTTCACAGATGTGGAAATGCTTTAGTTTGGAAGACTTACCCTATCATATTGGCAGGAGGTATTTTGATAATTTAACACCTATATACAATGAAAGTTAAATAAAAATCTCCAAATGGTTTGCCAGAAAGCATTAATATATGCTGTCCTCTTTCTTCAACTATTGCTAAAGCCAGTCAGATTGGTTTTACAGCTTTCCGGTGGCTTTGAAAATGTGCGCCTTAATGTGCAACGAGCGATGCAATGCTTTGGCGGGGATGTTATTTGCATGTTTTCAAGATTCCCATGTTACTGCAGGCTGACCCTCAGAATACTCCTAAGCCACTCATCAAATTGGAGTCTAGGTAGAAACACAGAGGCAGCTGCTTTCAGCTTGTTAATGACACCACTTATTGGCTATCATGGCATCACTGTTCAATATACATGAGTTTGAGAAAACTCTAGGAGATGGTGTAGGACAGTGAAGCCTGGTGTGCTGCAGTCCATGGGCTTGCAAAGATTTGGACATAACTTAAGGACTGAACAAAAAGAAATCAAATATAATCTCTATAAAAATAAGTAGTCTAATTAGTCTGCATTCCAAATGCTAAAGAAGTATGATAAAGTGGTACCTGTAGAAAAGAAAAGTCAAACAAGTTGAATTTGGCCTTTTTCTCAGACAGCCATGGACATTTTCCAGTTCTCATCTTTTTCTACCAATTAGTGGTGTTTGAAGCACTTGCTCATTTCTTCCTCATTAAAGCACATTCTTTATTGGCCTCCAGATCATTCTTTTCTTTTTAAAACTCACTGGTCTCCTCTTTTAATCCGCTTCTGTCCTTTCCCGGGTGATGCTCATATTCCCTGACTGCTAAACACTGATGGGCTCAAGAATCATCTTTATCTGCATTCATTCTCCAAATGATTTAATTTTGTCCCACAATTTTCCATACATTTTTATTCAGACAACTTTCAAATTTGGGTCTTTAATCTTAACTTTCTTTTCTGAATTTTAGAGCTGGATACCCAGCCTCTTACTCAACACTTTTCTATGAAAGTCTATAAAAATATGAATTTTTTCCACCTATTCTGAATTTGAAAATTGCTATTCTGAACTTGTAACTACACACCTTCACAGGAGTAGTCCATCATGTAGTTAGCACCATCGTAGAAAAGAGATGATTCTATTTTTTTGGGTCAAAATCATGGAATAATTCTTGATGCCTTTCTTTCTCTCATACTACATTGTCTATCATTCAGCAATATTCAGAATATATTCAGAATCTGGCATTTCTTACTACCTTCATGTTGTCTTCCAAATTCATCATTTTTTCTCATTCGAACTACTGCATTTGCCTCCTAACATGTCTCCCTACCCCCAGACCTCCTTAGAGCCTGTTTTTTCACTGAAGTGAGAATGTCACAATCCACACAAAGCTCCTGAAAACAAGAAAGTCTGAAGTCTTTATTGTGGCTAATGATGTCCTATGTCTGCCTACAAGTTCTGTGTCCCCTCTCTGTCCTCATCTTCTCCCACTCCCATCATTCATTCTACAATAGCCAAATTGTTCTTCTTGATAGTCTTCTAACACACCTGGAATGGTCCTATTTCTGGGATTTTGCATTTTCTGTTCTTGATGTCTGGAAGAGTTTTCCTCCAGAACTCCATGACTGCTTCTCTCAGTCTTTGGGGTTTCTGCTTTCGTGTCCTTTCTTTGGAAGATTGACCCTTAGCTCCTTGTATCAAATAGCACTCCCCATGTGCACAGCCATTCTATACTGCCTTATTCTCTCTTAATTTTCTTCGCAGCACTTTCTAATATTTACTGAGAATCTTATTTTGCATTGGGATGAAAATATTCATACCTTTTGTCATATTATATACATATTTGCTGATTTGTTGATTGTTTTTCTCCTCCTTTAAAACTGTTAGTAACTTTTGTTATTGGAGATTTTTCTTGCTTTTTGTATATTTCTACAGCCCCAAAGAGTGACTGATACAGTGGAAATGCTCAACTAATTTCCTATTGTGTTATCCTAATTCTGGGATATCAGTTTCCTGGAAATGATTTCCTTTGTACTCATTCTTTCTAATGCAACACCTGAAAGGCAAGGTGGAACAGAAGGGCTTCTACTCAGTTCAGTTCAGTCACTCAGTCGTGTCTGACTCTTTGTGACCCCATGGACTGCAGCACACCAGACCTCCCTGTCCATCATCAACTCCTGGAGTTGATTCAAACTCATGTCCATTGAGCTGGTGATGCCATCCAACCATCTCATCTTCTGTTGTCTCCTTCTCCTCCCACCTTCCATCGTTCCCAGCATTAGGGTCTTTTCAAATGAGTCAGTTCTTTGCATCAGGTAGCCAAAGTATTGGAGTTTCAGCTTCAGCGTTAGTCCTTCTGATGAATATTCAGGACTGATTTCCTCTAGGATGGACTGGTTGGATATCCTTGCAGTCCAAGGGATTCTCAAGAGTCTTCTTCAACACAGTTCAAAAGCATCAATTCTTCGGTGCTCAGCTTTATAGTCTAACTCTCACATCCATACATGACTACTGGAAAAACCATAGCTTTGACTAGACAGACCATTGTTGGCAAAGTAATGTCTCTGCTTTTTAATATGCTGTCTAGGTTGGTCATAAATTTCCTTCCAAGGACTAAGCGTCTTTTAATTTCATGGCTGCAGTCACCATCTGCAGTGATTTTGGAGCCCCCCAAAATAAAGTCTGTCAGTGTTTCTATTGTTCCCCCACCTATTTGCCATGAAGTGATGGGACTGGATGCCATGATCTTAGTTTCCTGAATGTTGAGTTTTAAGCCAACTTTTTCACTCTCCTCTTTCACTTTCATCAAGAGGCTCTTTAGTAGGTTGGTGCAAAAGTAATTGTGGTTTTGCACTGTTGAACTTTGCCGTTTGATATAGGAATACAGTCTTAAATGAGTGTTATATTATACATCATTTTAATGTGCATTTCTCACAGGGTTTTTTTTTTTTTGGCTAATGACATTACTTGCTGTGTATTTTATATTTATTTTAGACTGTGGAAATGATGCTAGACAAAAAGCAAATTCGAACAATTTTCTTATTTGCATTCAAAATGGGTCATGAAGCAGCGAGACAACTCACACCATCCACAACGTGTTTGTCCCAGAAACTACTAATGAACCTACAGTGCAGTGGTGGTTCAGGAAGTTTTGCAAAGGAGGTGAGAGCCTTGAAGATGAGGACTGCAATGGCCAGTCATCAGGAGTTGACAATGACCAACTGAAAGCATCATTGAAGCTGATCCTGTTACAACTGCATGAGAAGTTGCCAAAGAACTCAATCATTCTATGGTCAATGGCATTTGAAGCAAACTGGAAAGATGAAAAAGCTCGGTAAGTGGGTGCCTTCTGAGCTGACCAAAACCCAAAATATCATTGTTTTGAAATGTTGTCTTATCTTATTCTACACAACAACAATGAACTGTTTCTTGATCAGATTGTGAGGTGTGATGAAAAGTGGGTTTTATACGATAATCAGTGATGATCAGCTCAGTGGCTGGACCAAGAAGAAGCTCCAAAGCACTTCTCAAAGCCAAACTTGCACCAAAAGAAGGTCATGGTCGCTGTTTGGTGGTCTGCTGCCTATCTGATCCAGTATAGTTTTCTGAATTCTGGTGAAACCATCACATCTGAGAAGTACACGCAGCAAATCAATGAGATGCACCAAAAACTGCAAAGCCTGCAGCTGTCATTGGTCAACACAATGGGCCCAATTCTTTTCCAAGACAATGCCCGACCACACATCGGAAAACCAACACTTCAAAAGTTGAATGAATTGGGCTACACAGTTTTGCCTCATCCACCACATTCACCTGACCTCTCGCCAACCAACTACCACCTCTTCAAGCATCTCAACAACTTTTACAGGGAAAGTGCTTCCACAAACAGCAGGAGGCAGAAATTCTTTTCCAAGAGTTTGTCTAATTCTGAAGCGTGGATCTTTACACTATAGAAATAAACAAACATCTTTCTCATTGGCAAAAATGTGTTGACTGTAATGGTTCCTGTTTTTACTAATAAAGATGTGCTTGAGGTTAGTTATAATGATTTAAAATTCATGGTCCAAAAACCATAATTATATTCGCATAAACCTAACAAATAGTAGAAGTCCTGGATAAACACCAGAACCAATGTTGTAGTAGGGGTCCTCTTAGGCCTTTTCTCACTTATCTAAAACTTCTGTATCAGGAGCAAGCCTTTGCAAAGACCCATATGTGCAATAGAAAAATCCAACTCAACCTGACTTAAACACTGAGAGGACATCCAGAGTTTGGACATGCAGAAGTAGGACTGGTCAGTCCCTAGCCCCACTCTACCTTTAGTGCATGAGTGCTGACTCTCTGCTCTGTCCTAGGCAGGGCTGGTTTCATCCTGAGATTTCTTTCCCTTGCATTCATGCAGTGGCTGCCTGAGGCATTAAGGTCAGAAGTGTTCAGCATGAGAGGTCTTCTGTATTCCTTTTAGCAGATCTATGAAAACTTCTCTAGAACCCTTCAGAAATCTTTATTTTGGTGTGTGGGGGGGTGTCAAGATAAAGTCACATGCCCATACTTGACTCAATTACTAATCAAGAAGAGCAGGACCTTTGGTAATTCAGGCTCACTCATGAGCAGAGGGTGGTATGGTTACTTTTCTCTTGAATCATGTAGGTTACATGAAGGAAGTAAGAAAGCTGAACTAAGACTCAGGCTTCTCTGGATGGTGGAAGGAAGGATGCCTGCCAATTAGATGGTCAGGATGTTCACTATATTCTCAAACCCAAGACCTGAAGAGATAGTGACTTGAAAGACAAGGGACAGCAATAACCATGTCATGTGAAACAGGTCATCAGGTACAGTGTATATATTTAAAATTTTCTATATATTATAATGTTTTGATATCTTAGAAAAAACACTTTCCAGCTGGGGAGAAGTTGCCCCTCTTGGGGTCAGCCACTTCTCAGAGATGACAGCAAAGAGTTCAGCCCGGAGTGTGCCTTTAAAAAGCACACTAACGAAGCCAGAACCAACACATCCTCTATTTGCCTTACTCTTTACTTCTTTGCCTTACTCTTTATTCTTCTGCTTTAATCACCTCAGGACCTTGTTGTTCAGCCGTTAAGTTGTATCCAACTCTTTGTGACGCATGGACTGCACCGCACTGGGCTTCCCTGTCTTTCACCATCTCCCAGAGTTTGCTCAAACTCATGTCCATTGAGTGGATGATGCCATCCAACTATCTCATACTCTGTCACCCCATTCTTCTCTTGCCTTTAATCTTTCCCAACATCAGGGGCTTTTCCAGTGAGTTGGCTGTTTGCATTGGGTGGCCAAAGTATTGGAGCTTCAGCATCAGTCCTTCCAATGAATATTCAGGGTTGATGTCCTTTAGGATTGACAGGTTTGATTTCTTTGCTGTCCTGGGGGCTCTCAAGAGTCTTCTCTAGCACCACACTTTGAAAGCATCAATTCTTCCGCACTTGCCCTTCTTTATTGTCCAACTCTCTCATCTGTACCTGACTACCAGGCAACTAGGAACCACCTCTATAGTTTTAGAAAGCCCACTGAAAGGATTCAAACCAACTAACTTTAAACTGTACTTTCTACTCTGCCTTGCTGTCCCCAGTCAAGGCTCAGGCTTAAAGTCTTCCCCTCACTCCATCTTCTGACCATCCTGTGTCTTTCCCATGTGGTCTGCCTGCCCTCCTATCTCTCAGACCTGTGAGTGTAAGAAACTTTGTTTGCTGGAGCCTCTCCTGTGTTTCCTCTTGTGACCATACCTGCCAGCCCATCACGTAAGGAAAACCATACAAAAGCACTGGGCTCTTCCAGAGAGCGAGGATGTGGAGAGAAGGCTCAGGCAACGTGGTAGTTCTTTGCTCCAGCCGTGGTCATTCACTGTCAAGCTACTCTCACTGAATGAATAAAATGTGAATGAAGCAGGGTTGTTGTTTTTTTTTCCCATTGATTTTTTTTTCATTCCCATGGTACTAATGATAAAAATACAGGTTTTTAAAAATGTTTAATTGGTTTCCACTTCCAGCTTGCCAGTGAAGTAAATCAAACATAAATTTGTGGATAGATCTGGTTCAAAATTTGAACTTCATCATTTACTAACAATAGTGGATTTATTTTTTTTCCCCTCTGAGGTTTGTGTTTTTAATCATTAAAAAGATGACTGTAAAGCTTCCCTGAGTGGCATTTAATTCAGAGGGTGTGAGATAGTGCGTGTAAAACACCTGACTTGAAGCAGACAGTCTGCAAACACTGGTCTCTTTCACTTCTCTTTACAGAAAGGAGCACAGCCTTAAAGAATCTGAAAGGAACAGACTGGTTAATTTTCTTTGCTACTAGATTATAGTTCATAGGACTTGTTTAATTCCTAAATTTTCTATCAACAAAGTAATGTTTAATAAATAATTGTTTTTAGTTCATTAGTTTGATTTTCTCCTTCTTCTAACTCTCAAAAATAAAATAGCCTGCTCATTATTGGGCAGTAAGTCAGCTTTTAATTCTAAATTTCAAATATACTAATATATTTTTCATGCAATTATAAAGATTTTTGAAGACAAAATAATGCATTTAAGAAGTTAATTTACATGATTGACTTTTTTTCATATCCCCCACACTGTGTCTGAGGGCTGAACTACCTTACGGTTATACTGATAGGAAAAAAGTTAGAGTGGGCGGTGTCTTTTGTTATTTTAAATGAATTTTTAACATAATATCTCTATGCCCCATGCCTCTACCCAGATTTCTTGCTGCTTATTCACTGTGGACCCAATCTCCGGGTGACTGTTATGACCCAGGGATGTACATTCAGCTGTCAGCAGTGTTTTCACAACCACTTTGTAAAATTACAACGCTATCCAAAAAATAAATGAAATACGGGGAAATGGAAAAACCAAAACTTGACATGATCCACCCAGGTAAGAGCTAAATTTCCTATGTCTTTCCAAGTCATTCTTTTTTCTTCTTGTTACCAAAGCAAAGGGCAATAATGCCAGAACCCCCACAGTTCCCTTTGGTACTACCTACTTGCTTTCATTGTCAGGACATGAGACGAGAATACTTTCCAACTTTTTAGGCACTTAAAACTCTGAAACAAGCTTTGACCTTCTGCCAGTATAAATGCATTGCTTCAAGATAGTCACTATTTCACAAAAATAATTAATTATAATTCCCAGACCAGATGACAACTGTGCCAGGGAATCCAAATAACTGAACCTAGTTGGAGATCAAGGACTGATCACAAGAGGGAGGAGAAGGGAAAGGAAGAACAAAAGAGCAGGTCCAAGACTAAAGGCAACACTTTTTATTAGATAATTCCTCATCTTTTAGAATATTTTATAACGTCCAGTGATTTCACTGTTCATGCCTCAGTCTGTCCTAGCAGCACCAACTCTGCTTTTCTTGGCATCCTTTACAAACCAGTCTAATCTCAGCACAAAGTTTCCTAGTGGAACCCTGTCTAGCACCCAGTTACACTGAGCGAGCCAAAGTTTTCAATTCCTCAGTCACTTACAGCAGCCAGGGGCTCCTTTGACTGGCACAAGTGTTTTTCCCACCAGAGCCATGACTCTCTGCAGATTTGTGCTGATTCTACACACACTTCTGGTTGCAAGTTCATATGCTAATCCAAGAAATGAGATCTATTCAGACTCCAGGGCCCATTAAACTCCATCATCTTGAAGTTCACTGGCACTGTGATTATTTTCAAGAACACACAAAGTATGAAGCACACATTCCACATTTTCTCAGTATAACTTTCATCACCAAGAGAATTTCCATATTCAAAATATGAGCTTAGATTTGATCTATGCTTTATGAAAGAAATTCTTCTAAAGAAAACCTCCATTTCAATGGAATAAAAACTCTTTAATTTGTATTTTCTCCAAAGACTAACCATAAAGGAGAAACATAAAAATGTGAAATTGGAAGATTCATTTATAGAGGCAACTTTAAAAATAAACACTATCTTGTGTTATCCTGGCCTTTGATTTTTTAACTGATGTTCTGTAGAAAAGTGAAGCCACTTTGAAAATGCTTTTTGTAAAAGCTGTTGGGTTTGTTTGTTTTTCTTTTTAACATATAAAGAGGAATCAAGTGAATAAATGCAACTAGCAATGTTTATACTTGAGGAATTACTTCCTTGGGGATTTGTGAATCTTCAAACTACAATATTGTTTTCATTACAGATATGAACCTTGTTTTACACCATCAAAGTTCGCAAATTAACCCAAAGAAAAAGTAGTTCCTGACCTTGTGCCAGCTGGGCAGAAGGCTAAGCCAACACTGACAGGTCCTTGCGCCCTTTCTCGCGACATCGTGGTGGTGTAGGGGCGACAGGCTGGACTCAGCTACATCTTATACTCCTAGATCTGTGCAAGAGCAGACAGAGATGCACTAAAGACTGGATTCAAAGCAAACGCGAGAAGACTTCTGCCAGCAACATAAAAAGAGTCAAAAAGGAATCATCTACGCTCACTATAGTTTGAAATGCTGTAGGTTCAAGGTAAAAATGGGTGAGCACATGTTATGGCAGATTGAAAATGCTCTCCCTTCATGGGAAATTAAAAAAAAAAAAACTGTCTTGTTCATAGATTGACAATGCCAAGAAATGATAGTTCAAAAATATTTTTATTCATTTTCTATATGCAATTCACTGAGCAGTGCTAAAGTGATGGAAACAAGTAGGATGACAAATTGCAAAGGAGTTTCTTAAATATGATTTATTTCCATTTTTATGAGGCTTTTTGTTTGTTTGACTGTTAGGCAATCAGTTCAGTTCAGTCGCTCAGTCTTGACCAACTCTTTGTGACCCCATGGACTGCAGCACACCAGGCCTCCCCGTCCATCACCAACTTCCAGAGTTTACTCAAACTTATGTCCACTGAGTCCGTGATGCCATCCAATCACCTCATCCTCTCTCATCCCCTTCTCCTCATGCCTTCAATCTTTCCCAGCATCAGTGTCTTTTCAAATGAGTCAGCTCTTTGCATCAGGTGGTCAAAGTATTGGAGTTTCAGCTTCAACATCAGTCTTTCCAATGAACATTCAGGGCTGATCTCCTTTAGGATGGACTGGTTGGACCTCCTTGCAGTCCAAGGGACTCTCAAGAGTCTTCTCCAACATCACAGTTCAAAAGCATCAATTCTTCGGCGCTTAGCTTTCATCACAGTCCAACTCTCACATCCATACATGACTACTGGAAAAACCATAGCTTTGACTAGACAGACCTTTGTTGGCAAAGTAACGTCTCTGCTTTTTAATATGCTGTCTAGGTTGGTCATAACTTTTCTTCCAAGGAGCAAGCGTCTTTTTACTTCATGGGTGCAGTCACCATCTGCAGTGATTTTGGAGCCCCCAAAAATAAAGTTTGCCACTGTTTCCACTGTTTCTCTATCTCTTTGCCATTAACTGATTGTTAACTGATTATCATTCATAATCAGTTACTTAATCAATTACATAATCAGTTAATCATAACTGATTAACAATCATTATTAAGTGATTGTTAGGCAATCAGTCCCTGACATATTCTCCAGGGTCAGCCCTACACCTAGAGATCTGAACAAAGTCACACATAGACTCTAAAGGGAAAATGATTGTATTAAACAACAAAGCAGCAGCAGCAACAACAAAATATGGTAGAATAGGTAAGAGCGCAAACATGTTTAGGGGAGCTGTAGCAGGCACAAGGTTGTTTGGGTAGGATAAGTAAATACATAAATGGATACAGAAACGTTTAACACTAAATTACATCGATCTATTTTTAAATTTCTTAGCTACTTTCAATTATTAGTAATTTGGGTCTGTTCAAAGTATATGAACAATTGATTAACTTAGTCCAAGCGTCCACTGTGACTCTGATGTGCTGATCTATGATAGAGCAGTCCATGAGAGAGTCTCATTCTCTTCCTGTGTTCTAGACAGTATTTCCAAAAGATTGTGAATAGAAGCAATAAACACAAGTCATAGCCATTTTATCCTAATCCACAAAGTCAGAGGACTCTGTTACCTACTCTCCACAGCCCTCCTCCCCCAGAAAGCACTAGAGATGAATCTACACTGGCCTAGTGTATTTTATTGTCACTCACAATGGACAAGGACCCTGATGTGAGGCTGAATTTCTTCACACTCTTCTGAACAAATAGTTTCCCAATAGACTCCAGAAGAAAAAAAAAAAAAAAAATATATATATATATATATATATCTGGGGCATATGGTTCATTTACGCTAGTTTTGAGAAGTGGCTGTTTTATAGTAGTACTGAAATCATAAATTACCTACAAAATACCAGGTGAATGCTGGTTCTGAGTGTCTTAAGTAGCAAAAAAGAGAAACTTTCAGTATGCTTGTCTCAACATGTGACAAAACTGTTTCTACACAGGCAAAGATACTTTTACTCTTTTTCATTACCAAGATGTATAATTTGGTGCCAGAGTAACCAGTGTTTTTTCAATCCGCAAATTCTCAGTAGCAATTCTTATATTTATCTTCAGCTGAAAAATCACTTTCGTAGCTAATATGGTTCTGTGCCATCTTGTAATATATTCACAGTAAGGAGATATTATGGATCACGTAATGCATGTTATTCTTATACCATCTTTATATGATCTAGTTTGGAGATTCTAATCTAATTATTACAAAATAAATTACATGGAAGCATATTATAAGAGTTCTAAGAGTCAAAATGTTATATATTAACTTTCTTCAAATTTTTAAGATGTGTTTTCTCATGCTAAACCAATCTGGAACATTTAATATTTTACTCAGAATTGTTAGGATTTTTTTTTACCAAGTAGCAATCTAATTTTAAAAAGGAATTTTGGGGGAATACTAAAATACTTAATAATTATGGCTTCAAATTTAATCAAATGAATAGTTAGTAAAAAGTCACACAGCCAAAACTGTAGCAGATTCTGTCCACCTGAGACAATAGAAGGCAGTGAAAACTCTGGTTAAAATCAGTGAAAGAAATAAATGCACATACTGATTGGTCAATCAGATAAATAGTCCAAAGGGATTCTTTTACCCTTGGTAAAGACAGGGGTTGGCTCTTGGTGGAAACACCTGCATTGTTAAAAGATAATTCTTAGAAACATATGTCAAGGCACTCACTGAATAAAGTGTAGCTGGGGACAAACCATTTTATTAAAACTAGTATGCCAAGGGCTTTTGTGACTTCCAGTTCTTTTATCACTTCGCAGTTTTCCTACTGATCAACTGCCTGTTCAAATGCTCCTTTGTGTTTCTCCCTAGAGAAGGCAACTTGATTTCTCCTGGGAACCTCTCCGTTTCCTGTTCTGCTGCTGTGGGCCCTGAAGCCAGGACCCTCTTGTGCTTCTATCAAAACGTGTCATTTATTCTAGGGCACTTGACAACCACGTTCTTCTTCACAGACACTGCAGAAGTGGAGGGAGATCACGGCCCCACCCCCCAGTCCCTAGAAATAGATTTTTCTGTTTCATGTCTGGCTGAAAGTTTCTACACAATAAGTATATTATATACCTTTTAAGTTTAGTCCTAGGGAGGTGAGGCCAACTTTTTCTTTCAAACGGTGGCTTCATCAGAGGCAATGAATATGGGTATCAGAACCAGACACAGCTGAATCACCTCCCAGCTCTGTCCCAGTGAGCTTCATGACTTAGAGAAGGCTTCTTTACTTCTCTCAGCCTTTCTTTGGGATAGCTGGAATAATTAAAACGGGTAAAATTTTAGATACTTAGCTTAATGAGCAGCATATATTAGGAACTTAATAAACAGTACCAGTTCCCGTCCCTCTTTCTGTTCACATAGTTAAAATGTTCACATTATTTCAGCGACTCAGACGGTAAAGAATCTACCTGCCAATGCAGGAGACCTGGGTTCTCTCCTTGGGTCAGAAAGATCCTCTGAGGAAGGGAATTGCTACCCATTCCAGTATTCTTGCCTGGAGAATTCCATGGACAGAGGAGCCTTGTGGGCTACAGTCCATGGGGCCGCAAAGAGTCAGACACGACTGAGTGACTAACACACCAACACACCAGAAAGGAAATCCTAATTTTGAGGAGACAGTATGTATTAGGGGAATAGAATAGGTTGCCGCTGCTGCTGCTGTTAAGTCACTTCAGTCGTGTCCGACTCTGTGCGACCGCATAGACAGTAGCCCACCAGGCTCCGCCAGGCCCTGGATATCTCCAGGCAAGAACACTGGAGTGGGTTGCCATTTCCCTCTCCAATGCATGAAAGTGAAAAGTGAAAGGGAAGTCGCTCAGTCGTGTCTGACTCTTCGCGACCCCATGGACTGCAGCCTACCAGGCTCCTCTGTCCATGGGATTTTTCCAGGCAAGAGTGCTGGAGTGGGGTGCCATTGCCTTCTCCAGTAGAATAGGTTATGGAACCATAAAGATCTGAGCACTCTTACAACTTAGTTGACTTAGGGAAAGTTAATTCTCTGAATCTATTTCTTCATGTGCTAAAGCAAGCAGCATCTACTGAGCCTAGTAGTCGTTAAATTAAATGCTCTACTCTATAGTTCTGGCGACAGTGCCTGGACTAATGCCAGATAGTATGCATTTAACAAACGGTTGTTTTTCTGCTGGGTCTCACTTTTCATAAACTACCTATATAGCAGTAAATTGCCAATTAGGGCAGTCATATATTATAAAATATATAATTTGGTATTGTGATCAGTTTGCAATAGGTTTTTAACACCCTTCCTTCCTTCTTTATTTCCTTCTGTCCCTTTTACATGCTAGACAGTAGAGCAGAAGCAATGGTGTAAACAGTGGAAGACACGTGTAATATAAAAGTTTAGGGGTTAAAAAAAATTCCAGAAATTCCTGTGGATGAGATCAGAAAAGCATGAAGTAGGGGATCTCGGCCAGGTGGAAACTGTAGGAATCGACAGATGGCGATGGAAGGAAAAATAGGATGCTTCTCAGATCATAATACTCCTTGATATATAAGATTCCAAGGGCTTCTTTATACTGGACATAGAGTCAAACTTTACTTCATGCAAGATCAGGTCCCACCTGCTTCTCTGCTCTCTTTTCATGTTGTTCTCCACTTCTTCACTAAGCCAGCTGCACTGGCTTTCTTTCCACTCCCAATACCCGCCAAACTCAGTCTCATCTTTGGAATTTTTCACTAGCTGCACTCTAGAAGAGGCATAGGGGGATTTTTAAGGGGATAAAACTATTCTGTATCTTGCTTGGATCGGAAGCTCTACGGCTTCATATGTCTTTATGAAAATTCAACAAACTGTGCATTTAAAATAAGTGCATTCTATTCCAGGAAAATGTACCTCAACAAAGTTGATTTAAAGAAAAAAAAATCTCTAATTCAGTAATGGAAGTCAATAATAAAGTAGAATTGATCTCAAAATATTTGTTTCAAGAGGAATTTTGCAGGCATTTGTCTGTTCTTTAAGGTGAATTGATAATATTCAAATTTTTTAGTGTTTAGAAGCTGATTTTCCCAGACTTACAACATAAATCAATGGATATGGGTTACAGTCTCAAGGAAGTGGAATTTGGCAAGGAACAGATAGCATGAACTAAAACTGGGTGGTGGACTGAAAATTCAATAGGGAGATATCACAGACTTCATCTATGATTTCCATTCAGGAACAGATCCAGACAGCTGTAGACTGTGTAGGGGGCCTTTAGAATACAATTACAAATCCTTTTCTTTAAAACCTGATTTGAGCTCAATTTCTTAAGTCAAGTCCCAGTTCATCATAGCAAAACAAAACAAAACAAAAAATCCTTGGCTTCTGCTCTTCTGACTTGGGGAGGTGTACTTGAAACTGTTTCCAAGATAGTACTTAAGTAAACCTCTTACAAGCCACTCTGTATACAAGTGAAAAACATCCTGAAGGAAACAAGCTAAGATATGACAAGACAAGTACATACTACTAAGTAGAAACTGTGAGCTGTAAGATAAATGAAATTACTAGTGGGGTGTGTGTGTGTGTGTGTGTGTGTGTGTGTGTGTTTCTTTTTGCTGTGGCCTTGATGAAAAGGAAAGGAAAGAATTTGTGCAGTTGGTCCACCCCCTCACCCCCCAGGTTTTTAGAATTATGTAAGGATAATAGTATTTCCCCACCCATCCCCTGAGGAGCTTTTAAGACCAGCATCTGTGAGGTGCATTTCCTAGATAAATGCAAACTGCCCTTTGACTCTCTTCAAGATAAGAAAACATTGACCCTTTCAACCAAGTTATTTATGACATCCACATAATGTGAAACAGCGCTTAGACCTGATAGGAACGCCCAGAAGTAAAGATACTAAAGGCAGTTAAGATTCTCCTCTGCTACTATCCAGGAGGGACTGCCACACAAGTTGAACAATGCCCAAGGCTCATTAAGAAGTTTGATGAATTTAATACAATTCAAATTAAAGATGATCTCAGGGGAACACGTTTAGAAAAGAAAACCAGATGGAGCACCAGCGTAGAACATCCAAGGAACAAGTGTGGGATGCCCCATAATCCTTGAGATTCTGGAAATGTAAGAAAATGGGATTTATCTTCTTGGGAAATTAACATGCAAAATGTGTTGGTGGCATAAATGTTATGTTTCAGCTTTCATAATGAAATTTTCCAGATTGTAAAGGAAAAACATAAAAAAGCCTCACTGGATACTGGAAGAAGTCATCCTTTCTTCCCTGGAAGACTTGCCAAAGTAAAGGAAAATAAAAGAAAACTGCACAGTCTATCAACCCGAGGTATCAAGTTGGAAAGGTCAGGATACGTGCCACCAGGAAAATAAATACAGAACTGAATGTCAACGTGCCCAGCACTGTCCTTTCCTTTTCTAAGAATGGAATAATAATGCCAAATCGTGCCCTGGTATGCTGGACTGGAGAGCAGAGGAGCTGAGATCCTTTCAACAAAAAGCATAGGAAAAACAAAACAAAGCAAAAAAAAAACTCAGTTTTCTATCTAAAAAAAATACATGTATGTAAATTTAATATATAAAATGCTCTCTCTCTTTAACATTTAAATATCATCCCAGAAATAGTGAATGTGGAGTTGTCAACTTGGTTTTAGTCATGGTGGCATTATCATCTAAGAAATTAACCCTGATTGGGCTTAAGCAGAGGGGAGACCCAGTGTCTCTCTCTACTCAGACAAGGACTACTAACTCAGAGGAAATGATGCAAGGGTTTTTGGTTTACTGTGTTTTGTTTAGCGACATCTCACAAAAACGTTCTTAAAATATGCCACGGATCATTTGTATTACCAAGAATTACTAATAATTTTATTCTGAAAATGTTAGCAAACCTCAAACAGAGGACAAGCATTCCTAAATAAAGACAGCAAGTATGCTGAATCTGCAATGGGCAACCTTCACCAGAAAATATAAAACAGTAAAAATTAAATCAAATTCAACTGAAATTCTATTACCCAAATTGTATCATATAAAAAGAAATCTATCACAAAATCAAATCATACTCCATATCTAATTATGCAATGTGTTTTTCTTTATTATATAATATTCTATAGTTTTTCATGTCAAAATACCAGATTAAAATAATCATTTTTAAATGGCTACTTAGTACATTATCTAGATATACCATAACTGAGTCATTAAATATAAAATTTTAGTCTACTGTGATTATTTCCAATTTTTTTTCTTTGCTGAAAAACACTAACAGGATGAATATATGGAATAAGTAGAACAACTGGTATGTAGCTTTATTAAACTTCTGGGATTACAAGAAATAAAATAATTTAAGACCCAACAGTTTTAATTTCATGGTAAAGGATACATAATGTATCAGAATTCCATTCTGTCCCATATTTCTTTATCCTCACTTATTGGCATACACTGGTAAAGAAAAGAAGGAGCATTTAGAGAGAAATTGGAACACAGGAAGCCTGGAGTCACCTATGACGATCTTCTCAGGGAAGATGTGTGTCACATATTTTAAAAAGTAACTCAACCACAGCTCCTGTTAGCAAGCTAGAATGAGAAATGAGGGATGAGCAGAGATTTCTGAAAGGAGGGATAAGATCTTCATTTTTAAAGGAAAGCAAGGGATGCATAACAATGGCAAGTTAAAAATCTAAAATCAAAGTTGTACTGAGTAAATCAAGAGTATGTTCTATATTTAATTGATGGACTAGATATAAATAAATCATCAGGGACCCTGGTGAAAGTTCTGGCTAGAATGTGCAAACTGTCATGCTAAACTGACTTGTGGTAGTAAAGACTAATGGTTTCCAGTACATAGTGTCCATTGAGAGGAAACTGGAAGCAAACCTGCGAACTTCAGACTAGTGATTTGTATCCTCATACTCATCAGGATGGCAGCACCTGGAAAGAATGATAATATCATGGATTCCTAGAAAAATATAACTTTGGGAAAAATATGCAATGTGGCCTCTACAAGGCAAAAATAATGCCTTACTAATGAATTGATGCTTTTGAATTGTGGTGTTGGAGAAGACTCTTGAGAGTCCCTTGGACTGTAAGGAGATCCAACCAGTCTATCCTAAAGGAAATCAGTCCTGAATATTCATTGAAAGGACTGATGCTGAAGCTGAAACTCCAATACTTTGGCCACCTGATGCGAAGAACTGACTCACTGGAAAAGACCCTGATGCTGGGGACAACAGAAGACGAGATGGTTGGATGGCATCATCGACTGAATGGACATGAGTTTGAGTGAATTCCAGGAGTTCGTGATGGACAGGGAGGCCTGGTGTGCTGCAGTCCATGGGCTTGCAAAGAGTCAGACACAACTGAGCAAGTGAACTGAACTGAATTGAATGAAGTCAAGTTATAATTGTATATTTCATTTGATTAAACCTCCAAAACAATATAGCTTATCTCCTTCTTTCCTCATTGTTGCTGCTCTAACAGCTTAGAGCATCGAACTAAAGTTTTCAAATAATCTGCAAACAGCCTCACTTTCCAATATACATCTTTTATCCCAGCATTCACAGTACTCTATAGGATATATCTTATCTGATCTCTTCCTTGTTTGCAAACATTTGACTGTTTTGATTACAGGATAAAACAGGGACTCTCCACCACAGTTCTCATGGAAAATGAGTTCACAGATTCATGAGATGGTTGGATAACATCACTGACTCAATGGACATGCATTTGAGTAAACTCCAGAGGAGCCTGAGGACAGAGGAGCCTGGTATGCTGCAGTCCGTGGGGTCACAGAGTTGAACACAACTAGCGATTGAACAACCACAACAACCACAGTTCAGAAGGATTTCTGCAACAGGCCTCTTCTGGTCTTATCTGCTATATGGCTTCTCTCCAGAAGAGCTTGACAGACTGCATGCAGATCATCACACTGGGTGCTGGTGTCTGCTGCCATGATTCAACATGCACTGTTCCATTTTCTCAGATGTACCTCCTGATCCTTGACCACTAAGTAAATTGTCTTCGAAGACTCAGCTTAAGTGTCCACTTCAGTTAAACCTTCATGGGCCTCCCTACCAGGTAAAATTACTCCTTTGTACTCATACTAAAGCAGGTAGCCAATTGCAAAGGTGAAGCATCTCAAGGGCTACATGGGATTTCCTTTCATGTGTCTCATAGTGCCTGGCACTTAGCAGGTTTTCAATAGAGACATTAAATAGATGGATCTCCCGGATTTCTCAGAGCTGATATTGACAAAAGAGAATTTCTACTTTCAGAAAACTTTGAAAGTAAGTGTGTGTATGCTATAGGTGGTCAAACAACAATTTAGGAAAAACACTTGGTTTCCTTGTTATTATGGAAAATGTTTTGTCTTAAGTACGGAAATGGCTTAATGACAGGAAGCAATGTGTAGGAATAAATGATCATTTCTCTACTTAGAAAAGTTAGTGTCAGGGTTCTCTGGGGGCTGAGGCTGGAACACAGTCTCAACCAACATGTTAAATATATTGCTTAGAAAAAAGGAGAGAATTCTTTAAGTTTTCTTTTTCCTAATTGCCAAGGTCTTAAGTGTAGGTTAACTACAGTTAAGTTTAGGTTAACAGGCATAACATGCAGGAATATAAGGAAAGCAATTAAAATAAAGAATAACACTTAACTTTGATGTAGGAAAATAAAGGTAATAAAATTAAAGAAAAATCCACTTATCCAATTTATTTTGAGTACATATTATATACAAACTCCTATTTTAAGAGTTGTAAGAGTTACAAAAGTGAACAAGACTGAATCATTGTACTTACTGTGATACATGAATAAATATTTATCAAAGTGAACTGCATTAAGGTTTAAATTAATAAAGTTATATAAATGTTTAGAAGAGATAATTTTTCATTGGAAGAATTGGGAGCTTAAAGAAAAACATCTTATTTGAGCAGCTAAAAATGTCTTGATGTGATTTTTAAAGATAGGGATTAACAAGGGAGGTATTTTTAAATGAATAACAAATAAGGAAGAGTGATTAAATATGACAAATACAACTGGGGTGACTCAAAAGAGATAATTGACAACAGAAAGATAATTAGAATCTGATTTGAAGGCAGAAAAGGGATGTGATGAGCTAGGTTGAGGGCAAAATGAATTTATAAACTACTACACATGGCATCCGGTCCCATCACTTCATGGGAAATAGATGGGGAAACAGTGGAAACAGTGTCAGACTTTATTTTTCTGGGCTCCAAAATCACTGCAGATGGTGACTGCAGCCATGAAATTAAAAGATGCTTACTCCTTGGAAGGAAAGTTATGACCAACCTAGATAGCATATTGAAAAGCAGAGACATTACTTTGCCAACAAAGGTCTGTCTAGTCAAGGCTATGGTTTTTCCTGTGGTCATATATGGATGTGAGAGTTGGACTGTGAAGAAGGCTGAGCGCCAAAGAATTGATGCTTTTGAACTGTGGTGTTGGAGAAGACTCTTGAGAGTCCCTTGGACTGCAAGGAGATCCAACCAGTCCATTCTAAAGATCAGCCCTGGGGTTTCTTTGGAAGGAATGATGCTAAAGCTGGAACTCCAGTACTTTGGCCACCTCATGCGAAGAGTTGACTCATTGGAAAAGACTCTAATGCTGGAGGGATTGGGGGCAGGAGGAAAAGGGGATAACAGAGGACGAGATGGCTGGATGGCATCACTGACTTGATGGACATAGGTTTGAGTGAACTCTGGGAGTTGACGATGGACAAGAAGGCCTGGCGTGCTGCAATTCATGGGGTCGCAAAGAGTGGGACACGACTGAGCGACTGAACTGAACTGAACACTGTTAATTATAAATTACAACCTAAGAAAAAGTTCAAAGAGTCTGGAAAACATCTCAGAATGTTGCTGTGATGGCAGGAGCAACAACAAAACCATGTAATTATGCATTCTAAGTTGTATAGGATATAAAGAATTTTATTGGCAATAAAGCACTCTATTAGAAATAAAGTATTCAGTGGGACTCAACAGCTATACTAAGCTGTGATGTTATTCTATTTGAATAAGTCTTACATTTTAAGCAGTTTATAGTTTGTACAGTCTTTCAAGTACATGGCCTCACATAAGATAAAGGAATTAGTGTTGTCATTCTCATTTTAAGTGTCCAAAGGCATAGATCTAAGTGCCAATACCTTAAATGACTGGCTTCAAGCTTGTACCACTAGTGAGACACTAGTGGAACCTAGATGTTCTTTATGTAGATTCAGTATTTTTCACCTATTTCACTTAAATATTCAAGAAAGATATAAACGCAATGAACTAGAAAGGTCTAAAGGAAATCATTAAATTAATTAAGGGAATAAGGAGAATCCTTTAGAAGGAGAAAGTTGAAAACTATGTGCATGAGAAATCTAGTTTGGAAATGGAGGATTTTATTTATAATTTTATAAATGTTACAAATACAAAGAAATGAAAATGGCTTAGGCTATGAAATTCAGATAACTAGAATTGAAAGATACTCTAAACCGGACATTACAAACACAGGGCAAGCTGACCACATCTGTCCTCTCCATATGCCTTGCGTGATCTTCACAGTGTATTTTAACACATTTTAAGTAGTCGCCACAATTTTGAAATCGGGAGAATTTATAGAAAGATCCATATTTGCCATTTCTTTTGAAAATTAGAATGTCTGGGAAAAAGTGGGCTTTGGCCCAACACAGCACTCAGCCAGACTAAAAAGGGGCTTCACCCTTTAAAAAGGAAATTTGTTCTCTGCTTCAGTACACTATCCCCTGAAGTACAGCACTAGGGTACACGGCTCTCTAGTGGATCACATCCAGTTGGCGTCACACATTTATGTTACTTGGTAAGTGTTTGAGTGTTGGCCACTTCTCCAGAACCTAAGCAGAAATGTTTGAGGTGCCATTTGACATAATGGCAGGCAAGTCAGTCATACCCTCCTTCAATTGAATTCTTTGGTTTGCCAACAGAGAATGAACACAGAATGACATGTTAGAAGACACATTGTATCCATAAAAGTGGACTTCCATGTTAATGGCAGTGCTTCAAAGGGAGAAATCTAAATATTCCTGCTCCTAAAAAACATGACTAGCTTTTTCTGAAGCCAATTTTTAAAAAAATTCTTTCTCAGATTCCATGAGATTCAGAATCACTCAGTCAATAAATATTTACTGAGTTCTCACTGTATGCCAGGTACCATTTTAGTTGCTAAGGCAAAAGCAATAAATAAAATAGTCTACAATTTCTGCTGCGGTGGACCTTACATTTAGTGACAGTAGACATGAAATAAACAATATAAATAAATCCATATATAGTAGGATCCAGAGGGGGCATTGGGGGTGTAAAGGGGATCACAATTTTATTAAGGAAAATCATGGACAGAATCACTGAGAAAGTAACATTTGAATAACAGCATGAGGAAGAAAAGTAAAAATGAAGTATCTGAGGGAAGAGTATTTCAAGGAAATATACTCCCCAAATTATTCCTGTAAGTTACCCTTTGTGCTTGTTAATTCAAGCTGTTTCCTGCTACTGGCAACTAAGAGACTTTACCATTTTGACCCATGAGTATGATATATCTGATGATTCTAACTTTATTAATATTTTTAAGGTATATTTTAATGTGTCACGGGCAAGAGCATCATGGAATACTAAGGATTTAAAAAGTTTAGTATCTAAAATTCTTTTAACTGCTTTTGCCAACTGTATAATGAATGCCAAGATTTATTTTTCTTTTTTCTTTTAAAAAACAGTATCAAGGAACGGTGTACTCAGAAGCACACTATTGCTACCAGGAAAATGTAGAATTAATTTGGTTTTTTTCTTACAATGAGACGGGGAGAAACATTTTCACATTTATTCCCTGTTTTGGGGATTCTTCCAGGTCTCTTAGATTAATTACCTTTAAAAAAAAAGGTAGAAAATAATCTATTATTTATTTTGCATTTAGCCTGGGCCAGATATTTTATCATATACTTTGCCTTATTAAAAAAATCATTGCACAAATGACTAGATTGAGACTGTAGCTAAATAACTCATGCAAGTTTACACAGTTAAGGGAAAAGCAAGCCAGGATTCCACCTCACCCAACATTAAAGTTTGGTTTTTGTATTAAGGAAAAATCAGAAGGTTCTTCTGGCCTTAATGTGGCCATAGTCTTCTAACCACAATGGCACTTACTTAAGGTGGTTCTTTAATACTTTAACACTAAGAAAGAAATTCACACCACTTTTTGGCAGCATTGTGTGAAGCTGATGGAAATATATGAAGGGAAAGAGTCAGAAATAAATTTCTGGTGAAAAGATACCTATTACTGACCTATGTCCTCCTGCATATTTATCTATGTACCATTAGGCATTACTCCTGTCTTTCAGGAGGTTTCTGGGAGGGGGGAAAACCTTGAAAGAACAGTTCTTATGTGTGGAAAACTAGAACAAAAAAGAAAGCAAGACAGAGAGAGAAAATAAAAAGGCCAAGTTCCCAATGGGTTCCATTGTGCTCACAGCAACCAAACACTGCTCTCTGCTTAAAAAAAAAAAAAAAAAAATGTCAGGCCATAGAGCTGGGAAGACCATACAGCACTCTCACGTAACTGTTCTGATGAGGTGTCACCTATTTCCATCCAAAAGCTGTTGTAATATGATAACACCTTTGGGATAAGGCACTTTTCTGTCTATGAAATTATTGAATGCAGGCCTTATTCACCTTTCCACATTAGACTTGGATGCTCAAAATTTGACTTTAGGCTGCGCAGAAACGAGAGGAGGCATCCAGTGTACAAAAGTTGCCCATCTGGAAAACTCCTTAATGGGAAAGAGATGGAGGAGATGATCCAGTGAAGTCCTCCACATCTTTAGTTTCCATGATTCTGCTAGGAAGTATTTTGGAACTTTCCTAACCCAAGGCAGATTCCACTGATTTCTAAAGAGGGGAGGCACGGGTGAGGGGTGATTGACGTTGAAACATGGAAAGGAACTGTCCTTGATTGCTACAGAAAGATGGAAAGCCCAGGGCAAGAGGAAGGGGGTAACCGATCTCACACCACCTTGTCTTGCTGAAATACCAGAGGAGAGGAATGGAAGAACCCGGCTGCCAATTTGCTGACTCTTCTGGCAGTGGAATGGTCACTGAAACTATCCTCCCAGTAATTATCTGTTAGGAAACAGACTCACTTTCCTCTTTAGGGCCCAAGGCCTGCTTTGACATAAAGTAAGCAATTAAGCAAATCCTTTTTGGTTCTGTCACTTCTTTAACTTCAGTTAACTTCTTTAACTTCATTTTCTAATCTGTTTTTTGTTAACTGTCCTTGTCTTTAAGAGAAATAACAACTGGCTGTAGAAAATCTCAATGAAGGGAAACCAGACAAAGGATTTGCAGGACTGGGTGAATAATGCATCCTGCCTAATTACAGGAGATATAGACAGTATCATTTCTAAGATGTTTCTTAAAGTTAAATGAAAAATTTGCACTTTGAAGGATAGTTGAATTTAGGAATATAAAACATAAAACTTTGCTACATCATCTTCACAGTTTCTAATGTTTTTGAATCTTACTGAAACTATGACAGAACAAGCATTTCAAACTGGATCTGTTTTCCCCAGCATCCTGTACCACTTAGATTTAGAAATCAGAGCCGCTTTGTCTTCTATGTTTAGTTAACTGGATGCATCATGAGTAAGGCAGTCTTCTATGTGAAGCTAACCATATTTTCTATTCATTTTTATCCCCAGGATACTGAATCCTTCCTACCTGAGATATGCCAAAAGTCTGAGTGCTCACTATTTTTCAGCATTTTTTATGCCTTTATGTGTGCTTCCCAGGGTTTCAGTGGGTAAAGAATCTGCCTGCCAAGCGGGAGATGCAGGTTCAATCTCTGGGTAGGGAAAATCCCCTGGAGAAGGATTCCCACTCCAGTATTCTTGCCTGGGAAATCCCATGGACAGAGGAACCCAGTGGGGCTACAGCCCATGGGGTCGCAGAGAGTCAGTCATGACTGAGTGACTAAACAGCATGACCTATCCTAGACACTGTCCCTCCTTCTAGGAATGTATTTCTGATTCTTCCATTCTGTGTAACCCTGTTACAGAAAAAAAAAAAAAAAAAATCACTCAAATTATATGTTTCAAGTTTTTAAAAAATTTCAATGATAAAAATGTTTTCTACAAAAGATGAAGTGAAATAGTTCGTGAAATAGAAGTTTTAACTGAAAGGGACACTGGCTTTTATGTAGTCTGACTTTCTTAAAGGAGTGTAACTTTTTTTCTCATTTTTTTTTAAACTTCTTGAGAACATTTACCAAAGGGCAGAAAGTTCTAATCTCATGATCTCTATTCCAGAGCTTAAAAGAACATTTAAAAAATTATTTTAGAGCATAGGAAGCCTAAAGAAAACTGCAATTTAACAATCAGCGACGTTCATGAATTAGTATTCTAGCATCAACTCTATTTTTGCCCCCATGTATTATCTTTCATGACTGCATTCCTTACAGAAAGGGGCAGCTGTTACTAATTTTGGAAATATTAATGTACCACCCCTTGAATTCTCTTACTCTGTGTGTTAGAAGCCATTATCTTTAAGCCATACCCATATGCAGTGAAGAGTCCTCAATGGCCTTTGCTTATTATGGAACAACTTTTGATTGTTGCCTATGGAAGCAGAGAACTGCTTGTGTCTCCTGGGATCTCAGCTTGTATGTTCAGCTCTGGATCCCCAATATTTAGCATGCCAGAAGGCTCAATAAATATTTGCTAACAATTGAATAAATGAAGTTTGTGTATGTGGCAGCAGGGCTATTTTGTTCCCCTTTCCTGTCACAGAGCCACCAGCTGCTGGGAGAACAGTGAAGGGTGAATTGTATTAATATAAATAAACATGGTCTGCCCCTAATTATATGTGTGACCTTGTGCAGGGGACTTCCCTCTCCAGACCCTGGTTTCCTCCTCTATAAAGTAAGGGAATTAAATCAGGTAATCGCCCAAGCCCCTTCCTGTTATTCCTACAGTGATCAGCGTGTGATGACATAGCACACGTTACAGTATTATTTACAATAGTGGGAGCTGCAAACTCGGCCACTCACTCCTCCTCAAAGAGGACATGAGTCAAGTTTTACAGGCAAGTGGAGAAAAATCCAAAAGTAAGGGTTTTCTCTCATGTATAGCCTCATAGGCTTTTATTTTCAGGTTTCCAGAAATTAAGAGGATAAGGAGTAAAATTAAGAGCATTAGAAAATATTTTTTTTTAACGCTGAAAAATATTTTATTTAGATCAATGAACTGGATAATGGTTGTTTTTATTCACAGGAAGGACAGTGCTTTTCATATTCATAAAATATCAGTGACTCCAGACTCATTTAGTTCCCACAGATCTGTTAAGTACAGAAAAAAGAAACCTAATGATCTAACAGAAAAATACACTTTTTAAGGCTAACATTTGGTTCACAGACCTATCATTCTGTTTGCCAAAATGAAGTTACTGAAGCTTTCACAGTAATTGTTGTGACTGAGCAGAGCAAAGGGACTTATGTACATTCATGCTGGTATGTATACACATGTAGTTGCGCCTCCCAAGGCCCTATTAGAACCTGATATTTATTTCCTGAATGGAGCCTAAATTAGGTAGTGATATTCTGTGATGCTGCTGAGAAATGGATGTGCCATGTGTTCTTGTTTAGGAGAGAGACAATGAGCAGACAGCAACACAAGAGCATTCAATTACCATGCCCCAATTTATTTTTTAGCACAGTTCTTGCTGAAAGGTCCTTCAGGAAAACAAGAACATTCAGGAAGCAACCCTCAGTCTCTGTGGACGAATGTGTTTATTGAGAGCCTACTTGGTGAGTAGCCCACAGACTCCTGGACTTAAGAGTCCCTGGTTCCAGCTTCATTTGCTTCTAGTACTACTGAGTGAAATCTTCTCAGTTTCTTCATCCATAATTTGGGGCTAATACAGAATCGTTGTGGGAATCAAATGGGGTAACATGTGAGTGTACAAAGAAACAGTGGGGAAGGGCAGGGAAGGTCATGTTAAGTCCATGCTAAAAAAGTTACTTTATTCTGTATTACTGTTTTCATTTCTTACAAATTTCATAATCCCATTTGCTAGCTGTCACTAGGCAAATATGAAAATTACCTTGTCAAAAAATTATAGTAGCTCACAATGTTGCTTTACCCATATAATAGCATAATCATAATTATAAATTTATCACCACCAACCAGGGCACCTGCCCCTACCCCCACCTTCAGGTAATACTGTTATAATGGATATCCCATGTGTAGAAGAAACTGAATGTTCAAATACATGAAACACAATATGTACATGAAATAAACTGGATAAACTAAAATATACGCATAATCTAACTTGTTTTATAATAGCCTAAATATTGCAAGTTTTAAATCAAGTATGAATATGTGTGAGCATGTGTTATTTCAGTTGTGTCCAACTCTTTGCAACCCCATGGACTGTAGCCCACCAGCCTCCTCCATCCATGGGATTGCCCAGGCAATAACACTGGAGTGGATTGCCACGCCCACCTCCAGGGGATCTTCCCTACCCAGAGACCAAACCGACATCTCTTACCTCTCCTGCATTGCAGGCAGGTTCTTTACCTTTAGTGCCACCTGGGAAGCCTTAAAACAAAGATGAGTGTCATTTTTTGGAGAAATCTATCACTACCACATCAGATTACAGCCTTACAGATTACAATCAGATTACATCAGATTACACATCAGATTTCAACACCTCTCCTTCTGACTTAAGAAAAGCATTATAATGTATGTATTGTGAGAGGAGCTTGTCATTTGCACCCAACCCAACTCCACACTGCCACTTCTGGATGGTAGGCTGGGATAAAAAGCACTCTGGGACAGCAAGATTGATCCAAGCCAGAAAGAAGGGAAATAAATCCCCATATTCCAAACATCTCCCTTTTGTCTTTATGCTCCCGCCAATATAGGATTAGTTTTCCTGCAAAGCTCTTGGTAGAACTAGCCATTAGAAAATGAAAACTGGGTACTGGTTACTTCTTGAAAGCTCTGAATGACTGCTTTCATTAATAACCAATTGAAGCTTCAAAACTACTCATCTACATCTCCCAATGAAGAGCCATATCTTTTTTTTCCTCCAACAAATTACTTGCTGTTATCTTGTTTATCGCCATGCTACACAGCCTGTGAGATCTTACTTTCCCAATCAGGGACTGAACACCCCCAACCAAGGATTTAACTGTGGGGCCCTGGCAATGAGAGCCAGAAGTCCTAACCACTGGAGCATCAGGGAATTCCTTGCTGTTGCTGCCGCTGCTGCTGCTGCTAAGTCGCTTCAGTCGTGTCCGACTCTGTGCGACCCCATAGACGGCAGCCCACCAGGCTCCCCCGTCCCTGGGATACTCCGGGCAAGAACACTGGAGTGGGTTGCCATTTCTTTCTCCAATGCACGAAAGTGAAAAGTGAAAGTGAAGACGCTCAATCGTGTCCGATTGTAACGACCCCATGGACTGCAGCCTACCAGGCTCCTCCGTCCATGGGATTTTCCAGGCAACAGTACTAGAGTGGGGTGCCATTGCCTTGCTGTTACCCTTTACCAAACATATGTGATCAGAAGCCAGCAGTGAAGGCTGCTACTTTGGTTCTCAACCTCCTCTGCTCTATGCTGCCTTGTATGAAAGCATCTTCTATTAATATATCTGCTGAACTTCCACAGAGACAAAAGCTTTACCATTCAAGCCATAAAGACATTTATAGTTCTCCTAGAGAAACTGTATCTAAGCACATAAGAATATGTAAAGAACCACCAAAGTGGGAGAGATGTAAAGTGTGTCTTCTCTAAACGCCCCCAGCCTAAAAGTAAAGCCCCAAATTGGAAGGTTTTCCTCTCACATGCATGACCGCAGGAACTTGAGTTGACCTTTAAAATTTTTTTACCTGGTTATTTCTTGGGGCTTCTGGGGACTACCTGATTTGGGTGTAAAATTGTAACAGCTAAGGTTCTTTCTCTTCAGTTTTCTATTTGAAATTCAAGGCCCCTACAGCCACCTAAGAAAGGCTGCTGGCACTGACACCAGGGGTTTCCTGAAAAACCAAGGCAGTACACCACACAGACTTTGCTCACTTCTAAATATGTAACAATGTGTGTGTGTGTGTGTGTGTGTGTGTCTTAGTCGCTCAGTTGTGTCCAACTCTTTACGATCCTGTGGATTGTAGCCCGCCAGGCTCCTCTGTCCATGGAATTCTGCAGGCAAGAATAATGGAGTGGGTGGCCATTCCCTTCTCCAGGGGATCTTCCCGACCCAGGGACTGGACCCAGGTCTCCTGTACTGCAGGCAGATCCTGTACGATCTGACCCACTAGGGAAATCCAAAGCAACATGTCCCACAACTAAAAGCATGCTTCAGGATCTGAATAACTGCTGAGGCTTCTATCTACATTATCTCCACATCCCTAATGGTGCCTTTAATTAAATTCTTTGATACATGAGTTTATATAATTATATAATTAGTCACAGAAGAAAAAATTCAGAGTGAGAGAATTTTACTGACCTCGTTAAACAGCTTAGAGAAAAAACCATGAAAGATCTTTTTAAACCATAAATGAGTAAATTTGGCAACTACCACTTGTAAACACTTGTAAAAGCATGCAATATTCAAATTTTGTCAATTAATTTATAGTGCTATATTTTAGACATTCTAATTCAATGTTAGAAATTTGGATTATATAAATTTTTTAAAAAGTCTGTACAATATGCATAACTTTAAATTTCAGAATTTTTATTTTATAAAAATGCATATTTCAATATATCCATGTTTGTCATAATTGTATTCCCTCCTACTTACTCAGGGCTAGTATAGCAAATGTCTTCAGTAATATTTGCTAAATGAATTTAAAAAATACATATTTTAATGGGTGGATGACTAGATAAAGAATCATCTGGACCATGGAAGCTTCATTACTGATGCCAAAATTCCAAAATCAAGTCACAGTATCTGTATAATGTGGAGCAAGAGTCCAGCTTATTAACTGCTGCTGTCTTTTTATGCCTGTGCTTTAATCAATAATTAAAAATTTTTTGCTAATAAATAATTCATGTTACGGTGGTACTGTTTTTTTAAGGAACTGGATATTCTTATAATTCTTGGTTTTCTTAAGACTCCTTGGCAATATTTTCCTCTGAATACCTAAGTTCTGGCTCTATAAAACTCTCTGAGAATAAATTGGTTATTTTAATTTGAAAGATGCCAGATTCACTTAAATAATTAATGAAGGTCCACAGAGCTTCATCTTCTCCCTCATAATAAAAAAGTACAGTTAATTATTAAAATGACAATACAAAATAAAAAGTTCTAAAAAAAAAAACTCAGCTATATTAAAATGTGTGTGTGTGTGCACGCACATGCTGTCAGTTGTGTCCGAGTCTGCAACCCCAGGCACTGTAGCCCACCAGGCTCCTCTGTCCGTGTAATTTTTCAGGCAAGTATACTGGAGTGAGTTGCCATTTCCTGCTCCAGGGGATCTTCCTGACCCAGGAATCAAACCCTTATCTCCTCTGTCTCCTGCACTGGCAGGTGGATTCTTTGCCACCGTGCCACCTGGGAAGCCCCTATATTAATTATAAAATAAAAAACATGAGAGAGGTAATGCTGAGTAGAAAACATGAGAGAGGTAATGCTGAGTAGAACCCCAAAAGGGGCTTATACATATGCACCAATGTTGTTTTCCCTAATCATATTGTTTTCCAAAATTTTTTACTGTGGTGAAATACAGAAAATTTAAAATTTACTATCTTAGCCATTTTTAAGTGTAAAGTGCATGGATACTAAGTACATTTATATAGTTGTTCAACCATCACCACCATCCATCTCCAAAACTCATTTCATCTTGTAAAAGTGCAACTCTGTACCCGTTAAATAATAACTCCACATTCCATCTCTCCCATACATCCCCTGGCAAATGCCATTCTACTTTCTGTAAGTGGAATCACACATTATTTTTCTTTTGGCGGCTGCTTTATTTCACTTTGCATAATGTCCCTAAGTCTCTTCCATGTTGTACCACATGTCAAAATTTCCTTCCTGTTTGAGGCTGAATAATATTCCATTGTATGTATATGGCACACTTTGCTTATCCATTTGTCTGTTGATGGACACTTGGCATGATTATATGTTTTAGCTATTATGAAAAATGCTGCTATGAACATGGATGTACAAATATCTCTTTGAGAGTTCTTTCAACTTTCTGTGCATATACCCAGAATTAGAATTGCTACATCATATTGTAATGTTATTTTTAATTTTTTGAGGAAACATCATACTGTTTTCCATAGCAGCTGTGACATTTTACATTCTGAACAATAGTATACAGAGGTTCCAATTTTCCCACATCCTCAGCAACACTTGTTATTTTGTCTTTTGTTTTAATAGTAGCCATTTTAATGCATATGACACGGTATCTCACTGCAGCTTTGATTTGTACTTCTTTAATTAGTGATGTTGAGCTATGATTATATTTTTAAACTATATAGATAAAAAGTCTTTTTTCTTAACCTTATCAATTCTAAGGAATAGAGCTAAATAAAATGAAAATTCCAAAATTGTCATGCAAAGAGTCAGAAACAAATGAGCAACTTTCACTTTAAACCCAATAAATGTATCTTTCAAAGATGAGTATAAATTTGAAGGAAATAGCTTAATGAAATGCAAGTCAGTTTACAGCTTTTCAACATGGCAATTAAACTCTTTATTGAGTTTGTTTCATTCACTCATTCAGCAAATACGAACTGAGGGTCTTATTTGTGTTTCACTGTGCTAGTTTCTGGGAATGTATAAATCAAACCCCAGGGTTCTTGGTCTCTAGGAACCTATCGCCAGTTTATGGGGCATTATCTTTCTTTAGCCAAGGATAGGTCAAAATAGAGAAGTGCCATGTAGCCCTTCTGAGAAGTCAGAGAGAAGCAGTTCAAGTTGTGTTTACTAGAGGAATGACTAGAAAATGTTGTGTAAGTTGAGTTTCCTCATCAGAAAAATAGGGATAATTATTCTGACTCCAGGGTTTTGTGTATTAACCACAGGGGCAGTGTAAAATGGTTAAGCAGGTGTAGACGTCTCCATAACAACTTTCACAGCCTTTTATTGGCATCTATATAGCTAAGGTTCAAGAACATCTTGCTCTAGCCCAGAAAAATGGGGGCTCTCATTAATTTAGAGATTTTCACAATAATATTTCTCTTGAATAGCCATTGAAAACAGTCAATACATGGAAGAAAACTCTGCTGTCATTACTAATGAGTTATATAAAATAAAAAGTGCCTGGAAAATGTAGACCCGACAAAGGTAAAACCGTTCAGTGAGACTTGTACTTTGGAACTGTATAACATTCAACATATTTATATTTTCCCTGAAGAGGCAAAATGGATCCCAGGACCTCCTATCCAGACTGTAATGTTATTCAACATATTAATTCATTTAAAAAAGTGACATCTACCTTAATGGAGAAAACATTCTTCTGGTGGCAAGAATTTGGACCATGCTTATCCTGGACAGTATATTCTCATTGCCAATTCATCAGCTAGTTGGATTCCTAGGTGGTTTACCGACAGGTAAGAAACACTGGTTGTATGAATCAGGGCAGCCTCCTTTTTACAGTAATTATTTGTCATAAAATGGTAATCATTTGTTTTTTCTGGTATGCTACAGCAGTCTCACACTCCTGACGATGGAACTGGCTTTTTCCTTTGTAATATTAAAAAGAAAAAAAAAGTTCGGAAACATTTAAACTCCAAGCTTAATGCTGGATACTGACATTAGGATGACTGGACACAAGAAAGGAATTAAAGCAGTCTTTGGAAGTGCCTCTCCCACCCCCATTCCCCCCAACAAGGGCATTCTAACCCCTTAAGCACTAATTCTATGCACTTGGAAGCAATCCACTTATTTTCTAAAACTTAAACATTTCTACAGATCTGATTCTGCAATTTTTAATAAGTTTTGTTACAGTATTTTGTCAAGACGTATTCTTTCTCCAAATACTGATCTGGAAATTTTTTTCTCATCTAAACAATGGCTAAGTCTAGGAAAAAAAGATTTAAATTATTTAATTTTAATTATTTTAATAAATTTAAATTAAATTTGAATTTTTGTGTTTTCAAATTTTGATGCAATATCTTTATAAAAGTAGCCTATACTACCATAAGACTGTGATGTAGCATCAAAAATAAAAAGACCAGATGGGAATATTTACTGATGCTTTCTTTAAGGTATAAAAATGAAAAAAAGGAGGTAGAAAAACTATGCTGAAATCTATCTACTATTTTTTTTAGTAAAACTGTAGTAGATATTCATAATGATTTATTTTTGCTTGAGGCATATTTTGTTTTTAAGTTATTTGGTGTATAAAGATAGGGTACTTTCAGATGTGTACATTTGTTTCCTCAATAACACTATGGCTACATTGCTCATCCTAATATCTATCTCTGGATTGGAATGCTTCTTCTCGAAGTTTTTTTTTTTTTAAGTGTCATATTCTACGGTAGAATTTGCTTGCTTCTCTAGACTGCTGCCAGGAATCTAAATATAATAGTCAAACTTTATTGACAAGTGGAAAACGGGAAAATTTGAAAATGGGAATCCTTGTGCCTTAGTTCTGAGAAAATATTTTTGTGCCTATGTGCTTTGGGGACTTGACATTAGTCATGTGGCTGACCCCAGGGAAGGATGTGAAAGGAATCTTCTTAAATAAGATCATTTTTACTGTTAAACTGTAATGCATTCTTTGTCTAAAACTGATTATTAAAAATATCCATCTATTCTGATTATTTTTGCCTCTATAAGGAAGCACATATATTTTTTACTTTATCAATTCCTGTACCTATTTGTTAACATTTCCTTAAATGCATTTTCTCCAGATGTTGAAAGTAAAAAAGCCCTTGTTATTTTTTCCATTGTCACTCTTTACTACTTTCCATAGGCAGCATATTGTGCATGCCAAGGACTGGAGGAAATAACAGACGTGTGAGCCCCAAATTATAGGCACAAAAATAACTTTCATAAAATAGGTTTTAAATGACACCATTTTCCAAAAAGTCAGCTCTAATTGACTCAAGCCTAGAAAGCAGTAACTTTAGGGAACATCAGACACACGTCCACTAAATCCAGAAAGAGTTCCACAGTGTGACATTAGCTGAATGATGACATTGCCAGCTTGCTGCCAGCACATTCCAGGAGGCAGGCTGGGTATTTTGATACCAGTCTCCTCAACAGTACTGGTCTGACATTGCTGAGATGCTATTTTATTTATACGAGCAACTCCTAATAAAGCCAGCTCCATTGTTCACCAGCAACAGGTAAAAGAAAAGAGGCAGAGAGAATTTGAGAAATAAGGGGGTAAAATCCTTTAGGCTTTTCTTTGCATGCAGACAGAATCCTCACCCTGGCTTACTGGAGCAGCCCCGGGTTCCTGCTGTTCACAGAATGTTACAGATGGCTGCCTGGGCAGGAAGCCCTCCCCCTTCCGTAACGGGGCTCCGGGGAATGCTGGGGGCCAGCAACCAGCCCTCTCCTTCCCTTCTAAACATCTTCTCTAAACCCCTACTGAGTGAAAAAAAAAAAAAAGAGAGAGAGAGAGAGAGAGAGAGATGAGAGAAAGAGCAGGAGAGGAGAGAGTAGAGGGGGAAAAAAAGAGAACAAACCCCAAACGAATGCATCTCGCTGGAAACCTTTCTGTTAGTCGGTTTTTTAGTGGAATCTTGAATTATTAACCTCTTCACTTCCGATTGGAATAGCGATTTATAATTTTGCAGGCATCTCTTTAATGTCCTGAATCAGTTCCACCAGCTGACTGAAGTACTATACCATTTGGGTTGAATTATAAAGGCACTTTTGATTTATGCAATTTCAAGTAAGCAAAATAAGTAAGTAAGTTTGAATTCTGAAATAATTAAAAGTATTTTAGCACCTCAAATATTGTATTAATATTGTTCACTGGTTCAAAAGCACATTTTGAAAGTTTTGCTTTTCCTATCTTTTGGTGCATTTTTTTTTTTTTTTTTTAAGTATAAATTTTAAAACTACCCTGACTTTTTTGGACCTATTGAACAAGGAATTAATTTAATAATCATAGTCTTTCATATATATATGATTTTAAGATAATATTATCATAATCTTCCCTTTGTATGTATTTTAAGACACACAATATTTGCATGCTTAGGCAAGGTACTTCTTAAAGATAACTTATATTTTGGACTTTGCAAAATTAGGAAATTCACCTAATGTAAATCTCTGCCCAAAGAAGCATAAAACAAATAATTTGTGCTAAAACATAAAATGCAGTATTATTTCTAACCTCATAATCACCATCATAGTAGAAACAAAATATGTCCCAGGAAGAATATACCTACTTTGAAACAATTATAATACACTTATTTGATTCAAAAATAACGTTTAGGAGATGAAAAGTAACTTTCCTCTACCCTTCCAGGTTCTCAGCTGAGGTATGCCTTGTAAGAACATCAGAATAACAGGAGAAAACCAAAAGTATACCAACATGTATTCTTCCTGTACACACTAGAAAGTGTCAAGTCTCAACTTGGTAACTCCCCAGAATGACCCATCTCCTTAAATACCATCTGCAGCTAAAGACAAAATAAGATGTTGGGAGGCAGGGAGCCAGTTATGGAAGATTACCAAGCAAAGCACAGTAAATAAGGATAAGGTCGTTATACAGATTGAGGTCCTTGCCCTCTCCTTTGATAAGAGTTTTAGAGATACAGTCATCTTCCTCTTCCTAGTAATTGGAAGGACCCAGGTTTCCCCACATTGCAAGTGCATTCTTTACCAGTTGAGCCAGGAGAGAAGCCAAATTGGAAGGACACACCCTTACAAATGAATATTTCCCTTATAAATGTAAATATCTCTTACAAAAGTAGCAACTTCTATTCATTTTTCAGGGTTTTTTCTAGGTCTGCTATTTCTTTAAAAAGATCAGCCTAAAATAATCCTTATCCCAGAGAGACATATTTTCAGGTAGCAAATTCTACTTCCTTTCAAAAATTACAGAGTAACTAAATTCTATTATATCAGCAATAAAATGGTTAGGCATTTCATCATATCAAGAATAAAATATTCTAACCAACTATAGTTATACTCCATAAAACACAGAAAGAGCTTAAAGAAAGGAAACTATTGAAAATTAAATTAAAGAATATAACAGAAGAGTTAAAAAAAAAGAACTGCAACTTCATAGTAAGCATATCCAGATATTCTGCGACTGGACTACATCTAGTCATTGATTATTAATAATTCCCCAGATAGCTGAGTGCCTTCTGACTTTCAAGTGCCATGCTGAATATTAGGGATTCAGTAATAAGTAAAACATACTATTTGCCCTCAAGAAACTGATAGTCCTTGTGATTATACAACTGAAGTGACAGATTCAAGACATTAGATCTGATAAACAGAGTGCATGAAGAACTATGGGCAGAGATTCACAACATTGAACAGGAGGCAGTGACCAAAACCATCCCAAAGAAATGAAAGAACGCAAAATAGTTGTCAGCCAAGAAAATGAGAGAAGTGAAAGGCAAAGGAGAAAGGCAAAGATATACTCAATTGAATGAAGAGTTCCAAAGAATACCATGTAGAGACAAGAAAGCCTTCTTACGTGAACAATGCAAAGAATTAGAGGGAAAAAATAGAATGGGAAAGATTAGAGATCTCTTCAAGAAAATTAGAGATATCAACAGAACATTTCATGCAAAGATGGGCTCAATAAAGGACAGAAACAGTACAGACCTAACAGAAGCAAAAGAGATGAAGAAGAGCAGTCCAGGTTTGACTTATGAAGCAAGGTGCTCAGGGCTGGTGCACTGGGATGACCCTGAGGGAAGGGATGGGGAGGGAGGTGGGAGAGAGAGTCAGGATGGGGAACACATGTATACCCATGGCTGATCATGTGAATGTATGGCAAAAACCACCACAATATTGTAAAGTAATTAGCCTCTAATTAAAATTTAAAAGAAAGAAGAGAAAACAAAAAAAACAAACCCACAAAAAAATACAAAAAAAAAAAATCTTAATGACCCCAACAATCATGATTGTGTGGCCACTCACCTAGAGCCAGACATCCTCAAGTGTAAAGTCAAGTGGGTCTTAGGAAGCATTACTACAAACAAAGCTAGTGGAGGTGATGGAATTCCAGCTGAGCTATTTCAAATCCTAAAAGATGATGATGTGAAAGTGCTGCACTCAATATGCCAGCAAATTTGGAAAACTCAGCAGTGGCCACAGGACTGGAAAAGGTCAATTTTCATTCCAATCCCAAAAGGGGCAATGCCAAAGAATGCTCAAACTACCGCACAGTTGTGCTCATTTCAGAGACTAGCAAGGTAATCCTCAAAATTCTTCAAGCTAGGCTACAACAGAACTTCCAGATGCACAAGCTGGATTTAGAAAAGGCAGAGGAACCAGAGATCTAATTACCAACATCCGTTGGATCATTGAAAAAGCAAGGGAATTCCAGAAAAACATCTACTTCTGCATCATTGACTACATTAAAGTCTTTGACTGTGTGGATCACAACAAAATGTGGAAAATTCTGAAAGAGATGGGAATACAGACCACCTGACCTGCCTTCTGAGAAACCTGCATGCAGGTTAAGAAGCAACAGTTAGAACTAGACATGGAACTACAGACTGGCTACAAATTGGGAAAGGAGTACATCAAGGCTGTATATTGTCACTCTGTTTATTTAACTTATATGCAGAGTACATCATGTAAAATGCCAGGCTGGATGAAACATAAGCTAGAATCAAGATTGCTGGGAGAAACATCAACAACCTCAGATATGCAGATGACACCACATTTATGGCAGAAAGCAAAGAGGAACTAAAGAACCTCTTGATGAGGTGAAAGAAAAGAGTGAAATAGTTGGCTTAAAATTTAACATTCAAAAGACTAAGATCATGGCATCTGATCCTATCACTTCATGGCACGTAGATGCGGAAACAGTGGCAGATTTTATTTTCTTGGGCTCCAAAATCCTGCAGATGGGGACTGCAGCCATGAAATTAAAGGATGCCTGCTCCTTGGAAGAAAAGCTATGACAAACTTTGCTGATGAAGGTCCATATAATCAAAACTATGGTATTTACCGTAGTCATGTATGGATGTTGAGACCTGGACCATACAGAAGGCTGAGCACCAAAGAGTTGATGATTTTGAACTGTGGTGCTGGAGAAGACTCTTCAGAGTCCCTTGGACAGCAAAGAGATCAAACCAATAAATCCTAAAAGAAATCAACCATGAATAATCATTGGAAGGACTGATGCTGAGAATGAAGTTCCAATACTTTGTCTACCTGACTCATTGGAAAAGATCCTGATGCTGGGAAAGATTGAAGGCAAAAGGAGAAGGGGACAGCAGAGGATGAGATCATTAGAGCACATCACTGAATAAATGGACAAGAATTTGAGCAAACTCCATGAGATAGTGAAGGACAGGGAAGTTTGGCATGCTGCAGTCCATGGAGTCACAAAGGTCGGACATGGTTTAGTGAATGAACAACAACAAAAAATCGACCAGAGGTAATGACAGCATGGGTTTCCATCACCTTCTATTTTAAAGGCCTTTAATCTAAACATTTAGTAAGGCAAAATAAAAACAACTCAATTCAGCCAGTTCTCAGTTGAATAGGCTCCGAGTCACTACACCTGACCATTCTGATTGGTCATTGCATCTATTCTGGTTAGTCTCCAAGTTGCACAATTTATTAAATACTGTAATAGCATGTCTGTGTAGACACAATAGATATTTGAATCATTTGAGCTTCCTTCAAACAACTTTTAAAATATTTGCATCTACCTTACATAAAGTGCTATAACTTGCTAAACACAAACATAAACAAAACCTTAAAGGGAAATCTATTCAGTTTTGAGAAATGTTTTATCTTTGAGAAAAAGGAAACGAAAGTAGAAAGCTTTAATTACTTTTGTTTTAGCTTTGAATATTGTTGTGTGAGGAAGGGATACTTGGAGCTACAATAGTCTTGGAAGTAAGAGGAAAAGCCAATGGCAGAAGTGCTGACCAGAACCCTGCAAACTTGAGTTACTCAGTTACCCACCTGGGATGGATGACCTTTCATTGTTCAGTCGAGTTACGTTGTGAAAAACTGTTACTTGCATTCAGCAGCATCTGAACTGAAATGCTATATTTAGAGCAAGTGGGTTGATTTTTGCTTCCAAGGAATAAAAACTGAATAGCTATACTTATATTCCAAATAAAGGATTTTGTAATATATATTTAATTCATGCTGGTTTCCCAATCATAAAACTTCTTGGGAGGCATATTAAACTCAATAAAACCTAGACTTCTAGAATTAAGCATTATTTCCTGCATAAATGGCCGTCTTCCACACATTCTTGGAGTTCAGAAGTTTATCTGACTTGGAGCGCTAACTTCAGGTGACTCTCAGCTTGCTGGTTTCAGAGTCGGCAGTGTGGTGTATAGCCATATCTTACAGTTTGATTGACCACATCATAAAACACTCAACAGACATTCAGGCCAACACAGTGAAGTGAGAACCCACACCAAAAGCTAAAATTTACATCTCTGTGTGTAACTGTCATTGACTCTGAATATGTATTTGAGAGATTAGAAATTAGAGCAAATTAGAGCAAATCGGCATCAGCTCAGTGACTGTATCATAAGCATTTTCACATCATGTATTTTCCAAACTTGGCCAAATGGAAGGTCCATTCTGCTTTCATAGCACCCTTTGTCATTAGGCTATAGACTTCCTTTGCCATGGTACAGTCACTTCCAGTTCACATCCAGACAATGATATAAGAGAACATATACATTTGGGGAATCTGAACAATTGATGTCATGTAGTTCATTGCTAAAAAATTTTTGGGGCTGAAGGTTGTTAATGATGCACTGATTTCCTAAACATAGAAGAAAACTCCACAGATAGATATTCTTAGTTAAAAAAAAAAAAGAAACAAAAATAAAGAGCTCTGTGGGTGTATGAATGATTTATTATATTTTTTATAGGACATCTGAACAGAAAGAATCATAATAAAGATCATAAGAGTAGAAAAAGAACCTATGATGCTTAAGCATAATAGATAAAACATGAAGCGTGCTTCAAGGGAAAAAATGAAGTCACACTGGAAATGCCTTAAATGTCTACATGTGTAATGATTCAGCAAGGCCCAACACGCTAATGATGGCCATCGCCGAATGCCGCCGCCGTGCTGCAAAGCAGAGCCATTCCTTTATGTTGCCCCATCCAAGTCCATTAAGAAATAATGGTTCTAAGATGAAAGTCTTGTTAGGGTTTCAATGAAAATGTTTGGCACACCACGATGAAAAGTCAACAATCTGCTTTTAACGAGAGACACTGGAAAAACGTTGGTTAACATACCACTGAAAATATTAATTCTCCTTAATGGCAGGATGCAACATAGCTTTTTATAGTTTTTGATCCATGTCATAAATTTGGCTATGACAAAGGGGATATTCCGGCTTTAACTCACTGGCAAGAACATAAGCTATTTTCCAGCCCTAAGAGGTTTGGCCCTTAGTATTCTTTGTAATGCTCAAAGGAACAGATTTCTATTCTCAGAGGGACAGGCTGTGTGTGTTTGCACGGCGCATGCACTCGTGCTTATGCACACACCCACATGTGCAAGTCTGCAGTCAGTGTGTGTATGTCAGCGGTATGAGTAGTTTCCTTTGAGCTTCTGGAGAGAGAATAGAAGGAAAAAAGTCCCCAGTCCCGACATCATTGCCAGAATTCCAAAATTAACAAAGTCAAATCAATGAGGCAGATATCAGCCTTAAAAACCACAATAACTTGATCTCTATATGTCCGATAATACACTGTCCATTTCAACAGACTGTGGTTAGAAAATGTGTGGATTTTTCCTATGTATTTTCCCCTTAGCATGAAGTGTAAATTTTCAGATTTTTACAAAAGAGAGAATGACAAGGGGAACGTGGTCCTCTTATTAACACACAGCAAAAAAATTTTGGCTTCAGAAGTCAGATTTCAAAATAGTGTTGCTCTTGCTCAAAATCCGTAAGTAGTAGTCTCTCTTAGTAAGAGACATGCATATGTGACAAACACAACTTCAGTGCCAGATCTTATTTTATCCCTAATGCCTTCTTTCAATTCTGCCAGTGAATGAGTGTTTGTTTGTTTTACTTTGACATTATTGAAAGGAAAAGGATTTTTTGAATAGGATAACTATAGGGATATTCAAGGCAGAAGAACATAAGTTTAATTATGTTTTAAGTTTATTCCTGATGGCTTTGAATTCTTCTTCAACAATAACAAGACAATGATTTAAAAATGCTAATAAATTTGTTTCCTCTATTTTAAAATTCATTGTGAATTTGATGTCTTAGAACAATTAAAAAGAAGAAGAACAAAGTGTGAACTCAGTATACAGGAAAAATACAAAGTAGCTCACCACTAGACATCTTAAATGTTTTTTTTATGAATAGGAACAAGGGCTTCCCTTGTGGCTCAGTGGTTAAGAATGCACCTACATTGCTGGAGACACAGGAGATGTGGGTTTGATCCATGGGTTGGGAAGATCTCCTGGAGGAGGGCATGGCAACCCACTCCAATATTCTTGCCAAGAAAATCCCTTGGACAAAGGAGACTGGTAGCCTACAGTCCATGGGGTCACAGAGTCAGATGTGACTGAAACGACAGAGTGTGCACACAAGAATGAATATGAACTTGAGTGGAGTGAAGCATACTTTATTGTTGCTTCATTATTAAGTAGTTCTTAAATTTTCATGAGCATAAGAATCACTTGGTGGGTATGGGGGTAAGAAGCTTGTTAAAAATTCAAATTTTCAAGGTGTTCAACATCAGTAATCATTTAAGAAATGTAAATCAAAGCTAAAGTGAGGTACCACCTAACACCAGTCAAAACAGACTTCGTTAAGTCTACAAATAAGAAATGCTGGAGCAGGTATGGAAGAAAGGGAACTTTGCTACACTATTGGTGGGAATGTAGATTGGTGCAGACACCAGGGAAAACAGTATGGAATTCCTCAGAAAACTAAAAATAGAATTATTGTAAGATCCTGGGCATTTACCCAGACAAAACTAGTTCAAAAAGATTCACACATCTTTATGTTCATGGCAACACTATTCACAATAGCCAAGACTTGGAAACAAATGTCCATCAACTGATGAATGGATAAAGATGTGTCTGTTGTTATTATTTAGTTGCTAATTCATTTCCAACTCTTTTGCAACCCCATGGACTGCAACCCACCAGGCTCCTCTGTCCATGGGATTTCCCAGGGAAGAATACTGGAGTAGGTTGCCATTTCCTTCTCCAGGGTATCTTCCCAAACCAGGGATGGAACTTTCATCTCCTGTATTGGCAAGCAGATTCTTTGTCACTGAGTCCTTGGGAAGCCCAATGATGTGGTGCATATATATATATAGTGGAACATTATTCAGCCATTAAAAAGAACAAAATAATGCCATTTGCAGGAACATGGATGAACCTAGAGATTATCAAACTTAAGTGAAGTCAGAAAGAGAAAGACAAATACTATATGATATCACTTACATGTAGAATCTACATATGACACAAATAAATCTATCTATGAAAATGAAACCGACTCACTGACATAGAGAGCAGACTGGTGGTTGCCTTAAAGAAGGGTTGCTGGAAGAGGGATGGAGTGGGAGCTTAGGGGTAGCAGATGTAAGCTTTTGTATATAGAATGGATAAACAACAAGGTCCTTCTGCATAGCACAGAGAATTATTTTCAATGGTTTAAGATAAACAACAATGGAAAAAAATATTAAAAAATGAATGTATGTATATGTAACTCAATCACTTTGCCATACAGTAGTAAGTAACGCTGGAGAAGGAAATGGCAACCCACTCCAGTGTTCTTGCCTGGAGAATCCCAGGGATGGGGGAGCGTGGTGGGCTGCCGTCTATGGGGTCGCACAGAGTTGGACACGACTGAAGTGACTTAGCAGCAGCAGCAGTAATTAACACAACACTGTAAATCAACTATATTTCAATAAAAAATACTAAACTAAAAAAAAATCAAATTTTTAGATCCTGAGATACTAATTCAGATTATTCTTATTCATTCTGCTATTGGTTTTCCTATTAATGGAATAAATTTGGACATTCCAAAAAAGCATGCTCCTTCAAAAATGAAGAGGACTCTGGACAAGCACTTCAAAGCTATGCTATAAGGAGAATTTTAATATCAGAAATAATGATTAAATTAACTTCAAGATAGCTAATAATCCTGACCTTTTTATGAGTCCTGTAAACAGTATTAATTCTTGTAAAAAATTATATGTAAGAAAGGGAAAAAGCATAACAGAGCATTAAGTTGTCTGCTTCTTTCCCTTATATTTCTCTTTATTATTGCTTTGGCCACAGTACATAGTATGTGGGGTCTTAGTTCCCTAACCGGGGATTGAACCTGAGCCCCCATGTTGGAAGGGCAGAGCCCTAACCAGCAGATAGCCCTGGAAGTCAGTCTTTGTATTTCTTAACACATGATGGAGGACTAACATCATGAACCCTTTTTCAGTGGCCTGTGGTTGCACAAGATTGAATGAAATAACCTTACTTTTCAATCAATGCACATTTTGGGGCGATGTTTATGTGTACTTTTGCAAAATACATACTGTGTTTTAGGGTGCAGAGACATTTAGTTTACATACATAGTTACACAGTACTATGTTATGTGTCACACGCTCCTCTGTCCTTCGCACTGACCATTACTACATCTTCTACGGGACTCCCCATGTGTCTCAGTGCTAAAGAATCTGCATGCCAATGCAGTAGATGCAAGAGACTCAGGTTAGATCCCTGGGTCGAGAAGATCCCCTGGAGGAGAAAAAGGCAACCCAATCCAGTATTCTTGCCTGGAAACTTTCCATGGACAGAAAAATAAGTCTGGAGGGCTACAGTCCATGGGGTTGCAGAGTCAGATACGACTGTGTGACTCTGAGAGCACACACATCTTTAAGGTCAGTTTACATTGCATCATGTTATCTGATCTAACTGCTCTATAATCTCCCATTGTGCATCCTCCACATTTTAGCTAGCCTTTCTCCTGGATGGAGTCCCAGTTTGCCTTCAAATCATTACCGCTAAAAAAGATGCTACAGTGGGTATCTTCTTACATATCCCTGAAGGAACCTCACATATCTATTTCAAGTCAGATCCTTCCAATTTACACTTCATAACAAACTTTAGCAAAGGGGAGATCTATTAGGGCTTCAAAATGTTTTTCATTAATTTGGTAACCTCAGTAACACTGAAAAAATATATTTATGATAGCCTACGGAAAGTACAATTTACTTCCAGAAATAACTGATAGACTTTATTCATTCTCCTCTAGCTCTCTCTAGAGTGATGAACTAATTTAGGCAAAAAAGAAAGAAAAGAGAGAAAAGAAAAATATTTTCTCTTTCCATTGCTTCTAATGAAAGAGAAATAAATCATACCTTCTCTCAAACCTACTTAGATTGACTTGACAACAAACATAATCTTTTTCACCTGTGATTATCTGGGAACTCAGTCCAAGTATCTATACACTGATCTGAATCATATTTAGTGAATTGAATTCTTTTGAAATAAAGTATCAGTAGTGCCTGAATTTTACATTTAAACAGTAGAATTTGAGATTCATGTACCTTTCAGTAGGGCACATGTCTCATAGGTCAGTTCATTGTATTCATATTTATTAAATGAACTTGCACATCCTTGCATTGAATGATGTGCTACTGGAGTCTGGTTTGTTTATTTGAGTGTCTCTCTGTATTTGGAATTACTCTGCTAGCAAATATGAAAAAAACTGCTATGCAGAAATACTCTTTAAAAGATTAACAATTTAAAAATAAAAAACTTTCAAGAGCACATACTAAAGACTCCATGTGCAGCCCCATGAAAACATATCATGTAGTCATATCTGTTGTTGATCTGACTTCTGCACATTTTAAAGTGCTGAATGTCCAGAGCGATGGCTTGAATATCATGTTCCAATAAAATGACATTTAACATGCTGTATTTTAACCAAATGGAAAATCCCATGGACGGAGGAGCCTGGTAGGCTGCAGTCCATGGGGTCACTAAGAGTCAGACACGACTGAGCGACTTCCTTTTCACTTTTCACTTTCATGCATTGGAGAAGGAAATGGCAACCCACTCCAGTATTCTTGCCTGGAGAATCCCAGGGACAGAGGAGCCTAGTGGGCTGCCGTCTATGGGGTCGCACAGAGTCGGACACGACTGAAGCGACTTAGCAGCAGCAGTAGCAGTAGCAGTAGGAAAACAAAGAACATTTTTTCAGTGAAAACAAGCATCTGAAAGCACATAGGAGGTAAACGGAAACAAAATTTAACATGCGCATTGCCATTTAACATACTCCTTCAATACGGGAGGTCACTTAATCACTTATTCTTTTGGATGGAGGAAGGTTCATTTTAGGCAATGCTGCATCTCCTGTGATTCCTTAAGCAATGGTCACCACGTTTACTGAGCTAAAGAGCTCTTTCCTCTCCAGAAATCTTATTCTGGACAAGTAATTAAGTGAGTAGGAGTAAAGCTGCTCTAGTGGGAAGAGGAAGCATCTGTTTGAACCCGCGATCATTCCTTCTCTGTCCCCCGCCAATACTTCTGAGGAAGTGTTTGGACTCTGGAAGAACTAGTTTGGAAAGCACTGATTCTAAAAAGTAAAGACCTAAAAGAGCTTCCCTGGTGGCTCAGATAGTAAATGCCTGTAATGCGGGAGACGCAGGTTTGATTCCTGGGTCAGGAAGATCCCCTGAAGGACGAAATGGCAACCCACTCCAGTATTCTTGCCTGGAGAATTCCATGGACAGAGGAGCCTGGCAGGCTACAGTCCATAGGGTCATAAAGAATCATACATGACTGAGCAAGATCTAAAAGGAGAAAGAAACACAACCCTTTGCACTTGTTTGCACTAATGAAAAGCAGAATGAATCTCAATGAGTTTGAGAGTAGAGGAAGCTGAAAGGGTATCTCTGCCCTTGAGTCTAATGCAGACTCAAGAAGCTCCTATTTTAAGCTTAATTGCACTAATCTTTTTTTTTTTTTTTTCCTCCGTGTACTACAATCTCCCCCACCCCCAACGGGCTCATGCCAAACTTGACAGCACAGACTTGAGTTTGTTGTGTGCCGGGTAGCAAACCACTGACAGAGGATGGCTTTCAAAGCTGTTAAATACGGTGAATATTTTCTCACTTTATCCTCATTACCACGAAGGTAGGTGTGATCCACTCCATTTTACTAAAGAGGAAACTAAAGTTTGAAAGGAGGGGAACACTTTGTGGTCATATTTATTAATAGTAATATTCAATGCGGTAATGTTGAATATTTCATTATGCAGAATAGCCCTTTTTGTACTCGTACTCTCATTCATAGGCAAAATACGAAATGTTTTTCCAATATGGGGAACCTTCAAAAGTAGGTTTTACTGATGGAATTCGTATAAACAAATATGTCAGGAATCACAAAGAAAAACAGTATTTTATTGGCTTATTCAAAAAACACAATACTTATTTTCAAAGGGAAATAACAGATAAACGTTGTTTATATAAGGGCAATTCAGAATGACTTGGCAGCACTCATGTTTGTTGATAAAGCTGAAATGAACTTTCACTTAGATATACTTTGAAGCCCAGTTTCTGGCCTGGTTCCAAGGGTGGAGTGAGGGAGAAATCTGTCAGCAGTTGGTCCTGATTGTATGCAGAGTCCTACACTGCAGACAGAAGACACCACTTTTCCTTCCTTGCACAGCTCCAAGGAGAGCCAAGGTGTATTTCTACTATTTATAACATTTCTGAAATTTTCTCTTCCCTTCAGATCGACAAGCAAGGGGACAACAGCTGTGATGTTGCTATTTAAAGATCTTAATGTGCTTTCCACTGACACAAACTTGATACCGATGTCCTTAATTAGGCCAGGGAGACTGTCACCCATGTTATTCTCAGTGTCATCTCTAGAGATTAGTTCACTTTTTGGTAGGGCAGGTTTTAAACACATCCTATAGACATGTAAATCTACACATATGTCTGCCCAAAGTCCATTTTCCATCAGCTTGCTGACAGCCCCACAGTTCTGGGATTTTGCTCATATTCAACAGAAAATCTGATAACCTGTAGTTTTAATAAATGCACAGTGATTCTTTAAGAAAGGGATAAGAAGAAGGTACATGTGTACTAAGTTGCTTCAGTCCTGCCCAGCTCTGTGTGACCCCATGGACTGGAGCTCTCCAGGCACCTCTGTCCATGGGATTCTCCAGGCAAGAATACTGGAGTGGGTTGCCACGCTCTCCTCCAGGGGATCTTCCCAATCCAGGGACTGAAACTACTTCCCTTACATCTCCTGCATTGGCAGGCAAGTTCTTTATCACTAGTGCTCTCTGGGAAACCTGTAAGAAGTACAGTAGACAGCATTTCTCAAACATACTTGATTTCAGAATCCTAGAGGCTAGAGGCCGCTTATTTTGTTTTGCCTCAGAACTTAGTACCATTTGGGATATGTGAGGAATCTAACTAATGAAAAGCTAAAGGAAAAAGACATTAATTAAGCTGATCTACTTCTACAGTGGTTCTCAATCTTGGTTGCATGATAGAATCAACTAGAAAGATTTTAAAAATATTAATTCCCAGTCTGCACCAGCCCAACTAAATAAAAATCTCTATAGTTTACATAGGAGGCAATTTGAGAGTCCCTCTAGTACTGCCAGCATTAAAGATTATTGAGCTAAAGCAATCATTTCTATTTTTTAAAAATGAAGACATATTTAGACTTACTTGAGAGTTAAGCTGGAAAAGAATCTGCCTGCAATGCAGGAGACCCCAGTTCAATTTCTGGGTTGGGAAGATCCACTAGAGAAGGGAGAGGCTACCCACTCCAGTATTCTTGGGCTTCCCTTCTGGCTCAGCTAGTAAAGAATCCACCTGCAATGTGGGACACCTGGGTTCCACCTCTGGGTTGGGAAGCTCCCCTGGAGAAGGGAAAGGCTACCTCCTCCAGTATTCTGGCCTGGAGAATTCCATAGATGGTATAGTCATGGTGTCGCCAAAAGTCGGACACGACTGAGCGACTCTCACACTTTAGAATGCAAGAGTTTATTACCCAGTGGTAGATGGAACTGCTGGCCATTATCGAGTTCAAATGCCATGTGCAGGCATAATGTAGTATGTCTCCTTTATAACTTTACACAGCTGAGTGTGGTTCAAAGGTCTAGAAGTTTATTAGAGATGCACATTCAAGACTGGGGGAAGTCGATGTATAATTTCAGCTATAGGAAAATCTTTTGAAGTTAGGAGTTCACTGCTCTTGGGATCTGGTTTTACACTAGAAGATGAAATGAGTACCATGTTAAGAAGACAGGGACATTGTCTCCCAAATTTATGTGGTGAGCTTCTCAAGATGATTCACAGATATTCATCTTAGTTCATTCTTTTCATCTGACACCTAGTTTCATTTCACGGGGTAGTTTTTCACATATGCTTTCTTTCTTTGGTACTACACAGAATTTTTCATCCTATATAAGGAAATTGTAACAGGAGGCAATACAGCCAAATATTGAGGGGTAAGGGAATCTGGTGATTGGCAGCTGGTAACTGAGAAATTTAGGCAGCAGAGTACTGAGTTTCCAACATGGAGCTTCACACAGTTCAACCAGTCACACTGGATCCATTCTAAGCAGAATATTCCTAACTTGTATGTGGGATTCATGTGCTTCTCTTCAGTGCTTAGTTTAATTTTTCTCATGTGTTTCTTCTCTTCAATCTTATCTAACACTTCTTGGTAACTGGGGACAGGTTGGAGAGAAGCAGGCCGGTAGATTCTTCTTGGAAGATATAAGGATACTTGCTGACCTTAAAAACCACATCCCTGATAAGACTTTGCTATACAAACTTCTGATGTAGGAAGGCAGGAACCCTTTAGTCTGACTACTGGTTCTTTCCACACTATAAAGATGCCCAATAAAAAACATTTCCTTCTCTACCAAAAGCACTCTCTTTTCCACCCAGGGATTGGACCTGGGTCTCTTGCACTGCAGGCAGATTCTTTACTGACTGAGCTATGAGGGAAGCCTTTTCCTAAACATCTCCCCCAAATAGCTAACGCTAAAAAATAGTTAACACTTATTTGCATATTCACACTTACCAGGAACTAAGTACTATATATGTATTTAATTCATCAAATTATCATAAGAAAACCAACAGGAGAAACACAGCATTTTTAAAAACAAATTTTACATTTTAGAACACTTTTCAGTTCAGTTCAGTTCAGGCTCAGTCGTGTCTGACTCTTCGCGACCCCATGAGTTGCAGCACGCCAGGCCTCCCTATCCATCACCAACTCCTGGAGTTCACTCAGACTCACATCCATCGAGTCAGTGATGCCATCCAGCCATCTCATCCTCTGTTGTCCCCTTCTCCTCCTGCCCCCAATCCCTCCCAGCATCAGAGTCTTTTCCAATGAGTCAACTCTTCACATGAGGTGGCCAAAGTAATGGAGTTTCAGCTTTAGCATTATTCCCTCCAAAGAAATCCCAGGGCTGATCTCCTTCAGAATGGACTGGTTGGATCTCCTTGCAGTCCAAGGGACTCTCAAGAGTCTTCTCCAACACCACAGTTCAGAACACTTTTACATTTACACAAAAACTGCAAGAGTTCCCATATACCCTAAGCCCAGAAGTAATATGAACATTAAAATTAGCATCTTACATTAGTATGGTTACAGTTAAGGAACGAATACATTATTCTCAACTAAAGTCCACACTTCATTCAAATTTCCTTAGTTCTTAATGTCCTTTCACTGTTCTGAACATGAGACTTTTAAAGTAATTTCCAAGATTATACCATAGTTGTTGACAGAACTTGTCTTTAAACTCAGATTAACTCCGGAGGCCCAAACTTTTAAGTACTTCTTTATAATGGCTTGAGAGAGAAAAGTTTCCGCATTGAATCAGACATTTTGAGAAGAAACTACACCAATTGAATAGGGAAAAAAGGATCTCTGCTATAGTTATAGGAAAGTCAGTACAATTGGAGAAAGATCCTGATGTTGTGGAAAGCTTGTCTGTGTCATTTGTGGTCAAATACACCAAGTCAAGCTCCGTCATTTGTAAGTGGTGGGATTTAGTTTCCTTTTTGGAAAATGGGTATAATACTTATATTTAAGGGTTATTGAGAGGATTTTTGTAAAGGAGAAGGAACTAGTATTCATTGACATCTTCTCTGTGCCTGATGTTAAAGTACTTAAAGGGCAATTTTTTCCCACTTCTTTCCTCTCTTTTATATCTCAACCCAAATGTGTCTATATTCACTATTTGTAAAGAGACATTTCATCACTGAAAGGTGATAAAATGTAGGAATGGCCTCACAAGTGAAAAACTGTGATATTTCTCTTTGCATTCAGGAAGCTGATTGGCCACCATCCTGCATGATTTTCTTATTGTTGGCTTTCTGACAGAATATCACAAGGCTTGGTCCAAATGAGCATTTAAGGTCATTTCAGTTTGGGTTTTGTAATGTGCTATCTCCCTACCTCGGTTTCAGGATATTTAAATAACTGATATACAAACCACAGAAAAATGATTTTCTTCACAAAGATTAACTCAATATTTTGAGGCTTCCTTCCAAGAGCTGGTCTGGTTTTCCAAATAGGAGTTGGCTCCCCGTGTGTTCCTACTGCTTCCTGGTGGAGCATCGGGAACACGGACTTCATCTTGCACACAAACAACAAGGCTTTGGCAACAGAAGGAAAATGTCTGTCCAGCTAGGAAAAAACATTCACACACCCACTCATGCTCATGCCATCCACTTCCAAAAGTCTGGCAGATCTTGGGAGCTGCCTTTAGAACGGCCGTCATGCTCTGCTATGGATCCTGAGGCGAGGATACATACATATTCAGCAGTATCTCAAGCCCAGCAAGCTGCTCTTCCATTGCTATCCTATTACTTTACTTTTCTTCCCTACTCTGTTACTGCTTCTATCTCTCCTAATATGTCTACACTATGAATGTTCTAAGATGACCTTTTAATTACTTTAACTAAAATGTACAGAATCTACCATAGCCATGAAAAAGATTTTGCAGCTTGAATGTTTTAAAATCTTGTTGGAATGCAGTTATCTCATTAACTACAAAAAAGGTACAGTCTAATTTAAATGTATATATAATCAAATTAATTTTTTTCAAAAAAAACATACATATAAACAGAAGCCTAATTTAGAAATATGAATTCTTTTCCGCTTAGGATACTAGCTATTTCATTTCCACATGAAGGAAAACTTATCTGTACCATATATCAATGGATTTATAAAATCAAATTATATGAATATAAGGCTCAAAAGGGACCATGAAATGTGAAATTCATCCAGAAATAGCTTAACCATTCCAAATAATATTGTTGAAAATTGCCAGAAAAGAGATTTTATGACTTTCTGTACCAATGTGATATATTTTCTAAAATCCCCTCATCTCGTGTTCACATCTCAAGAGAAATAGAGGATTATCATTTCCCATTAACATCCCAACAGGCTTACACCAGCTCTGCAAAAGTAGGCATGTAACTTACATGAAATTTGACTGCCAACGTGAGTTAAGATGGGTAAGAATAGAGACCAAGAATCTCTATACATCTTGGTAACAGATTAGCCTGTGTGTGTGCATGCTCAGTTCATGTCTGACTCTCCGCAACCCCATGGACTGCAACCTGCCAGGCTCCTGTATCCATGGAATTTTCCAGGCAAGAATACTGGAGTGGGTTGCCATGCCCTCTTCCAGGGGATCTTCCTGACCCAGGGATCGAACACACATCTCCTCTGTTTCCTGCATTGGCAGGCAGATTCTTTACCACTAGTGCCTCCTGGGAAGCCCCCCTTACAGATTAGCCTAGCAGTCGAGAGTATGAGCTCTGGACATACCCAACATGAATTGTCTGGTACTACTGCTTTTTTTAAGGGACTTCCCTGGTGGCTCAGACAATAAAGAATCTGCCTGCAATGTGGGAGACCTGGGTTTGATCCCTGGGTTGGGAAGATCTCCTGGAGAAGGAAATGACAACCCACTCCAGTATTCTTGCCTGGAGAATCCCATGGACAGAGGAGCTTGGCAGGTTGCAGTCCATGGGGTTGCAAAGATTCGGATGACCCCATGGCGCTATAGTTTTTAAAAACTATATGATCTTGGACAATTACTTATCCTGTCTCTCTGTTTTTGCATCTTTGATTAAGGTAATAATATGATTTGTCTTATCAAGTTACAACAGATGAATTAATATATTTTAGGGTGATAGAAACATAAATAATAAGACTTTTATTATTTCCTATGTGGTAGACAATGTACTTCTAGAAATAATCTTGAAGTCTTCACTTAATTTCCCAATATATCACTCATGAACCATTATTACTGCCATTTTATGGATGAAAAGATTGTAAAGTGGAATTAGAAGACTTCCCAAGAGGACTCAAGTGGAATTAGAAAACAGCCCAGGAGGACTCCATCAGATAGTGAAAGAGTAGAGAGCAGAATTCAAGGTTCCTCACTTCAGAGCCTATTTCAACAGTCTTCCTCCATGATAAGATAATACTACCTCTCCCTAGTAATGACAACATTGAGAGTTATTCAAAATACCATCTGAACGTGGCTTAATTTTCTTCTATACCAATTTACATGTTTTTGTGGAAACTACTGAATAAACTCTAATTCAGCTGAATTTTTCAAAGAGAATTTTAGACTTTTTTCCAAGATGTGTAAAGTACCTTAAAATGAAAATCAATTATTAGGTCTTTCTTCTTTTGTTTTCCCTGTTTACACATTTACATAGCAGGCATTTGTTAAGTACTATTATATAAATAATATTGGCAGTAAAATGAAGATAAAACAGTATTACTGCTGAGTGCCACTTCTAAGGTATTATCAAAGTAGAAGAGATGAGACAACTCCTCATTCTATGTATAAAATAATCAACGCAATTAACCACTAACATGAGTAACACAGGAAAGAAAATGGTAAATAAGCTATTATGGTTTTAGAGGGCTCAATGAAGAAGGAAGTCTCAAGCTAGGAATCAAGTAATAAAATTTACTGCAAAGATACAAGGCCTTTCAGACCAGTGATAGAGTGTGAAAGGCATGTGCGGGTAGAATCTTGTATAGCTTAACTCGAAAAAAAATGAGAAAACAATCTCATTGGAGAAAAAACTGAGTTGAGGAGATATGTGAGGTGGAACTGGAGAGACTATTTAAAAAGTATATTATGACCAACCTTGGATGATGAATTGCAACATTAACATTTTATCCAATAGGCATGTTGGGTGCGCTGACAGTTTTTGAACCAGGAATATTAAGTGATGAAATCAATATTTTAGAGAGATTTCAAAATGAATTTGAGTTTAATATTAAACTACTTTAATCCCTTTTCTCTCATCTAAACTTAGAGGAGGGGAAATGGGGATAGGATTATGCAAATACCACCAGTCTCAGGGGAATAAGAAAATGCCAACTTCCAATCTAAAATTTTAGGGCATAATGGTTTAGAAGAAGAGATAATGGAGCTCACTGAAACATTTCTGATGGCAGGTGACAGAAGGCTAAAGCACTTTGTGCACTGGAAATATCCTGAAGGAACAGCAAAATCTGTGGAGGCAAATGTCGGAAACAGTCACACAAACGTCACCAAAAGGCTACTTTTTCAATGAGTGAAATTATTAGATTGCTTTGATGATAAACATTTCAGGCTTCCCAGGTGGCTCAGTGGTAAAGAATCTGCCTGCCAATACAGGAGACCCGAGAGACGCAGGTTCAATCCCTGGGTTGGGAAGATCCTCCGGGGAAAAGGAAATAGCAACGCACTCCAATATTCTTGCCTGGGAAATCACACAGACAGAGGAGCCTGGCAGGCTATAGTCCATGCGGTTGTAAAGCATTGGACACATCTGAGTACACACACACACACACACACACACACACGATAAATTTTTCAATACTACAAGCATCCAGATTAAAAAAAAAAGTTCGTCTGCCAGAAAACAATGGGTCATGTTTTTGATTTGTGGCAAAATTCTATGAGCAGCCAAATTTATTTATGTGCAAGGTGAGGAAGTAGACATCACCAGACATACAAGGGATGAGGAAGGCTGCCACTCACACATTTATCTGGTAAAGATGGTCCAAATACCTGCTATGGTAGATTGGAAAATAATGCAATTACCCAATATTCAATATATTACAGAAATGTAGTAATCAATATAATATAGTAATGTCATGAAAATAGACACACAGATCCTTAAAATAAGGAGCCCAGAAATAAACCATTACATATATAGTCAGTTTTTGACAAAAGAACCAGGAATATGCAACGGGTAAAGGATATTTCCTTTATTAAATGGTGATGGAGAAATTAGATAGTGCCACATGCAAAAGAAACCAGACCCTATCTTATACCACACATAAAAATCAACTCAAAATAGATTATAGTGTTGAAATAGAGACATGAAACCTTGAAACTCCTATGAGAAAACATATGTGTTAATAAGCTAATTAACATTGGTCTTAGGAATGATTTGGGGGATTTGGCATGAAAATCAAAGCCAAAAAAAAGTAAAAATAAACAAACAGTACTACTTTAAAACAAAAAATTTCTGCACAGCAAAAAAAGAAAAAACATCAACAAAATGAAAAGACAACCTATGGTATGAGAGAAAACATTTGTGAACCACATATCTGATAAGGAGTTAATATCTAAAATATAAAATGAACACATATAATTCAATAGCAAAAAAAACAATTAAAAAATGGGCCAAAGAACTAAATAGACATTTCTCCAAAGAAGACATACAGATGGCTAACAAACACATGAAAAGATGCTCAACATCACTCATTATCAGAGAAATGCAAATCAAAACCACTATGAGGTACCATTTCACACCAGTCAGAATGGCTGCGATCCAAAAGTCTACAAGTAATAAATGCTGGAGAGGGTGTGGAGAAAAGGGAACCCTCTTGCACTGTTGGTGGGAATGCAAACTTGTACAGCCACTATGGAGAACAGTGTGGAGATTCCTTAAAAAACTGGAAATAGACATGCCTTATGATCCAGCAATCCCACTGCTGGGCATACACACTGAGAAAACCAGAAGGGAAAGAGACACGAGTACCCCAATGTTCATCGCAGCACTGTTTATAATAGCCAGGACATGGAAGCAACCTAGATGTCCATCAGCAGATGAATGGATAAGAAAGCTGTGGTACATATACACAATGGAGTATTATTCAGCCATTAAAAAGAATACATTTGAATCAGTTCTAATGAGGTGGATGAAACTGGAGCCTATTATACAGAGTGAAGTAAGCCAGAAAGAAAAACACCAATACAGTATACTAACGCATATATATGGAATTTAGAAAGATGGTAACAATAACCTTGTGTACGAGACAGCAGAAGAGACACTGATGTATAGAACAGTCTTATGGACTCTGTGGGAGAGGGAGAGGGTGGGAAGATTTGGGAGAATGGCATTGAAACATGTAAAATATCATGTATGAAATGAGTTGCCAGTCCAGGTTCGATGCACGATACTGGATGCTTGGGGCTGGTGCACTGGGACGACCCAGAGGGATGGAATGGGGAGGGAGGAGGGAGGAGGGTTCAGGATGGGGAACACATGTATACCTGTGGCGGATTCATTTTGATATTTGGCAAAACTAATACAATTATGTAAAGTTTAAAAATAAAATAAAATTAAAAAAAACAAAAAAAAAACAAAATCAGATTGATTATATTCTTTGCAGCCAAAGATGGAGAAGCTCTATACAGTCAGCAAAAACAAGACAGGGAGCTGACTGTGGCTCAGACCATGAACTCCTTATTGCCAAATTCAGACTTACATTGAAGAAAGTAGGGAAAACCACTAGACCATTCAGGTACGACCTAAATCAAATCCCTTATGATTATACAGTGGAAGTGAGAAATAGATTTAAGGGCCTAGATCTGATAGATAGAGTGCCCGATGAACTATGGAATGAGGTTCGTGACATTGTACAGGAGACAGGGATCAAGACCATTCCCATAGAAAAGAAATGCAAAAAAGCAAAATGGCTGTCTGGGGAGGCCTTACAAATAGCTGTGAAAAGAAGAGAAGCGAAAAGCAAAGGAGAAAAGGAAAGATATAAGTATCTGAATGCAGAGTTCCAAAGAATAGCAAGAAGAGATAAAAAAGTCTTCTTCAGCGATCAATGCAAAGAAATAGAGGAAAACAACAGAATGGGAAAGACTAGGGATCTCTTCAAGAAAATCAGAGATACCAAAGGAACATTTCATGCAAAGATGGGCTCGATAAAGGACAGAAATGATATGGACCTAACAGAAGCAGAAGATATTAAGAAGAGATGGCAAGAATACACAGAAGAACTGTACAAAAAAGATCTTCACGACCCAGATAATCACAATGGTGTAATCACTGACCTAGAGCCAGACATCCTGGAATGTGAAGTCAAGTGGGCCTTAGAAAGCATCACTATGAACAAAGCTAGTGGAGGTGATGGAATTCCAGTTGAACTATTCCAAGTCCTGAAAGGTGATGCTGTGAAAGTGCTGCACTCAATATGCCAGCAAATTGGGAAAACTCAGCAGTGGCCACAGGACTGGAAAAGGTCAGTTTTCATTCCAATCCCAAAGAAAGGCAATGCCAAAGAATGCTCAAACTACCGCACAATTGCACTCATCTCACACGCTAGTAAAGTAATGCTCAAAATTCTCCAAGCCAGGCTTCAGCAATATGTGAACCGTGAACTTCCAGATGTTCAAGCTGGTTTTAGAAAAGGCAGAGGAACCAGAGATCAAATTGCCAACATCCACTGGATCATGGAAAAAGCAAGTGAGTTCCAGAAAAACATCTATTTCTGTTTATTGACTATGCCAAAGCCTTTGACTGTGTGGATCACAGTAAACTGTGGAAAATTCTGAAAGAGATGGGACTACCAGACCACCTGATCTGCCTCTTGAGGCATTTGTATGTAGGTCAGGAAGCAACAGTTAGAACTGGACATGGAACAACAGACTGGTTCCAAATAGGAAAATGAGTTCGTCAAGGCTGTATATTGTCACCCCTGTTTATTTAACTTCTATGCCGAGTACATCATGAGAAACGCTGGACTGGAAGAAACACAAGCTGGAATCAAGATTGCTGGGAGAAATATCAATAACCTCAGATATGCAGATGACACCACCCTTATGGCAGAAAGTGAAGAGGAACTCAAAAGCCTCTTGATGAAAGTGAAAGTAGAGAGTGAAAAAGTTGGCTTAAAGCTCAACATTCAGAAAACGAAGATCATGGCATCTGGTTCCACCACTTCATGGGAAACAGATGGGGAAACAGTGGAAACAGTGTCAGACTTTATTTTTCTGGGCTCCAAAATCACTACAGATGGTGACTGCAGCCATGAAATTAAAAGACGCTTACTCCTTGAAAGGAAGGTTATGACCAACCTAGATAGCATATTCAAAAGCAGAGACATTACTTTGCCAACAAAGGTCCATCTAGTCAAGGCTATGGTTTTTCCAATGGTCGTGTATGGATGTGAGAGTTGGACTGTGAAGAAGGCTGAGCGCCGAAGAATTGATGCTTTTGAACTGTGGTGTTGGAGAAGACTCTTGAGAGTCCCTTGGACTGCAAGGAGATCCAACCAGTCCATTCTAAAGGAGATCAGCCCTGGGATTTCTTTGGAGGGAATGATGCTAAAGCTGAAACTCCAGTAGTTTGGCCACCTCATGTGAAGAGTTGACTCATTGGAAAAGCCTCTGATGCTGGGAGGGATTGGGTGCAGGAGGAGAAGGGGACGACAGAGGATGAGATGGCTGGATGGCATCACTGACTCGATGAACAGTCAACTCAGTATCCTAAACATCCACCCTCCCAAGAAGAAGGGACAGAAAGAAAGAACTCTTTGTCAGAAAGCCTTGGGTGTCCCATGAACGAGACAGAGGAAAACCGGTTGGAGCACAGCAAGACTCCAGAGCCAGCTGTCAGGCTCAGGAAAGGGCACCAGCTCGATGGCGCGAGGAGCTGTGACAGTGGCGTCCACCACGGAGGTCGGGAGCCTCTCGTAGCGGCGTCTGTCCTTTCTTCCTATCATAAAAAAAGCGTGGAGGAGCGTGAGTGCGATGATGGAGCATCTCAGGAAGATGAGGGGTTCATGGGCATGTCCCCCCTCCTGCAAGCCCACCATGCCATGGAGAGGATGGAAGAGTTTGTTTGTAAGGTCTGGGAGGGTCGATGGCGAGTGATCCCTCACGACGTGCTACCTGAGTGGCTCAAGGATAACGACTTCCTCCTGCATGGACACCGGCCCCCCATGCCTTCTTTCCGGGCCTGTTTTAAGAGCATTTTCAGAATACACACCGAGACAGGCAACATCTGGACACATCTCTTGGGTTGTGTGTTCTTCCTGTGCCTGGGGATCTTTTATATGTTTCGCCCCAACATCTCCTTTGTGGCCCCCCTGCAGGAAAAGGTGGTCTTTGGATTATTCTTCCTGGGGGCCATTCTCTGCCTTTCTTTCTCATGGCTGTTCCACACAGTCTACTGCCACTCAGAAGGGGTCTCCCGGATCTTCTCCAAACTGGATTACTCTGGTATTGCTCTTCTGATTATGGGAAGTTTTGTTCCTTGGCTTTATTACTCCTTCTACTGTAACCCGCAACCTTGCTTCATCTACTTGATTGTTATCTGTGTTCTGGGCATCGCAGCCATCATCGTCTCCCAGTGGGACATGTTCGCCACCCCCCAGTACCGGGGCGTGAGAGCAGGAGTGTTTCTGGGCCTCGGCCTGAGCGGGATCATCCCCGCCTTGCACTACGTCATCTCGGAGGGCTTCCTGAAGGCTGCCACCATCGGGCAGATCGGCTGGCTGTTGCTCATGGCCGGCCTCTACATCACGGGGGCGGCCCTGTACGCTGCCCGCATCCCCGAGCGCTTCTTCCCCGGCAAGTGTGACATCTGGTTTCACTCTCATCAGCTGTTCCACATCTTTGTGGTGGCTGGCGCGTTCGTCCACTTCCACGGGGTCTCACCTCCAGGAGTTCCGTTTCATGGTCGGCGGAGGCTGCAGCGAAGAGGACGCACTGTGACAGCGGCCAGAGGCCGGGGACGGTGACCCCCACTGGCCCTAACGCCAGTGCCAGAGGAGCCCCACAGTGCGGGGCTTTGTGACGCCCCAGGGCTCCACGTGGTCCGCAACTGGGAAGAGAAAAATAAATCACACCTCACAGGTGGAGAAGACGCGAGATGGCCCAGCCCTGCCTTGTTCTTGGGTCTGGCCGACGGAGGGCGCTCGCGCCGCGGGCACGCTGGCCTCTGTGCTTGTAGCCGGCGGGGCCGTCAGCCGGAGGCCCCTCCTCCTCCCTCCTCTCTCCTTAGAAACGGTGACACCGACCAGTGTTGGCGAACATTTATTATGTCCTCCGAGGGGTGGCAGTGTGATTTTAGATGCCCTTTTGGGAGAACAAAGAAATTAATGTAAATAAGATTTCTAACTTACTGTTTAAATAAAAATTTATATAAATGTTTAAAAAAAAAAAAAAAAAAAGTGGGCAAAGGACCTGAATAAACATTTTTCCAAAGAAGGCATACATATGGCCAACAGGTACATGAAAAGTGCTCAATACCATTAATCACCAGTGAAATGTAAATCAAAAGCACACTGAGATATCACCTTATATCTATTAGGATGACTATCATCAAAGGAACAAGAGTTAAGAAATACTTACGAGGATGTGGAGAAAAAGGAACCCCTGTACACCATTGGTGAGAATGTAAACTGCTACAGCCATTGTGGAAAACAGTATGGAGTTTCTTTAAGAAAATAAAAATAGATCCTTCTATCTATAGGATTCAGAAATCCCTCTCCTGGGTATATATCCAAAGGGAACGAAACCACGTCTCCAAAAGATATCTGTAGCCCCATATTAAGTGCAGGATTGTTCACACACTAGAAATATTATTCAGCCATTAAAAAGATGGAAATTCTGTCTTGGCAACATGGACGAATCTAGAGGATATTATGCTTAGTGAAATAAGGTAGAAAAAGGCAAGTATTGCATGCTATCACTTTTCACCTGTGTGGAATATGACAGAAAATAAGTCAAACTTACAGAAAGTAGAAAAGTGGATGCCAGGGGCTATGGGCTGGGGGGAAGTAAGGACAACTAAGTAAAATAGTAAAGACTTTCAGTTATAAGATTAATAAAGTATAATGGGTCTAATATATAGCATGGCAACTGTAGTTGATACCACTGTATTGTTAAATTAAAATTTGTTAAGAAAGTTAGAACATAAATGTTATTGCTAGAAAAAAAGGTAAATATGTAATGTGATGGATTTGATAATTAAACTTGAAGTGTGAAATCCTTTCACCACGTATATGTAATATATCAAGTCATAGTATCATAAACTTGAAATATCTTAAAAATGTATTTATCATTTAAATTTCAATAAAGCTAAAAATAAAATATCCATATTACTAAAAAACTGTGCAGAGAAAACATAACATGCTTAAATAGCAAAAGACAAGAGGGGAAAAAGCCTACATCCAAAAAAAAAAAAGAAAACCAGAAAGCAAAGAGGGTGACATAATTAAGTCCAAACTTAGATACTAACTAAAAATACATGAATAAGTTTTAAATTTTTGGTTGAAATTTGAGAAAAATAAAAACCTGGCATTTGTTATTTTACAAATATATTTATAAGATAATGATAGACAAAGTTTAAAATAAAAGAATGAACTGGTAAATGTAACCAAACAAAAGAACAGGCAGGCATTACTAACATCACTGAAATAATTATAGTGTAAGTAATTACAACAATTTAACATGCTAGTAAGGTTATGCTCAAAATCCTTCAAGCTAGGCTTTAAAGCAATGTGGTGATGATAGCATATCAAAATTCCAGTGGATATGCTTTTCATAGCTCTCCTCAGAGCATATACTTAACTTATTTCCCTTCACCCAAGACTGAGAAATTAACACTCTTGCCTCACCGAGTGTTGTAGCACGGGCCCGGCTCTATCCCCATTTCCCCTCCTATAACCAAATTTAGATGGGAAGAGAGGGGTGAAAGTAATTTGTATTAAACCTAAAACCATTAAGAAATTCTTGAATTTCAATGAGACTACTAGGAAATATATGTATTTATTCTTCATCAACCAAATAATTTGCTTGCTTACAGAAAATAAACCAGGCTAAAGTTTACAAAGTTGGATTTCTTACATATCTACATTTTTCATGGAGAAATTAACACGTGCAGCAATAAAACATACTTACTGGCAGCTATTCTGAAAAATAACCATATATGAAAAATTTTGGTGAAATGTGTGGCACTGTTTCACATTTGTAGAAATCTCTTTGATGTCATTACCAAAGATAGTTGTATTCTTACATTTTTTTTTCTGCAGCCAATTTATAGAGTATTTTTTCATTGTTGAAGTATATGAAGAAAATCTGTTTTTTTTCCACAGATAATAATTGGAAAAGGGAGGAGAATTTCCAGATAATTGCAAATATTCTTCTTTGATACTGTACCAAAACCAGACAAGTATTAGTTTCTCAAAAGTTATTTGAAACATAAAACTTGAAATCACACCAATCAACTCTTCTTACCTCATCACATTAAAATCACTAGTTTTTCTTACACTTTACTCATATGTGATTTTGATTTTTTAATCACATATTCATCATTCAGGATACAGATCATTGACATAGACTGCTCCTCCAAAGGCTGGCATATTTCATTATGCATTATCGAAAGGTCACATTCATTAACGTCCTCACCAATTTCATCACAAAAGTGTTTAAAGTACTGGGAAATGACAGAATTCATGGTCGTAAATAAAAGTTTTCCAAAACCCTTTCTTTTGACAGCTCTAATTTTATCACAATTACTGTTGTTTTTCTCAAAATGCCAGGTTCATTTTATTCCTTCTCCAGGAAACATTTGCCCAATGTCCAAGTCTGAAGAATCATAGTTTGTCAGTCAATCATTAGTTTGAGTAAAGATAATGTTCCATGGTGGCATTTAAGGTCATTCAGAAGGGAAGCTAGAATTATAATCAGCCTTAAAGAGTGAAAAGAGCATCTGAGGCAGAGGGCTGTGAAAGACAGAAATGCACTGAAGTGTGTGGTATCCTGTGGGGCCTGTATTTACACTATTTTATCTGAAGCACAGGATAATTAATAAGAACAAAGTTGGAAGGAGGTGGAGGTAGAGGAGATTTTGTGAACAATTATAGAATCTTGAATGCTACATTAAAAATATAATCTGCTATTCTAGAAGTCTAAAAGTCTTTTTGATAACTAGAAACATTTTTCCCCCTTTGGCTGTTACTGGCTTCTCTAAACAGAGATAAACAGAATCAGCACACATCTCACCTGTAGTATTTTCAGACTTTTCAGGTAGTTTTCAGAAACAGCCATCTAGACTCAACTTCCTTCAGTTACTTATAATGGAACATTGAGGCTTTCCAGTCTATAGCCTGTTCTGGAAATCAGTGCCTACATTCTTACTTAAATGCTAAGAAGCTTTCTTAAGAGTTTTTCAACATTAATATTTAGCTCTTACATTGCCTTAACAAGATGAGTTGAAGATAAAGAAAATATCAAAGTGTGCAAAAAAATTCTTCACTGTTTAAAGTATTTCTAACTCAATCTAAACTCCCAACAGCTAAAATGCTTTCTTTTTGTGATTGTTGGATCAGATAGGAGTTTTATCCAAACTATTTATTCTAATCAGCAGTTGGAGGAGAAGAATGTTAAATAAACGATCTTATTTTGATTCTTTCGCTGGATGTTTACCAGGCTGTTGACAAAACCCAGAGAATGTTTAATGACTTGATGGGGGAACTTGAAACAGAAGTGGGAAGTGAGCTCAAGGAGACTCACTCATTTTTTTTTTTTTTTTTCAGTGCAACAAAAGGAAAATGATGACAGGCCACCTCTTGGTACCCAGTTTGAATTAGAAAATTCATCATGCTCCTTGTCGAGAGTTCAATTCTCTCACATGGAATTGAATAAACATTCTCAATGAAAGCCAGAAAGACACAGATAAAATTCAGATGTCTTTAAAAAGAAACTTTACACAGGGTATCGAAAGGGCTAGGCTCTCCAAAGGCTCACACATGGACTTATGCAAGGTTGCTCATGTTGTGCCAAGAATTCAGGCCTGTGGCTTCAGCACTGCATTATGACTGAAACACTATGGTCACAGACTTAAGAGAGTTATCTCCTAGGAATGCGGTGATAAATAAGCTGCTATAATATTAACCAAGGAAACAGTTTAGATGCATATCCATTAAAGGAATTACCGGGGTTATTTAACTTTAAATCCTTATTAATCTTTTTATATCTTGGGTAATACTAATTCCCTAAAGTATGCTATTTAAAGCTTAGGGAAAATGCATCCTCAAGGACCTAGTGCCAGCAAAGAAGCTGTTTTCAACATCTGGGAATAAAAATCACCACTAAATATAGATCATTGGGTCAACTTGCTTTGGGAAATGGTGAAATTCAAAAACGTGAGTTACAACATTTGCATGGGCTTGCTGGCTTCGGGGTAACTAATTCAGAGTCTACTCCTGGATCTGCAGGCTGGCTGAAAAAGTACAGATGTGACTGGTACATCATTTTCCTAATCGCCAGCAGAAGTATGAAAATATATTAGTGGACCAATCATTTGCCTCACTGTCTTCCTGATTTATTTCATTTTCTTTCATTGATACAAAATCCAACCAAAATTTAGTTATTCAGAGAATGAGATGGTTAGATAGCATCACCGACTCAATGGACATGAATTCAAGCAAACTCTGGGAGTCAGTGAAGGACATGGGAGCCTGGCGTGCGGCAGTCCATACAGTAGCATAGAGTTGGAAACGACTCAGCAACTGAACAACAACAACACCTTGAATATCTAATATTTCCTATCTAATAATCTCATCCATTATCACATAGAACTTAAAATGTGTATTGAGATGCTGCCCTCTTTTTAAAGCAATTAAAGCCAAGACTGTATTTCTTTAGACCAAGAATGTGAGCATTATCTTGATGCCACTCCAAATGTTCTTGTCAATTATTTAATAATGACACTTCAATCCTCTTATTTTTTTTAAATCAGCTGTCATTTTTGTTGTTGTTCATTCACTAAGTCACCAACTCTTTGCAACACCATGGACTATAGTGTGTCAGGCTCTGTCCTTCACTATCCCCTGGAATTTGTTCAAATTCATGTCCATTTAGTCAGTGATGCTATTTTGATAGCATCACTATTTAATAATAATTTAATCTTTCCCAGCACCAGGGTCTTTTCCAATGAGTCAGCTCTTTGCATCAAGTGGTCAAAGTACTGGAGCTTCAGCTTCAGCAACAGTTCTTCCAATGAATATTCAGGGTTGGTTTCCTTTAGGATTAACTGGTTTGATCTCCTTGCAATCCAAGGGACTCACAAGAGTCTTCTCTAGCACCACAATTCAAAAGCATTAATAAAGAGTTGGCCACAACTTAGCAACTAAACAACAGCTATCATTTAATCACCTTCTAATGTATCATAGATTTTGTTCACTATTACTCAATGTTTCCTTTTACTATTCATCTAAGCTGTGAAGAAGGCTGAGCGCCAAAGAATTGATGCTTTTGAACTGTGGTGTTGGAGAAGACTCTTGAGAGTCCCTTGGACTGCAAGGAGATCCAACCAGTCCATTCTAAAGGAGATCAGTCCTGGGATTTCTTTGGAAGGAATGATGCTAAAGCTGAAACTCCAGTACTTTGGCCACCTCATGCGAAGAGTTGACTCATTGGAAAAGACTCTGATGCTGGGAGGGATTGGGGGCAGGAGGAGAAGGGGACGACAGAGGATGAGATGGCTGGATGGCATCACTGACTCGATGGACGTGAGTCTGAGTGAACTCCGGGAGTTGGTGATGGACAGGGAGGCCTGGCGTGCTGCGATTCATGGGGTCGCAAAGAGTCGGACACAACTGAGCGACCGAACTGAACTGAACTGAAGCTTCTCTAAAGAATGGTCAACTACCCTTACTTACCATTCATTCCTAATCGACTGTAATATTGCCCCAACCCAACAACAACTCAACCAGAATTGTGCTCATTAACAGTAATGACTTCCTCACTGCCCAATCCAGTGATGATCTGCTGTACTGTGTATATTTTATTATTCACTCCATCCTGACATTTGTTGAAATGATTTTTGGATCCATTTGTTTCTCATTCACTTTTTCTTCTCTGTCTCCCCTATGGGACACTTGTTTTACTCCACCAACCTCTCAATCCTGAGAACCTCCAGGGTTATATTATCTGCTCACTAATTTTCCCACTCTGTATCTGTTCTCTAGTTGATAATCTGTGTTCTCACCCCTGCCCCCTCCATCTCTCACCCCACCACACGCCGCCAGTCAAAATTCCTCTGTTAAACAATAGCAACATCTTCTTATCCAGTTGCATCCTGTGTCTATCCTTTTGGCTTTAACATAAATAACTAATACTCAACATTCAGAAAGTCATCTTTTCCACTGACGTGTCTTCTTCCAGTGTGTACTGGCTCTATTGATTGCACCACTAGTTTTAGAAACTCAGAGAGGTTTTAGTTTCTACCATCCCAATTCCAACCAATCTTACACTCCTGGGAGTTTTATATCTTAAGTATTTGTTTAATCTCTCCTTTTCTTCCTATTCCAACCACAACTTTCCTAGATTGGGCTTCATTATCTTTTTCTTGGATGATTCTAACAATCTCCTATTTGGTTTTCTGCCTCCAGTACTGGGTTTTTGTTTGTTTGTTTGTTTTATTTCCAAATTATCCACTATATTGTAGTCAGCAAAGTCTGAAACAAAAAAATCTAATCTCCTTCTACCACGCCTAACGGCTCTTACTTTGTCTATAGAGTTGATGGTAAAACAAGGTACTAGCACCTAAATAATACAGAATATTTAAGTACTTAAAGTTAGGAGTTTGGTTTATTTCTAAATAACAGAAAAACCAAAAATGATACCACAGAGTTGCTTACAAGAGGGAGAATTAAATTTCTGTTCCACATGGAAAAAGTCTGGATTAGGGAGATTTAGGCTGATATGGAAGTTTTACAATATCATTAATGACCAGCAATTATTTTTTTCTTGCTCTACCATGTTTAGCACAAGATTCCCATTCCCAAGATCTCTTTATGATCGAAGATGGTTGCCAGTGCTCCAGCCATACTATCTGTTCCAGAGGGAAGAAAGAGAAGATACAGAGTAAGATGGGGAAAGGAAAAGCATCTCAAACAACTTTTAAGTATTTTTTTTCTCAAAGTGACACCCAACAGTTAACAGAAACAAAATAAGTATTTTATAAATGGGCCCCAAATGCTGAGATATTCTTATTTATTTCATTATTTAGATTTGTTCTATCATATTATTTCTGTTCTAGTAGCTTATTTAATTATAATATTTTATTTATATTCTATCACAGATTTTTCAATAGTAATCTTTTCTCAGTTATTGGCTATATTACTCCCTTGGAGAATCATTTTGAAGATTAAACTGCATTATGTAAAATGACAAAACAATGCATGACCCTTAGAAGACACTAAACTAATCATATTTTATGTGTTAGTCATGTGTTAATTCTCATTTATGAGAAATGAATAGGCAAATCTTAACATGGAAGTTACTTTAAGAATGATCTACTCTGGGTTATTTAAAAGATTTAATAATTTTGCAGTTATTTGACCCTCTGAGTTCTTTTTTCTCCTAGATCCAAAGCCTTCCCTAGACATACAGTATCAGGAAAAGGAAACGGAACTAACAGTACAATGGAAATGAACACTGGGGCAACAGAAGAGAAGTGAACAAGTAGTCAACTCTAACATTCAAGAATAAAAAGCTACTAATGTTCAAGGAAAAAAAAAACTTCTTCAATGGTACCCAGTGAAAAAGCCTAGGACAAAGTAAAGGAAATATAAAAACAAAGCAACCCAAACCCCCTGCTCAAAGTGAACACTTTTAATAAGAACTTGAGAATCCATTTGATACAGTCTTCTACAAATTGTACATGCTCTACATCACTTAATGATATTTTCTATTAACAGGATATAAATGTATCCTTTCTAACATAAAGGGACATAAATTACATTTATCAAATATTAACTTATAGCACTTCCAGTTTTCTTTACTCAGTGATCTAATATTTGTGTCTACTTTGTCCAAATAGAGCCTCCATTATAAGTTTATTGTGAAGAATAGCATGATGAGAAATATATGATGAGACTAACAAATTACAAATACAAAATGACTAATACATTGCCAAGTACATTTTAAAATCTCAATAAGTAGTTGTTATAACAAATCTCCCTCACATTACTATTTATCTATTTGCTTTTTAAGAAAAATGTTTCATAGAATGCTTTTATAATAAGATCTTGAGTGGGACTTTTTCAGTAGGTCTGGATTTTATCACTAGAATTGAAAATTAGGGACAAATTGCTGGTCCTGGCGCATTCTAAAAAGAACCAGATGTCTTAGAAAATATACATACAGTGCAGTATTTAAGGGTTAAATGATTCATTATCTCCAGCTTTCAGGTGAAGATAGATGATGATGATAAAATAAAATGTAAACAACATGTAATTGTGGACAGTTAGCAGTTTCCTTCTAATATTGCTTAAATTGTCAGGAAGTTAGGAAGTATATCTAAATTAAAAATCATCAAAATTGTGAAACTACTTCAAAAATTTTAATTGCTTTAAAAATTCAGATCTCTTACAATCTTCTTAGGAAAATACCAAATTCACTCTGCCACCCCTAAACCACCTTTCATCACTGTCTTCCCAGTAAGGCTTTATGAGCAGACAGGAAGAAGCATGTTTTGTGGTGACGGGCTGGGAGTAGGAGCCGTTGCTTAAACAAGCTTTACTGTCTGAAGATGTGTCTAAGCACAAACTGTTTATATTCTCTTCGTCTTCTGATAGAAGCCAATTCCAGAGCAATCATAAAGTCTCACTGACCATCTTACACTACCTTTTAAACACAAAACACAAGAAATAATAATCTGGCTGTGACTTAATATGACACATAAGTAACTTTACATTACCCTTTAAGGAACGGAATTCATAATTTATGGAATTAAGGCTTTATTTATGTCTAGATTTTACAAGTATATTCTAATGCTATTGCTGAAAAATAAGAGAAAATACTTATTTCACTATTAATATCCTTTAAACACTCTTACTCTTATGTTCAAAAAATTTTTTGGCTCCTCACTACTTACAATATCCAGAGCCCTAAGCTTGCATTAAAATGTCTGAGCAACCTAAGGCAGTTACTCTTGCCTAATATTTCAGTATTCCCCACATGAATATCTACCCTAGTCTCTGATTTCCTTCTTCTTACTGTTTCTGGTATTTGTCTTTCCCTTTATATTCCCATAGCTAACACTGTAGCCTATTCCATTATAATCTCACATCTGGATTATTACAACAGCCTACTTAGGTAGTCTTGTCAAAGCTTTTTTCAAACTATACTGCAGGCAACTACCTGATAATTCTTCCTAAAACATGATTTTTATCATGTCCCCTGTTCCGATCCATCAGTGACTCCTAATTCTTAAGGACTGAGTCATTAAGATTTTTCCATATTCCACTCAACAGCAACTTGCCAATTTTCTCTGTTGTCCAATTAAACTCCATATATAGTTTTTTCTCCCCCTTGTCTCCTTCCCCTACAATGTGTATTACACATTCCCGACTTCTTTGTGCTGTTCCCTAGTTTATTTTGCTCTTTGTTTTTACATATAGAAATCCTCCACATTTTTCAAGCTCAAGTTTTGTTTTGTTTTGTTTTTTTCTCTCTTTCTTTCTTTATGTACACTTCTAGTGAATACCTTCTTAGCTAGTAGCTTACATTTATGAAGTTTGTCAAACATAGTTATTTTTCTGCCCACTTGAAAGACAGTATATATAAAAGGAGTATGGCCTCTGGAATAACAGAAGCCCAGGTTTGAGTTTTAGGTCCAACACTTACCACTCATGAAATAGGACATCCTACATTACTTTTCTGAGCTTCATCTGTCTCATTTATAAAAAAGGAATAGTATATTAAAGAGTTAACTGTGTTCTCTTTTGTTTTCAAATAAGGTAGTCTTATAGGAAAGAGAAGTAAAGATCGTATGCTCTATATTGTACAATGTCTAGAATGGTTGATAGTAGATGCACACACCCAGAGCCTTCTGGTCCTGTGACCCGTGACCACATAGGGTACATAAAGATTTTCCAAGTAAATACATGGAAATAGATGGATAGATTCAAAAACAGTGCATATTTCCATATCCTGAACTTCAATCTACAGTCTTCCCTAAAGTCATCTATTTAAGAAAGTGACTATAGTTAAGGAATTCATACTGCCTTTTTTTTTTTTCCCTGTTTCCTTCTTTCTTTTTTTTATTTTATTTTTTAACTTTACAATATTGTATTGCTTTTGCCATATATTGAAATGAATCTGCCACGGGTATACATGTGTTCCCCATCCTGAATCCTCCTCCCTCCTCCCTCCCCATACCATCCCTCTGGGTCGTCCCAGTGCACCAACCCCAAGCATCCAGTATCGTGCATCGAACCTGGACTGGTGACTCGTTTCATATATGATATTATACATATTTCAATGCCATTCTCCCAAATCATCCCACCCTCTCCCTCTCCCACAGAGTCCAAAAGACTGTTCTATACATCAGTGTCTCTTTTGCTGTCTTGTATACAGGGTTATTGTTACCATCTTTCTAAATTCCATATATATGCATTAGTATACTGTATTGGTGTTTTTCTTTCTGGCTTACTTCACTCTGTATAATAGGCTCCAGTTTCAGCCACCTCATTAGAACTGATTCAAATGTATTCTTTTTAATGGCTGAGTAATACTCCATTGTGTATATGTACCACCGCTTTCTTATCCATTCGTCTGCTGATGGACATCTAGGCTGCTTCCATGTCCTGGCTATTATAAATAGTGCTGTGATGAACATTGGGGTACATGTGTCTCTTTCCCTTCTGGTTTCCTCAGTGTGTATGCCCAGCAGTGGGATTGCTGGATCATAAGGCAGTTCTATTTCCAGTTTTTTAAGGAATCTCCACACTGTTCTCCATAGTGGCTGTACTAGTTTGCATTCCCACCAACAGTGTAAGAGGGTTCCCATTTCTCCACACCCTCTCCAGCATTATTTGCTTGTAGACTTTTGGATCGCAGCCATTCTGACTGGCGTGAAATGGTACCTTATAGCGGTTTTGATTTGTATTTCTCTGATAATGAGTGATGTTGAGCATCTTTTCATGTGTTTGTTAGCCATCTGTATGTCTTCTTTGGAGAAATGTCTATTTAGTTCTTTGGCCCATTTTTGGATTGGGTCATTTATTTTTCTGGTATTGAGCTGCAGGAGTTGCTTGTATATTTTTGAGATTAGTTGTTTGTCAGTTGCTTCATTTGCTATTATTTTCTCCCATTCTGAAGGCTGCCTTTTCACCTTGCTTATAGTTTCCTTTGTTGTGCAGAAGCTTTTAAGTTTAATTAGGTCCCATTTGTTTATTTTTGCTTTTATTTCCAATATTCTGGGAGGTGGGTCATAGAGGATCCTGCTGTGATGTATGTCAGAGAGTGTTTTGCCTATGTTCTCCTCTAGGAGTTTTACAGTTTCTGGTCTTACGTTTAGATCTTTAATCCATTTTGAGTTTATTTTTGTGTATGGTGTTAGAAAGTCCTCTCAGATCAGATCAGATCAGGTCGCTCAGTCATGTCCGACTCTTTGTGACCCCATGAATCGCAGCACGCCAGACCTCCCTGTCCATCACCAACTCCCGGAGTTCACTCAGACTCACGTCCATTGAGTCAGTGATGCCATCCAGCCATCTCATCCTCTGTCGTCCCCTTCTCCTCTTGCCCCCAATCCCTCCCAGCATCAGAGTCTTTTCCAATGAGTCAACTCTTCCCATGAGGTGGCCAAAGTACTGGAGTTTCAGCTTTAGCATCATTCCTTCCAAAGAAATCCCAAGGCTGATCTCCTTCAGAACAGACTGGTTGGATCTCCTTGCAGTCCAAGGGACTCTCAAGAGTCTTCTCCAACACCACAGTTCAAAAGCATCAATTCTTAGGTGCTCAGCCTGCTTCACAGTCCAACTCTCACATCCATATATGACCACAGGAAAAACCATAGCCTTGACTAGACGAACTTTTGTTGGCAAAGTAATGTCTCTGCTTTTGAATATGCTATCTAGGTTGGTCATAACCTTCCTTCCAAGGAGTAAGTGTCGTTTAATTTCATGGCTGCAGTCACCATCTGCAGTGATTTTGGAGCCCAGAAAAATAAAGTCTGACACTGTTTCCACTGTTTCCCCATCTATTTCCCATGAAGTGATGGGACAGGATGCCATGATCTTCGTTTTCTGAATGTGGAGATTTAAGCCAACTTTTTCACTCTCCTCTTTCACTTTCATCAAGAGGCTTTTTAGTTCCTCTTCACTTTCTGCCATAAGGGTGGTGTCATCGGCATATCTGAGGTTATTGATATTTCTCCTGGCAATCTTGATTCTGGCTTGTGTTTCTTCCAGCCCAGCGTTTCTCATGATGTACTAGTGCTCTAGTTTCATTCTTTTACAAGTGGTTGACCAGTTTTCCCAGCACCTCTTGTTAAAGAGATGGTCTTTTCTGCATTGTATATTCTTGCCTCCTTTGTCAAAGATAAGGTGTCCATATGTGCATGGATTTATCTCTGGGCTTTCTATTTTGTTCCATTGATCTATATTACAACAGAAAGACTGAATCTTTCTTTTACTCCCAACTAATTCTTTAATTCACAACTAATGCTTTACTTTCCTGGTGGTTCAGAGGATAAAGCGTCTGCAATGTGGGAGACCTGGGTTTGATCCCTGGGTCAGGAAGATCCCCTGAAGAAGGAAATGGCAACCCACTCTGGTACTCTTGCCTGGAAAATCCCATGGACAGAGAAGCCCAGTAGGCTACAGTCCATGGAGTCAAAAAGAGTCGGACACAGCTGAGTGACTTCACTTTCACTTTCAATGCTGTTCAAACATCTAGGGAGCTGAAAAAAATTCAAAATATTGGAGTTATGACATCAATGAAGATGAATAACCATTTGTTGTTCAGTTGCTCAGTCATGTCTGACTCTTCGCATCCGCCAGGCTTCCCTGTTCTTCACCATCTCCTGGAGCTTGCTCAAACTCCTGTCCATTGAGTCAGTGATGCCACCCAATTATCTTGTCTTCTGTCGTCTCCTTCTCCTCCTGACTTCAATATTTCCCAGCATCAGGGACTCTTCCAAGAGCTGGCTCTTGGCATCAGGTGGCCAAAGTATTGGAGCTTCAGCTTCAGCATCAGTCCTTCCAACAAGTACTCAGGGTTGATTTTCTTTAGGCTTGACTGGTTTGATTTCCTTCTTTCCAAGGGACTCTCAAGGGCCTTCTCCAACATCATAGTTTGAAAGCATTAATTCTTCGGTGCTCAGCTTTCTTTATGGTCCAACTCTCACATCCATACATGACTACAGGAAAAACTTTGACTAGACATACCTTTGTCAGCAAAGTGATATCTCTGCTTTTTAATATGCTGTCTAGGTTTGTCATACCTTTTCTTCCAAGGAGCAAGCATCTTTTAATTTCATGGCTGCAGTCACCATCTGCAATGATTTGAAAGTGAAAGTCACTCATTGTGTCCGACTCCTTGTGACCCCATGGACTATATATAGTCCATGGAGTGCTCCAGGCCAAAATACTGGAGTGGGTAGCATTTCCCTTCTCCAGGGGATCCTCCCAACCCATGGATCAAACCCAGGTCTCCTGCACTGCAGGTGGATTCTTTACCAATTGAGCTATGAGGGAAGCCCCATAGACAGGACAGGACAGGTTTCTGTGTCCTTCACTATCTCCCAGAGCATGCTCACCATCTCCTGGAGCTTGGAATGATTTTAGAGCCCAAGAAAAGAAAGTTTGTCACTGTTTCCATTGTTTCCCCATCTATTTGCCATGAAGTGATGGGATCAGGTGCCACGTTCTTCGTTTTTTGAACGCTGAGTTTTAAGCCAGCTTTTTCCACTCTCCTCTTAACTTTCATCAAGAGGCTCTTTAGTTCTTCTTTGCTTTCTGCTATAAGGGTAGTATCATCTGCATATCTGAGGTTATTGATATTTCTCCCTGCAATCTTATTCCAGCTTGTGCTTCATCCAGCCTGGCATTTCACATGGTGTACTCTGCATATAAGTTAAACAAGCAGGGTGACAATAATACAGCCATGACATACTCCTTTCCCAATTTGGAACCAATCTGCTGTTCCATGTCCAGTTCTAACTGTTGCTTCTTGACCTGTATACAGGTTTCTCAGAGGAAGCAGGAAAGGTGGTCTGTTATTCTCATCTCTTGAAGAGTTTTCCACAGTTTGTTGTGATCCACACAGTCAAAGGCTTTAGAGTAGTCAATGAAGCAGAAGTAGATGTTTTTCTACTTCTGGATTTTTATTGCTTTTTCTATGATCCTAAGGACGTTGGCAATTTGATCTCTAGTTTGTCTGCCTTTTCTAAATCCAGCTTGTACATATGGAAGTTCTCAGTTCATGCACTGTTGAAGTGCAGCTTGGAGGATTTTGAGTATGACCTTGCTAGCATGTGAAATAAGTGCAGCTGTGCAGTAGTTTGAACATTCTTTGGCACTGCCCTTCTTTGGGACTAGAATGAAAACTGACATTTTCAAGTCTTTCTTTGCAGACCAGATGGCTCCAAATTCTTTATAATTAGGAACACTGAAGTAGACTATAATTTGTGTGTGCATGCTCAGTTGCTCAGTCAAGACTGACTCTTTGGCAACTCCCATGGAGTGTAGCTCACCGGGCTCCTCTGTCCATGGGATTATCCTGGCAAGAATACTGGAGTGGGTTGCCATTTTTTCCTCCTTGAGTTATCTTCTCAACCCAGGAATCAAACCCACATCTCCTATGGATCCTGCTTTGATGGGTGGATTCTTTACACTGAGCCACCTGTGAAACCCTAGACTATAATATAGTTATACACTTATGAATCATTAAAAGTAACTTTTAATGATAAATCAGCATGTCATTTTTGACACGTGACTCAGAAGATGTACAAAGAACTGAATGACATGGTTAAAATAAAATTCCCTCCATTGCACTTTTCTTATTTATGAGTATGTGATTCCTCAGGGCTTAGTTCTATAAAAATAAGAAATGGGCGGCTAATAAATGTTGAGACTCTTTATATTCTAATAGAAATGTTTATCCAAGGATACAAAAACAACCTAAAACAAAACAAACAAAAACTATCAATCTCATTAAGAAATGCATTTCATAAAAAACTTCATTGTAAATGTTTCATAATTACTTAACAGAATGTGCATTTTATGCTACTTAGATAAATTTTTAGGGTAATATCAAAAATTCTAATAATATAAAAAATACTTTAAAATGTAAGATATTATGTTTAATAAAATGAAGGGAAAAGCTTAATTTTCAATATCAATGTTTATTATTGTGACAGAAAGGTACAATAGAGAAGTCAGCAAAATCATTCAAGGCTAAAAATACATTACATTATGACAAAATATATTACATTGACAGAAGTCAGCTTCAAAAAGAACTCATATACACATTTAAAAAATAGATTATAGAGGACATCAAAATTATGATATTTACTAATGCATTAAACATATAAAATAGTGGGGAGATTGTTTTAATGCCAATTTTTCCCATATATTAGAAATTCTATCTCTTGAAAAAATAATCAACTATTTGATAAAATATTTACACAAACTTGAAAATTGCAATGTATATATGTATTAAATTCTTATTTATTTAAATGTTTTAAGAATTGGAGTATAGCTAATTTACAGTGTTGTGTTAGTTTCAAGTATACAGCAAAGTGATTCTTTTTCACTATAGGTTATTACAAGATATTGACTAAAGTTCCCCATGCTATACAGTATGTCCTTCTTGCTTATCCATGTTATATACAGTGCGTGTGTGCATGCATGGTAAGTTGCTACAGTTGTGTCTGACTCTTTGCAGCCCTATGAACCACAGCCTGCCAGGCTCCACTGCCCATGGGAATCTCCAGGCAAAAATACTGGAGTGAGTTATCATTTCCTTCCCCAGGGTTTTCTCTCTAGAAGCACTTTCTGATGCATAGGGAGGAGAATCACACTTTCTGATGTGTAGGGAGGAGAATCCTAGCTATATAATGGTAGCCTATCTGAAGAGGCAAAGATAAAACTTTAGAGAGGTGAAGGCAATGAAAACTGGAAAGTGGAGTTTAAGGAAAAAAGGTGAAAGTTGCTCAGTCGTGTCCAACTCTTTGTGACCCCATGGACTGTGTAGCCTGCCAGGCTCCTCTGCCCATGGAATTCTCCAGGCCAGAACACTGGAGTGAACAGCTGTTCCCTTCTCCGGGGGATCTTCCCAACCCAGGAATTGAACCCAGGTCTCCCACACTGCAGGCAGATTTTTTACCATCTGTGCCACCAGGGAAGCCTGGAGTTTAAGAAAGAGGGAGCTATACAAAGAAGAAGTCCCAGAAATCTGCATAGAATATTCTTCATTCTGATGCTGAATTCTAAGGTCCAAGCAGATAGGAAAAATCTCCACTAGTGTAGGAAGAGAGAGAGCCGAGACAACAAAATAAAAAGTATTTGAGCTTGCACAAGGCTAGGAGACTTGAGTTTTGGCCAGCCAGAATTGAGAGATTATACTGAATACTCAAGACAATCTTAAAGACAGCATAAGAACATATTTGCAGGACTTTTAAACATCCCTAGAGTAAAACTACTCTAAACTTGCACTAAAAAAACTTAAAAGCAAGCAACAAAAGAAGTAAGACTATATGCCAGACCAGAGTTGCGTGTGTTTCTTTTGTGACACCATATATACTGTAGCTCGCCAGGTTCCTTTGTCCATGGGATTTCCCAGACAAGAATACTGGAGTGGGTTGCCATTTCCTTCTCCAGGGGATCTTCCTAACTAAGGGCTCAAACCTGTGTCTCCTGCATTGGCAGGCAGATTCTTTACCATTGAGTCACCAGGGAAGCCTGACCAGAGTCTACCAATTTGAAAAGAATTTCTGAAGACCTATAGTACTCAACAGTATAAAACTTAGAAGTGCCTAACATCCAGTAAAAATGAGGAGATATGTGAAGAAACAGGAAATTATTACCCATAACCAGTAATAGAAACAAACTCCAAAATAACAGAAAAGATGAAATAACAGATAATGATTTTAAAAGGATTATCAGAAATATCTTCAAGTATTTAAAGGAAACCATAAACATATGAGAAAATAAATATAAGCTATAGAAAAGAAAGTAAAAACTACTTAGAAAAATACAATGCATGAGTTAAAAATGTTCCTGAATGAGATTACCAGATTAGACACCACAATAGAAAAGATCGGTAAGTATGTAGATACAACAATTGAAACTACAAAAAAAAAAAAAAAAATACTGTTATGTCCAGATAGGAAAAGGACTGAAAGAGGTATAGAACACTCAGGGATTTATGAGGTAGTATCAGTGTTATTTGGGAGAAGGCAATGGCACCCCACACCAGTATTCTTGCCTGGAAAATCCCATGGACAGAGGAGCCTGGTGGGCTGCAGTCCATGGGGTCGCTAAGAGTCAGACACGACTGAGCGACTTCACTTTGCCTTTTCACTTTCATGCATTGGAGAAGGAAATGGCAACCCACTACAGTGTTCTTGCTTGGAGAATCCCAGGGACAGGAGAGACTGGTGGGCTGCCGTCTCTGGGGTCGCACAGAGTCGGACACGACTGAAGCGACTTAGCAGCAGCATCAGTGTTATTTGAGTCCCAGAAGTGAGAACTGTAAGAAAGATTGAAAGAAATAACCACCATTTTCCACGATTAATGAAAAAAAGAAGAAAAAAAAAAACTCCACTAACACATGAAGATAAATAAACCATAAAGAGGAAGACACACACAGTTATACTCTGACATTTTTCTACTGTTGCTTTTACAAAGTATCACAAACTTAGTGGCTCAAAACAACACAAATTTATTATCTTAAAATTGTGTATATCAAAAATCTAACACACACTTAACTTGGTTAAAATTAAGGTGTTAGCAGGCTGAATTTCTTTCTGAAAACTCTACAGAAGAATTTTTTTGTTGCCCTTTCCCTCTCTGAGAGGCAACTCATATTTCTTGACTCATGGCCCTTCTTTCCAGGCATATTAATGCAGTAAGTATCTTCCTATAAATTTCTTTTATAATCACATCTTCCCATAATTCTCTAGTCTCTCTTAAACTTTAAAGAACACCTGTGAATACACTGAATCTTTCCAGATAATCCATGATAATTACCTTAGTTTAAGGTCAACTGATTAGAAACCTTAATTCCACTGGCTATCTTAACTTTCCTTTGCCACAAAAGGCAACATATTCACAGATTCTGGGTATTATAGTGTGTTTATCTTTGGAGTGCCTATTATTCTGCCTATCACAAATATCAAAGTATATCATAATCAAATCAAAAACTAACAACAAAGGGAAATTTTTCAAGAAGAGAAAGTAAAAATGCACATATATACAAGGGAATAAAATGACTGCATACTACTCTTAAGAAACATAAGAAAGCAAACAATGATATCATATTAATAAAGTACTGAAAAAAATGTAAACACAATAAAAACATCTGAAAGTAAAGAAAAACTAAGGATGAAAGAGAGATAAGCTGTTGCCAGAAGACCTGTACTACACAATATACTAAAGAAGGTACTTTGGCAAGAGGAAATACAGCATGAATACTGTACCTACAAATAAGAGTAAGATAATTAGAAATTGTAACTACCTGGTTTTGATATAAAATACATTAATTTCTTAAAATGATAATTAACTGCTTAAATAAAATTTAATAACAATGAATTGTAGCACATGTAGGAAAAATGTATGAAAACATCTGAAAAATAAATGGAGGGAGAAATCAAAGCATATCATAGTAAGATTTCTATATGTACATAAATTTGGAGATGTTAAATACATATAGATGAAATCATAATACAAGGTAAAAAAATTTTAAATATGCTTTATATAATAGGATAATAGTGGAAATAGAATATAGAAAAATACTGTTAATTTAGGGAAAATAAAACACAAAGTCAATGTATCATGTTGAACACTAGTAAAAATATGCTGTTTATACAAAAAATATTGTTAATTATATTAAATATCAATAGACTAAACAATCCAATTAAAAGAATAAGATGTCAAATTGTACATAAAAAGCAAAATATGACAATATGCTGTTTACAGGAAATCTACTTAGAATGGTTTTAGAAGGATAAGAATGGAATGAGATATAACATTTAAACTCTAACCAACAGAAAGTGGGAATAGCTATATTAATATCAGAAAAATTATATTTTGATCTATCATGATAAACAGGAAAAATTATTATAAACTCATTACATCAAGTACATATATTACAGTGTATAATTATTAATATAATCATTGCTATTGCTATTAGTATTAAAACATAAATATATTTATAAGGTATCAATATATTTTATACTATTAATACATTATAACTTAATACATATATAATACTATAATATATATGTGTTTATAAAATATATTGTTCTTATAGATTTATTTATATTTCAAGGGAATTCCAGAAAAACATCTTCTTCTGCTTCATTGACTATGCTAAAGCCTTTGACTATGTGCATTACAACAAACTGTGAAAAATCTTCAAGAGATGGGAATGCCAGACTACCTTATCTGCCTCCTGAGAAACCTGTTATGCAGGCCAAGGAATAATGAGATCCCGATATGGAACAGCAGACTGACTCAAAACTGGGGAAGGAGTACAACAAGGCTGTATGTTGTCACCCTGCTTATTTAACTTATACGCAGAGTACATGATGGGAAATGCTGGGCTGGATGAATCACAAGCTGGAATCAAGGGAGAACTCAGATATGCAAATGATACTACCTTAATGGCAGAAAGTGAAGAGGAACTCAAGAGTCTTTTGATCAGAGTGAAAGAGGAGAGTAAAAAAGCTGGCATGGCATCCAGTCCCATCATTTCCCCAAATATATGGGGAAAAGTGGAAACAATGACAGATTTTATTTTCTCAGGCTCCAAAATCACTGTAGATGGTGACTATCCATGAAATTAAAAGACACTTGCTCCTTGGAAGAAAAGCTATGACAAACCCAGATAGCGTATTAAAAAGCAGAGACATCACTTTGCTGACAAGGGTTTATATAGTTAAACTATGGTTTTCCAGTAGTCATATATGGATGTGAGAGTTGGACCATAAAGAAGGCTAAGCACCAAAGAATTGATGCTTTCAAATTGTGGTGCTGATAGACTTTTTTTTTTTAATTTTATTTTATTTTTAAACTTTACATAATTGTATTAGTTTTGCCAAATATCAAAATGAATCTGCTCTTGAGAGTCCCTTGGACAGCAAGGATAATCAAACCAGTTGATCCTAAAGGAAATCAACCCTGAATATTAGTTGGAAGGACTGATGCTGAAGCTCCAATACTTTGGCCACCTGATGTGAAGAGCAACTTATTGGATAAGACTCTGATGCTCGGGAAGACTGAAGCCGGGGGAGAAGTGGGGAACAGGCAATGAGATGGTTGGACAGTATTACCAACTCAATGCACGTAAGTCTGAGCAGACTTCAGGAAATCGTGAAGGACAGGGAAGCGTGGAGAACTGCAGTCCACGAGCTTGGAAACAGTCTGACATGATTTAGCGACTAAACAACAACAACAATACATAATATTTATTATATCAGTATATTGCTTTTTTAACATTAATGATCAACCACTTAATTCAGTATGTTCATAAACTAAAAAAATCACCTTAAAAGATGACATAATTCAGTACTCACTTATGGCAAAATCTTACAGAATTTTCCCTCATTCTTTCTATATTTACTTGAAAATCCGAATGGAAGAGCTTTTGTCCCCCCATACACATTTATAAAATTTTTACTTCTATTAGTATGGGGACATAAATATTTATTTTATGGTTTAAAATTCAATGTTATAATTATTTAATTTTTTCCCAATTCTTTCCTTCTTGGCTATTGGACATGAATGACTTCAAGTTTGCTCTTGTGAAATTCTGTTCTTTTTTTCAAACCAAAATAAGTTTGAAAAAGAACAAAGTTGAAGGACTTGTACTACCTAACTTCAAGTATAATAAATATATAAATCAAGGGAAAAAATGGACTGCCCCCAAATAAACATACTTACATATGTGGTTAATCAATGTTAACAAATATGTTAAAGTAATAATAAGAGCAGATTTTTCTTTCCAACATATGATCCTGATACAACTAGATATCCATTTGAAAAAAACATATACCTCAATTCTTACATTATATTTGCACAATTAATTTTAAGTGGATTATAGATGCAACCATAGAAGTTAAGACTATAAAGCTTATAGAAAAATAAGATAGGAGAAACTGTTACCTTGGGGTAGGCAAAGGGTTTCTTGATACTGGAAAAGTATGAATCATAGAAGAAGAAAATCAATAATTGGACTTTATTGAAACTAAAAACTTCTGCCCTTCAAAAGACATGATTAAGAATGACAAAGACCTAGAGATATTTACAATATATCTCAAATATATTTGTAAAATAATTTACAAATATTTACAATATATATTTATGACAAGAGCATCTTGAATGTATAAAAAAATCCTACTACTTAATAAGACAAATGAACAAAATATTTGAAAAACTTTTCATAAATGAAGATATATGAAAGAACAACCAGCACATGACAATTTGCTCAAGATCATGGGCTATTTAAATCACAGTAAGGTAAATTACACATCCACTAGAAGGGGTAAAATTAAAATGACTGACAGGAATTCTGCTTCTGCCCATGAAGGATTAACTGCTGCAGGCACTGCCTTCTCAATGTAAACAGAAAACTGGGTAAAATATTTGTAACAAGTGTTTCCAGACATTGAACAACAGACAGCAGAGACCTGGGACTCCTGAGAGAAAGGAAACAAACAAGGTCAGTCCTGTAAACTCTCCAGTGTACTTCCTGGAAGCAATTTCCAGGCCTCAGGGTAGGAAGGATGAGCCCAAAAGGAGTCTGGTGGCCTTGTGGAGTGCAGATTTTAAAAGACAGACATCAGAGTCTGGAGAAACCAAGGTGGCTGGAATTTGTGAATCAGAGTAAGAAAGAAATGGAAGTTGAACAAAAGGACAGCATTTTCTTTAGAAATGTACAGCTGAACTAAAAGGAAATTCAGCTGGTGTAAAAGCCAAAGTTATCACACCAGAATTCAAGAATTTAATAAAGCTTGGCTCTGTGGTAAAGAAAGTAGGGAAAACCACTAGGTCATGCAGATATGACCTAAATCATATCCCTTAGGATTATACAGTGGAGGTGATGAATAGATTCAAGGGATTAGATCTGGTAGATAGAAAGCCTGAAGAATTATGGATAGAGGTTCATAGCATTGTACAGGAGGCAGTGACCAAAACCATCCCCAAGAAAAAGAAATGCAATAAGGCAAAGTCATCATCCAAAGAGGCTTTACAAACAGCTGAGAAAAGAAGAGACGCGAAAGACAGGAGAAAGGGAAAGATAAACCCAACTAAAAGCAGAGTTCCAGAGAATAGCAAGGAGAGATAAGAAAGCCTTCTTAAGTGAAAAATGCAAAGAAATAAAGAAAAACAACAGAATGGGAAAGGCTAGCTATCTCTTGAAGAAAATTAGAGATCCCAAGGGAACATTTCATGCAAAGACAGACACAATAAAGGACAGAAACAGCAAGCACCTAACAGAAGCAGAAGAGATTAAGAAGAGGGGGGTAGAATACACAGAACTGTATTAAAAAAGATCTTAATGACACCAATAAACATGATGGTATTGTCACTCACCTAGAGCCAGACATCCTGGAGTGTGGAGTCAAGTGGGCCTCAGGAAGCATTCAGTTCAGTTCAGTTGCTCAGTCGTGTCCGACTCTTTGCGACCCCATGAATCGCAGCACGCCAGGCCTCCCTGTCCATCACCAACTCCTGGAGTTCACCCAGACTCACGCCCATCGAGTCAATGACGCCATCCAACCATCTCATCCTCTGTTGTCCCATTCTCCTCCTGCCCCCAATCAGAGTCTTTTCCAAGCATTACTACCAAAACAACAACAACAACAACAAAAAAAGCCCCAAAAAACTAGTGGAGGTGATGGAATTTCAGCTGAACTATTTCAAATCCAAAAAGATGATGCTGTTGAAGTGCTGCACTCAATATACCATCAAATTTGGAAAACTTAGCAGTGGCCACAGGACTGAGAAGGGTCAGTTTTAATTCCAGCTCCAAAGAAGGGCAACGCCAAAGAATGTTTCGACTACCACAATTGCACTCACTTCACATGCTAGCAAGTCATGCTCAAAATCCTTTCAGCTAGGCTTCAGCAGTACGTGAACTGAGAACTTTTGGATATAAAGCTGGATTTAGAAAAAGCAGAAGAACCAGAGATCAAATTGCCAATATCCACTGGATCATAGGAAAGCAAGAGAATTCCAGAAAAACATCTACTTCTGCTTCAATGACTATGCTAAAGCCATCGACTGTGTGGATCACAACAAACTGTGGAAAATTCTTCAAGAGATGAAAATACCAAACCACCTTAACTGCCTCCTGAGAAACATATATGCAGGTCAAGAAGCAACAGTTAGAACTGGACATGGAACAACAGACTGGTTCCAAATCGGGAAAGGATTATGTCAAGGCTGTATCATTGTCACCCTGCTTATTTAACTTATATGCAGAGTACACCATGTGAAATGCCAGGCTAGATGAAGCACAAGCTGGAATCAAGATTACAGGGAGAAATATCAATAACCTCAGATATGCAGATGATACCACCTTTATCAGCAGAAAGCAAAGAGAAACTAAAGAGCTTCTGGATGAGAGTGAAAGATGAGAATGAAAAAGCTGGCTTAAAATTCAACACTCAGAAAACGAAGATCATGGCATCTGGTCTCATCACTTCATGGGAAATAGATGGGGAAGCAATGGAAACAGTGTCAGACTTTATTTTCTTGGGCTCCAAAATCACATGTGACTGCAGCCATGAAATTAAAAGATGCTTGCTCCTTGGAAGAAAAGCTATGGCAAATCTAGTTAGCATGTTAAAAAGCAGAGACATCACTTTGCTGACAAAGATCCATATAGTCAAAGCCACGGTTTTTCCAGTAGTCATGTGTGGATATAAGAGTTGGATCTTCTTAAAGAAACTGAACATCAAAGAATTGATGCTTTCAAACTGTGGTGCTGGAGAAGACTCTTCAGAGTTCCTTGGACCGCAAAGAGATCAGACTAGTCAATCCTAAAGGAAATCAGCCCTGAATCCTCATTGGAAGGACTGATGCTGAAGCTCCAATATTTTGGCTGCCTGATGCAAAGAACTGACTCATTGGAAAAGACCCAATACTGGGAAAGATTGAAGGCAGGAGAAGCAGGTGACAGAGGATGAGATAGTTGGATGTCATCATTGACTCCATGGACATGAGTTTGAGCAAACTCAGGGAGAGAGTGAAGGACAGGGAAGCCTGGCGTGCTGCAGTCCATGGAGTCACAAAGAGTTGGACAGGACTGAGCGACTGAACAGCAACTGTGGTAAAGAGTGTGCCTGTAATGCAGGACATGCAGTTTTGATCCCTAAGCTGGGAAGATCCTCTGCAGAAAGAAATGGCTACCCATTCCAGTATTCTTGCCTGGGAAATTCCATGGACAGAGCAGCCTGGCAGGCTATAGTCCATGCGGTTGCAGCAGAGTCAGACGCAACTTAGAGACTAACCAACAAAACAACAGTAATCAAACTTGTGATATTGGCATTAAGGGTACACAAACAAACCAATGAAACAGAACAGGGAGTCCAGAAATGCATATGTAAGAACCATCCATTTTTATCAAATATGTCAAGATAAGTAAAGAGTGGAAGGACAGTGTTTTTAGCAAACAGATGATGAGTCAATTGAATATCCATACAGAGAGGTAAATCTCTATAACTTCTAGAAGAAAACAGTATAAAATTATCATGACCTTGTGGGAAGTAAAGGTTTCTTAGGATATATAAAGTTGATCCCTAGAATAAAGCTGACTCATCATTTTTAGTTTTGGAGGGAAATTGTTTTTTTTTTTTTTAAGTGCAAAGGCAAGCCACAAACTGAGAAAAATATTTACAAAACAATGATCTGATGTCTTGTATCTAGAATACAAGAACATACAACTCAAGACAAAATAAAACATTATAAATGGGCTAAAAATGAACAAACATTTCACTGAAGAAGATACAAAAATGACAAATAAGCACATGAAAAGATACTTAACATTCCATATCAATAAGGAAATGAAAACTAAAATCTCAATGAAATACTATTACCCATCCACTGCAAAGGTGTCATATCTTAGAAACAATAGCTTGATGCAATGTCATAAAGCTTTTCTTCTATGCTTTCTTCTCTAGTTTTATATTTTTCAGTTCAAATTTAGTTCTATGATACATATTGAGCCTATATATCTATATCTATAGAGAGATATCTGTTGGTTGCATTGAGTATTCATTGCTTGCTGCTGCTACTAAGTCGCTTCAGTCGTGTCCGACTCTGTGCTACCCCATAGATGGCAGCCCACCAGGCTCCCCGTCCCTGGGATTCTCCAGGCAAGAACACTGGAGTGGGTTGCCATTTCCTTCTCCAATGCAGGAAAGTGAAAAGTGAAAGTGAAGTCGCTCAGTCATGTCTGACTCCTAGCGACCCCATGGACTGCAGCCTACCAGGCTCCTCCGTCCATGGGATTTTCCAGGCAAGAGTGCTGGAGTGGGGTGCCATTGCCTTCTCTGATTCATTGCTTAGGGTGGGCTTTTTTAGCTGCAGTGAGCAGGGGGTCCTCTTCATTGCAGTGCACAGGCTTCTCATTGTAGTAGCTTCTCTTGTGGATCACAGGCTCTAGGTGCTCAGGGCTCTAAATAATTTTTAAAATCAGTTTATCATTTACTACAAAAATAGTTTTCTGGGATTTTGGTTGTTGGTTTGAGTCTGTAAATCAATTTGGGGAGAATTTACATATTAAAATATCGAATTCTCCAACTTCTGTTCAATGTATGTTTCTCCATTTATTTAGGCTTTCTTTAATTACTTTCTGTAAAATTTTGTAGTTTTTGTACAGGTCTAGCACATCTTTTGTCTGATTTATCCCTAGTTTTTTCCTACCCTTACTGGGTTTACAGGGCATCATCAATCTAGACATCTACACTCAGTTTTTTTGGGGGTCCATTCTGTTTCTGTGGAGTGGCCACAGAGGGAACATGACCACTCCCTTCAGACAAAACACTCAAAAGAGTATCACCCTTCTGATTCAAGTAGAAAAATGTTGAGGAAGGTTTCCAACTGGCCAGCTGGTTTCTGACTGCACCTCTGACTTTATATGTTTGTAGTGCTTTTGGCAGTAAAACAGAAGATATCTTCATAATAGTGGCTTAAAAATGCAAGTTATTACATATGTAATGGATAAACAAGATCCTACTGTATAGCACAGGGAACTATATTCAGTAGCTTATAATAAGCCATGACAGAAAAGAATTTTTTAAAAGTAGTGACTAAAACAATCAGATGATCATGAATTTTCCCAGTACAAAACCAAGGGAACATAGTCAATAGCCAGCCAAGTGATTCAAAATCCCAACCTCTCTCTATTTTTCTGTCCCAATACCTTCAAAGTTGGCTCATGTCCTCATCACTTGTTGGTTACAGAATTGTTGTTGCATCTCCAGGTATTACAACCGAATTTCATATTGGATTTTAGTAGTTTGGTTTTTTTTTCTTCTTTCCCTTAACAAATTAAAAAAAAAAGTCACATTGGTTTATTGACCATTAGGATTGATTTTCCATTTCTAAGGGAAGATGAGCAGCAGCCCCTTTCTGACAAAAATTATCTTTGTACAGAAAACCATTTCACAGAGTATTCCATTCCAAAGATAGAATTATGTTTTTATTCTCTTTATTTGGACCCCATGGAAGATATCACTGCTAAATCTGAAGTATTCTCCGTGGTGCAGCATAGGAAGAAAATTGGCTCACAACAGAAGCAGAAAAGAGAAGCAAAGAGCAATAATACGGATTGTCACCTCCAGGTTTTACGCTGTCACAAGGGGACATCTTTAGCATTCCACGCTGCTTCAGAGACAAAACACAAGAAGATAAAACATGGTGGAAAGCATCTGCCCTACCAACTCTTTCCTATGCATCTGATTCTTAAGCCTTTAAGCAAAATTATACACTGAGCATGTGACCTCTAACCAGAGAAGGAAGCTCTTACCCATGTTTTCTCAGAATCCTGCTACTATGAAATGGCTCAGTTTGGGTTCTTTTCTGAGAGTAGGCTCTAATATGCCAGATTTCTTTCTTTTATACACAGTGAGCATAACCACAGGGAGACAAGAAATAATCCACAATTTTCATGTTAACTTCAAATGTCTTGCTTTATGGCCTTGGTAGTAAGCCAAGCCACTCCAAAATTTCCTATTATTAGAATTTCTCTATGTCACCTACACTTCACTGCTTATTACTGTTCCCCTTTAAAGAGGGGCTTTCCTAATAAAGAGGCTGTGTTTCTGGGTACCCCCTTACATGGGAATCAATAGCCTGATAAAAGTGTAATGCACTCAGCAGGGCATAAAGCCACTGCTCCCATGAGCACCCAGTGGTGCGATGAACGATATACGAATTTCATATTGGAAAGAGAACAAATAGGCAAAAGGAATAAGCCAACATAGTCTGTTCTTTCTCACTGAGGAAGCAACATTTTTCACAGAATTACTATTTAGCAAATAAACATCTCATTGAGCAGAAAAGGACTGCATGACTACTTTTAGCTCACAGGAGACTGGGATAAAGATTAGTTCACCTTTTCCAAATTCTGTGATAGAGTCAGGAAGAGAAGAATGGATTATGTTTGAGTACTAGAACCAAATCACAATGTCTGCCATACTGATCAATACTGTGCCACAGAACAGAAACTTGTTCTCCAGGCATAGTTTTCCAGCCTGGGTTATGAGCCTATGTCTATAGTTAGGGGACTGGTAATCTATTTTCATAATAAAAAGGTCAGGGCATGACTAGATTAATAGAAAACAATGGTATCAAAGACTCACAGAGTTAAGGCAAATCTCTGGAAATTTTCTCCTAGAATCATGGCAATTGCATTGAATTCTCAAGAGTATTCCCCTTAATTTAAATTAGATTAGAGGCAGAGGTTATTTTAGAATGACACATCTTATCCACTGATAAGGCCTAGTGGCCTTCTCTTTAGAGAAGAAGCACTGTGTATGGAAAAATTAAGAGCATGAGTCTGAAGCCAGCGACCTGTGTTAAAATTCTAGCATATCTGTTAACTGGATTTGTCATAGTCAGGAAATTACTGAACTCTTGGAGGCCTCAGTTTCCACATCTACACAATGTAGATAGTTACACTCAACATCCACAGTATATGGAGGAGAGTAAACGGGATAATTTATATAGAGCACCTAGTTTCTTAAAAATGTCCATTTTCTTCCTTCACCTTTTTCCTCTATTTTTCCCTTTTATTTATTCTGGTGAGTTTAAAGCATCTTCCTCAGCTCCTGAGCTCTTGTGCTCTTCCACAAATTTGGTCCAGATTTTCAAAAGTTTGCATAATATTTGTGAAAGAGCCATGAAAGCGTACAGGTCTCACCAAATGACCCTAACTTTCTCAGGTCTGAGCAAGATACAGTGTTGGAAAACCCTTCTCAGCCTGGCTCTGTTTAGGATATAAAAGTCTTCACGATTCTGAAAGTGATTGGCACACAGTATAGGTTAACTCCTTTGTAATTTCTGAAAAGTCTTATAGTCAAGTCACACATTTTATACACCCTCATATTAATGTGTCTCTCTCTTTTCTAGCATTCACAGCAATCCTAGTTTTGGATCTGTGTAGCCATTTTTAAATTCAGATCTGCCTCTCTGAAGGAAGGGACAGTGTTTCCTTCTGCTTCCTACTATACCCTAAGTGCCTAGGCAAGTTCTGGGAGATGGTGAGGGACAGGGAAGCCTGGCTTGCTGCAGTCCATCAGGTTGCAAAAAGTCAGACATGGCTGAGTCTTGTTGTTGAAAACAACAAGTGCCTGGGCCAGACACAAATGATGGAGAATATTCCAGAAGCAATCAAGTACCTTTTCTGATTTTTCCCTAAAATACATCATCACTCTTATCCTTCCCACAATTTGATTTATCAACACTTAATTGGATTCTAGGACTTAGAAAGCAGCCTTTGTGTCCAAGATATCAGAAGTGTCTCTGCCACTACCAACTTAAGGTTTTCTTTCCAATTATTCACTCCCTAATGTATTCACTCACTTGCTGAAATAATCTTAAAGAAAAAATATTCCATGCAGCCCTCATTTTTATTTTCATAAATGTCAGGATCGAGTCACAAAAAGCGGGAATGGGGTGAAAGGCTCTCAACAGGCTTTCCCACTGAGGCTGATGGACTCGAGTACACTCTGCAGCTGAACGGACATTTCCTGCTCCGCAGTCACAGCAGCGTGGTAATGCAAACTCATGATGACGTGTTGGGGCCTTGGATTCAAAGTATACTCCTCATAAGAGCTGTGCTAGGACGTTTCTGCACTGTCTACCACCTCCCATTTGGAAACCCATTTGACTTTTTCCATTAGTGTTTTTCTTCTTTTTGAAGTGTTGTAATTCAGCCTCAGTGTGTGGTCTGGCTTCATTCTCAACGAGAGCAGAGACTTGAAGAACTGAGCCAAACTGTGGTGGGCCAATGATAAAAATTGCTTCCATTTTCCACTTTAACAACAATTGTTTTTACTTTAACAACTCTAAGGCTGGAACTTTCTTAGTGGGAGGAGAGCGGAATTTGGGATATCCATAAATAAAAAATAGCTAAAAGTAAAGACATAAATCTATAGGAAGTGGCACACAAGGGGAAAAATGATCATATAGCACTAATATTACTTGTAAATCCTGATATAATTTTTTGAGAAACTGCTTCTATGTGATTTGTCAGGAGTCATCAAATTGGTATGTGCTACAATTTTGCCACCACAAACCCACTTTCTCTGCTTTGTGGGGCACTATTCTTTAAGATTCTAATTTGGGCTTGAATTAATGTCTTTCCATAGTCAGTCCATTCTTGAACCTGAACCAATTCCCTGACCATGAATACAGCACTTTTTGAATAAATTGATGGGGGAAATGCCCACATTTAAGACCTAGTGCTATATTCATGGCCTTTCTGGTTACCCATAATCACATGATTACAGAAGAGAAATCTATTGTAGAAAGTGGAGTGTGCTGCTTCTCTCACCATGTTGAAGTGTATGTTCACAGTATAAGTTTGGTAATAATTTTTGTAGTAGATGCAGGAACAAACATGCAGTTATGAACTGAAATTCCACATAATACTCTAAAATTAGTGTTGAAATGTTAGACAAGCATTTCTTTTCACTGCCTCAATTTTTAAGATCTGCTAAATGAGAAAATGATTTCTGTCTCCACCTATGTCAAATAATTAAAGAGTTATTGTCTATAATGTGTTCTAAAGTCATTTGGCCCCCAGATGCATGGCTTTTTACAATAAAATTAGACATAAATAGTCAACTTTATTAATTTTTTTTACCATGTAGCTCAGTATTTGATATAGGCTGAATTCAAAAATTTTAAAACACTACCATTTATCCTGTCATTTTGTAAGAAAAATTTGCCCACAACTCACATTCACCCTATTTTTATTAATTATATTCACATATTCTGAGGTTGTGCCTTTTTCCTGTATGGTTGATCTACTACTCTGTCCCTCAGGATCTTCTGCTTTAATTCACTCTGAATTTAATTTGATTCACTTTAATTCACTCTGAATTACTATCTTTGATTTAATCATAATTTGTAGGTGTTTATTTCATTTGTTCATTTCTTCATATGTTTATTCAACTCACATTTATTAACCATAATGTATTGCAAGGCTTGGGGATATACCAAAAATAAGAAACTCAAAGTCTCTGCCTTTGAGTAGTTTACATTTGGGGTGAGAACAGATAAAGTTAAGAAGAAAAACAAAAGAAAATACTTGATAGGGAGTGATGAGATGGATTATGACCTCCCTAAGAAGGTAACATTTGTGAAAATTAGGCGCTGTAATGACCTGGGGAGAAGCATTTCCAGGCCAAGAGAAGAGTAAGATTAAAGGCTGAGAAGGAGTATATGCATGTCCGTCCCAAACACTGCTCTATTTGAAATGGATAACCAGCAAGGACCTACTGTATAGCACAGGGAACTCTGCTCAATGTCATGTGGCAGCCTGGATGGGAGGAGAGTGTAGGGGGGAATGGACGTGTGTGTGTATATTTCTATATATATGTATATGTATATATACATGGCTGAGCCCTTTTGTTGTGCACCTGAACTATTAACCGGCTATATTCCAGTATGAAAAAAAAAAAAAAAAAAAGCTGAGAAGAAGCAATAGGAGAGATGTAAAGACAGAAATGTCTGAGAGCAAGGCAAGGCCTAGATCCTATACAGCCTGTAAAAATAATGGAGAGTTAGGATTTTAGGCAGACGGTGAGTGGATTGGAAGATTTTAATAAAGGAAAATACTGTGGTGTATCCATAACATAATGGCCTATCTGTTTCTTTGAAAGAATCAGGAAAAAGCAATTAATGAGTATGTATTAAAGGTTTTCTTTATACAAGACATTAGGCTCATCTTTTGAGGAAATAAAGTGTGTAATTAGAAATCTGGCCTCTAGAATCTTACTGAGTCTTCAAGCAGATGAATCATACACAGATAAAGGAGGTGGGAAGAGGAGTTAGGGACACGTGGTCAAAAGGCACAAACTTCAGTATGCAATGTACAACTTTATGATAGTTGACACTTCTGTATGAAAGTGATATGTATTAAAGTTGTTAAGAGAATATGAGTTTTCATTACAAGGAAAAAATATTTGGGGCTTTTTTTGTATCTATGTGAGATGATGGATGGTCATTAAACTTAATGTGATAATCATTTCTTGATATATATATGTCAAATTATTACGCTGTATATCCTAAACTTGTGTAGGACTATATGTCAATCACATTTTGGAAACGGCAAAAATGCCTTACATCAGGAGACCACACATGCCAAATTAATGATATGGAATGAAGACCCGTATTTCCTCTCCTTAAAGAGCTGATACCTTCTTGGGAGGCTATAATGGTCACAGGTAGAGCAAATTACGACAGCATAAGGTTACACCATTCTATCTGTAAAGTATTTGAAAATAGGCACACCAATGAGGGATGTTTATTGGAGAAAGAAGGCTTGATTGGGGCCATGAACAGTAAGCAGAAATCAGAGAGAGAGAGAGAGAGGGAGAGAAAGAAGACGTAATGGAATATGTGGAAATCGCAGGGGCAACGAGGATTCTGGACCAGCAGATAGGACAGATGGGTGTTCTTAAGAGCTACCAGACATAGGAGTGGATAGGCAGAGAACAATTTCTGCCTTCAAAACCAAGCAGATATTTTAAAATTTATTGTTGACAATGTTGTCACAATTTTTGTTTAGAGGAGCAATGAAAGTGATATTAAGGAAGACTAGAGTGGTAGTAGTTTGAGAAAAGGTTTAATAAAATGAAAGAAAGTTTGAGGCAAAGCAGCATGAAGTTTATATTTTAGATATACAGAATCAGGAGCCCTAAAAGTGTAAAGTTGTTTTGTTTGTTTTTTTTTTTCAGGTTTTTATGGCCTATGAGGATCAAGGAAGGGAAGAGAAAGAAAGATGTGCATAGGAAGGTGAAACCAAAGAAAGACAAGGCAAGTTTATACAGCTTAATTTAGGGTGATAGCAGTACACTCAGCCAAACGGGAATGGTTTAAATATAAAATTCTTCAAGAGATGGGAATACCAGACCACCTGATCTGCCTCTTGAGAAATTTGTATGCAGGTCAGGAAGCAACAGTTAGAACTGGACATGGAACAACAGACTGGTTCCAAATAGGAAAAGGAGTACATCAAGGCTGTATATTGTTACCCTGCTTATTTAACTTATATGCAGAGTACATCATGAGAAACGCTGGGCTGGAAGAAGCACAAGCTGGCATCAAGATTGCCGGGAGAAATATCAATAACCTCAGATATGCAGATGACACCACCCTTATGGCAGAAAGTGAAGAGGAACTCAAAAGCCTTTTGATGAAAGTGAAAGAGAAAAGTGAAAAAGTTGGCTTAAAGCTCCACATTCAGAAAACGAAGATCATGGCATCCGGTCCCACAACTTCATGGGAAATAGATGGGGAAACAGTGTCAGACTTTATTTTTCTGGGCTCCAAAATCACTGCAGATGGTGATCGCAGCCATGAAATTCAAAGACGCTTACTCCTTGGAAGGAAAGTTATGACCAACCTAGATAGCATGTTCAAAAGCAGAGACATTACTTTGCCAACAAAGACCCGTCTAGTCAAGGCTATGGTTTTTCCTGTGGTCATATATGGATGTGAGAGTTGGACTGTGAAGAAGGCTGAGCACTGAAGAAGTGATGCTTTTGAACTGTGGTGTTGGAGAAGACTCTTGAGAGTCCCTTGGACTGCAAGGAGATCCAACCAGTCCGTTCTGAAGGAGATCAGCCCTGGGATTTCTTTGGAAGGAATGATGCTAAAGCTGAAACTCCAGTACTTTGGTCACTTCATGCGAAGAGTTGACTCATTGGAAAAGACTCTGATGCTGGGAGGGATTGCGGGCAGGAGGAGAAGGGGACGACAGAGGATGAGATGGCTGGATGGCATCACTGACTCGATGGACAGGAGTCTCAGTGAACTCCGGGAGTTGGTGATGGACAGGGAGGCCTGGCGTGCTGCGATTCATGGGGTGGCAAAGAGTCGGACACAACTGAGCGACTGACCTGATCTGATCTGATAATAAAATATATAGAATTTCTGTACACTATGCATAAAGATATATTTACATTTTTACTGAAATGTCACCCACATAAAGTACACACATTTGACATGCACAGCTAGATGAATATTTTTCAAAGGTAATCTATGTAAGTAACAACAAGAAGAAAAAAACACAACATATAGAGAATCCAAAAAGCCTCACTAACAGTCTGTCCATTAAAATATCCCTAAATATTAACCATTAGGAATTGGGGGCAGGAGGAGAAGGGGACGACAGAGGATGAGATGGCTGGATGGCATCACCGACTTGATGGACGTGAGTCTGAGTGAACACCGGGAGTTGGTGATGGACAGTGAGGCCTGGGGTGCTGTGATTCATGGGGTTGCAAAGAATGGGACACGACTGAGTGACTGAACTGAACTGATTTGGTTTGCCAGTTTTGAGCTTTAAACAATAGAGTTACACTACACAAGTATTCTTTTACGTCTGGATCTTGGCTCATCTATCAGTAAGAGTCATCTAGTTGCTGCATACAGTTTTATTATTTCTGTCTAATATCCCATCATATAAATATACAAAAATTATTGTGGATGAAGATTTGTGTCCAGTTTCTATTGTGACTAACAGTGTGGTAAATATTCCAAAACCTGCTTTTAGGTGTACAGTGGTTTGCGTTTCTCTTGATTACACAGCTAGGAGTGAAACTGCTGGGTCATAAAGTATGCAAACATTAAGCTCTGTGGATATTTTAAGTTTTCCAAAATAGTTGTAAAAATTTTCATTACCACTCACAGTGTACAGGAGTTCAGGGATCCATATATTCACCAAAACTTGGTCTTGTCTTGTGATTTTAATTTTTATTTCTCTGATCACTAACAAGTTTGAGCAAATTTAGATACATTTATTGGACAGCTGGAAATTATCTTGTTCAGAATTCCTATTCACGTCTATGGCCACTAGAATAAAACTGACTACCTTTTTCTTCTGGAGTAGGAAATGGCAACCCACTCCAGTATTCTTGCCTGGAAAAATCCATGGACAGTGGAGTATGGTGGGCCACAGTCCTTGGGGTTGGAGAGTCGAACATGATGAGCACGCGCATGAACACACATACACATACACCCTTTTCTTAAGTATTCTTAGGTATTTAAAAATAAATTCTGGAGACATGCTTTTTACCAAATATATGTATTGCCAATGTCTTCTCAAACTCTGTGACTTGTCTTTTTCACTCATTTAGAGGTATGCTTTTGATCAACAGAATTTCTTTTAATTTTAATAAAGTACATCAATACTTTTCTTTCTGGATAGATTTTTTATGACTTAAAAAATTATTTTTAGGAAGACTGTGAGAAATATTTTCTACCAAATGAACATATTGATATTTATTGATCTTGTATGGTCTTATGTTTTTTACTTTTTACATTTTTATCTGGTCTTCCCTGGTGGCTCAGTGATAAAAGAATCTGCTTGCAATGCAGGAGATGTAGGTTTGATCTCTGGGTTGGGAAAATCCCCTGGAAAAGGAAAAGGCAAGCCACTCCAGATTCTGGCCTAGGAAATCCAATGGACAGAGACAACTGGCGGGCTTCAGCCCCTGGGGGTCGCAAAGAGTTGGACGTAACTTGGCAACCAAACAACAAACAAAAACAAAACAAAACATAAAACAACAACAAAAACTCATAGGTCTACAATTTATTGTGACTGAATTCTGTAAATGAAGTATGAGGTAGGAATAAATTAAAACTTAATAAATTAAATTTTTCATAAAAATTAAACTGATCTACTACTACTAACTGCAAAGATCATTTCCTTACTGAATTTTAACAGCATTTTGGTCATAAATCAGATGAGTATATATGAATGGGTCTGCTTCTAGACTCTCTATTCTGTTCATTGGTCAAATTATGTATTTGTGTACCAGAGATTTCACATACTTTTCAGTATGGTAGTTTTATAAAATAACTGGTATTTGGTAATATAAATCTTCCAAACTTGTTCTTCAAGATTATCATGATTATTCTTGATGGTCTGCATACTTATATAAATTTAAATTGTTAATTTTTTTTAAAGTTGGGATTTTAACCGAAATTATGTTGAAACTGCAGATAAATTTAGAAAGAATTAGCATCTTAGTAATGCTGAATCCACCAGTCTTTGACCATAGTCTTTTTATGCATTTATTTTGGTTTACTTTGATTTCTCTTACACTATTTTGTAGATTTCGGTACCATCATTTCATGGCAAATAGAAGGGGAAAAAATGGAAACGGTGAGAGACTTTATTTTGGGGGGCTCCAAAATCACAGCAGATGGTGACTGCAGCCGTGAATTAAAAGATGCTTCCTCCTTGGAAGAAAAGCTATGACAAACCTAGACAGCATATTAAAAAGCAGAGACATTACCTTGCCAGCAAAGATCCGTCTAGTCAAAGTCATGGTTTTTCCAGTAGTCATGTATGGATATGAGAGTTGGACTATAAAGAAAGCTGAGTGCCAAAGAATTTATGCTTTTGAACTGTGGTGTTGGAGAAGACTCTTGAGAATCCCTTGGACTGCAAGGAGATCCAACCAGTCCATCCTAAATGAAATCTGTCCTGAATATTCATTGGAAGAACTGATGCTGACGCTAAAACTCCAATACTTTGGCCATCTGATGGGAAGAGCTGACTCATTTAAAAAGACCCTGACGCTGGGAAAGATTGAAGGCGGGAAGAGAAGGGGATAACAGAGGATGAGACAGTTGGATGGCATCACCGACTTGATGGACATGAGTTTGAGTAAGCTCCAGGAGTTGGTGATGGACAGGGAGGCCTGGTGTGCTGCAGTCCATGAGATTGCAAAGAGTCAGACACGGCTGAGTGATTGAACTGAACTGAATTGATTTTGTAGATTTTGGTTTCAAAGTATTACAGTTTTCATTAGATCTATTTATCCAGGAAGAACTAGCCTATTTTTAGTTTGTTCTTACTCCTTATATGCAATGTTTGCAGGAATTTCAGTGGAAAAGACTTGAGTAAATGGGATCATTCTTACTTGGGGGTCTAACACTGCTTTTTGTCTCTCTATCACCACTAGATTCTCAAAATCTCTGCTGCATTTTTTAACTTCTGAGCAGAATCTCAGTGTTCTCCATAGATCAAAATCAGTAAATGCTTAGAGTAGAAATTATATGTAGATTGTCAGAGGTCTCCTGATTTTCACCCCTCAAATTATGGCTCTTCTGTAATCCTAAAGTCCAATTTGTTGTCTTTCTGCAACTTCTAGGCTGCTGATTTGTGATTAGTTTCTATTTTCAGGGCTATGTATTGGCAGCCAAAGTGAAAAAGTGGAGACAAATGTAGTGTTCACTTTAAAGAATTTCCTTTCTCTTTAGGAATTTGGCTCCTTATTTTCTTGTTGCCTTAGTTATTGGAGAACAGTTTTTCTCACTGAACCATACAGCATGTGGTATCTTAGTTTCCTGACCAGGTATTGAACCCATGCCCTCTGCATTGCAAGTGTAGAGTCTTAACCATTGGACCACCAGGGAAGTCCCAAGAACAATTTAAACAGTTGCTCTTTTATCTTTTATTTCATTTTATTCAGTTCTCACAGTTAATTTCTATGGGAGGTTTTGTATAACATCAACTGCATCACAGTAAGAAACCCTAAGCTATAAAGGTAGGTTTAAATATACAGAATGATTGAGTAAAAAAAAAATCAGATAAAATAAAATACTTTTTTCCATTATTGCACTATTTTAGCTTTCTGTATATTCATTATGATTTTATAATCCTAATACATGGCATATAAAAATCTTCATAATCTGACTCTAAACTACTCCTCCAAAATCATCTCCCACCATATCTCCTAAACCAAGCTGAACATCTCAAGATCTAAAAAATACCTTACACATTTCTCAGCTCATGTGGTAAGCTGGTCAGAGTCATGGGTGGCCAGGGCACTCCAGCTGACAATTATTTCCTCACTTCCCACAGTATGCTATAAAAATATTATATGATACAAACAAACCTGGAAGCAGTGGCCAAGAATACTTCCTTCCACACTCTTCCACATCCCCATATACAATCAATTCTTGTTCCATGAAAGGTTTTCCTTATTATTTAAGATTCTGCACAAGTGAAATCTCCTTTCCACTTGTTTTATTCATTTCTGTAATAACATATTTCTGTAATTTTGTGGCTTTTGATATTATACCAAATGTATGGTTTTTGAAGTTAGAAAAACTAAATTTGAATCCTACATGAGGTCTTGTGGTCTTTGGTAAGTTTTCTCTGGGAGTCAGTTGTCACATCTGCAAAATGAGGGAAATACCACCTACCTCATTATTTTAGAAATACTTATTGAATGCATATTTTATGCTAACCACTGAGCAGGGCATTAGATTAAGAGAGAGAGTGTGTGAATGAATACATAGCAATAGCACGGGAAACAACATATTGTAGACATTTAATTTAAAATTTTACTTTTCATTGTTTCAGTATCAATAGATTGCTAACAGCTGGAAACAGAGTAGGGCTAGTTCATAGAGGTTACAAATTTTACAATATGAATAAATATGAAAAGTGTAATGTTATGTCCTCTAAGCGCTTCTTGACCTATAGGTAGGTTCCAAATAGTCTTTGACATCTTTTACTCATAAGATTCATTACTTTGAGTAAAGAATCATACACATCATATATGTAATAAGTTTGTCTCCCAGTTCATGATTATCTTTATTGCAGTGGCTCATTCATCCAATTCTATAGGTTGTCAAGAATACAGGAGCTAAGTCAGACAGTTAAGGGTTTGGTCCTGGCTTTATTACTTAATAGCTGTTCATTTTATGATTATAGCATGCTTCCTGGTTCATCTGTTAGGTAATCAATCCAGGCTCAAGGTTCTTCATTTATAAAAATTAATATAATAATTTAATATAATAATTGCATATGCCTAGTAGGAGTTTTGTGAGGATGAGAGCAGATGCTACATTTAAAACTACATGATCGCTCAATAACTGCTAGTCAATGTTATTTTCCCAACATTGCACTCTTTCCAAGAGTCCTAATGCATTAGCCAAGGAGTAATTCAATCTTTGCCCTTCTTCTACCCCCATTTTCCACAGTTTTCAGTCCCAGGTGAGGGTGATGGAAAAGGTTTTCTTTCTGAAATATATTTGGGCAAGCCAATTATTCCACATAAATCAAGTACCCCCTTGAGGTTCCTCAGTTTTTAAAAGCATGGGAATGTGGGTAGTCTTGGCTTCACTATCTCTGTCCGGTGTGTAGGATGTCCTGGCAGTCCAACCTCTTGAAATTTGGCCTTGGGGCAAAAGGCTCTGTTCACTTCCTCCTAAGATGGCTTACAGGCCAGGAAAATATTGTAATCAAGTTTCTTCTCTCCAGAAAATCCCTAGAGGTTCCTCCTCTTGGACTTGAGGGCAGACACTCAAATACTGCCTTCCTTGGATGTTTTTCAGTTTAGCATAGGATTAAAATTTTCAAATCATCTGCCTTAATAAATATGTCCAACCATTCTATTCATTCTGTATTTGAACCCAAGGTCAGGGGGCTGTTTATATTTAAGCCTCTTTCCAGAAACCCATATTCTTTTCCTTTGTAACCTTTTGACCTACTTCATTTGGGTATTAGGATCTTCAGTTGCTTGCTGAGTTTTCCGTTTACACATTTAATCTTCTCTTATTTTATGATTTAACATGTTCACTAAGGCACAATAGGGTTTTTAAAATACTGACATGAAAGGTAGATAAAAAATATTTTGGATCGAGAACAAAATATACAGGAAATGGACATGGAAGAGACCCATTTTAAGTTTAGCTGGTAAAAGCATAAGCTCTTTAGGGAAGGGGGGAAAGTGCTTCCAGAGGACAGACCTAGTAAAAGAAGAGACTCCTTTGGCTATGAGTCGCCTTTGTTTTAGTTTAAGCTGTGTTTCTGAGTGCAGTGTGAAAAATGGATGAAAAGTGTTATCAGGACAATTTGTTTTGAAACCCATAGGTCATGAAGTAAAAAAAAATTTAAATATATGGACAGATGCATGACCTGTTTCAAATGAATGCATGACCTTCCAAAGGTTTACCTATACAAAGCATCAGTGCTTCAAAACTCTTCATTCACCTACATCCAGAATTTGGTATTTTCTCAATAAAGACACAGAGAGAAATGGGATATACGCAAAGGATTATTCCAAGTACACAGAAGTGACGCAGAAGTAAGAAAAGTTCAAAAAAGCATTAGAGGTGATGTTTACAAAAGAGAATGTTTCTTTCTTTAACTAAGTGAGACTTGCATTTCTTAGGGGAAAGGAAAAAATCAATCTACTTATGCCAGAGGTATTTTCCTTCCTGCCTTTTATAGGGAACATTCTAATATACTATTTCAATCACCTTCACAGATGCTGGTCCTAAAGGTTAATACAGTGAGAACTGTATTCCTTAACGTGTGGTCAGCACCTTCTAGAAATAAGGATTTATGAAGGGTCATGGATGGACATACACCTTATCTGGGCTTCCCAGGTGGAGCTGGTAGTAAAGAACTTGCCTGCCAATGTAGGAGACATAACAGATGCAGGTTCTATCCCTGGGTCAGGAAGATCCCCTGGCGGAGGGCATGGCAACCCACCCCAGTATTCTTGCCTAAAGAATTCCCATGGACAGAGGAGCCTGTAGGGCTATAGTCCATAGGGTCGCAAAGAATTGAACACACGACTGAAGCAGCTTAGCATGCATGTGAAGCTGCACCAGCTCTACCTGCATCACTCTACTTCCTCTGTACTTCCATTCATTCTTTCAGTGATCATATCTGGCAAGAGCTCTATCATGTATTCCATTCTTACAAAATATGTGAGAAGGATTGGTTAATTAAATGAGACTGATCCATATTCAGGGGCAGTAGTTGATCAAGATACATCTGTCAGAAACTTTAGATCCAACTTTGCCTCCCATATGACCCACACCTTCTACCATCTCTTTTTTTCTCTAATGTGTACAAAGAAAGGCCTGATTTGTCACATGGGAAGGTTAATGAATCCTTCTTCTAAAATGTTCTTATGCGAGGTTTTATATCCTCTGAAGTTTGATATTTCCTGAATTTTCATTAATTCTAATAGCTAAGAAATTATCACCTAGTGAAATTTGAAAAATCAAAGTAGGCATTTGCCTCTTTTAAATACAAGCTTTAAAACACTTATGGACCCTGGCAAGCTAATTGGCTTTTCTATATGCCCCTTCTTATAGAACAGCAGCCACCAACTACTAGGAAGACTTCCAGAAGAATTTCATCAAATGATGAGCAGATTATTCAGGTATCTATAATGATATATTCAGACTCAAGTACGTAGGCACTTTCTTGGAATGATTGTAATGGAAGAGTAATTTAAAACTGACAGCAGTTTTATAATTTGCAATAAGAGTACCACAGTATTATGTTGACTAGTTAATGGTACTTTATATTTTCATTGTGTGTGTGCGTGTGTGTGTGCTCATTCACTCAATCATGTCACACTCTTTGGGATCCCAGGGACTGTAGCCTGCCAGGCTCCTCTGTCCATGGAATTTTCCAAGCAAGAGTACTGGAATGGGTTGCCATGCCCTCCTCCATGGTATCTTCCCAACCCACAGACTGAACCTGTGTCTCTTGTGTCTTCTGCATTGGCAGGAGGCTTCTTTAGGATTGGCCAACTGGGAAGCCCAGTATTTTGACTGAAAAATTTATGAATGTGTTAGTTAAACATATAACAAATGTCACTAGTACTGAAACATTTTTCTGTTAACCATGCTATGACAGATCACATCATTTTACTTTGATCCTGTTAAAGAAAACTAAGCTCAGAATTTTACTGCTTGGCCTCACATTGTTTATTGTTGTCAATAACTGAAGTAAAGAAGAAAATTTTTGTCATTCTGAGCTTCATTTGGTACAAATATTTTGAACATAAAGACATAGCTAGACAATGAAATCCATTCATACTGGCTTGTTTGCTATCAAACCTTTCCTGTGTTAATATTAGTAAAATACATAATAATTTCAATGTGAAGTCACTATAGCATTCTTTTAAAAATATGATTCCAACATTTAATAACAAAACCTATTTTGTATTTATTTATTTTATTTTATTTTTATTTTTAAACCTGAAACACTGTATTAGTTTTGCCAAACATCAAAATGAATCAAGCTAAAAGAAAGAAAAATCCTTGCATTAGCTACAAGTTCAATGCCAAAAATACATTAAATGATAGGTGCTTCCTTAAGTGAATATCATGAACTAATACAAAATAATTGACCTTTTCAGATGTTAGTTTTGTTCATTATTCATAAATTCATAAACAGTGTTAAATAGGTTAACAGTTTGTTCTGTAGCCTTCCTCTGGTCTCAGGACACCTAATCTTTGGACAATTCTGCTTTTAACTCAATTAACTATTAGCAGATTATCTATACTGAATCTAAGATAAATGGAAATTAGTTAGGCCAAGAGCTACCAAGCGCTTGTTACCAATAATATGTGGAAGCTACTGATGATGGACACAGATGCTCCAGAGAATAGGAAGAAATAGAAGCGTCACATACTTCTGAAGGGGCTGAGTGGCTAAGCAGGTATAAAGCATGACAGGTCCCCGAAGGATGGCTTAGTTTCATCTTTCATGAACAACACAAACTGCATGCACAACACAAATGTGAAATATTAGGAAACTGAAAACTGTGCCTGGGAGTGCTATGCTATTGCTTTCATGCTATATTTTTTCTTGTAATATGTCCCTTCTTAAAGCTAAACACCTATATGTGAACCGTGAACTTCCAGATGTTCAAGCTGGTTTTAGAAAAGGCAGAGGAACCAGAGATCAAATTGCCAACATCCGCTGGATCATCGAAAAAGCAAGAGAGTTCCAGAAAAACATCTATTTCTGCTTTATTGACTATGCCAAAGCCTTTGACTGTGTGGATCACAATAAAGTGTGGAAGATTCTGAAAGAGATGGGAATACCAGACCACCTGACCTGCCTCTTGAGAAATTTGTATGCAGGTCAGGAAGCAACAGTTGGAACTGGACATGGAACAACAGACTGGTTCCAAATAGGAAAAGGAGTACATCAAGGCTGTATATTGTCACCCTGCTTATTTAACTTATATGCAGAGTACATCATGAGAAACGCTGGGCTGGAAGAAGCACAAGCTGGAATCAAGATTGCTGGGAGAAATATCAATAACCTCAGATATGCAGATGACACCACCCTTATGGCAGAAAGTGAAGAAGAACTAAAGAGCCTGTTGATGAAGGTGAAAGAGGAGAGTGAAAAAGTTGGCTTAAAGCTCAACATTCAGAAAACGAAGATCATGGCATCTGGTCCCATCACTTCATGGCAAATAGATGGGGAAACAGTGGAAACAGTGTCAGACTTTATTTTGGGGGGCTCCAAAATCACTGCAGATGGTGACTGCAGCCATGAAATTAAAAGATGCTTACTCCTTGGAAGGAAAGTTATGACCAACCTAGATAGCATGTTCAAAAGCAGAGACATTACTTTGCCAACAAAGGCCCGTCTAGTCAAGGCTATGGTTTTTCCTGTGGTCATGTATGGATGTGAGAGTTGGACTGTGAAGAAAGCTGAGCGCCGAAGAATTGATGCTTTTGAACTGTGGTGTTGGAGAAGACTCTTGAGAGTCCCTTGGACTGCAAGGAGATCCAACCAGTCCGTTCTGAAGGAGATCAGTCCTGCGTGTTCTTTGGAAGGACTGATGCTAAAGCTGAAACTCCAATACTTTGGCCATCTCATGTGAAGAGTTGACTCATTGGAAAAGACTCTGATGCTGGGAGGGATTGGGGGCACGAGGAAAGGCGACGACAGAGGATGAGATGGCTGGATGGCATCACTGACTCGATGGACGTGAGTCTGAGTGAACTCCGGGAGTTGGTGATGGACAGGGAGGCCTGGTGTGCTGCGATTCATGGGGTCGCAAAGAGTCAGACACGAGTGAGTGACTGAACTGAACTGAACTTGGTGTTGGGTGAAGTTGACTGTATATCTTGACTCTGTTTGCCAATCCAAATCCACGACTAATCTGAGAACAGTATACGGTGTTTAAATCACTACTAATAGCACTCCTATATCTTTCCCTCAGATAGGTTTGGGTTCATCTTTTTAAATGAAAGTTTGGTTTTTTGGGCTATGGTGTGGCCCAAGCATCCTCTAAAAGCTAGAGAAAAAAAAGCTTCTATGGAGAATTTTAGGTAATATTATCCCATATTGGTAAAAGCTTCATATAGGCACTTACTGGAATTATAGAAGGAGCCTAAGAAGAAAATGTGAACTTGAGCCCTCTGTGGAAAGAACCTGAAAGCAAGGAAGATCTGAACAAGTTCAAACATATATAATATAAGATGCTCCAATACTTACATGGAGTTCATCAAAAGTTGTTATTATTTAGTCACTTAATCACGCCACTCTTTGTGACTCCCTGGACTGTATCCCACCAGGCTCGTCTGTTCATGGGATTTTTCAGGCAATAATACTGGAGTTGGTTGCCATTTCCTCCTCCAGGGGGTCTTTCCAACCCAGGGATTCAACTTAAATATTCTGCGTTGGCAAGCGGACTCTTTACCACTGAGCCACCAGAGAAGCCCTTATCAAGAGTGGACTTAGACAAAGAACTGAGACAGAGCAAGATCAAGTTCTGTTTCAGCTAAGTCTCTTAGTTTAACAAGCCAGGCCTTTCTTAAGAATGGTCTAATGGACCTGCAGCTAAGAGGCCTTTAAAGAGAGGCTTTCATAGTTTATGCCTTCTTGGAATTATCTCTTACCAAAGAGCCTGGATATTTTAATCATAAAACCAAACTGCTAAGATCAATTGTTTTCAAGTAACAAAAGACTTTAATGCAATTTTTATAGTGCAATGGCTCTCATATGTTAGTACAGGCTAATGTTTTTTTATTATAAGGCATAATTGGTCTCTGAAATTAATAAATATGTAATTTGGAGTATTTTCTATCTTTTGAATATATGAAATAAATGATCTCTTTTAGTAAACTTAACATTTTACATCTTCTGGGTGATCAAAGAGCACAGAAATATTTTCTTGAAAGCACAGACTTAAGAACCATGAATTCCAGTACATTTTTGCAACTTTTTAAACTGAAATGGGAATCTCTTTTTCCAGTTTCTTTCTTTCAACTCATGACCCAACTAAATTTAACGAATAATTACTGAATGGCAATGATGTGCTCTATACTCTGCTCATAGGAGTATTATCAACAGTAACAGCAAAATTCCTGGTTTCCATCAGGGACTTAAAATTTTGTTAGAGAGAAAACATAAGTACAAGTTAAACAGACAACAGTATAAACCGTTTATGCCAAAACGGAGTCCAAATAAACACAGACAATACACTATTACTTCAGATAATACTAAAGAATTTTTTTGCAGAACAACTGAGGTGCCACAAGACAGAAAGGAGATAGAAAAAAGATTTTAAAAAGAAAAAAAAATTATATATAACTTAGTAAACTTTGCAACAATCACTGAATAGATTCTGCTAAGCACTGGCAAGAGTTAATTTAAAAAGCAATGTGACATCTCTACTCTGCTGAGTGATATCTTCAGAGCAGAACCTGATATTTATGTTTGTAACTTGTCTTTGTGCTTCACAAGTGCCACACTCAATGCTTATTAGCACACTGAGTATATAACTCTTATACAGTTATCCCTTCATATCTGCAGGGGGTTGGCTTCAGGACAACCCCCTGCCACTACCCTACATATGCCAAAATCTATAGATGCTCAAGTTCCTTATATAAAATAGCATAGTATCTGCATGAAACCTATATGCATCTCCCTGCATATTTAAATCATCTCTATATAATTTATAATACTATCACAATGTCTATGTTATATAATAAACAGTTGTGAGTGTGCGGTAAATTCAAGTTTTGCAGTCTGGAACTTCTGAAATTTTTTTCTGAATATTTTTTATCTGCAGTTGAATCTGTGGATATAGAACCTATAGATATAGAGCACCAACTATGCTTTCTCACATTCTGTGATGTTGCAACTCTGTCATCTTCATTTTACATATGAAGAAACTCAGGCTAACTTGCTTGTTAGTTGGGAGTCAGAAAAGTAGTGAACTTGATCTTCTTAATCTAACTCATAAACCTGTAATCCAACTTTTAAAATATATTAAAAAAATATTGGAATGCTTCTTACTGTAACAATGTAGGTTTTATCTGACTAAGGGAGCTGCTAAGACTTAACTACTGAAAAAAGGCTGAATAAAATGTAAAACGTGAAAACATAAATGTAAAACACAGCCAACAGAGGAACTGGCAAACAAACAAGGGGACCTAGGAGAGAAAGGAAATGCATCAAAGTAAGATGTATATTTGCCACAGCTATTTTCCCCTTGGGACAACTGGTAATTCGACGTATTGCACAAAGAGGCAGAAAATAACAGGTTAAAGATTTTGGCAATCAACTTAGGTTGCATGCATGAATGCTCAGTTGCTCAGTCGTGTCTGACTCTTTGCGACCCCATGGACTATAGCCCGCCAGGCTTCTCTGTCCATGGGATTTTCCCAGCAAGAATACTTAGGTTAAGGAGATAAAAATTTGCAATTCTAGACCACCAAGGCAGCCAAAATTCAAGATTCCAAGATCTGAGATAATAAAGAGAATCACAGAGAAATGAGCCTAACAGTCTCTGTACTATTTCCCTTAAGGGATTTCCTAGCTCCTAAGCTACTCCTGTGTGGGCCATATTTACAAAAAAAAAAAAAAAAAAAAAAAAGACATTTAGAAAGCAGATGATAAGGAGTTAAAAAATGAAACAGATTTTTATCAAAATCCCAGTGTTATAGAGAGAAAAAATTACTTTACTGCCCTCTAAGGAAAAGAGGCCCTCATAAACTGAGAACCTAGTAATAGATCCTTCCTGGGTTTAAGAGCACAACAGAAGTATACCAGCTATCAAAACTAAATAAAAATTATTTAAAAATTTTAGCTGTAACAAACTAACCCACTCATATTCTAATTTTTGCTGGATAAAAATTAAATATCTGGTAAGAAAAGACTCCACAATACTTTTTAGGCAAAGTTTAGCATGTAGTAAAAAATTACCAGGTATCCCAGAGATAGAACCAAATGACTAAAAATCAGGAGAAAAAAAATCAGATGAGAGAAACAAATGCATAGGTGACCCAGATACTGTACCTAACCAGACACAAATTTTAAAAGAATTATGATTAATATGATCAAGAAAAATAGGTACAAAATAGAGAACTTCAATATAAATGCAGAATTTGTAAAAAGAATTAAGTGGAAATTCTACAACTAAGAAAATGCAACAACAGAAGTTAGGTATTAAATATTATGAGCTCTAAGCAGGGTATATACAATAAAAACCACTTCTCTCAATGAACTAGAAAAACTGTTTAACACCAAAATCTGAGATTATTTTAAAAGCAGCCAGGAAAAAAACCTCATGACTTTCAAGGTATAATAGCAGACTTTGCAGCAGACAAAAAATAGTGAAATGATATCTTTAAAGTTTTGAAAGCAATCATTAACAACCTACAACTCTACAAAAGTAGCAAAAGCTAGCTTCACAAATCAAGGGAAAATACATATAATTTTCAGACCAAAAAATGCAATACCAATAAATTGGCATTAAAATAAACATTAAAAGGGATTTTTCTGGCAGAGGAACATGACTGAAGATTAAAACATGGTCATGCAAGAAGGACTGAAAAACAATAGAAAGATTAAATATAAGGGTAAATATAAGTGAATATTGTCTGTAGAAAGCAATGGCAACAATATCTTACACAGTGTAAAATATATATATACATATATACATACATTCTATACATATGTATATGTATATATACATATATGTGTGTATATATATATACATAAATATATATATAGGTACAGATTTAAAATGTTACCAAAATAGAAATAAATAAAGGGAGATAGTTAAACAGGTTAAAATAAACAAGATCCTTGTATTTCTGGAAGGTGGCAAATGCATTACTTTGAAAAAGAGGCTATTAAATCAAAGATAATGAAATAGTTTTTTATCATACAATAGTAAGCATCTAAAATTAGATTTAAGCTTCTATGCTGGGAGTAAGAAGCTATATTAGATAATTTCTCTGTTCTCTTCTATTGCTAACACTAGATAATTCTATTAGTGTTATAAGCAATCATTACTATAAGAAATTATAAAGAGGAGAGTTAAAATATAAGGCATATATGAGATATATGGAAGAATCCTACCTCCAAATAGTTCAGACATGATAGAATGATTTTTTTATAAGTTAATATACAGAAATGGGTCATTTGGATATAATTTATCATGAATATGGTGTGTGTCTACACATGTGTGCACACTGAAAAAACTGTATGAACAGTTTAAACTAAAATAATTTCTGATGTTCAAATTGATATATTTGGTAGAGTAAGGATAAGTTTCAAAAGAGATATAATTCTTTTCAGTTAGAGTGGGTTCTTTTGATGGTTTTTTTGAGATGGACATATGAAAATTCAGTTTTCCCTTGGTGAATGGTTAGCAGTGAAGCAAAATTGTTGTATATATTTTATCTCAGGGGAATAGGTGGGTTTGACATCTGGAGGGAAGAGGTTAGAGCTCATCACTTGGGTAGAGTAGGAGGAAATGAAAACTCAGAGGAGGGTCAGAATATCTTTAAGAAGGAGGAGGATTTTGGCTAGGGACTAGATAAAGTTCCAGATGGACTTATTAGCGGTCAAATATTACAGAATAATGAAATGTGTATGGAGGGAAGTTCACTTCAGTAATTCGTTGTGTGGAGCAAAAGTTTTCTAATAATCTAGAAAACCATGTTTATCTTTCCTAAAATATTGTACTCAGGATGAAACTATTGGCAGGATATAAGCCAGGCAAAGTCTTTGATGTCAACTAATCATTTAAGACATCAAACAAGCCATGGCTTTTCTGAAAAGACTAGGAGTGTCAATTACTTTCCTTTATTGCTTCTCTTGAATAACTTTCATAATCAGATCAGATCAGATCAGTCACTCAGTCGTGTCCGACTCTTTGCGACCCCGTGAATCGCAGCACACCAGGCCTCCCTGTCCATCACCAACTCCCAGAGTTCACTCAGACTCACGTCCATCGAATCAGCGATGCCGTCCAGCCATCTCATCCTCTGTCGTCCCCTTCTCCTCCTGCCCCCAATCTCTCCCAGCATCAGAATCTTTTCCAATGAGTCAACTCTTCACATGAGGTGGCCAAAGTACTGGAGTTTCAGCTTTAGCATCATTCCTTCCAAATAACTTTCTACTAATTTTTAGACAAAATGAAAGATCATAATTATGTGATTAGAATCAACATATTCCGAATTTCCTCAGAAACAGTGGACTGTCATCACTTACACACACACACCCACAAAAGAGAGAGAAGTGGGAAATTTATGTTATCTGATTACATGTAGTAATAGTCTTATGTTCATGACAGGGCAAGATCTATCTTTACTACTCAAAAAAAAAAGAGAAGACTTTAGGTTATAGTGCACAGATGACGGCAACAATCAAATGATAAAGTCAATAAAGAGATCTGTGAGAAGATGTCAAACTAATAAAATACTTCTGGCTTGCTTCTTAAGTTAATCTTTACAGAGAAGAAAACAATTTCTAATTTGACAAATTAATCTCAACAAATTGGAAAATGAAAATAATGCCTGTCTGGCCCGATGATACATATCTTAACAGGCTACGCGGGGCATGATTCAAGGGTACCATGCATAATATAGAAACCCTACACTGGTGGATTAGAAATTAGTTTTTTTATAAATTAGGAGGATTTCTATAAAAACAGAAAGCAGGCAGACTCAGGTTCAGAGAGAAGCTATTCCTTAGTATGGTATAAAACACTTACAGACAAGCTGTCATGGAAGACAGTAATGTAACTGAATCTTAAGGAGCAGAATGATAACCACTGTTGTCTAATGAACCACTATTCAGATAACCAACTGTAAACTGTAATTCATGCAAATTAGCTTTCCTCTATCTCCTGATTTGGTTACTGCAGAGGAAGCAAACATATCTGGACAATATTTTTAAAAGGAGATGGAGCCCCACATTCAGAGGACAAACTACAATTACACTTCATACTGGTATATAGATTTATTTTTATTCATTGATCATAGAAATTCATACAATCAGAAATAGTTCTAGTAAAAATTGAACAAGTATTATCAAATAAAACAATGAGTTTACAATAATGAACTACCAAATGTATGAAGAAAAACCAATAATCACTAAAGTAAAAGAAAATTTCCTCCATAAAATTTGGCATATTACACTTAAATGTACATACAACAACATCCTAACATGAATGGATGAAGAAAGAACTGCACATTGAAATGCATGGTAAAATGTAAAACTATGAGGATAAAGAGAAAAGCTAAAAGCTTCTTGAGAGACCAAAAAGAAAAAAAAAATAATAATAACAACACCTTGCCTACAAAAGAACAAGAATTAGACCTGAATCCGACTTCCTTCTCAAAGGCATATGCTATAGCATAAGAAGCAATATTCATTAAGTTCGGAAAATATGACTGTGAGTTTGTGAATTTAAGTCTTAATCTTATATCCACCCAAACCAATAATCAATAGAATAAAAAATAAAAACATTATAAAACATAAATACTCAAAAATTCATAATTACAGACCTTCCAAAAGAGAACTAGTAGATTATTCCTGACAAAATACAAAATAAATCCAATAAATAGGACCAAAATGGTAATAAATGTTAAGAAAAACTTTAAAAAATAGTCTTAAAAATACAAGAACAGTTTAAAATGTATAGAGAAATTTACATATGTGTGTATATAATTTTAAAAAGTGTGTGTTCATATTCTACAAACAAAATTTTTTTAAAAAAGTTGGGGAATTCACAAATTAGTTAGGAACTAGGAGATAAACGAAATTTCTATAGATTACAAAAAGAAGAGACTATGTAGCTCACATTATTTTTTAAATCACAATAAAAAACTAAAAATAAGTTTTAAACAATAAGTGGAATTTAATGGAATTTGCTAATTAGACTGAGATAGAAAGAAATTTTCTTAACTTGATACATGTTATCTAATAATCACAATCAGTATGTCTACATACAGACACAACTGAGCAACTGAACTGAACTGACTGATTTCATCTCTTGGGATAATAAAGAAATCAAGATGAAAATAAGAATCTCTTTAGAAATAAAGATAGGAATGCTTAATATCAAAATCTTTGGGAGGTGACCAAAGTCAAGCTCAGAAGAAAACATTTATCCATAAATCGATTACTGAAAAAAAAATGTAAAAATGAAGTTATCCAAGCTTCATCTGAAGAAAGTAGAAAAAAACTGTATAAAACAGTTTAAAAAAGGAATAAATAGATAGGCACAATTTTTAAGATAGACTTTGCTATACACTAACACAACATTGTAAATCAACTATATTCTAATAATATTTTTAATTAAAGAAAGAGTAGTCATGATCAAAATGTGGAACACTATCATTTAAAGACTACATTAAATAGATAAAATGTGGAAAACTAAAAGAAAATGAAAAACGGCAAAAAAAACCACTATATGTTTTCAGGAATAAGAAATAAAGTTGGAAATAGATATCAGATCAGATCAGGTCAGATCAGTTGCTCAGTCGTGTCCAACTCTTTGCGACCCCATGAATCGCAGCACACCAGGCCTCCCTGTCCATCACCAACTCCCGGAGTTCACTTAGACTCATGTCCATTAAGTCAGTGATGCCATCCAGCCATCTCATCCTGTGTCGTCCCCTTCTCCTCCTGCCCCCAATCCTTCCCAGCATCAGAGTCTTTTCCAATGAGTCAACTCTTCCCATGAGGTGGCCAAAGTACTGGAGTTTCAGCTTGAGCATCGTTCCTTCCAAAGAAATCCCAGGGCTGATGTCCTTCAGAACGGACTCGTTGGATCTCCTTGCAGTCCAAGGGACTCTCAAGAGTCTTCTCCAACACCACAGTTCAAAAGCATCAATTCTTCAGCGCTCAGCCTTCTTCACAGTCCAACTCTCACATCCATACATGACCACAGGAAAAACCATAGCCTTGACTAGATGGACCTTTGTTGGCAAAGTAATGTCTCTGCTTTTGAACATGCTATCTAGGTTGGTCATAACTTTCCTTCCAAGGAGTAAGTGTCTTTTAATTTCATGGCTGCAGTCACCATCTGCAGTGATTTTGGAGCCCCCAAAAATAAAGTCTGACACTGTTTCCACTGTTTCCCCATCTATTTCCCATGAAGTGGTGGGACCGGATGCCATGATCTTCGTTTTCTGAATGTTGAGCTTTAAGCCAACTTTTTCATTCTCCACTTTTACTTTCATCAAGAGGCTTTTGAGTTCCTCTTCACTTTCTGCTATAAGAGTGGTGTCATCTGCATATCTGAGGTGATTGATATTTCTCCCGGCAATCTTGATGCCAGCTTGTGCTTCTTCCAGCCCAGCGTTTCTCATGATGTACTCTGCATATAAGTTAAATAAGCAGGGTGACAATATACAGCCTTGATGTACTCCTTTTCCTATTTGGAACCAGTCTGTTGTTCCATGTCCAGTTCTAACTGTTGCTTCCTGACCTGCATACAAATTTCTCAAGAGGCAGATCAGGTGGTCTGGTATTCCCATCTCTTTCAGAATTTTCCACAGTTTATTGTGATCCACACAGTCAAAGGCTTTGGCATAGTCAATAAAGCAGAAATAGATGTTTTTTCTGGAACTCTCTTGCTTTTTCAATGATCCAGCGGATGTTGGCAATTTGATCTCTGGTTCCTCTGCCTTTTCTAAAACCAGCTTGAACATCAGGAAGTTCAGGGTTCATGTATTGCTGAAGCCTGGCTTGGAGAATTTTGAGCATTACTTTACTAGCATGTGAGATGAGTGCAATTGTGCAGTAGTTTGAGCATTCTTTGGCATTGCCTTTCTTTGGGATTGGAATGAAAACTGACCTTTTCCAGTCTTGTGGCCACTGCTGAGTTTTCCAAATTTGCTGGCATATTGAGTGCAGCACTTTCACAGCATCATCTTTCAGGATTTGGAATAGCTCAACTGGAATTCCATCACCTCCACTAGCTTTGTTCATAGTGATGCTTTCTAAGGCCCACTTGACTTCACATTCCAAGATGTCTGGCTCTAGGTCAGTGATCACACCATCGTGATTATATGGGTCGTGAAGATCTTTTTTGTACAGTTCTTCTGTGTATTCTTATCATCTCTTCTTAATATCTTCTGCTTCTGTTAGGTTCATACCATTTCTGTCCTTTATCGAGCTCATCTTTGCATGAAATGTTCCTTTGGTATCTCTGATTTTCTTGAGATCCCTAGTCTTTTCCATTCTGTTGTTTTCCTCTATTTCTTTGCATTGATGGCTGAAGAAGGCTTTCTTATCTCATCTTGCTATTCTTTGGAACTCTGCAGTACTTGGATGCAATCTCAAAAATGACAGAATGATCTGTGTTCGTTTCCAAGGCAAACCGTTCAATATCACAGTAATCTAAGTCTATGCCCCAACCAGTAATGCTGAAGAAGCTGAAGTTGAACGGTTCTATGAAGACCTACAAGACCTTTTAGAACTAACACCCAAAAAAGATGTCCTTTTCATTGTAGGGCACTGGAATGCAAAAGTAGGAAGTCAAAAAAAACCTAAAGAAACATATAAAAGGAGGAGCCAAAGTGCTTTCTCTGGGACTCTCTATCCCGCGTGCGTACGCGCGCTCTCTCTCTCTCTCTCTCCCCTGCCCCTCCCTCTCCCTCCCCACGCACACCTCCACTCTCTTCTCTTCGAGTCTTGGATTCTCCTGCTATCTTATAAATAAAAATGGAGCTGTAACACTGACCAAAAAAAAAAAAGAAACACCTGGAGTGACAGGCAAATTTGGCCTTGGAATACGGAATGAAGCAGGGCAAAGACTAATAGAGTTTTGCCAAGAAAATGCACTGGTCATAACAAACACCCTCTTCCAACAACACAAGAGAAGACTCTACACATGGACATCACCAGATGGTCAATACCAAAATCAGATTCATTATATTCTTTGCAGCCAAAGATGGAGAAGCTCTATACAGTCAGTAAAAACAAGACCAGGAGCTGACAGTGGCTCAGACCATGAACTCCTTATTGCCAAATTCAGACTGAAATTGAAGAAAGTAGGGAAAACCACTAGACCATTCAGGTATGACCTAAATCAAATCCCTTATGATTATACAGTGGAAGTGAGAAATAGATTTAAGGGCCTAGATCTGATAGATAGAGTGCCTGATGAACTATGGAATGAGGTTCGTAACATTGTACAGGAGACAGGGATCAAGACCATTCCCATAGAAAAGAAATGCAAAAAAGCAAAATGGCTGTCTGGGGAGGCCTTAAAATAGCTGTGAAAAGAAGAGAAGTGAAAAGCAAAGGAGAAAAGGAAAGATATAGACATCTAGATATAAAACTTCCCAATTCATTTTATGAAACTAGCATAATCCTGAAACAAATCAGCCAAAAAAACACTAAAAGAGAAAATTAACTATCAGTCAATTGTATTTATAAACTTCTATGAAAAATCCTATATAAAATGTTAATAAATTAAATCAAGTAATATAATAAAATAACAATGCATTATAAATAACTCTTTCAAGAACATAAAAATGTTTCTGCATGAGGGAGTATTATAAATCAAGTCACTGCAGAAAAATATTGAAGGAAAAAATTTATGATTTTCATTTTAATAAGTGGTTCCCCCCAAATTTCCAAAATCAGTTAATGGAATTTGTGAGCCAGACTGCAACAGAAGGAAACTTTTTTACTTGATAAATGTTATCTAATAAAAGTTCCAGAAAGCAACATACTATTAGCAAATTAGTAACAAGAATCTCACTGAATTCAAGAATAAGATTATTGTCCATTAACTCCACTTCTCTTTAGCACTGTGGGGAGATCTCAAGCAATGTAATCACACAATAAAAAAGAACTGATGTATAAATAGAAAAGGTTAAAATTCTATTTGCATGTCATATGTCTTCATAAGTGTATCTGTTTTCTGAAGCTGTCATAAAGAAGTACCACAAACTAGAGAAACATGTTTCATAATAAGAATTGATTCTCCCACAATTCTGTAGACTACAAGTGAAAAATCAATGTGTTGGCAGGGACATGCTTCTCAGGCTTTCTTATCTCTTCCTAGTTTCTGGTGGTGACTTTCTATCCTTATTTTCCTTCTCTACATCACTCTCATCTTATCCTCTGTAGTCACACAGAATCCCCAGCCTTCACCTGGTATTTTGCTTTTCTTGTAAGGACACCAATCATACTGGTTTCAGCCCTTGCTAGCACCCTCATCTTAGCTTGATTACATCTGTAGGGTTCTATTTTCAAATATGGTCACATTATAAGGTACTGAGAATTAAGACCTCAAAATAACTTTTCAGTTCAGTTCAGTTGCTCAGTCATGTCCGACTCTTTGAAACCCCATGGACTGTAGCACGCCAGGCCTCCCTGTCCATCACCAACTCCCAGAGTTTACTCAAACTCACGTCCATCGAGTTGGTGATGCCATCCAACCATCTCATCCTCTGTCATCCCCTTCTCCTCCTGCCTTCAATCCTTCCCAGCATGAGGGCCTTTTCCAATGAGTCAGTTCTTCGCATCAGGTGGCCAAAGTACTGGAGTTTAAGCTTCAGCATCAGTCCTTCCAATGAATATTCAGGACTGATTTCCTTTAGGATGGACAGGTTAGATCTCCTTGCAGTCCAAGGGACTCTCAAGAGTCCTTCCAACACTGCAGTTCAAAATACCAGTTGTACCCCCGAAAAAATAGGGATACATAGAATCAACTGAAAAATCAATAGAATTAATAAGGAAGCTGAAAAGGTGAACTTACATAATATCAATATCAATTATTTATTTTCCTTTAGACCAAAAATTAAAAGTTAAAACTAAGGAGAGAGAGAATGAGAGGAGGAGAGTGGCTGCCATAAACAACAACAAAATAATAACAGTCTTAAAATAAGCACAAAAAGGGTCATCACTATATGGAGAAAAATTTACCAATGGGCGTAAATAGCTGAATAATAGTGAAGAAATTCACTATTTCTGTAGGGAAAGATACAATAAGTGACAACACTCATTCAATATAAATTAAAAACACTCATTCAATACAAGTTAACATATCTTCAGTTGTAACCTGTTACAAAAGAAATCAAGATAGCAGATGCTGGGAGGGATTGGGGGCAAGAGGAGAAGGGGATGACAGAGGATGAGATGGCTGGATGGCATCACCGACTCGATGGACGTGAGTCTGAGTGAACTCCGGGAGTTTGTAATGGACAGGGAGGCCTGGCCTGCTGCGATTCATTGGGTTGCAAAGAGTCGGACACGACTAAGCGACTGATCTGATCTGATCCGATCTGATGATCAACAAATGTTTTTTTCCAAAATCATACTGAATACAGAACATCAAATTAAAACTTAACTTCAAATTAAAAATTAACTTCAATTAAAAGAACAAATGTTTATTGAAAACTAAGAACAATAAAGGGGAGTCCTTGTGCTATCACATGAGAGCTACAATCACAGAATCAGTAAACACTGTAATAAATGCCACTTCTATGTGAGGCATTCGTCTAAAAGCTTTACATATATATTATTAAATATAATTAAAACGCCTAATATATCTTAATTTGACAGATGAGTTATTTTAGACACTAGATGACTAAGCATATTGCCTAAATTATATATACCATTAGTAACTGTGTGGTCTCATTCGCGGAGAAGGCAATGGCAGCCCACTCCAGTACTCCTGCCTGGAAAATCCCATGGATGGAGGAGCCTGGTAGGCTGCAGTCCGTGGGGTCGCTAAGAGTCGGACATGACTGAGCGACTTCACTTTCACTTTTCACTTTCATGCATTGGAGAAGGAAATGGCCACCCCCTCCAGTGTTCTTGCCTGGAGAATCCCAGGGACGGGGGAGCCTGGTGGGCTACCGTCTATGGGGTCGCACAGAGTTGGACACGACTGAAGCGACTTAGCAGCAGCAGGTTTCATTCTAGAGTCCACATCCTTGACCTATACCACATGCATCCTGATGTTGAAATATAAAGTCAAAGTAATGAAAACTACTTGGCATTGTCTTAAGTATGGACATATAAGTAATGGGATAGTACAGAGTCCATATACTGACCCATGTGAACGTGAGAATTCAAAAGCTCTCCAAATCATTATGAAACTAAACATGTGGAAACTCATCCATTTAACAAATTTAAGTTAGAACTTGAAGGTGAAAAAGTGAAAGTGAAATCGCTCAGTCGTGTCTGACTCTTTGTGACTCCATGGATTGTAGCTTGCCAGGCTCTTCCATCCATGGGATTTTCCAGGCAAGAATACGAAGTGAGTTGTCATTTCCTTCTCCAGGAGATCTTCCTAACCCAGGGATCCCGCATTGCAGGATCAGACTCTTTACCGTCTGAGCCACCCGGGTACTCTTACCTCATAGTATTTAGTGTATATAATAATGCAAAATTACAAATAAAATAGAAGAAATATAGAACCTGTTATAATTTGTATATAATTTATATATATTATATAAATGTATATAATATAAATGTAATATTTTATAATATAAATTTATAATATATATTATATATAATATCTATATAAATATATAACCTATTATAATTTGTTATAATAGACTATTATTTTAGAGTAGTTTTTGGTTCACAGCAAAACTGAGCTCTAAGTATAGACTTTCCATACACCCTCTGTCCCTACACAGGCACAGACTTTCTTACTATCAACATCCCACACCTGAGTGGTGGCATAGTCATTACGATGGTAAAACTTAGGATGATGTCACTATCACCCAAAGTCCAGACTTTACATTATGGTTTATCCTTGATGTTGTACACTATATAGGTTTTGACAAATGTGTAATGACATGTTTCCACCATTATGGTATCAGACAGAATAGTTCCAGTAGCCCCCAAATAGGCTGTGTCCTCCCTAGTCATCTCCACCCATCCTCCCCACCCCACACAGCTCCTGACAACCAGTGATCTTTTTATCAACACTATAGTTTTGCCTTTTCTATTATGTCATATAGTTGTAATGATACAGGATGTACGCTTTTCAGCTTCTTTCATTTAATAATATAAATTGAAATTTCCTCCATGTCTTGATAATTCATTTCTTTTTTGCACTGAATAATATTCCACTTTCTGAACATATCATAGTTTATGTATCCATTCACCAATTAAGGACATCTTGATTGCTTTTAAGTTCTGGCAATTATGAATAAAGTTGCTATAAACATCCATCCTTTTGTGTGGACATTCATTTTCAATTAATTTTTGTATATATCAAAGATCATTATTGTGGAATCACATTGGTAAGAGTATGTTTAGTTTTGTAAAAGCTGCCAAACTATCTTAAAAGTAGCTTTCCCATTTTCTGTTGCCACTAGCAATGCGAGTTTCTGGTATAATTTTCTTTTATAATCTGCTTTCTTCACAGTAATTATCTTATGTATCCATTTGTTTGTTTATTCTTAAATCTGTCTTTCCTTACTGGATTGTCTTGTTTATTACTGCTTTCCTAAGACATAAAACAGTGACTGACAAGTTATAGTAAATGCTCTTAGTAAATATATGTTGAACAAATAAACCATTGAATGCAACTATCTCAAGTTGAGACTGTGTAATGAGCTCTGATAAAAGTAAATGGAAAAATACAAACAATCTAAAGAACACAAGTATACAAAAAAAAAGAAATTAAAAGTAATATATAATCAATAATAAATTGAAAGAAGCTCAAATTCACTTAGAGAAAAGCAAATCAAAAAAGCAATAAAAATATTTTTGTCCATAATACTGAAAACAATGTAATAGATAATATTGAATCAATATAGTTATAAAAAACAGGCACTCTCACATACACTTTGTGAGACTGTAAATTGGTAATCTGTAGTATATTACAAAATAAATGTAGAAAAAATAAGGGAGTGAAAAACAGATATCCTCTTTTCTAAAAATTCTACTACTGGTAATCTATTTTTCAGAACTGGTTGTCTTGTGTACAGTGTGAATCCTTTATAAGAGATATGTCTTTATGAATTACTTCTGTAATTTAAAAAAACCTTTAAAAAGCTAAATGAATAATTAATTATTTCAATTTTACACCCAAATGTGCATTCTTTATCAACTGACCCAGTAACTGCCTCAATTCCAGGAGCTGACTGAAAAAAGTCTTATTTAAGGGTAAGACACTTTTCCCTTAGGAGATATGGTGTATGTGTGTGAGTGTTTGTGTGTGTGTGTTGTGAAAATTGGCAAGTTCTTAATGTTGAATTTTGTAATATATTCATATATTAATACACCATTTTACATAAGTTATTCCTGAATGATCAAATATTTTATTAAAGAATATCTTCCCTTGTGAAGATCAAGTACAGATTTTACGTGCTTAAATCTTGTTCAAGAAATATCTAATATTATCTGAATAAAAGCTTAATTAACCATTAGAATCACCATCCCACCCCATGTCCCATTCTCTCTCTCTTACTCACTTGTCTAGCGGGGAGTAGGAAATGACAGAGAACACAGAGGATTTCCCCATCATACTTCCAAGCCAAATTTCTTTAACTCACCGTGCTAGCATACAGTTTGAAGGTTCCTAGAAAGCTCTGTTAAATGCATTCCCATCAATCTCCAGAAAGCAATGTATTTAATCCAAACAGCGTGGGAACATAGTCCCTCACACTGCCAACAATATAGATTTCTTAGCGTCTCTTTTATTAACAAAGACAATAATTGTTACAAATGGATACTGCGGGGTTTCTAAATTCACAATTAAGTTATGCAAGTGAGAGGAAGGTGAAAAACGTCTGGTAAAAGTCTAAAATTCAACTAAACAGGCACTTGTTTTTCTTCTTTCCAATGGGTCTAATAATAGGAAATAATCTAGAGGATCAACAAAAATGTACAAATTTAAATAATTAAGTTATGTTATTTTGAATATATCTTTACTAAGATAAAAGAAAAAGTTATGTCTTCTCAGCTATCCAAACAATTCACAGCTGCTCAGTTTTGTTATCCTGAGTTGGTTTCATAGCTAAAATAATTTCTTAAATCTGCTTTCTGAGATTAGCAGTGCCCTCTCCCCCAATTTGAACAAAAATAATTGGAAAGGCACATGTACAAGCTTCCAGTTTATACAAGCTCATTTATTTGAAATCCCTTGAGCTCCTCCAATTAGAAAACAAGTTTTTGAGTTAATATCCTTCAATTGTTAAAAACTTGCGTCACTGCAAGAGCACAGTGAAACGTAAAGGTCCCAGCACACTGGCAGTTGATTGTGAGGGGATGTGATTGTTCCACATTTAGACTGGAAAGGGTTAGGAACTTTGCTTCCCAATGTAGTTAATGAATGAAAGGAAAATTGGACCCCTGAGCCAGAGTCAGTGACCTATGGGAGTGAAAAATGTTCACAGGTTAACAAGGGCAACTGTTCCTTGCCGTAATTCCCAAAGGAGGTAAATGACAAAAGGGGCCAATAAACTTCTTTCTTGGTACTATTTGTTAATCCATTTTCTTCCTAGAAAAAAAATACTTGGTGTATCTCTGGAAGACATTGGCCTTGAACACCTTAAACTTTCTATGGTTGTTTCTTTTTGCTAATGATCATTTATTAACATATTTTAATAATTAATTTTATAAGCTCAATTTAGATGTAGTAAGAGATTTATCATCCTATAAAATTTTAAATATTAAAGATATAATACACATTAATGTAAAAGGCAAGGTTGAAATCAGAGCTGCTAACTTTATAGTGACAAAGTAACAGTAACATTTCTTTGTTATCTAAATGGTGTTATCAAGTGGCTATGGAGATTTCTCCTTCCTTAAGTGGGAATTATTTCAAACTTTTGTTTAAAAATATTGTTTTCTCCTGGACTGAAGGGAGTTTTCATAGCCATGACCAGGCCAACCCCCTGGTCATGTTCAGATACAGAACCCCTGATTGGCTGTTGATGAGTCATTCCTAGTGAGGAATTTTATCTTAACACCTGCCTTATCTTTAACATCCTTTTCAACTTCTAGAAAAACAATAACCAAAAAGAAAAAAAAAATCTGGGACCCATCCAGTTTTGAAACACCTGCCTTAGAGATAAAGAGAGTAATTTTAGGCATTTATAATGTCTTTAGTTGTGGCCTGGAATTTGTTCCTCCTATTGTGAGCATCCGCTGACTTTCTCTTCACTTGGGTCTTACTTTAGTCTAATAAATTATAAAATGACAAGATATTCTCTGTTACCATAGAAAAATCTGTATTCAGAAAATCCCTGAAGCTCTGACTTCACAGTAAATGCACTGTATGAGTTGAAGAAGTATTATAACACCAGTTCTAGTGAATCAGTCAACAATCCTTCATGATGTAATTCCAGTCTGATATTGATAATCTTCAACTGAAAGTTAAAAAAGGATATCCCAGGCTTATGTGACCACTGTGAACCAAAACAACATCATTAAAAAAATTACAGACAAGGACTACACAGCTGGACACCAGAAGCACCAGTTTTACTTGGGCTATTAAGAAAATTCACAGTTAACCGAATAAAAAAATATTTATTCTACCTCATTTATTTTTCCCTTGGTATTTAGACGTGTCCCACATTGGTGCCTGTGAAAAGGTTATTACAAGGGCATAAATTTGTTTTAAAACTATGGGCTAATTTGCTAGGTAAACAGCACAAATTACTGAGCAATTACCTAATTTATGCTATTATATCAATTAGTTATATTGATTTTTTAAAATGTACTTTTCTCTAATGTGTACCTACATGGTCTGACATTAGACAGTCCTTGCCTGAAGCTCACTTAGCTAAATTCTAGGCAATCAGAAACTGTCTGGATGGAAACTGTACTGGAGAGTCAGCAAAACTAACCAGCTTCAGAGAGCTTGCCTTGCAAAACCATAGTAACTAAGTGATGGCAAATGTCATACTACCAAAAACAAAGCTTAAATAAATAAATAAATAAAAACCTTGAATAGCTTCATAAGGTCCCTTTCATGTTTTGCTTTCTGGGAGTCTGCCGGCATAAGCTTGATGAGAAAGAACGATAGAGAAAGGAAAACAAGTCAGCAAAGGGCAGAGGAAAGAATGTTAGGGAGGCTTGTGGTTAAAACTATGATGGCAGTGAGTGTGCTCAAGAGCTCCTTTAAAATGACAGTAACAAGGATTGCAGAAGATGGGGAGAAATTAGAATCCTCATTCAGTGCTGAGGATATACAATAGTTCTACCACTTTGGAAAAAGGGTCTAGCGATTTCCCAAAAAGTTAAACACAGAGCTACCATATGATCCAATAATTCCTCTCCTAGGTATATACCTGTTAAGGGCTGATGTGTAATTACTTCACTGCCACCACAGACCCAGAGTGCAAAGGCCTGGGGTGGGCAAGGCTGTCTCCCTCTAGGTTACTGAAGGTGAGGCTGCCTTTTTGGTTTCAGTAGGCCAGGCTGTTCCTGCCTGGGACCCCAAGGGCAAGGCCATATAGGCCATGCCTGAGAGGGCAGGGCTACCAGTCAGAGCCAATGGGATGGGGCTGCACCTTGTGTGCCCTGACAGCGAGGCCCCATTCCCGCAGGCCTGGAAGGAGAGGTCACCCCTGTGGTGGAGCCAAAGGGCAGAGCATCTGGTCAAAGAGGATTATTCTGAAATCCTAAGATCTAATGGAATTTGCCCAGCAGGATTTTTAGACTTGCAAGGGACCTCTTATCCCTTTCTTCTTTATAGTTTCTCCCAGTTTCCCATTGGAATGGGAATATTTATGCTCCGCCTGTCCTATCACTGTAATTCTAAGAGCACGCAACTTTTCTAGTTTTACAGCTTCATATCTGGAGAGGAATTTTGCCTCAGGATGAGGCATACCTTGAGCTTCACTTACACTTGACTTAGATGATACTTAGATAAAACTTTGGACTTGGAGTTGACGCTTTGGAGGCTGCTAGGATGAGGTTAATGTATTCTGCATACAAGAAGAATATGAACTTGGAGGGGGCAAGAGTATAGAAAGCTATGGACTAAGCTGTGTCCTCCATCCCAATCCATATGTTGAAGCCCCAGTCATCAACAGGTCTCAATTTGAAGGTAAGGCCTTTAATGAAGTAATTAAAGCTAAATGAGGTCATAGGAATGAAGCCCTCTTCTAAATAACTTGCTGTCTTCTAAGAAGGGGAAGAGACACCAGGAATATACGTGCACAGAAAGCAGTCCATGTGTAGATAAAGCAAGAAGATAGTCATCAGCAAGTGAGAAGCAGAGATTTCATGAGAAATCAACCTTTCCGGAACTTTGATCTTAAAATTCCAGCCTCCAGAACTGTGAGAAAATAAACTGCTGTTGGTTAACCCACTCGGTCTGTGGTATTCTGTTATAGCAGCCTGAGCAGACTAATACAAGTTACGAAAAACATGTATATGCAAATCTCTGCACAAGAATTCCATAGAAGCACTATTCGTAACAGTACAGATGTCCATTAATTGATAAACAGATAAACAAAATGTGGCATATTTCTACAACGAAATATTCAGTCAGTTCAGTTCAGTCACTCAGTCATGTCCGACTCTTTGTGACCCCATGAATTGCAGCACGCCAGGCCTCCCTGTCCATTACCATCTCCCAGAGTTCACTCAGACTCACGTCCATCGAGTCAGTGATGCTATCCAGCCATCTCATCCTCTGTCGTCCCCTTCTCCTCCTGCCCCCAATCTCTCCCAGCATCAGAGTCTTTCCCAATGAGTCAACTCTTTGCATGAGATGGCCAAAGTACTGGAGTTTCAGCTTTAGCATCATTCCTTCCAAAGAACACCGAGGACTGATCTCCTTTAGGATGGACTGGTCGGATCTTCTTGCAGTCCAAGGGACTCTCAAGAGTCTTCTCCAACACCACAGTTCAAAAGCATCAATTCTTCAGCACTCAGCTTTCTTCACAGTCCAACTCTCACATCCATACATGACCACTAGAAAAACCATAGCCTTGACTAGACGGACCTTTGTTGCCAAAGTAATGTCTCTGCTTTTCAATATGCTATCTAGGTTGGTCATAACTTTCAGTGAAATATTGTTTGACCATAAAAAGAAGTACTGATACATGTGATGACATGTATAAGCCTTGAAAACAAACATTAAGCTAAACAAAAGAAGCTAGTCACAAAACACATTTTATACAGATCTGTTTATATGAAACATCCAGAAAAGACAAGTCTCTAGGAAAAGAAAGGAAGTTAGTGGTTGCCTATGTCAGAGGGTTGAGGGGTAAGGGGACTGACAGCTTAACAGGTACAGAGTTTCTCCGGAGTAATGAAAATGTTCTAAAGCTTAGATGATAGGGATGACTGCAGAGGTTTGTGAATACTGAACAATACTGACCTGGACATTTTAAATTGGTGAATTTCATCTTAAGTGAATTTTATGTCAATACTTTTTTTAAAAAATTAGCATCTTCCAAGGCCCCATTAATTAATATTGATAGCTCTGTTCACAGACAGTATATCCAGTGACACTATTCTTCAGGCAGGACTATTTATAAAGCAGGACTCCATCTAGTATAGAAAGAGCAACTCTGATTCCTCCGTATAGTCCTAAAATTTTACAGCAAGTGTTTCATTTTCCTCTTTGTCTCTTCCACTTTTCCTTCCTTTGCCTTCTCTACCCTTTACTTATCTTAATAAATAATTTAGTCTTGAAAGCTTTAGACTAGGCAGATCAAGGTAACTGACTATGTCAGCATTACAATGGGAAACATGAGGCTCAGAGAGGGGTGTCAGAAAATCTAGATGGGGTGAGGAGAGTGCCCACATGGCAGGAATACCTTGGAAAGACTGTCTAAGTTCTACTGGGTTAACAAGGGTATGTACATGGGGATTGGCCTGGCATGAGATATCAGAGCCTAATGACGGTGAGAGGGCATCCCACTAGAAGGGTTGCTCCATCTACAGTATCAGGGCCTGAGTGGGATGAGGAAAGAATACATACAGCAGAGTTCCAATGCAAGGAGAGAAAGAGCAGAGTGAGTAGTGTATTCTTGAAGAGAGACAGCCTAGTGTGAGACAGCAGAGCCTAAGAAGGACAAGGAGTATGTCCAAGAAAGTGGGCAGTTAGAATCCAAGCAAGGTGAGGAGGACATGCACGTAGAAGCACAGCCCTGCAAAAGTTGCTGGAGCCCAAGTGGGCTCACAAGGGTTTCTACGTAAGAAGGTAGGTGGCCCTGAGTCAGAGCCTGAGCAAGGTGAGAATCATGTCCATACGGAGCGGGTGTCTAGCGTAAGGTGTTGAAGCCCAAGAAAGCTAAACAGAGCATTGGTGTGGAAGAGAGTAGACAATGCCTTGGGAGTCACAGCTCAATGGGGTGATGAGGTAGCCACAAGCATGATGTGACAGCAAGAGGGATGAAAAACTGTTCACGTTCAGGGAAAATGTTTAAGTAAATAAACAAATAAATGATAATGGGTATATTATGCACTGCATGTGAAAGGATTTATAAATATCACAATTGAGAAAGCTAGGTAAACTGTTCTGTTACATATGAATTAGACGTTTTGATGTGAACTCATAACTTTATCTCGGTATACCTTATAGCCATAGAAAAGGAAAATGGAAGGTATACAAATGGGTCTCATTTGTTCTAAAACTTCAATGTGATTAAGAGTCACCTGGCAAGATTTTAAAATGATTTTCATACTCCAGGAAAATCAGAAAATGGATCATGATCTTAGGAAAACAAGGCTGGTTCAACATTTGAAAATCAATGTAATTCACTACGTTAATAGAGAAAGTGAAAGTCACTCAGTCATGTCTGATTCTTTGTGACTCCATGGACTGTATCCTGGACTGGGTAACCTTTCCTTTCTCCAGGGGATCTTCACAACCCAGGGATTGAACCCAGGTCTCCCACATTGCAGGTGGGTTCTTTAACAGCTGAGACACAAGGGAAGCCCAAGAATACCTGAGTGGGTACCATATCTCTTCTTCAGGGGATCTTCCCAACCCAGGAATCTAACCAGGGTCTCCTGCACTGCAGGCAGATTCTTTACCAGCTGAGCAACCAGGGAAGCCAAAATAAAGAAAAATGACTATGATTATTTTAGTTGACACAAAAATTCAACTGATAAAATGTAATGCCTTTCATGATTAGAAAATATCAGAAAATAAAGACTACAAAGAAACTTCACTAATATGATTTATGATGTTAACAAATTTGGCCTACATTAACTCAGCCAAAGCTTTATTAGAATAGCATGTAGCTTGATACAATTCTTTAGCAATCATCCTTCCTTCCTCTCCTATCAGATCTGAATTGTGGCCTGAAATCTATTCCGTCTTCTCTGATTCTCCCCTTTATCTTTCATAATCACTTTTGCCAATAAATCTTTTTCACACTTAATCCCATTTTAATGTATGAGTTTCAGAGGAATTTAATCATGAGCACAGAGTTCCAAATACAAGCATATACATATGTTAATAACAACTCTATTCTTAATAGCTCTTAAATGGAAGCAACCCTGATGCTTATTGATAAATTGATAAATTATGGTATGTGTGATGTTTTAATTACTCATTATCCTAATTTCCTTAGCTATAAAATGGAAATATAATAATATTATCTCTTCTATCATAGGTTTTCTGAAAGATAAAATATATTCATGAATATGAGGTGCTTAGAATAATTCTTGAATTTGGTCAATCTAATATGATTATGTAAATTACCAGTTATCATTATGAATATGATTATGTAGTTTTTTCTACTGAATATTAAACTTTTAAATTAATTTTCCTTAAAAGCAAATGTTCATAATTTTTCTTTCTGCTTAAAAAATGACTTCATATTTTGATCATATCAGATTTGACCTCATCATTCTTCTATTAATGACCTGTCACTTGTGGTCAGAAAACATATTTTGTTTCAATCCCTTAAATTTGTGGAAATTTTTAAAAGGGCTTAACATATTATCTGTCCTGGAGAATGTCCCATGTGCACTAGAGAACAACATGTATTCTGTTATGTTGGACTGTGATCAACAGATGTGTGTAATGTTAACTGGGTTATACTGTTTTTATTTTTTGATAGTCTGCCTAGTTAATATAATCACTATTGAAATGGGGGTATGGAAGTCTCCAAATATATCATTGAAATGTATGTCTCTCCCTTTAATTCTGTCTGTGTGTGCTTTATTTTTGGAGGGGGTTCTTCTTTCTTAAGTGGGTATATAAATTCATAACTGTTTTCTCATCTTGATTGAATAGACTCTTTTGTCAACAAAAAAATATTTCCCCTTGTGTTTAGTAACAAATTTTGTCTCAAAGTGTATTTTGTTTGATTTTAGTATGACCATTCACGCTCTCTTGTGGTTTCTGTTTGAATGGTACTTATTTTTTCATCATGTACTTTCAATTTATTTTTGCCTCTGAATTAATGCTCTGTATCTTATTGTCAGCATACAGATGGTTTTTTTTTTTAAATCCATTCTGAAAATATCTGTTTTTTGATTTAAAGCTTAGCCCATGTACAGTTGATGCAATTATGAACAAAATAGCATTTGCAGTTGCCTGTTTTCTACTTGTTTTCCATACATCTTATGTTGTTTATTTTGTTCTTGCTGTCATTCCTTTCTCTCCATGCTTCCTTCTGTGTTAGAGATTTTCTACTATAACATACTATTTTAGGGCATCCCTGATAGCTCAGTTGGTAAAGAATCCACCTGCAATGCAGGAAACCCTGGTTCAATTTATGGGTCAGTAAGAGTACGTCAAGGCTGTATATTGTCACCCTGCTTATTTAACTTATATGCAGAGTACATCATGAGAAACGCTGGACTGGAAGAAACACAAGCTGGAATCAAGATTGCCGGGAGAAATATCAATAACCTCAGATATGCAGATGACACCACCCTTATGGCAGAAAGTGAAGAGGAACTAAAAAGCCTCTTGATGAAAGTGAAAGAGGAGAGTGAAAAAGTTGGATTAAAGCTCAACATTCAGAAAACGAAGATCATGGCATCTGGTCCCATCACTTCATGGGAAATAGATGGGGAAACAGTGGAAACAGTGTCAGACTTTATTTTTGGGGGCTCTAAAATCACTGCAGATGGTGACTGCAGCCATGAAATTCAAAGACGCTTACTCCTTGGAAGGAAAGTTATGACCAACCTAGATAGCATATTCAAAAGCAGAGACATTACTTTGCCAACAAAGGTTCGTCTAGTCAAGGCTATGGTTTTTCCTGTGGTCATATATGGATGTGAGAGTTGGACTGTGAAGAAAGCTGAGCGCTGAAGAATCGATGCTTTTGAACTGTGGTGTTGGAGAAGACTCTTGAGCATCCCTTGGACTGCAAGGAGATCTAGCCAGTCCATTCTGAAGGAGATCGGCCCTGGGATTTCTTTGGAAGGAATGATGCTAAAGCTGAAACTCCAGTACTTTGGCCACCTCATGCGAAGAGCTGACTCATTGGAAAAGACTCTGATGCTGGGAGGGATTGGGGGCAGGAGGAGAAGGGGACGACAGAGGATGAGATGGCTGGATGGCATCACTGACTCGATGGACGTGAGTCTGAGTGAACTCCGGGGGTTGGTGATGGACAGGGAGGCCTGGCGTGCTGTGATTCATGGGGTCGCAAGACTGAGCGACTGAACTGAACTGAACTGAAGATTCCCTGGAGAAGAGAAAAGCTACCCAATCCAGTATTCTGGCCTGGAGAATTCCATGGACTCTATAGTTCATAAGGTCACAAAGAGTTGGACACAACTGAGCAACTTTATTTTATAACTTATGTTTTATTACTTTTTGATGTATTCTCTGACTGACTGCCCTAGGATTACAATTAACATCTTAACTAAAACAATCTAGCTCAAGTAAGTATCTATTTTATTTTAGTATTATATAAAGGTTTTGCTCCAATACAGTTCCACCCTCTCTCCACTCCTTTGTGATACTATCATCCTACAAATCACATCTTTGTACATTATAATCTCTATAAGCTATAAACATAATTTTAATTACTGATTTATACATATGTCTTTTGTATCCGACAAAAGATTTATGAAAAAGATAAATATACTGTAATCTGTATTAATTTATGTAATGACCTTTATCAGGGTTTTTATTTCTTCACATTGAAACAAGTTATTACCTAGTTTCATTTTAGCCCAAAGGACCTCTTTTAATATTTCTTGTATAGCAGGTCTGCTTAATGATAGTCTTTTAGTTTTAGTGTCTGAAAATGAATTAATTTTTCCTTAATTTTTCCTTGTTTTTGTAAAATCCTTCATTCTTGGGTAAGTCTTCTTCAGAATTTTGAAAATATCATCTCATTGCTTTCTGGTTTCCATTGTTTCTGATGAAAAGTCAGCCATTGATCTTATTGTGGTCTCTCCCTGACTTGGGGACTCAGCTCAGCTTTCTGCTCACTAGTCCTCTACCAAAGCTTACTTATGCCACCATTTGGAGTATGCACAAGGAGTGGGCCACAAACATGTGGGTGAGGTACACAGAGCCACAGGTGCCCATCAGCCATGAGGATGTCTACAGATGAGGCATCCCCAGGCGCTCAGGGGTAGCTTCCTCATAAAGTTCATGGTGGGACCCAGGTCCCTTTAATGCTCTCTGAGAGCCCTACCTGTCATTCTCCAAGCCTCTTTTTGTCTCCAACTGCTGTAGCTCACACTCGGTGCTTTGGATGGAGAGAGAAATGGCCCTCTGTGGCAGCATTCCACTCACCCTGCTGGGAAAACTGGGCACTCACTCAACTGTTCTTCCTTTCCTCCTTGGGAAAAATCTCTGGCCATGTTCTCTCTTGGCACTGGACTATGTCACCTTGGAATGGGGTGATATAGATAAAATCAAATGATTCCTCTCACCCTCTTGAATGGTTTCAAACTTGTTGTTGTTCTAATTAAGTGCCAGAAGTTCTCCTGGACTTCCATAAAAGCTCACCTATCCATGAATAACTGTCTAAAATAGTGTTCTCTAGGAGAGAACACAGAGAGGGGTACAGAGTACCTGCAGCCAGTTCACATACCACTACAGGGTCCACTACCAAGACAAAGCCTGTATACCTAATACCCACTGCTAGGGTGGGTCTTCTCAGATGCCTTGGTGTATGGTGCTGGATCCCCAGGTCCCTCAGGGCTACTTCTGTCTGTGGATGGATGCCAAATTGTTGTTGAAGGGGGGATACAATGAGGAATGTTTTATACAGCCTCTTGCTGACATCACTCCCACATCATCCATTTTTCATAAATAAATGCTCCTAATGTTGTAAGACTTCTGGTCAATTTTTAGAGTTTTGAAAAGTTAATTTTCATTATTTTATGGAAGCAAGGATTTTCAGAATTCCTTACATGGCCATTCCACGGTGCTTTTCCTGCCTTTCTTTTCACCAGAGAATATGGTTACCATCATCTAAACATTTTAAATAGATCTTTGCAGAAGATCCATACCAATAAGATGGATAAAGTTTTAGAAATGCAAACTTGATTGACATACCCCTTATAATTTAAACCGTCCAAACTCTTGGATCAAATTTTTCTGAATAAAAATCAAAGATATCATGACGTTTGGTTCCAAATCCACTGTTTGCTTCCAGGCATCCTATGACTCAGAACTGTGTGCCAAGAGTGCTGCATTCACTCACAGCTTTCAATTTTTACATGCTCTGTTCCCTTTGTTTGGCCAGCTTGTCTAATGAATTCCTTCTAGTCATTCTTCAAGTCAAAACCAATCATTCCTCCTCTGAAGCTCTTTCTGTAATCCCAGAGGTAATGTCTTTTTATATCTTCACCACTTCTTGTGCATTCCTCCATTAAATCACTTTACATATAGTATGTAATTGTGGTTTGCCATCTCTTTTCCCATCACTTTTAGGGTTAGAATTACAGAATTTCAATTTTTTAAACCCTATGCTTAGGAAAATGCTTGCCATATGGTATGAACTACTTGAATGTTGCCTGAATAATTGGGTAAGAGTGTTGAGAGTCATAGATAAGGAAGTTTGGAAGAGGGAGATAGCAATTAAGAGGATCATGGTGCTAGCCATTTTTAACCAGAGAATAGATTTGAATACTTTTTCTTTATCCCTTCTCCAGTAAATGATAAATAGCTTTCTTCCCTGGTGGGGAGAATCCCCTTTAGCTTAGTAATGGCTCTGAGTACACTGAGAGTTAACAGTTCAGGGCTCAAAGGAAAAGACTTGGCATGGGCAGGGATGGGAGGAGAATCATGCGGCCAAAATATTTCTCTTCATTTTTTCCTTCAACTCTGGGAAGGGAGAAAACATAAAACTGAGTATTACGCTAAGCATTAAACAAGAAAAATGTTCTCACTTTATGATTAAAGGATAACGGTGCTCTTGTGATGGTGTCAGGTATGATAAAACAAACAAAATAAATTATAAGTAGTAATCTCGTTTGTAGGAAGTTATACTGGTTGACATGTCATATCTTTTCCATTTGTAGTTTTCCTAACTTTCTGATTTGTTTCCAACAAAAACTGGTGTTAGTAAGATGAATAAAAACCTAACCATGGGAAGAAGCTGATGGATAGCTTTATGTGGTGTGCATGGAAAAATCCTCCTCAGGAAAGAATCCAAATTACTAACTGGAAAAGGGCGGGAAGAATAACTCATGTCAATAAAGAAAAGCTATGAAAAATCAAAAGGTCAGGACTTTGGATATTTGTAAGTTAAGGTGTATTTTGACTTGTCCTGGAGAGACTCAAAAACTACTATTGAACTGAATTACTTCCAATGAAATTACTTGGCTCAAATAATTTCCTATTTCAATACCTTGCTTGCTGTGAGGACAAGTGAAATAGACCAGTGCAACTAATAAACCAAATTACATAACATTTTGGGGAGACCTTGAAACATGACAGTGTAAAATATATTGCATCCATATTTCTATCATGCATTGTTATTGTAATCAAGAATTAGTTCAAAGTAACTGAAATTTTTCTCAAACTTTTTTTATATTCCTTCTTCTATACTTAGAAAAGTAGTATAATTTATTGCACAAAAAGAGAAATTAATGCGTGACAGATAAAAATTGCATTGATTAGTTTAAAATTAAGAATTAAAAAAATACAAATAGTAAATACTGGCTTTCCTGTCACTTCATTTAAAATACTACTAACTGATTAAAAATAATGTTGCTAATATATACATTACTTTGGGCAAGTTATCATGTATCAGTTTTCTGGTATTTAAGAAAACAAATGTACTAAAGACATTGATCTGAAATATATTAAATTTCCATATTAGCTGCTATCCCAGTTATTACATATATCATATACACATACAATTATATATGATATAAATCATATACAATTACATATGATATGTACATCTTTTTAATTCAGTTTATTTATTCCAATACTTAAACTATATTCTACTGTGTTTTTAAAGGCAAAAACTATTACCTCTTCCTAATTTACATGAAATATATTATTAGTCTCCCATTATAGAGAGGAATATGAGTTACACATAGCTTAATTTATTCATTCACATTCACACAACTAAGAAGAGGTTAAGTTGAAGTTAGAACACAAGAACGTTTGACTTCATGTTCTTCCCACCTCTTTTCTTTCCCTTTTCAACACATATTTTTGAGTGTCCACTATACACCAAGTAATGTGCTAAGCACCACAGGTTTAATCACAAAAAGACCCTCAAAAAGGAATTAGTGAATCGGGCATCAAATAATGTATCATGGTTGACCAAAAATAAGAGTTTGTGTTTCTACTATGTGAAGGAGCATAAAGACAGAGACCATCAGAAATAGTAGCTGTTCTAGGTTGGGCTTATGGCCTAAGGACAGGGCAAGGGGTGAGGGATGTCAATGAAGTTATGGGTCAGAAAAATAGTCTCCATGACAACAGGACACAAATAGTGGCTGAAATGACAGTAGTATTAGGAGATTCTGGATAGAGGTCAAAGTGAGAATGAGCCCAGATGAGTTTAAAAAGACAATTTCTCTAGGGAAGATCAATATTTGGAATTGGCAGAAGCTTAAATCTTTTGGTTAAAATAATTTAATTCTAAAGATAGAAATCTAATAGGTGTTAGGCTAGAAAGAGAGACAATCAAGGAATGACATATTGCTGCCATGGATAATGGGATGGCTAAGCTTGTAAAAACAAAATTAAGATGTAGGAGCATGTATCCAGAGTATTATTAGACTATAAGGAGAGAGAAGTCCTAGGTTAGCAGGACTACCTTCTCTGCTTTCCAACTTCTTATAGTATCTCTGACTAACCTCAGGACTGCTTCTATACCCAGGAAATGCAATAACATGCACATGCTTCTTAAGTGATCTTAGCTACATAGAGAATGGAACTATCCAAAAATCAGACAGATCATTACAATAAACAGAGACAATAGGAAAGAAAAGAAGAAGAAAAATATGATTTGGAGAAACACCCATGGGGTTTTTCTTCCTTTCTTAAATTTCTGAATGACTAATTTGTCCCTGGACACCACAAACATCAATTACTCATTTTAAAACTGCTCAGAACATTTTTTTGAGTTTTTTAAAAACATTTTTCAATCATTAGTCCAAGTTTATATAAGCAGAGCTTAGATACAGTCCCTCTGAGCATTCTTATTTATGATATACGGGATGCTGTTCTTTTGAATTGGGTAAATTTCCATTCACCTTATATTTAGGCCTCCCAAGACCTTGTTCTATAATATAGAAGAAAAGCAACTTGGTTCCACCAGAGGCTACATGCAAGTTATGGCATGCTAGAAGCAAAAAGAGATTCTCCACGGTCAGCAGTAGTGAATGAGAAACCTCTAGTTAGATCCAAGAAGGAGAGTGTGGCACGTATGATAGCCAAGTGGTTTCAGTACTGCTGTCAGAGTTTACAGGACAGTATATCGTGGTTAAGAGACAGACCCTAAAGAAGAGACAACTGGGTTTCGAGATCTGCTACTTACTAGCTGTGTGAGGCAGTAAAGTCATCCAACCCCCTGGCATCTCTGCTTACTTATTAGTAAAACGAATATAATAGGATCTATTTCAAAGTGTATTATGACAGTTACAGGAGTTGATATATAAAGTTGTCTTACAAGAACACTGCAATTATTATAATTGATATTATTATTATTATTATTTGTGGTTGGTGATACACTGTACAGGTTTTGGCAGTAAATAGTCTTAGCATGACCAAACCAGAAGTGTGCCTCTTTTTTATTCATAAAACTAGAATCTGACAGAAACTCAACTGAGATTCAAAAAATACAATGACTACTCCTTACTGAAAATTCAGATACAGATGACCACAAGCAGAAGTCATACAACTGATATTCTGAACTAAAATAGAACTACCTAACCTAGTATTACTGGTTAATTGTCTTGAATAAGAGATCTCCTATGCTTTCTAGAACATAAATGTTCTTGTAACATACCCTCCTCTGCCATCATGATCTCAACTGTTGTGCTGACCAGAACACAGCTCATCAACTTTGATCTGATCAAGGAAGCAATTGGGTTTTTGCTCTTCTTCTGCAGACATCATATTTAGCATTAGGTTTTCTAGAAGTTTTATCATACCGTCACTCATAGTGTTTGAATTCGGAGTTAAGTAAATCCCTGTGCTGTCCTCAATATTCTGCAAGTTACTGGTTGATAGGCAAGATAAGCTCTACTTTACTGCTTCTCTTACTTAATAAACTCCCTATTTTAGTTTTACTATTTCCAGTGAATAGTGATCTCACGCTTGCTGACACACGTTCAGTGGTTATACAAGAGATGTTGATATTTTGTCTTTCATGCCTCAAGTCAGTCTTCTTTTCTCACTCTCTTACACGTCCGCTTTCCAATTTATTTGAAGCCACTGTCCATTTGACATGAAAAATGCACTTACAGTCTTGCGGCTAATTATTTCAAGGAGAGGTGAAAAAAAACCTCGATTATGGCATGATTAACTCCATGTGCTTCAGCTAAAGCAATTGCATACTACAGAATTTCTCTGCAAAGACAATTTTCAGCAATTGGCTTGTGTTAAACATTGCATTCCATTTCTCCAGTGCTGGACTGATTTTTCTATGTATCTTCAGAGAATCAGCCCTATTCCATAGCACATCTTAAAGATCATATACTTCTTCTATGAAATTTTATGCAACTGAATTATCTTTGTTAGTTTTTACCAAGTAACTATCACCTCTCATGTCATTACTCAGGTTTTTAGCTCCTGGCTTTTTAACTTCTCATCACAAAAATGGGAGGGAGGTCCAGGAAGGAGGGGACATGGGTGTACATATGGCTTATTTTTGTTGATGTATGACATAAAACCAAAAAATTCTATAAAGCAATTATTCTTCAATTAAAAATTTTTTAAAAAGTGAATGGTCACATGGTGATTGACTGTTCCATTCAAGATTTGAGGTGAAGAGCTGAAGCTGGTGGAGAAGGCAATGGCAACCCACTCTAGTACTCTTGCCTGGAAAATCCCATGGATGGAGGCACCTGAAAGGCTGCAGTCCATGGGGTCGCTAAGGGTCGGACACGGCTGAGTGATTTCACTTTCACTTTTCACTTTCATGCATTGGAGAAGGAAATGGCAACCCACTTCAGTGTTCTTGCCTGGAGAATCCCAGGGACAGGGGAGCCTGGTGGGCTGCCGTCTATGGGGTCGCACAGAGTCGAACACGACTGAAGTGACCTAGCAGCAGCAGCAGCTGACGTTGGGGCTTGAGACCAGACTGAGGAGTGCTACTCATATCATTGATATATAACTACTATCTCTGATACTCAATTTCATATCAGGAATGTTTCTCCTGTTGCCATCAGACAGGATTATTTGCAATAAAGCTCGTATGACTTTTGTAACTATTCCCAAGGATGGGGCTGGATCTTCAATGTGCTTAGTACCTGATAATCTTAGATAGATTATTTAGAGGCTCTAACTCTCAGATTCCTCATATATTAATGAGGATAATTAAGACTGGAATATTCTTGGTAGGGATGCCATAGGATTAATTAAGATAGTTAAAGTGTTCCACATAATGCTTGACACAGAAATTACTCAATAAATATAGCTATTACTATTTCTGAAAATATGCACTCATGAAAAGTCTTTATGAAATAACTATCAATTTAGATTAAATTACCTTGTATCAGGTTGTGATTAAATGTAAAAGAACTAGAATTTGTTGAAGACTTGAAATAAACAGAACTTTATACATATGACTTTGTCATCTTTTTGCTTAAATCATAAAGGACTTGAGAAAAAAAGAAGACAAAACAGCAGTATTATTTTTTACTAAGTCTAAGAATTAAAAAGATGGCAAATGCCCATGTAAAAACCTATCCACTTCTTGATTTCTTCCACCATATTATTATTATACTTTCTGAATTCTTACACACATATTTTGTACCTAAAAAGTCAGCACTAAAGTATTCTACTTATGTTCATTTTGATAATTGTTTCACTTTTTAAAACCTATGTTAGGTAGTATAGCCCCAATGGCTTAAGATCTTTTCTTTAGTAGATAGACATATACATCTACAGATTTAAAACAAAAATGGTATCACGTCCTCATCTGGTTTGACCATATTGGGACTTAAACACCTATACATACACCTATATATAACAATTGATGAATGATTCATTCTGTAATTCCATAGTTTGAAAATACTGGACTATATGATGGGCCTGGATCTCTCTTCAGGAAAGGACTAGGCAACGTAGCTGAGCCTGCTGTTGGTGAGTAGTGTTAAGCTGTTAGCCACTGTGGTGACTGCCTCAGATATAGAGATATGCCTCATCTAAGGCTGTGTCCCTTCCTATGAGACAGGCTGGGACCTGGGACCATTTGCTGAAGTGCCTGCACCTGGACAAAGGTCTTCTACATCAGCAAAACACAAAGAAAGTAATGGCAAACTAAAAATAACTGCATGTATGTGCGGTTGGGATTAATTAAAAAAACAAGATACAAAAAGACCCAAAACCCAGCAGAAGCAGGGTGTTAGCAGCAAAAGCAGGGTACTGCACCAAGCACACAGAATCACCAAGAAGGTGGGAAGACCAACTAAGCTGCCCGTCTAGTGCAACCCCTGAACTCACCCCTACACGCATGCACGCATGCTAAGTCACTTCAGTTGTGTCTGACTCTGTGCGACCCATAGACGGCAGCCCACCAGGCTCCTCCGTCCACAGGATTCTCTAGGCAAGGATACTGGAGTGGGTTGCCATTTCCTTCTCCACTCACCTCTACACTCATCCCATATAAGGAACTAGCTCACCCCACCCCCACACCCACCACCAGGGAATGAACAAGGGAATCTTGTTTTCATTCCCTCCTGCTGAAGCAAGAGTCCCAGTAAAGCCTTGCCTGAATTTCTCATCTGGCCTCTTATCAATTTTTACTGATTAAGGAGGTGGCCCCACTTTCTCTCTGAAGTATCCCTGACCACCCTAACTATGACTGCAGCCCATTTCCCACAGCAGTGCCAGGCCCTTCTACGTTTACGTCTTCCAATAGCATTAGTATATGACATACCTGACGTATTTACTTCTGTGCTATTGCTTTTCTTTCCCTTTCAGAATTCAAGCTCAACGAAGGCAACATTTGAGGTCTGTTTTGCTTACTGCTATATCCCAAGAGCTTAGAAGATTACTTGAAGCATAATCCTGGCTTGATAATTGTTATTTTTAAATAGTTATGAGCCATTGTCCTACCATCTGTTAAGGGAGAAAGGTGAAATACATGCAGTTATCTCATTCTATGTGTCTACTTATTTTTTGCCTGTCTTCCTCAACTAGAATGTGAGCTCCACGAGGGCAAGGGGATTGTATCTGTTTTGTTCACCATTATATCCCCAGCAACTAGCATAGTGCCCAGCACACAATAAATGCTTAATAAATCGTTATTGAACAAATGCCTGAACAGATACAATGGGGCCACATAATAGCACCTCAATAATTTCTCTAGGAGAAGGACTAGGAAACTTCTGCCCTCCCGATACTATTGGTATGGGAGTCAGTAGTATTCAATAAACAAATGTTGCAATTGTAACTTGGATTTTCCTCAAGTTTAGCTTCAATGATAAAAGATGCTTATTTATAACAATGAAGTTCTACTTTGTTTTTTTCCTTGGTTACCTATCCATGTTTATTTCCTTAGACAAAATCTAGGAAGAGAGGGACTATGAATTCGGTTTTACACACAGCTCCAAGGCCACTTAGCTATCTCTTTATCATTAAAAAAAAATGTGTCTGAGTTCTGATTCTTAAATTTGGTCTCAAATCTTCTTTCACATATTCTCTCTCGTCCAGCAATTTAACTTCACGTCCAAAACCCCCTTTCTATAGCGGAAGGGATCGATTGGGAGTTTGGGTCTGACATGTACACACTGCTATATTTAAAATAGATAACCAACAAGGACCTACTGATAACACAAAGAACTCTGCTCAATACTTTGTAATAACCTAAATGGGAAGAGAATTTGAAAAAGGATATATGTATATGGATAACTGAATCACTTTGCTATATACCTGCAACTAACACAGCATTGTTAATCAACTGTGTCCCAATATAAAATAAAAATCCAAAATAAAAATTAAAAAAATAATTTCTTTTTTAAAGAATTTTTTATTCCATTTTTTTCTTTATATGGATTTTTCATCCAAAGGTTTTCCAATAAACTGTTTTATACACTCTCCTCTCTATCCCTGCTTTCAGTACCAGGCACAGCAAATTATTAGCAATTGAAACTCTGGCTCTTTGTCCAATCAGACTTCCAGGCCATTGGTCCCAGAATATATACCCAGCAAAGTATGCCCTGATTGCTGAGAGGAAAAGCTGGCCTAAAATATTCTTGTAAAAATTTTACTGAGCTATATTTTACATATCATACAATTCATCCATTTGAAGTGTAAATTTTAAAGATTATTAATATTACCGACTGGTGGAATCATCACCATGGATCATTTTGAGAACATTTTTATTCCTCCAATGAGATTGTTCTTATCTACTTATGGCTAATTCCTGTTCTCAGCTTTAGGCAACCATTAATTTATTTCTCTAAAAATTGGTATTTTCTGGATATTTCACACAAATAGAAGTAGACAATATATCCTCTCTCGTGCTTGGCTTCTGTCATTTAGCATAAAATTTTAAAGTTCTTCATGTTGTAGCAAATGTCATTTCTTTTTACTGCTGAATAGTATTTCATTGTATGGATATGTCACATTGGACAGATAGATAATAACCAAGCAAATAAATGCATGAGATAATTCACGTGAATTTATTCTGAAGGAATAAATGAAGCAAGTCTCATAGAAGAAATAAATATAATACAGTTATTTCAGTAAAGAGTAACTGAATGTGGTGGTAGAGGGTAAGTAGAGATGATTCCCTAGGGAAGGAGGCATTTGAGCCTCCTTCTGCTCAAATCTAAATGAGCAGAAGTTATGGCAAGAGGGAGATGGCAGCAAAGGGGTCCTAGGCACAGCTGTTGTGAAGAACAACTGAGGGAACGCAAAGCACTGGGTGGTGGGCAGCCACTCAATACACAGCTGCTGTTTCACCTCATCCCTTTAACAACTCTCAGCTCCTTCTGTTCAAACAAGGAGAAGCTGGCCAAACATAGATCACAGGGAGTAAAACTATATCTATGAAAAGTAAAGGCCCCCAAGAGAGATTCAGGCTCTGGCATCATAGTTAGATTCCACAGCTCTGAATCATACACCCAAGTCAGGTAGAAGCACTAACCCAGCCTCTCTCCTGTTGCCAATTCAACTTCTTCCTCAAGAGTGACACCAGGTTTCTAGTTTGGGGACATGATGAATAATTTAACAGTGAGCACGTTCCTATGTCCTTTTATACAGTTCATGAAGTTCTCACAGCAAGTATACTGGGGTGGTTTGCCATTCTCTCCTCAAAAAAAAGATCTTAATGAATTGGATTACTACGATGGTGTGGTCAGTCACCCAGAGCCAGACATTCTGGAGTGTGAAGTCAAGTGGGCCTTTCGAAGCACTGCTCTTAATAAAGCTAGTGGATGCAATGCAATTCCAGTAGAGCTATTCAAAGGATAGCTAAAGGATGATGCCATCAAGGTGTTGCATTCAATATGTCAGCAAAGCTGAAAGACGTAGCAGTGGCCATAGACTAGAAAAGGCCAATCCCCATCCCAAATCCCAAGAAGGGTAGTATTAAAAAATGTGGTAACCATCAGACAATTTCACTTATCTCCCATGCTAGTAAGGTCATGCTTAAAATCTTGTATGCTAGGCTTCAGCATTATGCAAACTAAGAACTTCCAGATATCCAAGCTGGGTTTAGAAAAGAAAGAGGAACCAGAGATCAAATTGCCAACATTCATTGGATCATAGAGAAAGCAAGGGAATTCCAGAAAAACATCTACCTCTGTTTCACTGATTATGCTAAAAGCCTTTGACTGTGTGGATCATAACAAACTGTGGAAAGCTCTTAAAGAGAAGGGAATACCAGATCAACTTACCTGTCTCCTGAGAAACTTGTATGAGGATCAAGAAGCAACAGTTAGAACTCTGTATGGAAACTGATTGGTTCAAAATTGAAAAAGGACTATGACAGGGCTGTTTGCTATCATCCTGTTTGGTTAACCTATATGCTGAGCGTATCATGAGAAATGCTGGGCTGGATGAGTTACAAGCTAGAATCAAGATAGGCGGGAGAAACATCAACAACCTCAGATACACAGATGATACTACTCTAATGGCAGAAAGCAAAGAGAAACTAAAGAGCTTCTTGATGAGTGTGAAGGAGGAGAGTGAAAGAGCTGGCTTAAAACTAAATATTAAAAGAAAAAAAAAAAACTAAGATAATGGCATCTGGCTCTGTTACTTCATGGCAAACAGAAGGGGGAAAGGAAGTAGTGACAAATTTCCTCTTCTTAGGCTCTAAGATCGCTGTGGGTGGTGACTGTAGCCCTGAAATCAGAAGATGACTGTTTCTTGGCAGGAAAGCTATCATAAACCTAGACAGTGTGTTAAAATTAGACATTATTCTGCTGACAAAGGTCTTTATAGTCAAGACAAAGGTCCGTATGGTTGTGAGAGCAGGACCTTAAAGAAGGCAGAGAACCGAATAATTGATGTCTTCAAACTGCAGTGCTGGAAAAGACTCCTGAGTCCCCTGGACAGCAAGGAGATCAAACCAGTCAATCTTAAGGGATATCAACCCAGAATACTCATTGGAAGGACTGTGATACTGATGCTGAAGCTGAATCTCCAGTATTTTAGTCATCTGATGCAAATAGCTGACTCACTGAAAAAAAGTCCCTGATGCTGGGAAAGATTGAGGGCAGAAGGAGAAGAGGGCCTCAGAGGATGAGATGGCTGGATGGCATCACCAATGCAATGGACATGAACTTGGGCAAACTTTGGGAGATGGAACAGGGAGGCCTGGTGTGCTGCAGTCCATGGGGTCACAAACAGTTGGACATGACTGGGCAACTGAACAACAATGTCCCTGTGGGGACAAATGTGCTCAATTCTCTTGTGTAGATACTTTAACTTTTTGAAAAATTGACAAACCACTGTCCAAAGTGGCTGTACAAATTTCATTCCCACCAGCATGTTTCTTCACATTCCCATCAACATTTGTTACTGTCGGTCTCATTTATTACAGGCATTCTAGGCGATACGAAGTGACATCTTATTGCGGTTTTAAATTGCATTTCTGTGGACAGGGAGATGGGAGTAGGCCAACTTAAACATCAAAGACTCCAGTGTTTTTACTGAAGTTTGGTAGTTTTTCTTGAATCATTCCTCTTCAGATTGTTGGAAGCCTTTGGTTAATCTTGAGAGTTCTGAAAGACTTGGTTTTGCTGATATTTGTTGCTTTTGTGGAGAACATTTACCAAACTTCTCACTTCACCACTCCATTAGTCCTGTTCAAATCTAAAATGTTACTGTGATAAGTTTTAACTTTATAAAATTCATTCTTAATTCTCCCTATATAATTCTCCCTCTCTCCCTCCTTTTTGTTACTTGACTTCTCAACATTTAAAATTTCCTCCATTAGAAATTTACTTTGATAGAAGCTAGCCAATTGTCTAACAACCACAAGATAAATAATTTTTCCCTTTTCTTCTTTGCATGGCTTTATTATTCTTTATCAGTTATGAGCTTTTTTCAAGTTTGTACTTTTTAAAATGATACATTTATTTATACATTTTTTGAACATAGAAAAAAAAAAAACACAGCCCATTGGAAATACTGAAATGCCACTTAAATACTATTATCTATAATATATGTTACATTACTTAACTATTTCTCTATCTACTTATGTTTCTGAACTTTCACCTGTATGCAAGATTTACATGATCACACTGGCCAACAAATGCACTGATATCTAATTATTATGTCAAAAACTCTCCAACCTTCCATCATCATGGAAAACACCATGATGATGATGGAACAGTAATAATAACATTTATATAGTGTCTATTATGTGCCAGCTTCTAAGTACTTATACTCATTTAACTTCCATATCAACTCCATGAGGTAGCTACTACTATGATCCCCATTTTCCAGATGAAAAAACTGAGGTACAGAAGGGTTACATAATTTGCCAATGATGATTAAGTCAGAAAGTAGAGCTGGGAATTCCATTCCCAGAATCTTTATTGTCAAATTTGATCGCTCTGCTTGCTTTACATTAGTTAACTAAGGCACACAAGGGTTAAGAGTTGCTCAGCCAGTAACTGGTAAAGCTAACACTCTGATTCACTCAGACTCTACAGGTTGGCAGAGAGCAACCATTAGGGATATAACATCCACATTCCTCCAGGTTTAAGATGGGAAGAGAGTTTGGGGAGGAAGAGAGTCCCGCTGTCTGAATTATGTAAGACTTCAGTTATCTTCCAGAGATCCATTATCTTACTTCTTGCCTAGATGGGAGTGTGACAGATGGTTCCGATATATCTAGCCAGAAGAAAATTGTTGGAGCAAGAAAAGGTTGAATTCCAAAACTGCTGTTAGAACAGTCCACTCCAGCATCAATCTGCCTATAGCAATATCCCAGCTGCAAGGGCAGAATCACTCCAACCCCAACAAAACTGAAAAGTGAAAGTTGCTCAGTTGTGTCTGACTCTTTGTGACTCCTGCCAGGCTCCTCTGTCCATGGAATTCTCCAAGCAAGAATACTGGAGTGAGTAGTCGTTCCCTTCTCCAAAGGATCTTCCCAACCCAGGGATAGAACCCAGGTCTCCCATATTACAAGCAGATTCTTTACCAGCTGAGCCACCAGGGAAGCTCAAGAATTCTGGCATGAGTAGCCTATCCCTTCTCCAGGGGATCTTCTTGACCCAGGAATCAAACTGGGATTGCCTGCATTGAGGGCGGATTCTTTACTAGCTGAGCTACCACAGAAGTGATAGCCAATCCACCTTACCAACAACCTGCTGGAACATTTGCACCATTCTGTAAAAAGTGGCAGCCAAAGCTGACTGACACGATACTCCAGAACCTAGATACATTGATGGCTCTTACATCCTGACAACTCGGGGCATACTGGCAACGTACACAGCTACTGTGCCACGTATATTGGCCAGTTCAGAAAAAGAGACCTCTCTAGATTACCATCGTAGGCAGAAACCCCCTCTCCCTCCTTAGAAACCAGGATGGCTCCTAGCCATCCTACACAGGCAGCAAACAAAGCAGGAAAAGGGTCAGTTGAGATCTCTCTAAATTTTAGTAGACCATCTCCTTTTATCTTCTTTTATCTGCATGATATTTTTATGTTCATTTCCCCAGACTTTTTCTGGGCACGGTTTTCATGGGATCGCTCCAGCTAGTGAGTGAATTCCTGTTAGTTTTAAAATGTTAACACTGACAGGTGACAGTTAGGTAGTGACAGTTTATAAGAAGTTTCTAAGCATCTGCTTACTTTAACTATTGAAAGTAAACTTGGAATTTCTTCAACAGGTAATGTTAAACATATGTCACTGATTTTGAACTCAATATAATGCAAGAAAGTATTTATAAAAATCACATGCACCTCGGAGTGTCACAGGGAAATACTTTGGTGGGATCTCTTCATGCTTTGTGTAATATGTGTTTAGTCAGAGAATATTATATATTATTTTCTCAAGAGTTTTAAAACTGACCTTATTTAGTGGTAACTATGGAATAAATGTTTCATTACATTTACCATAAATACATATGACTAAATTAGATATGATTAACATCACTGATCTGCTAGAATATGTATTACATAACTTTGTTATAGTAGACATAAGTTGCTTTCTTTAAACTCAGTTATAATATTTCACTGGACTTCAAAATTGGGTAGCAAATCTACCAGATGATTTGCGAACAATACAGATAAAGAAATTGTTTCTCTTGGCTCATCAGCCATCCTGCCTATAAAAGGCCATGCTGCCTGACACACACATCGACTTTGCTCCCACATACAGGTTTAGTGATGTGATTCATATCCAGTAACAAGTTCAAATCAGTCTTTTAAGAAAGGATTCAGGCAATCTTTTCCTCTATCTTCTATAAGAACATTAAGTAGATCTTCCCAAGTACATCCTGTTCAAGAATAAATCATTCTCAGATATTGTGTTCCCATACCTTCCCCCAAAAGTATTTTCTCTCTTGTGTTATGCAACTGTTGAGAAGCCTATAAACTGTGTATTCCCACCAAAACACATTTAGAGGAAAACCACTCTGCTCAGTAACTTTAATATTCAGATCTGAGGTGCTCTCTCTATTAGGCCTAGATAAAATCACTTACCTTACTTGTCTGGATTTTTGTCTTTGACACATCTCCTAACAAATTTACACATTAATATCCCCATTTTATGAAATAGTTTTAAAGATTTTATCGGTTTTTTCCTTTTTAGATACAACAACCTTTTAAACATGAAGTATAGTTGATTTACACAATTGTATTAGTTTTAGGTGTACAGCAGTGATTCAGTTATACACATATATATACACACACATACATATTTTTCAGATTATTTTCCATTATCAGTTATTAAAAAATTATGAATATAGCTCCCTGTGCTACACAGCAAATCCTTGCTGCTTATCTCTTTTATGCATAGCAGTTTATATCTGTTAAGCATGTACTACTAATTTGTCCCTAGCCTCATCCCTTTCTCTTCAGTAGCCATAAGTTTGCTTGCTACATGTTTGTTTCTGTTTTGTATATCAATTTATTTATATTATTTTTATATTTTATATGTAAGTGATAATCATATAATATTTGATTTTTTATGACTTATTTTACCTACTATTCTCTATGTCTATGTTGCCACAAATGGAAATATTTCATTCTTTCATATGGCTGTGTAATATTCCATTATATGTATATATATTACATCATATTAAGCCAAATGTCTGTTCATGGGCACTTGGGTTGTTTCTATATCTTGGCTATTGCAAATAGTGCTGTTAAGAACACTGGGGTACACAAGACTTTATTATTTTAACTTGTTAAAATTTTTCAACCTGAAGCTTTGACTGATAAATTCATGATATAATAAAAACTATATGGGCATTTAGTCATATTGTCCCATACCCAAAAGAATCAATCATACTTATTAGTTGCAAGAAGTAAATTATGATTTTAATATCAATCTAAATAAATCTATGATATTATAAGAAATATCTATTTTTCAAAATAGTATTTATTCTGATAGCTTTCATGGGAAATGACTACATTAATAAGATTGTTTTCTGATATTTTGTCATTTTTAAAGTTATACAAAACTTTACTTTGTTATTCAAATCCTAATACCATCTTGACATAGTCCAAAATAAATGCAAACCAACAAAAAACTAAATAACCTAACTCTAGTCACACCTCTTTCAAGATGCTTATAAATGATGCCTTTTGCAATCCTATATTCTAAGAACCACAGATTCTGACAGTAGAATTCAATTACAACCTACCCTTGGCAGTATATAGTCTTCTAACAGAATGTTAAAATGGAAACCTTTCTGTTTCAGTTCTGGCTGAGATTTCAAATTCCAAGAAGAAAACAATAACGAGCAAGTGCTTCCACATTCCACACTGAGGTGAAATACTGCCTACATCAGACTGGCAAAGAAAACAAAAATTAAAACTGTTTTACAAGCCCTAGTCAAATACTCACAAACATTTCAAGGTTTAAGAAGCCAAGAAAGGGACTTCCCTGGTGGTCGTGCTCCACTGCAGGGGGCATGGGTTTGATCCCTGCTCAGAGACCTAAGATTCTGCATGCAACTTACCTTAGCCAAAAAATAAATAAGTAAAAATTTTTAAAAAAAGAAGAAGCTAAGAGAAAATAACCTTTTTTTCCTGGATATAGTTGTCAAACTCCTATGGCATTTTTTTTTTTCCTGCCTTCCACTCAAAGTGTCAGAAAAGTAAGGATGGTATTCTATTCTTAACTGAATTCAGTAAGAGGGGGATTAATCTAACCATTTGGAGACCTTGATATATGTGCTCTGGAGTGAAGGAAGAGCACTCAAGTGCCTGAGAAATGTAGGAGGATGGAGAGACAGAGGTGGAAGGAAGTGAGGTAGCTATCACACACATCCCTGCAATAAAATGGGCTGTGTCCTATACCTAGAGTCGTGCCAAACGAGAAAGAGCTGGTGGCCAGTAATGGATTTAAAAGGGACCATCTGCAGGTTTGATACTACCCAACCAAATGAGTGTATCTTCAGAAGGCTGAGAGAAGAATCCTGAGCTGAGGGCAAGAGACAAACAAAAAGATACACTACCTGAGTAATCAGAAGTGCAGGAGAACACCCCATAAGGTAAACAGTTAAATGCTTGTTAAAACAAGATCTTGACAGTACTAGGTATTGCCTTTGGGGGCAGAAGGAGAAGGGGACGACAGAGGATGAGATGGCTGGATGGCATCACTGACTCGATAGACGTGAGTCTGGGTAAACTCCGGGAGTTGGTGATGGACAGGGAGGCCTGGCGTGCTGTGATTCATGGGGTCGCGAAGAGTCAGACATGACTGAGCGACTGATCTGATTTGTTCTGAACTCTCTTCTTCCAGCATCGCTGGAGAGGGCAGAAATGTGGGTTGGCAAGCTGGCAGGTTGTGGGGGGAGGGGCTGGAAAGAAAGAAGCAATGACTTAGAAAAATGCAGAAACTGAAGGCTTATTTCTTTTTTTACTAAAGAACCCACACCCGAATAGGTACAAGGGAAAGTGGAGAGAGGAGATCATTGATTCTCAGTGACATAGGTTTTGCCAGTTACATGAGTCTAGACATTTTAATTACTAAAATAAGACTAGACAAGACATGAGGGCTACCCTACATGTAACCGAAGACAGGAAATAACGAGCCCCAAGGAAAAGTTCGAACAGGCAAAGGGGAAATAGAATACAATTGTTTTCTGCTTGTACCATATGGAGACATTCCTTCTGTGTAAAGTTACAGGAAATTACTAATGTTTATCACTATCCAAAATCAGGGTCCACTTTAACCATAACTCCCTTCATGAACATAACCATTAACTTCAAGACACAGTTTAAGTCACACTTTCTAAAATACCACCAGTAACTGTCCCAGTCTCAATGATGATGAATTCTTGGAACTTTTACAATTAAGATTTCCTCCACTTTCTACTTTGAATTTAGTATGAAATACCTTGTGTTGATTTTTCTCACTACTTTAATATAGTTGGCTCACAATATTTAGTGTTTAATATTTATCTATCTATGGATCCATCATCACCATCAAGATGTTAAACTGATACATCAACTCCAAGTGTTTTCCCACTGGCCTCTTTGTAATTCTTTCCTCTAAACACTCTGCACCATTCCCGAGCTCTAGGAAATCACTAATCTAGTTTCTCTCTAGGATTCCCTGTCCATCACCAACTCCTGGAGCTTGCTCAAAATCATGTCCATCAAGTCAGTGATGTCATCCAACCATCTCATCCTCTGTTTTTCCTCTTGCCTTCAATCTTTCCCAACATCAGTGTCTTTTCCAATCAATGAGTCAGTTCTTTGCATCAGGTGGCCAAAGTATTGGAGTTTCAGCTTCAACATCAGTCCTTCCAACGAATATTCAGGACTGATTTCGTTTAGGACGGACTGGTTGGATCTCCTTGCAGTCCAAGGGACTCTCAAGAGTCCTCCAACACCACAGTTCAAAAGCATCAATTCTTTGGCACTCAGCTTTCTTTATAGTCCAACTCTCACATCATACATGACTACTGGAAAAACCATAGCTTTGACTATGTGGACTTTTGTCGGCAAAGTAATATCTCTGCTTTTTAATATGCTGTCTAGGTTGGTCACAGCTTTTCTTCCAAGGAGCAAGCATCTTTTAATTTCATGGCTGCAGTCACCATCTGCAGTGATTTTGGAGCACCCCCCAAATACAGTCTGTCACTGTTTCCCATCTATTTGCCATGAAGTGATGGGACTGGATGCCATGATCTTAGTTTTTTGAATGTGGAGTTTCAGCTTCAGCATCCTTAAGAATTTCGTCAAGGATATAAACACCATGAATGAAATTACCAATCAACATGAACTAATTGATATTTATGAAATTCTCCATTCAACAACAACAGATCACACATTTACTTCAAGTACACCCAGAATATTTCCCAAGAAAGTTTTTATTCAGGTCCATAAAAGAAGTCTCAATATAGAAGGTCTCAAATTATATGAAGTATGCGTTCATACCAAAATTGAATTAAATTAGTAACAGTAAAATACTAGGAAAGTTCCAAAATATTTGTAAACTATAAGACCAAATTTTAAATAATCCATAAGTCAGAGAATATATGAAAAAAAAGTATTCTGAACTGAAGAAAAGTGAAAACACAACCTATCAAAAAGTCTGAGATGCAGCTGAAACTGCACTAAAAGATGAAATCACAGCACTATATATCTATGTTATAAAAGAAAATTATCAAATCAGTAGTTTGTTCTTCTACGGGTTTCCCAGGCGGCTTAGTGGTAAAAATGTCACCATTGCAGGAGATGGAAGAGATGTGGGTTCACTTCCTGGATTGGGAAGATCCCCTGGAGGAGGAAGAAATGGCAACCCACTCCAGTATTCTTGTCTGAGAAATCCCATGGACAGAGGAGCCTGGTGGGCTACAGTTGGAGGGGGTCACAAAGAGTGAGACATAACTGAGCATTTCTTCTATATTCAGAAATTATCAAAATCTAACAAAGTTAACCACAATGAAAACAGAAGAAATGAAACAGTGTGAAAAACAGAAATAAATGGAAATAGAAAAGTACAAAATAAATAAAAGTGAAAATTGCTTCTTTGAGAAGACCAATAAAACTGATAAAAACTTCTGACCAGATTGATAAGTGAGAAGGTACAAATTACCAAATTTGAAACAAGAAAGGTAATGTCACTACAAATTTTAAATGAACTGAAAAAATGAGGGAATATAATAAATTCTAAAACAGTAAATTTGACCATTTGGAAGAACTGAAAAACTTCCTTTAAAGACTCAAACCAATAAAGCTCACTCAAAAAGAAACAGGTCATCTGAATAGCCCTAAATGGAATCAAATTACTAGTTAAAAATCTTCCTGTAACAAAAATTCTAGATCAAACAGCTTCACTGGAAAATTCTACCAAACATTTAAGGAGAATATAATATAAATTCTACAAAAGATTTTCAAGAAAATTGAAGAAGGAACATTTCCCAATTCTATATGACCATATGATCCTGACCCAAATCCAAATAAAAATATTATAACAAAAGAAAGCTAGAGATGAATATCCTTTATGATCATAGATGTAAACATTTCTAAAAAATTTTAGCAACTCAATCCAACAATATTTAAAAAAAAATACATCATGAGCAATATGGTTTATCCCAGGAGTGCCTATGTAATTTCACTTGAAAATTAACCATTGTGATTCTCCCTGTTAATAGCTTTAAAAGGCAAAACCATGTGATCATCTGAAGAGCTGCTGAAAAAAGTGTTTGACAAAATACACTATCAATTCCTGATAAAAACTCTCAAACTAAGAACAGAAGTGAACTTCCAACAATAAGAAGACAATGAGTTGGTTTATTATTGGACTGGAAAAGCTCTTTATCTGACCAGACTGCCTGGGTGCTTGCTTTGTGACTTTAGGACCAGATAAAGGAAGCAGACTATTTGATGTGCTGTTTAAGGTCTGAAACTCTTCTGATGATCTTCTCATTTTCTTTACTGATGACTGCCACTAGCATACCCACTTGGACAAGCTTGCTTGACAGATTAAATGGCCAATGAAAGCTTCTCAGGGAACTCCCCTGGAGCCACCAATCCTTGCACACATCAGCCAATTCAAGCTGGAGACACAGCATGGTACACATGTGGTACATGCATATGAACCAGAACTCCCTTGTGGAATTTCGCTCAGATAATGCTGCCTGCCTGTGTCTTCTTTTTCATTCTGTACCTTATCCTTTGCCTCTAAACACTATCCTCAAATGTGTGTGCTCTGTGGAGTCTGATGAATTTCAAATGTAAATTTCAAATTTATATTTATTTCAAATGTAAATAATGATAAAATTTTTTGCAATCTGATAAATGACATCTATGAAAAACTACCAGCTCATACTTGATGGTGAAAGACAAAATATTTTCCTTTAAAGTTAGGAACAAAGCAAGGTGGTTATAATTTTCATTATTACCAACATTATACTTGAGATTCTAGCTGATGCATTCAGGTAGAAAAAAGAGATAAAAGGCAATCATCTCAATCATCTGCATATAAAACCCTATAAAATCAACAAAAAAGCTATCAGAACTAGTGAATGAATTTATAAGATTGCAAGGGTACAAGATCAATTTACAAAATTAATCACAGTTCTATTATGTTAGCAGTGAGTAACTGGAAATTAAAATTATGAAAATAATGTTATTTTTAATAACATCAAATATATGAAATATTTATGTATAAGATTGATAGAAGAGATATAAGACCTATACTGAAAATTATAAAACCTACCTGAGATAAAATGAAGACTAAACAGAGAAATATCTTGAATCTGTAACTTGGATGACTCAATATTGCTAAGACATTAATTCTTTGCAAATGAATCTTTTTTTTTTTTTGGTGGCACTGTGAAGCTTGTAGGATCTTAGTTCCCCGACCAAGGATTGAACCTGGGCCACTGCAGTGAAAACTCCAGGTCCTAACCAATGGACCACCAAGGAATTCCCACAAATTTATCTTTAGATTCAATTCAATCCCAATCAAAATCTCAGTAGACTTTATTTTAGGAATCTACAATTTGTTTCCCAAATTTATGTGGAAATACTAAAGTTTTCCAAATACTAAATTTTTGTTTTTGCTTTTCAAAAACAAAAAGGCAATCAAAGGACTAGGATAAATTATTTCTAAGACATGTATCTGAGAAAAAACTTGTGTCTCGAATTCATGAAGAGGTCCCCCAATTCAATAATTAGAAAATATTACAATTTAACAATGGGTAAATGGCAACCCTCTCCAGTACTCTTGCCTGGAAAATCCCATGGACAGAGGAGCCTGGTGGGCTGCTGTCTATGGGGTCACACAGAGTCGGACACGACTGAAGTGACTTAGCAGCAAACTACTTTAAGACACTCTTATTTCTGTGTTTATCTTTTTTGTGTGTGTAAGCATGGCATAGCCTACATTTCTTTAGATTACCAGCCCCAATCATAATTAACAAAGATGTTTTACATGCATCCAAATTTATAGAGAAGGATTTAAATGAAATCTGCTGCTGTAAAATTTGTATTTTTTTCTTAGCGTTTTTATGAAAGTTATAAATGGAATAAACTACTGTGAATATTCAAACTCCTGAACACAGCAGTTCAGCAATGCTCCAACACTCTTCCTGTTCGATTTTCGTGCCTTTTTTGTTTGGTAGTCTAGACATAGCCTGTTTCTTAGACATGTTTATAAATGGATTGGAAAGGAGGTCTAAATAAAGGCATTACTGAAATACAAAGCGTCTTTTTGTTATACATTGTTGTTATTAAGAAAAGATTCCAAAAGAGGGCTTCTGGCAATGAGTCATGTATTCTGACAGATGTTTTCTACAGATGAGAGTTCAGCTCCACCTTTCCCAAAAATGTAAGTTTTAGAAGGAGAGGTCTGTCTTTTGGAGCCCTTGGGAAATAAGTTATAGTGTAGACTGCGTTTCTTAAAACCACTCCTATCGTTGTTTGAAATCCAATGGCAAAGGTCTTTTCTCGTAAATAAATGATTTTGAAACTTTAAAACTTCCAACATACTTTGTTCCTTGATTCAAAACTACAGTCTTGCAAGAGAACTTGAAAAACAAAGGAATGGAGAAACTCTAGGAAAGCTAATGGCACCCCACTCCAGTACTCTTGCCTGGAAAATCCCATGGATGGAGGAGCCTGGTAGGCTGCAGTCCACGGGGTCGCTAAGAGTCAGACAAGACTGAGCGACTTCACTTTCATTTTTCATTCTCATGCATTGGAGAGGGAAATGGCAACCCACTCCAGTGTTCTTGCCTTGAGAATCCCAGGGACAGGGAAGCCTGGTGGGCTGCCGTCTATGGGGTCGCACAAAGTCAGACACAACTGAAGCGACTTAGCAGCAGCAGCAGGAAAGCTAATTGTACTTCATGAATGTGAAATTAAGTGGGAAGACAGATTCCTTGCATCCTAAAATAATGGAAGATGCTTAAGAAAGCTTCCTTAAGAAGCTTAAGAAGTAGCTTACCTTATCCAATCTTCTCTCCCAGGCCCAGAGTGAGTAGGAGAAAGGAGGCAGGAGTGGACGCCAAGCCAAGATTCTTCTAGTTCAATGTTCTTCCTATTATACCTTCTGGAATAACAGGAGGAAATAATCTCTGACAAAATAATTAAGACCACTTAGAGAGGTCAAATAAACTGTCCAAGGTCATATAGCTAGTAAGTGACAATGCTGGGACAAGACTAAATATCTGAGACTCCAAAGACCATGATTTATACCATACCACTATTTTCTTTATATAGTATTATATATTTGAGTTTCATGAAAGAAACTTGCTGGTTTGACTCACCATTGTACTCTTTAGCATACCATAAATACACAAGAAATACCAGATAAATCATTCACCAATCCACACATATTGATTGATTTTAATGTATATAGTGTTTAGACTGCACACCAACTACATACTTAGGAGACAATGGACATTTGTGCTGGTTATAATTCTCTGACAGCAAGAATTTTTCTCCTCTGAAATTCTCTTAAGAGATGTCTTTTTCATAACCCAAGATCATCTGGAGTGGTGACTGAAGTTTCCAGTTGATTTAGTCATAGGGAAAAAAATTACAGAAGAATGATATAGATGTTTACTGATACATGGGTATAGGCATATATTCAATTCTACCACTGATTTTTTTTCCTAGAGGAATTAAAAGAGACTGAGCTGAAAGAAAGGTGAGAAAATGAATGAAGGAAAGTTTTCCTAGTCTGATATCTTTATCTTGATTCCCATAGTAATCTGGGATTTGCTCCTTGAGCATCTCTTTCCAGATCCAGAAATGATAATTTCTCATCTTCTATTTCTCTTTCAAGGCCTCAGTCTTCATCTTTTAAAAACACAGTCACTGAAATCTTATTGTTGCCTGTAAATCTAGCCTTAAATGGCCACTGTAATCACTATTCTATTTATAATCAATATGAAGTCATAAAACAATACTTTGCAAGGAAATAACACAGTAAATTTGTTTATACATGTCTCTCACAAATATGCTAAAAACTGGCTGTGCCTTAAAAATATAGCATATGAATAACTGTATATACCACAGTACTTCTGGCAAGCATCATCTCAATTTTTTAATTCTTTGTAAATATTTCAGTTATGTCTGCTAAGTAGTTTTAAAATTTCCTTTAACATACTGCCATTATTAAGAGAAGACTGTACAAAGCTGATATATTTTACATGTTTTTAAAGAGTACGTGCATGTGGTTGAGTTTTTTATTGTTGTATGTCCATTCAGATAAATGAAGTCTATCTCTCCATGTAGTCCTTGCTTAATGCAAAATCCAAAAAAACTAGTGTTGTTACATTAATGCATTTTTAATCATTATAGGTACCACCGTTTAAAATGCAAAGTTTAAAATACTGCATTCAAAAAGAAAAATGTATTTATCTTAATAAATTACACAAAGTAGAACTGCAAATAGCATATTAATAAAGAGTAGCTCTTGCCTATAATTTTTAGTAAAATCTGGGAGATAGAACTTAGTAAATAATTTCCAAAACAACTTAGTAAAATTCAGTAAACAAGCAAATGAATAAAATAAATGATGATGCAAATTAATGTCTCAGCAAACATAAAGAGATCCTCATCTTCATTACTTTAATTAAAATAATATTATATTTTTTTACACAACTACCTAACTAAATCAAACCATTGATAGCATTCAATGTTGGCAAGTCTGTGGTAAAAGGGCACTCAAATATTTGGTGCAAAAAGATAGGAGTTTTAAAGCATAATCTGGGAATATGTATATAATTTTAAAATTTGCCTACTCTTTGCCCCAATAATTTAGCCTTTAAGAATCTAATCTTCAGTTATACTAGCCTAAGTAGCACACACACACAATTCACGCTCTCACACAGAACAATACTGGTTGCAAACATTACATGCAGTTTCAACATCAGTAAAATAACAACAACAACAAAAATACGGTACCTTCATTCAAGGAGTACTATAAAATGATTAAATGAAATGAGATATTGACTTGTAAGCTTACATATAATAATTAAGTGGATAAAAATGCCCAAACCTATATACATACCATGATTCTAGTTTTATAAACAAAGAAACTAATTAATGAATATAATAAATGTATCAGAGTGCATATGCAGATATATATCAATGTGCGGAAATCAGAAAAGATTCACTTAGCAAATTCTGTAATGGTTACATTTGGGAGACAGAATTGGTCTAGTCAAACATAAGAATGACTTTCTCTGTATAAGATAAAAAAGAAAAGAATTTAAGATTATTGGTGGTTTCCTTTTTTTGTGACTACAAGTTTAAAAAGAGGGAGGAAACACTGGTACACTGGCTACTAACCTATAGGTTTATAGCAACACATTATATCTGATCTGTTAAATAAAATCAAGGAATTCTGTACCAAGGGGAGAACAAAAATATTTGGACTGTGACCCAAGTAGAATTAGCCCCACTAGAAATAGTTGCTTTTTGGAAACTAGATAGGTATTTATGATATCCAGGCTTATCTAGGAACAGTTACCAAGTTAATAGTGGATGGTAAGAAAAATACATCATAAGAACTAGGCATACCAGTCAGTAAGAAAGGATCCAACAATATATAAAGTCGGCACCAAAGAGCTACTGCTGGTTAGAAACTCCAACCAACTCTATTGAGCTACAGATCTCCATAAACTTGGATCCTTGTGGGAAACAGAACAGGATATCAGGGCATACAATAGTATACTATCCAGCTATTGAAATATGGGTAAGGGAGGAAATATCACAGTCCCAGAGAACAAGACAAAGACCACAGTAAGACCAGCTTAAATACTGAAGTGAGATACTGAGCCCCACACTCAGGAGACTGCTCTAGAACAGAAGAGGAAAACAATTCACCTGAACAAAAGAAAGATCTATCTCACATCTTTGCTTGCAGTTTGACTGAACAACCAATAAAATTATTTTTCCTTCCCTCATAGAAAAGAATGGACACTTTCAAATTTTCCTATTGCTCCCCAGGGCACCATAATATTTTAGTCTGCTAGTCTCGAAATTTAAAATTGTCAATAACTTTTTCTCCTTTGCCAACTTCCACAAACCTGGACGACCATAACCCAAGCCCCTATCTTTATTTTGTTCTAATTACTGAAGTGGTCCTCTGGCTTACCTTTCTTTTCCTGATCAAGTTCCTGAGACGTGTCAAGATAATCTTTTTTTCAAATTAAATCTTACAAAGTCTCTACGCATGCCAAGAACACAGCTGTAACAAAATGTTACAGCTTTTTGTGTGGTCAGACAGCCACACTCCCAGCCTCTCCCTTTCTAGATGGTTTGCTTTGCCACTATCCCAGAAAATGTTCCAACTCAAGAAACTGAGGAAAGTTTCCCTCCAAGTATAAAAGTAATGTTCCAACTCAAGAAACTGAGGAAAGTTTCCCTCCAAGTATAAAAGTAATGTTCCAACTCAAGAAACTGAGGAAAGTTTCCCTCCAAGTATAAAAGCAGAGTGGTTAAGATCACAGCCTTTTAAACAGACTCAATTCCTTCAGAATTTGCATAACCACATTCCAGCGATACGACTTTAAACACAGGATTTAATCTAAGCTTAGTTTTGTGGTGTGCTGTGTCTAGTCGCTCAGTCACGTTGGACTCTTTGTGACTTCAGCTTTACCTAACCTTAAATAGGCATGATATTCATAAAACTTTTATTTAATAAAACTACTGTTAGAATTCAACATTATCTTCCATATGAAGTTCCTTATGGTTTTGGCTCAGAGCCTGGCATATAATTAATAATTGTTATCATCACCATCATCACCATTACTTCAAATGACAGCCTTTTTCCTTTTTTATACGCATTTCTTACCAGTGTACCCACGTAGCCTTTTAAAAGTATCAAAAAATATATCTAGCCATGCAAAAAATATTATGATGTTTTATATAAGAAAGATCTTACTGGTATGAAGTACCAGTAACTTTCAAAATGCCTTTCTCATTTTTCAAGTTCTCCTGCTTTTTTCCTCCCTCCATAAACCTATGGTTCATTCCACTCTGATCTTCTGGTGAAAAACCTTCCTTGAACATTTGTCAATCCAAACCTAATCTTTTTGTGCCAAAAGAAAATCAAAGTACAGATATTTACCGTCTTGAACTCATTATTTTCCTAATTAAGGGCTGCTACTGCTAAGTCGCTTCAGTTGTGTCCGACCCTGTGCGACCCATAGACGGCAGCCTACCAGGCTCCTCCGTCCCTGGGATTTTCCAGTCAAGAACGCGGGAGTGGGTTGCCATCGTCTTCTCCGTAATTAAGGGCAGTGTTACTTTAATGAACCAAAAGTAGCTGAGGTAAAAATGAATACGGGAATTTCCCAAATTAATTCGAAGGAAACACAGAAGGATTCCCAGCAACCAAAGAGTCATCAAAACCCCAGGAGCGGCTCTAAAATTTCTGTTCATTAAGGCTGGTTCATCGAACGGAACATCTTTATTACGAGCCAAGGATCCAGGAGGACCCTTCCACCGAGGCCTGTGCTTGATGACATTCCAGAAGCAAGAATCCTAGCAGTCAAGGGTCTGCCCCTTCTCTGTATTCCTATGAGCAAGTCAGCCCTGCAGCTGGAGAGACAAGTGGGCTGTGTATATGGGACACCACTCCATCCTGTGGCGCCTGGCTCGTTTCACATGCTCCGTGGCGTGAAAGAACAAGTAATACTTCTCGTGGGCGATGAAGGTGGATGGGGTACTGAACCTGATGGTGCACAGGCAACAGGACCCGTGGCTGCCGGGGGTCTGGAATGCACTAGTCCCTCTGAGTGGGAAGAGGACGTGGGAGGAGGCAGCAGAGTTTCCGGTGCCGGCAATGGGCTGCGGGACGGCATGGTGGCTGGGAACAGGAGTGGCTGTTTCAGCTCCGTTGAAGCTGTCTGGAGAGAAGAAACGATGAGAGACAGAGGCTGCGAGGAGGTGGCAAGTGAAAGCCGGCAGCGTTCGACGGCTAACCAGGTATCCACTTGGGGGCGACCTGGCGCTTGCCTACTAGCAGACCCCGCACCAAGCCGGGGGACCTAGAGATGCAAGATGGCGGCCTCGGGCCCAGGTGGCCCACGGGTGCTCAGGCGCAGAGGCACGAGGGCTGCTTGTGTGCCGTGTAGAGGCCTGGAGAGTGTGGAAGCTCGCGGTTTGGGTTATGAGCTTGAGGTCGTTGGCCAGGGGGTGTGGGTGCCAGGAAGGCTTGGCAGGGGTGGGGTCCTGGTGACCCGGCTCGCTCAGGCCAATGGGGTTCTGGGGGCAGTGAGCTAGGTGAGCACACCAGTCCCCTTCAGCTTCCCCTCTCGCTCCTGGTCATGTCAATGGAGAGTTACACTGGGTGATTTTCTGTCACTCTTTAATCCAAATACCCAATTCGTTGTACATTTAATTTGGAACTACATTTTTCTGTTTAATGACCAACCTGCACATTGGTGAAATTGGTCGTTAGCCCACAGAATGTATAACCTTAAGGTTTCAGTGTCCAAAACCCTCCTCATATCTCTGACACCATTATTATAAGTGATTGGAAGAGAAGCCGGTTGATCACTAGCCAACCAATAAACTAAGTAGCTTTAAATCAAATGTCTGCTCTTGTCCAGTCAGCAATGGCCAGAGGTGGGGGTTTCTCCAGACCCACTGCTCAGTGGACAGATACTGTGAGCTACAACAACAACTCTGAAAAGGAGGCATAGAAAGGACAGGTGAATTGGCTGGTATCTTAGTTGCAGTTTGCTTTGCCTAAATCTCCACCAACACCAGAATTGATATCATCACTGATTAGGAAGATGTAAGGCACTAGAGGGGGGCTTCCTTGGTGGCTCAGATGGTAAAAAATCTGCCTGCAATGCAGGAGACCTGAGTTCGATCCCTGCGTTGGGAAGATCCCCTGGAGAAGGAAATGGCAACCCACTCCAGTATTCTTGCTTGGATAATCCCATGGACAGAGGAGTGGGGCAACAGTCCATGGGGTTGCAAAGAGTTGGACACAACTTAGCACAGCACAAAGCACTAGAGTGCTACTATCTCTTTATTTTGCCTCCTTAGTATAGCTCATTGTTCATTTTTCATTAATCTTCTGTGTTAATACTGGGCTTCCCTTATGGCTCAAAGGATAAAGAATCTGCCTGCAATGTGGGAGACCCAGGTTCAATTCCTGCCTTAGGAAGATCCCCTGGAGAAGGGAATGACCACCTACTCCAGTATTCTTGCCTGGAGAATCCCATGACTGAGGATTCTGGAGGGCTGCATACAAACAGTATCTTTTTAAACATTTAACATTGCTGTAGGACTTATTCAGGTCACATATTCAATGCAAGGAGTTTAGGGGAATGGGCTGTTAACTCAGTTCAGTCGTGTCCAACTCTGTGCGACCCCATAGACGGCAGCCGGCCAGGCTCCCCTGTCCCTGGGATTCTCCAGGCAAGAACACTGGAGTGGATTGTCATTTCCTTCTTCAATGCATGAAAGTGAAAAGTGAAAGTGAAGTCGCTCAGTCGTTACCCCATGGACTGCAGCCTACCAGGCTCCTCCATCCATGGGATTTTCCAGGCAAGAGTACTGGAGTGGGGTGCCATTACCTTCTCCGTAGGGAACTGAGTTTAAAAATATGCAGGAATTGAAAGGAAATTAGGGGAAATGGTTCTTTGTTCTGTATTCAGACACTTCCATCACATCCCTCAACTTCCAGGAGAAACTGGGGGGCTTTCCAAAACTAAATCTGTAAAGGATTCCAGTATGTTCTTTCCAAGACAAGGTCAGACATTGATGGTAGGAAATCCAATACTTCCTTATCTTCCCATTGGCCCCCATAGGCATTATTGACAAGCCACATTCCCAAACTGAAACACAAGGACAGAGCACTCTTTTCAAATGCACCGTTCTTTCTGCATTTGAGTAGTCATTATATATTGGCATGCATCATCTCCTGCCCCCAGAAGTTGTGTGCAGAAATGTGCAAATCAAATTAAAGTTCAGGCCATTCTGGTATTCCACCTGGAAAAGTAAAAAATGGACTTGGCCAAGTCTAACCACACATTGGAATCAGATAGGAGTTTTGATAACCTATTATTGCCCAAGAGCCACCCCTGAACAATTTAGTCACTATCTTTATAGTGTTACCTGTTTTTTGTTTTTGTTTTTTTTTTAATTACCCTGGTGATTCTTATGTGTAGTCAGGTTTGAGAGTATAGGCTAGCCCTTAGAGGAATAAAAATTATTGAGAACACATGGGAAGCAGATTCTGGCCAGCTGGCTGTACTTCTCCAAACTTAACAACAACAACAACAAACAGTCACTGGAGGAAATCAGGAAAACTCAAGTATTCAAGAAACTGTGGAGAAGAGGGCTAAGTGGGCAGCGTAGTTATTTTATAAAAAGGGCTGTCACTCAATCATAGCTGCCAAAGCTGTTCTCCACCTTAGGCATGAGGTAGAGTTCACTATATTCAAATTATTCAGTTCAGTTCAGTCTCTCAGTGGTGTCTGACTCTTGGCAACCCCGTGGTCTGCAGCACACCAGGCTTCCCTGTCCATCACCAACTTCCAGAGCTTGATCAAACTCATGTCCATCGAGTTGGTGAAGCCATCCAACCATCTCATTCTCTGTCGTCCCCGTCTCCTCATGGCTTCAGTCTTTCCCAGCATCAGGGTCTTTTCCCAAGAGTCCGTTCTTTGTATCAGCTGGCCAAAGTACATAGTTTGTTGAGATACAAAGAAATTAAAAAATAACATATTATTCTTACTGGCCTATTGTAGCTAAGATTTAGTTATAAACTAATGATATTGATACTTAGATTTTTCTGGTACTACTATCAAGATATCAGAAGGGGAGGAACACTGCATGATTAATAATAATTGTCATCTGCTAAGTTATAATGCAGTTTTTCCTCAATAAGTTGTCTCAGGCAAGTCTCTAAATCAAGCTATCTCTCAATTTCCAAGTTTCTAAAGTTGTTCAGTTGATCTATTTGTTTATTCAGTCATCCTTTCATGTTATCAGTAAACTGTTACTGGTTACCTCTAGTCAGGTCTTGTCTAGTTCCACAGCCTTGTCTAACTCAATGAAACTAAGCCATGCCCATGGGGCAACCCAAGACGGGCAGGTCATGGTGGAGAGATCTGACAGAATGTGGTCCACTGGAGAAGGGAATGGTAAACCACTTCAGTATTCTTGCCTTGAGACCCCCATGAACAGTATGAAAAGGCAAAATGATAGGATACTGAAAGAGGAACTCCCCAGGTCAGTAGGGGCCCAATATGCTACTGGAGATCAGTGGAGAAATAACTCCAGAAAGAATGAAGGGATGGAGCCAAAGCAAAAACAATACCTAGCTGTGGATGTGACTGGTAATAGAAGCAAGGTCCAATGCTGTTAAGAGTGATATTGCATAGGAACCTGAAATGTCAGGTCCACGAATCCAGGCAAATTGGAAGTGGTCAAACAAGAGATGGCAAGAGTGAATGTAGACATTCTAGGAATCAGCGAACTAAAATGGACTGGAATGGGTGAATTTAACTCAGATGACCATTATATCTACTACTGCGGGCAGGAATCCCTCAGAAGAAATGGAGTGGCCATCATGGTCAACAAAAGAGTCTGAAATACAGTACATGGATGCAATCTCAAAAATGAGAGAATAATCTCTGTTCGTTTCCAAGGCAAACCATTCAGTATCACAGTAATCCAAGTCTATGCCCCAACCAGTACTGCTGAAGAAGCTGAAGTTGAACGGTTCTATGCAGACCTACAAGACCTTTTAGAACTAACACCCAAAAAAGATGTCCTTTTCATTGTAGGGCACTGGAATGCAAAAGTAGGAAGTCAAGAAACACCTGGAGTGACAGGCAAATTTGGCCTTGGAACATGGAATGAAGCAGGGCAAAGACTAATAGAGTTTTGCCAAGAAAATGCACTGGTCATAACAAACACCCTCTTCCAACAACACAAGAGAAGACTCTACACATGGACATCACCAGATGGTCAACACTGAAATCAGATTGATTATATTCTTTGCAGCCAAAGATGGAGAAGCTCTGTACAGTCAACAAAAACAAGACCAGGAGCTGACTGTGGCTCAGATCATGAACTCCTTATTACCAAATTCAGACTTAAATTGAAGAAAGTAGGGAAAACCACTAGACCATTCAGGTATGACCTAAATCAAATCCCTTATGATTATACAGTGGAAGTGAGAAATAGATTTAAGGGCCTAGATCTGATAGATAGAGTGCCTGATGAACTATGCAATGAGGTTCATGACATTGTAAAGGAGACAGAGATCAAGACCATCCCCATGGAAAAGAAATGCAAAAAAGCAAAATGGCTGTCTGGGGAGGCCTTACAAATAGCTGTGAAAAGAAGAGAAGAAAAAAGCAAAGGAGAAAAGGAAAGAAATAAGCATCTGAATGCAGAGTTCCAAAGAATAGCAAGAAGAGATAAGAAAGCCTTTCTCAGTGATCAATGCAAAGAAATAGAGGAAAACAACAGAATGGGAAAGACTAGAGATCTCTTCAAGAAAATTAGAGATACCAAGGGGACATTTCATGCAAAGATGGGCTCGATAAAGGACAGAAATGGTATGGACCTAACAGAAGCAGAAGATATTAAGAAGAGGTGGCAAGAATACACAGAAGAACTGTACAAAAAAGATCTTCATGATCCAGATAATCACGATGGTGTGATCACTGACCTAGAGCCAGACATCCTAGAATGTGAAGTGAAGTGGGCCTTAGAAAGAATCACTACAAACAAAGCTAGTGGAGGTGATGGAATTCCAGTTGAGCTATTTCAAATCCTGAAAAATGATGCTCTGAAAGTGCTGCACTCAATATGCCAGCAAATTTGGAAAACTCAGCAGTGGCCACAGGACTGGAAAAGGTCAGTTTTCATTCCAATCCCAAAGAAAGATAATGCCAAAGAATGCTCAAACTACTGCACAGTTGCACTCATCTCACACACTAGTAAAGTAATGCGCAAAATTCTCCAAGCCAGGCTTCAGCAATACGTGAACCGTGAACTTCCTGATGTTCAAGCTGGTTTTAGAAAAGGCAGAGGAACCAGAGATCAAATTGCCAACATCTGCTGGATCATGGAAAAAGCAAGAGAGTTTCAGAAAAACATCTATTTCTGCTTTATTGACTATGCCAAAGCCTTTGACTGTGTGGATCACAATAAACTGTGGAAAATTCTGAAAGAGATGGGAATACCAGACCACCTGACCTGCGTCTTGAGAAATCTGTTTGCAGGTCAGGAAGCAACAGTTAGAACTGGACATGGAACTACAGACTGGTTCCAAATAGGAAAAGGAGTATGTCAAGGCTGTATATTATCACCCTGCTTATTTAACTTATATGCAGAGTACATCATGAGAAACTCTGGACTGGAAGAAGCACAAGCTGGAATCAAGATTGCCAGGAGAAATATTAATAACCTCAGATATGCAGATGACACCACCCTTATGGCAGAAAGTGAAGAGGAACTCAAAATCCTCTTGATGAAAGTGAAAGAGGAGAGTTAAAAAGTTGGCTTAAAGCACAACATTCAGAAAACAAAGATCATGGCATCCGGTCCCACCACTTCATGGGAAATAGATGGGGAAACAGTGGAAACAGTGTCAGACTTTATTTTTGGGGGGCTCCAAAATCACTGCAGATGGTGAATGCAGCCATGAAATTAAAAGACGCTTATTCCTTGGAAGGAAAGTTATGACCAACCTAGATAGCATATTCAAAAGCAGACATTACTTTGCAAACAAAGGTCCGTCTAGTCAAGGCTATGTTTTTTCCTGTGGTCATGTATGGATGTGAGAATTGGACTGTGAAGAAGGCTGAGTGCCGAAGAATTGATGCTTATGAACTGTGGTGTTGGAGAAGACTCTTGAGAATCCCTTGGACTGCAAGGAGATCCAACCAGTCCATTCTGATGGAGATCAGCCCTGGGATTTATTTGGAGGGAATGATGCTAAAGCTGAAAGTCCAGTACTTTGGCCACCTCATGCGAAGAGTTGACTCATTGGAAAAGTCTCTGATGCTGGGAGGGATTGGGGGCAGGAGGAGAAGGGGACGACAGAGGATGAGATGGCTGGATGGCATCACTGACTGATGGACGTGAGTCTGAGTGAACTCTGGGAGTTGGTGATGGACAGGGAGGCCTGGTGTGCTGTGATTCATGGGGTCACAAAGAGTTTTACACGACTGAGTGACTGAACTGAACTGAACTGAAAGATAACTAAGTGGATTAGTATGTTTCTGCCTTTAAAATCTCATAGACTCATGAAAACTACTTATGAAGTGGTTATAGTTCACTTTGAGTAGGTAACTTGGATAGATGAATAGAGCATTGAAGAGGTCAAGAAAGACCTCATAGGCATGCTCTTTTAGTAGATAGAGGGCAGGAGATTCCCAGTGGTTAGGACTGTACTTTCACAAGGGAGGGCCAGGGTTTGTTCCCTAGTCAGGGAATTACTATCCATTAAGCCACACTGTGTGTACCCCTCCATGCAAAAAAGTAGATCTAATTAGTTAGCATTTAGTAAAATGCTATCCCTCACTAAAATATGAATATGTCCTAAATATATGATATTTGGATTAGGAGTGAGTGACTGAGAGAGAAAGTATATGGCCTTTAAAATAATTGGCATCAGTTCAGTGTGGCTGAATTTCAGATTTGAGAAGGAGAAGTGAGGAGAGCAAGTCTTAACATGAGGAACTGCTGTTGAATACCAGTGTGTCTTTTTATGCAGTGATGGTGGGATATGAAGAAGAGGTGGCAAGAATACACAGAACTATACAAAAATTATCTTAATGACACAGGTAAACCCAATGGTATGATCATTCAACTAGAGCCAGACATCTTGCAGTATGAAGTCAAGTGGGCCTTAAGAAGCATCACTATGAACTAAGCTAGTCGAGGTGATGGAATTCCAGATGACCTATTTCAATTCCTAAAAGATGATGCTGTTAAATTGTTGCACTCAATATGCCAACAAATGTGGAAAACTCAGCAGTGGCCACAGGACTGGAAACGGTCAGTTTTCATTCCAGTCCCAAAGAAAGGCAATCCCAAAGAATGCTCAAACTACCACACAATTGCACTCATCTCACACGCTAGCAAAGTAATGCTCAAAATTCTCCAAGCCAGGCTTCAGCCGTATGTGAACCATGAACTTCCAGATGTTCAAGCTGGATTTAGAAAAGGTGGAGGAACCAGAAATTAAATTGCCAACATCCATACAATCATTGAAAAAAGCAAGAGAGTTCCAGAAAAACATCTGCTTTATTGGCTACAACAAAGCCTTTGACTGTGTGGATCACAACAAACTGTGGAAAATGCTTAAAGAGATGGGAATACCAGACCACCTGACTGGCCTCCTGAGAAATCTGTAGGCAGGTCAGGAAGCAACAGTTAGAACTGGACATGGAACAACAGACTGGTTCCAAATCAGGAAACGAGTGTGTCAAGGCTGTGTATTGTCACCCTGCTTATTTAACTTTTATGTAGAATACATCATGCGATATTCCAGACTGGATAAAGCACAGACTGGAATCAAGATTGCCAGGAGAAATATCAATAACCTCAGATACGCAGATGACACCACCCTCATGGCAGACAGTGAAGAACTAAAGAGCCTCTTGATGAAAGTGAAAAAGGAGAGTGAAAAAGTTGGCTTAAAACTCAACATTCAGAAAACTAAGATCATCGCATCCGGTTCTATCACTTCATGGCAAATAGATGGGGAAACAATGGAAACAGTGAGAGACTATTTTTGGGGGTTCTGAAATCACTGCACATGGTGACTGCAGCCATGAAATTAAAAGACACTTGCTCTTTGGAAGAAAAGCTATGGCCAACCTAGACTGCATATTAAAAAGCAGAGACTTGACTTTGCTGACAAAGGTCCGTCTAGTTAAAGCTATGGTTTTTCTAGTAATCATGCATATATGTGAGAGTTGGACTATAAAGAAAGCTGAGCACCAAAGAATTAATGCTTTTGAACTGTGGTGTTGGGGAAGACTCTTGAGAGTCCCTTGGACTGCAAGGAGATCCAACCAGTCCATCCTAAAGGAAATCAGTCCTGAATATTCATTGGAAGTACTCATGCTAAAGCTGAAACTCCAATACTTTGGCCACCTGATGCGAAGGGCTGACTCATTGGAAAAGCTCCTGATGCTGGGAAAGATTTAAGGCAGAGGAGAAGGGGATGACAGAGGATGAGATGTTTGGATGGCATCACCGACTTGATGGACATGAGTTTGAGCAAGCTTGAGGATTTGGTGATGGACAGGGAGGCCTGGCATGCTGTAGTCCATGGGGTCTCAGAGTCGGAAACAACTGAGCAACTGAACTGAACTGGTGGGATAATCACATTAAAAAGATCAATGTGATAACTGTGGAAAGGTTATCTTCAGGGAAACTGAAGAATGTGTGGTTGAAGTTAGGGACACAAGGAGTGAAGCAGTTGTTTGGAAGAGAAGAAGTAATGGCCTGAACTAAGAGCTTTTCTGGTAATAAAATTTTAATTTTGTGTTAGAATGAAAAAATGAACTCCTAACCTTCAAAAATAACACCTACAAAGTATATTTAATGACATTTTCACAGTACAAATAATGTATACATATATGTTTAGAACTAAGAGGCCAAGGTTTCATTATCTACTTCTAATTACCAGTTAATAAGATTATAGTAATGTGAGAATGAATAAATCTATAGTTGGCCAATAGTACTGGACTTGAAGATAGCTCCAGATTTCTAAACAGCTCCGTATATCTTTACTTATCTCATCTCTACTATAGCCCTGGGGATTTTCAGAAAAATAGCATGTAATGTCAACTCTATACTTAAACTGTAAGAATCAAACCCTTGGGAACTATCAAGTTATCAGTCTTTACTACTGAAAACATAACACGATTTAAGTAGAGCTACTTTAAATGGTTCAGATTACATTTAGGTAATATTTTGAGTGAGATGAAGACAGAAAGATTTTCACCCGAACGACTAGTTTAAATTGCCTACATTTGCGTCCCAGATTGTTTTTTTGTAAAGTCAACCAAGTGTATAAAAAAGCTTCCTTTCCAAAAAGGAAAAGGCCTTTATATTGCTGAGGTCTGGACAAGTGCTAACTGAATATTCTTTCTTCCCAAAAGTAAAACAATCAGAACATTATTTTTAGTGCTTTAAAATTCTTCATAAAGTTTTTAACAAAGTCAACCAGATAGAACTTTATGATCCAGCAAATGTTCTTTTCATTCATTTATAATACATAATGGAGATTATGTATGAAAGAAGAAGTACTTTGAGGCAATAATGTGTACAATTTTGTACGTTTATGCTTATAAGCAAACTGTCTTTTTGAATCTTTAGTATAGATTTAATTGCCAAAGCCAATTCAATTACCCATGGAAGCATTTGTGTTTCATCTTGGAAACTTGCTTACCCTTTAGCCTCACAGTTTGGACTGGTTCTCAGGGTTTACGTAGCCTCTTCTGCTTTTCTAATTGTGTAGTGAAAAGAGAGACATGTTGGGCCCCAAAAGGACATTTAATTCAAAATGCTCAAATAATTTCCCTGCTTCTGTCAGAAAAGGAGGAGGAGAAAAAGGAAGAGGAAGAAAGGGAGGGTAGGAAATGAGAATGAAGCCAATTGAATGTTAGTTTTGGAAAGAAAAGCCTATACCACATGCCCATGAGAGACTTTAATGTCTTTTAACTAAAGCAGTGTTCCAAGGCAAAATTTAGAATAGTGCCTCCTGTTCTGCAGGCTCTAAACCAAATGACTATATAAAAATATCTTATGATAATACTTTAATGATTTAGTAATAAATTTCATTTCAATTATTTTCAAGTACCACAAGAGAAAAATAAAGGCTAACCTTTAGGCCTTTACATGTAAAGCTCAAGTCTGTACTGGAATAAAAAAATTAGAATTTTTCTGTACCCTGGAATACCATGAGAAGGCCAGCGATACAGAAAGATATAAAAGGTTTCTCTGCCATGACACATCATCACAGTTAGAAAGACGTTGACAAAGTGTGAACACTATATTGTCTTGGAGAAAACACTGGCCCCGATTAAAATTAATTAAATTTTCCCATAGTAATTAGCTTAGAAAGCTGTGTTTTTGTGTGACCCATAGATCTGTATATAGTGATCCATAGACAATATGACTACATACTTTTGGTTAACTGGAAACCACCTACATCATTTATTATGAGGCCATATAAAAAGTATAAAATGATGAGTTCAAAATAAAGTGTTTCATATTAGACATAGCTGTATATTACATAGTTTAAGAAAGTGAGTGATTAATTATAGTCAGAGGCCTTGTTTTACAATCTTTTCTTCCATTGCAGTTTGAACTGCAACTGATAGGTGGCGCTAACAGGGTGTGCTTTGTTGTCTGGGATGAAAATGTTCTAGTCTTTCCTCAGAATTTCAAAAGCATGTTCCATATTTGCAGTATCTGTTGAGGGAAGGTTCTTCAGTGTTGCACATATTAAGAATCAGTTTTCCAAGTAATTCTCAGAAATGTCATTGTTGTATTTTGTGAAGTGCTTTTGGTTGACTGTTGTTACAGATAATTAAGATGTCTAAATCTGATGTTTCCACTTCTCCAACACTTAGGCATATTTTCCAATTTTTCTTAAGTTTTTTTTTTTCTTTTTGTTTCTCCCCCCAACATCTGCATCCCAATAGTGGATCATATAGGCCGTAGTGGGTTTTTAGGAAATAAGGTCTTTATTTCTTGTCTGTAGCTATAACTGTCGGAAAAGGCAATGGCAACCCACTCCAGTACTCTTGCCTGGAAAATCCCATGGATGAAGGAGCCTGGTGGGCTGCAGTCCATGGGGTCGCTAAGAGTCGGACACGACTGAGTGACTTCACTTTCACTTTTCACTTTCATGCATTGGAGAAGGAAATGGCAACCCACTCCAGTGTTCTTCCCTGGAGAATCCCAGGGATGGGGGAGCCTGGTGGGCTGCCGTCCATGGGGTCGCACAGAGTCAGACACAACTGAAGTGACTTAGCAGCAGCTATAACTGTATCCTGTTCCAATTCAACTTTTAAATTCTATAACATCTAAACCTTTAAAATCATGCAGGGCCAAATTATTATAAATTATGTTGTACAATATTCTTTTTTATCACTTTTCAGCCACATACTGGTTAAGTCTATCTTGTTCACTTGACAGTTCAATGAATAATTTTAAAATATAAGAGCAGGGATTATGAAGTTTGTAGGAAAAGCAAGTAACTCGGGGGCAGGGGCGGGGGGAAAGAAGAACAAAACAAGGAAATACACCTTTCGGGTCCAGTTTCCTTAGCAATAGAGTGTTAGAATCAGCCATTTTCATGGTTCAGTCAACACAAGTTCAAAACATCTGACCACTGGAAAAATAGGGATTTTCCACATCTACATATTATGGGTTATTTCATAACAACAACAATAACAAAACACTCTTACAAGTTTATTTCCTAGATTTACTCTGTTACTAGAAATTAAAATGTAGTTATCTGAAGGAGTTACCACTGTTATTTTATATTCTATATTTAAAATACATATTTTAAAGTAATGTACATATATAATAATTGGCAAAATGTCTTTGTTCAAAGGATTGCAAAATTAACAGAGCTTTCCTGACACCTAAAGATGTCCATTTCCTAACGGTTATACAAAAAAATCCCATAAAGACCCTCTTAAATATATAGTTTTTGGCATTCCATATTAAAAGCAGATAAGGAATTTTTTTTCTATTTTTGTTTAAGTTTTGGCTTCAAAGATTTTGTTTTTTTTTTGGGGGGGGTTGAATTTTAATAAAATTGAAGTATAGTTGATTTATAATGTTGTTTGTTCCAGATATGTAGCACAGCGATTTAGTTATATATATGGTGTATATATGTGTGTGTGTATATATATATATATATATATATCCTTTTTCTTTTTCAGATGCTTTTCCCTTATAGGTTATTATAAAATATTGTGTATATATGTGTGTGTGTATATATATATATAGCCTTTTTCTTTTTCAGATGCTTTTTTCCCTTATAGGTTATTATAAAAAATGGAGTACAGATCCCTGTGCTATGCAGGAGGTCCTTGCTGGTTACCTATTTTATATAGATAAGGAATATTCTTCAAGATGACAACTCTTCTCTGTGAGGATCACATAGTATTTAATAATAGGCCACGTATAAATGGGGCACTCAAGAATCCTTCTAAATTTGGGACATTAAAGTCTATAATTTTAATATAACATTTTAACATTTTTTATTTTAAAAGTAGTTTAATATCTTAATTTTAAAAATTCAATTCCAGGAGATCTCTAAGTATTTATTTCTTTCCAAAAATATGAAAATACAAAAAGGGACAACATAAAAGTATTTTTATCATCTAAAGTAAATAATGTTATTAAAATATTTTCATTCCTTCTGTAGATTACCTTTATTTCCAACTTTAACCCAAATGCTCAAAATGTATTTCCATGTATGGGTGCGGCTGAGTTAAATATGTCATCCTTAACATCTGCTACATTGAAAGAAATGTTTTGCAGTGTGAAATGGTTCATATTCACTGCTAAGAATCATATGAAAGTTAAAATTATGGAAAATACTTAATGGAAACTGCTGCTGCTGCTAAGTTGCTTCAGACGTGTCCGACTGTGTGTGACCCCAGAGATGGCCGCCTACCAGGCTCTTCTGTCCCTGGGATTCTCCAGGCAAGAACACTGGAGTGGGTTGCCATTTCCTTCTCCAATGCATGGAAGTGAAAAGTGAAAGTGAAGTCGCTCAGTCGTGTCCGACTCTTTGTGATCCCATGGACTGCAGCCCACCAGGCTCCTCCGTCCATGGGATTTTCCAAGCAAGAGTACTGGAGTGGGGTGCCATTGCCTTCTCCGACTTAATGGAAAAGATAACTGGAAATATGTCACTGAATAAATGAAATTAAAAGGGGGAATATGCAGTCATTTAGAAACTGCAAGTAACTATCATTGTCAAGAAAAGAGCTTCTTATTACTATATGCATGTAATTACAGTTAGGTTATAGCTAGATTGTTACTTTGCAAATCATAGGCTTGTCTATGTTAAATACCTTGAATTTAGAAGATAATCTTGTACATATGGTTTATTAAAATAAAAGGCTTTTATTTTCACCTTGATTCAAAGAAATCTTTTTTGTGATTCAATGTATGAAACAGAATATTAAAATATAAAAAATTTAAACTGTTATGAGAAATGTCAAAATGTCTTTGAAACACACTTATGTACTAAGATATTATATATTCAGATATTCAAAATTGAAAATCCAAACTGTTGATTAGAATTGAACAAGAAGTAGAAATTCTCCTGAGTACCTCAATTTGTTAATGTGGTGTGTTACACTGATTGATTTGCAGATATTGAAGAATCCTTGCATCCCTGGGATTAAAGCCCACTTGGTCATGAGGTATGATCTTTTTAATGTGTTGTTGGACTCTGATTGCTAGAATTTTGTTAAGGATTTTTGCATCTATGTTCATCAGTGATATTGGCCTGTAGTTTTCTTTTTTTGTGGCATCTTTGTCAGGTTTTGGTATTAGGGTGATGGTGGCCTCATAGAATGAGTTTGGAAGTTTACCTTCCTCTGCAATTTTCTGGAAGAGTTTGAGTAGGATAGGTGCTAGCTCTTCTCTAAATTTTTGGTAGAATTCAGCTGTGAAGCCGTCTGGACCTGGGCTTTTGTTTGCTGGAAGATTTCTGATTACAGTTTCAATTTCCGTGCTTCTCCTTAGTACTTCTAAGTGCCTGACTATATACCTTCAACTATATCAATATTGGTAGTACTGGTGGTTTAGTTGCTAAGTTGTGTCTGACTCTTGTGACCCCATGGACTGTAGTCTGCCAGGCTCCTCTGTCCATGGGATTTCCCAGGCAAGACTACTGGAGTGGAATGTCCTTTTCTTCTCTAGGGGATCTTCCCAACCCAGGGATCAAACCCAGGTCTCCTGCATCGCAAATGGATCCTTTACCACTGGGCCACCAGGGAAGCCTCTTTTTCCTCATCCATTCATTCCTTCTTAAATACAACTCAGTCTTTATGAGTGTCTTAATTTAAAATACACACTGATAAAAATTATTAAATAAAGTAATAGTAAATTAAATAATTTAATCTATTTTTGTGATACTATCCATGCATGCATGCTAAGTCTCCAGTCATGTCTGACTCTTTGCAGCACCATGGACTGTAGCCCGCTAGGCTCCTCTGTCCACAGAATTCCCAGGCAAGAATATTGGAGTGGGTTGCCATGCCCTCCTCCAGGGGATATTCCCAACCCAGGGGTCGAACCTCGTCTCTTATGTCTCCTGCATTGGTAAGCAGGTTCTTTACCACTAGCGCCACCTGGGAAGCCCCAGCTGATATTATCTGTGATAATATAGAGATTTTTAAATATCATGTAGTAGTTATCATAGATGTGAAATTGACTTTGTATGATTAGCAATAAAATGCCTCTTATTTCTCTGAACCTGAGACTGGACTCAAAAATATCCTAATTATTAATAAATGAAAGGTTCTCTATAGATATTTCTACACAGAAGTTATGAAATGTATTAGGTATTAGATAAATACTAGATATAAGTATAGATATCTATAACTATATACATTTGTATATAAAGAAAATGTATATCTAAGTGTTTATATATATACATATATATATATAAAGATCTCTGTATATACATATACATGAAATTAAAAGATTCTTGCTCCTTTGAAGAAAAGTAATGACCAACCTAGACAGCATATTAAAAAGTAGAGACATTACTTTGCCAACAAAGGTCCATCTAGTCAAAGCTATGGTTTTTCCAGTAGTCATGTATGGATGTGAGAGTTGGAGTATAAAGAAAGCTGAGCACTGAAGAACTGATGCTTTTGAACTGTGGTGTTGGAGAAGACTCTTGAGAGTCCCTTGGACCGCAAGGAGATCCAACCAGTCCATCCTAAAAGAAATCAGTCCTGAATAATCATCAGGACCGATGCTGAAGCTGAAACTCCAATACTTTGGCCACCTGATGCAAAGAACTGACTCATTGGAAAAGACCCTGATGTTGGGAAAGATTGAAGGTGGGAGGAGAAGGGGATGACAGAGGATGAGATGGTTGGATGGCATCACCGACTCAATGGACATGAGTTTGAGTAAACTCTGGGAGTTGGTGATGGACAGGGAGGCCTGGTGTGCTGCTGTCCATGGGGTTGCAGAGTCGGACATGAGTGAGCGACTGAACTGAACTGATATACATATCTATTTGTCTATATAGATAGGTAGAAAGACAGAGAGGGGCAGACAATCTTTCATTTCTTTTAAAAATTAGGGTATAAGTTACCCATGTTTTGAAAGTAAAAAACCTTCCCCTACCTTACCCTAAGACATCTAACTGGAGAAATCATATTAAATTTCTAGTGGTGATTAAGTAATAAAACTTATTCTGTAACATCTTCAAGAAGAGGACAAAAGGAATAACTTCAGCATACAGAGTTTAATTCCAGATAATTGCCAATTTAAGAAATTTATGATCCTTATATTCTCATTAGCTTGCAAATTTGAATACATCCTTATAGGGCTTAATGGGTATTTGTTGAGCAAATGAATAAAAACCAGTGTTGTCAGTGCTGGTTGCATTTCTAACCTGACCCACAGTTTTTGTTTAGCCTATATATTGTACATAAAGAATAACTTTGTACCAAATCACAAAAAAAGATTAAACATAAGGAGAATTCAGTCACAATCCTGTCCTGAGATGCCACAGCCACACCCCAGCCATGCAACTGAAATGTGTGTGTGTGTTAGTCATGCCCAACTCTTTGCGACCCCATGGACTGTATAGCCCACCAGGCTCTTCTGTCCCTGCAATTCTCCAGGCAAGAATACTGGAGTGGGTTGCCATAGTTGCAATATTTTGCGTTTCATGAACCGTTTGTGGTTCCATGTCTGGGACAAGGGGTCTGAAAGGACCAAGCAAATGGAAATATGGCTTGGAAGGAAAGCTGTCTTAGGAGACTGTGTAAAAGGCTCTCCACTTATATCTCCTTGTGACTCTTTTCCCTTTCTCCCTGTTTGTCTTCCCCATTAACAATGTAGAGATATACAAACACACAGGAATAACAGTTGTAAAATGAGCAGAAAACTTGAGATTCCTGTGGAAGATCCTGTGTACTCAGAGCCACTCAAATGGGCAGTGAATCTGATCACTTCCTTACAGCCCTTGAAGCATCACCTCTGAAGGAAGAACCTTGAAGGAAGCATGACCTCTGAAGGAGAATGACATCTGTATTCTCAGGAGGGGTGGAAAGCAAGGGTATGCTTTCCTCGCCATCGTGCTCTTTTCATGGTCAATCCTGACATGTAAAATCCTGCCCTTACTCAGAACTGAGGTGAAGAAATGTAACCAGCCCAGAAGTCAGATTAAGTGAGAAATGTGCCTCGCCCAGGATTTACATGAAGTAGGAAATATGACAAGGGCGAAAGAGAAAACAATACAGTTATTGTAGTTAGCGTGTGTATGTTTGTGTAAGTGTATGGATATTCTTTGGGGTTTCCCTGGTGGCTCAGCTGGTAAAGAATCCACCTGCAATGTGGGAGACCTGGGTTCGATGCCTGGGTTGGGAAGATCCCCTGGAGAAGGAAAAGGCTACCTACTCCAGTACTCTGGACTAGAGAATTCCATGAATTGTATAGTCTATGGGGTTGCAAAGAGTTGGACATGACTGAGTGACTTTCACTATAGATATTCTAGGCAACATCAGATTTTGAGGTGATGAAATAGAAGGCAATTGAGTATAATAGGGTAGAAAGATCTGGAAATCCCCTGGAATATCATTTCAGAAGGGGAAAAGATTTTCCAACTCCCTAGGCTGGAAGGAATACTCTTAATTTTTATGACATTTAGATTTAAGGGAAATATTTAAATTGGATTGATGCAAATTGAGAGTGTGTCTCTACTTTTAATTGTACATTTATTTCCTTAAAAATTGCATTCCTTTGTTTTCAGGCACATTAGATCTTTTCCCAGTATGATCACAGAGTTTCGAAATAAGCTTCCAAAAATAACACAAAAATTGTAACACAACATGTCATCATAACACGATGAATCTATGCATTGGCAGATCCATGATATAACAATGGTCAAAGATTGTGACTTGAAAAATTAATGATTTCCCCCACGTGGCACATTTTAGTTTTACTTCTAAAAGTTTCTATTTCCATATTTACTTTTCCACACTTGCAACCCTAGCTTTGCCACCAAATTCCAAAGTGATTTTAGTGAAAAATTTGTCAAATTAGTTCTTACAGTTAATCTCAGAAATATAGAATCCCTGTATGCACTGAAAGTGTGAGATTTTTTTCCCCTGAAATAAGTTCTGGAATTAGGTTTAAGCAACACATATCCCATATTACCAACTTTCAATCCATGCCGATTTATATCTAAGAAGTTTTATATCTTCTTAGATATTTATCTAACACCAGCCCATTCTTATTTTGAAATTATTGCAATCCAGATCTTCGTCAGTGTTGCAACAGTATTAAGTGAAAATTATTTTAAAAGTTATCACCATGTTACAGTGTAAATGAAAGAAATATAAGATAGCATTATGTGGCTTCAAGTGGAAATTTTTTACAGATCTACAGTCTTTTTGTTACCATAGTTAATACCATACACAGTGTGTGTGTGTATGTGTGTGTGTGTGTAGTAAAGGCTGATTCACTGCTTCAAATTTCTCTCATAGTACAATGGCTCCCCTAAGAGGGTTATAATATTCCATTGACCGGTTTGTGGATTCATTTACTGTGAGTTATTTCTGGCCAGTGGAAAGCACGCAGTTAACTTTTGGGTATTTTTTAAGCAGACACTCTATGATTTTACCAGAGATTGTTTCTGTAGGAATAAATCTGTGTACTATTTGTCTAGTCAAAAACAGACCATGCTGACATGGAATCAGTGGGGGATTGCAAAATGGATCAGAAATTGAGAGGAAAGAGAAAGGGGAAATCTGCTTATTTTAATAACATACCTAAGAGAAAAAACAAAATATGTTCTTTTATACCCCCCAAAAGAACAAGTTATTGAAATAGTGTGTGCATGGAGCTATATCCAAGAAAAACTTGATTGATTTAACTTCTTTACACACATATTTAACTCTCTTCTCTATATCACATAAGTTTTTGTCAGTGATTTCTGTTCCCCTCATTCCTGGGTATTTTTCATCACTTTTAACACCATCTTGTTGTGCCCTTGATTTAGGAAGAGGTGTAAAGATGTAATTCTCAAAGTGCTGAAAAAAAAGTTCTCTATTTACTTTATCATATACATGAAAAAATAGCATACATATGCATATACATACACACACACACACACACACCACTGCTTTTGACTTTTCAACAATTGATTTTAATAGTGCACAATAAAAAGGATATTATTTGTCTGTTGAGGAAAAGACATTTAATATTTGACAATAACAGATAATCACTTTTAAAATCCCTTTAAGCCACACATATTTTTGTGGTAACTGTGCATTCATTTTCACTGTTAAAGATTGAATAATTAACTTCTAAAGCAAGCTTCTATACTATTCTATTTTTTAGCAGTAATGCTTAAAATGGGGATATAGTGGTTGCCATATAAACTGTTAAAGTTAGAGGTTGAATGAACATGGTAGATGTTTATCATCCTTGCTTTTCCTTTCTCCCATCATTTATATAAAGCAATGACATAGGTTTTTAAAATAGGAACTGTACCAATCCTGTTTACAGATGGCATTTCTTTTGGCTTAGGTTTAACATTATGAATTAGGTTTGGCTTATGAATTAATCTAATAAATGAGTATCCACCCAAGTGGATAGTGAAATCACTGTTCACTATTTCTTCAGGAAAATATAATTCTGTAAGAGTTAATTTAAAATATAATAGGGAAATGTTTTCAATGTTCCTGCTGATTTCTGTAGAAGTATTATATTTCTTATTTGTCTCATGCCTTTAAAAGGGATATTCATTTCATAAATGCTGTGCTTATAATTACTTATTATTTTGCCTTCATAGCTCCTCCTAAAGGTTAACTTTACAATATATTTGTAAATAAATATAATGAAATTTTAAATGATGTTATCACAAATACACAGATCACAATACAAACATTAAAACGTTAATACAGCTGAACATCCACATGCAGAAAATGAATCTAGACATAGACCTTACCTGCTTTGCAAAAAATAGCCCAAAATTGATTAGAGAACTAAATGTATAAAATGTAAATTTATAAAATTCCTGGAAGATAACAGGAGAATATCTTGATGGCCTTGAGTATATTGATGACTTTTTAGTTTCAGTTCCCAATGCATGATTCAGGAAACAGACTTCAGAAGTTGGACTTCATTATAATTTAAAGAAAAAAAAATATATTCTTCTCTGTGAATGAAAATGTCAAAAGAGTAAGATAAGACAAACTAAGAAAATATTTGCCAAAAACATACCTGATAAAATAGTGTGATCTGAAATATACAAAGAACTCTTAAAACTCTAAGAAAGTAAACAAGCCAACTAAAAAATAGGTCAGAAACCTGAGCCAACATCTCCGCAAAGAAGATACCACTAGTGCCACCTGGGAAGTCCAAAGAAGCCTGCAGTTTTCCCAATGGCTCATCAGGTAAAGGAACCCACCTGCAACGCAGGAGACACAGAAGATCCAGGTTCAATCCCTGGGTCAGGAAGATGCCCTGGAGAAGGAAACGACAACCCACTCCAGTATTCTTGCCTGGAAAATCCCGTGGTCAGAGGAGCCTGGCAGGCTATAGCCCAGAGGATTGCTAAGAGTCAGACACGACTGAGCAACTAAGCATGCATGCATAGCAGGCCCTAACAGTTTATATATAAAGAAGATGGCAAATAAGCATGTGAAAAGGCCCTCCACGTTATATCATTTGAAATTGAAAGTTAGAACAACGAGTTACAACTATATAACAGAATGGCAAAATCCAAACTCTGCCAACACCAAATACTGACAAGAATGTAAGCAACCATTGCAAACTGGTATAGCCATTTTGGAAGACTAGACATAGTACCATATGGTCCAACAATCACACTACTTGATATTTACTGAAATGAATTGGAGAATTATGTCTATACAAAAACCTGCACACAAATGTTTATAGCGGTTTTATTTATAATTGCCAAAACTCAGAAGTAACCAACATGTCCTTCATTGGTGAGTGGATACATAAACTGTGCTATGTCCAGACACTGGACTATTTTTCAGTGCCCAGAAGAAATGAGCTACCAAAACGTGAAAAGACATGGAGGAAATTTAAATGTATATTAAGTGGAAGAAGCCAATCTGAAAAGATGCTGTGCTGTATAACTCCAACTATATGACGTTCTATAAAGGACAGACTATGAAGACAGAAGAAAGATCAGTGGTTAATTGCCAGGGTTATGTGAAGGGTGGGATGGGCAGGCATAGCACAGAGGAGTTTTAGGAGAGTGAAACTATTCTAGTGATACTGTAATGGTGTACAGATGTCATTACACATTTGTAAAAGCCCATAGCATGTACAGCAGCAAGAATGAGTCCTAAGGTAAGTTACGGACTTTGGGTGATAATGATGTGTCAATGCATGTTCACCAGTTATGATAAACGTACCACTCTGGTGGGGCATGTTGATAGTGGGGGAAGCTCCGTGTGTGCGAAACAAGGCTTAAATGGGTGCTCTGTAATTTTCTGCTTAATTTTTCTGTAAACCTAAAAAAGTCCATTTAAAAAGCAAAATGAAACCTTAGTGGTATGTTTTCTTTAAGGAACTAAGTAAATTTAAATTATATCGGAAAATGTATGTGACTATAAATTAGCTTCCTTTCCAGGTCTCAAAGTACTTTAAGGACATCACCTCATAACTCCTGTGTCTTTGAAAATCTCTCAGTACTTCACAGGAATTTTTATTAGTTATCAACATATAATTATTAAAGTAGATTTTAATGTTTAATTTTATTTTATAGATTTTTCTATAAATTCATTTCATATAAACAGACAATTATCTGGTAGGACTAATTGCTGATATGAGCAATGGTCAGGAAATGGATAAAAGAGATCTTAAAAATTCACAAATTATCTGAATTTTTAATTTTATCCACTAATTTTAACCTTCTACTAAAATTATTTTCAGAGCTGATAACCAAGATACGGCAAATCCTGTTTGACTTGTAATGCTTTCTTTCTTTGCCCCTTTTCATTTTGGAAACTGCTATTAATAATCAAGAACAAAAAAGCCCAAAAGTGGATAAGAAAATAGGCATAAAAGAAAATCAGTTAGTTTGGATTTCTCAAAACTAGGCAATTTACATGTAGCTGAAATTAACACAAATTTAAAAGTTGAAAGTTTACAGGCCTCGGAACTGTCTAGTACTGAGATATATAAGATGAATCTGACCTAAATGTGGTTAAGTCTACTTAGCTTTTCATAACAATTTTCCTTGCAGATATTGAATTTTAAAATTCACCATTTGATTTAGTTCCTTATTATATTCATTTGTTTTTACAGAAGGGGTATAGAGGGTTATTCAGCATACTAACCCTATGAAGCAACCAATTCTGTTTCAGCAACCTATAATCACTAATGCATCTGTATCTATTCATAGACTTCCAAACAGAATTCAGAATCTACGACTAATACTCATGGAAGTTGGACGGATGACTAGGAAAACCACATCTACTGTGAGAAACAGGAACAGCTAGTGTTCAGTATATTTCAGTTAAATTACTGTACAAATATCCTAGTGGATTTATGAATGGACATTGCCAGAGGGTAACCCATAAATTAACCTGAGAATCTTCATTTAATGTGAGGAATCATTTTAACCCATAGGATGGAAAAATAATATTTTTTTCCTTCTTACTAATGATGAAGTTTATGATGGTAAAATTTATATTACTAATACCCAATATGTAATATTCTAGGAACCATTCCATTTGTAATTCTTTAAGAATCCTGTTGCTGAATGAAAAGGGAACTGTTACAACCACAATTTTCCTGCAGCTCTGCAATATGAATGGTCTTTTTCTAAGTGGCATTTCCATCACATGGATTGAATTTTAAACTATTTTCTCAATGGCCAATCAGACATTGTAAAATAGTTATGCTACTGACTTGGTATGTGTTCAATGTCAAGCCACTTTTTTCCATTGACAGCTTGAGAAGATTGTAAAACCATTAAAAATTTTAAACTTGTGGCTCAAAGGGTTTTCTGCAGTTAGACTGCTTTTAATTTTCACATTCTATTTAGTGAACACCTGCCTTTGCTTGAATACTGAGCCAAAGTAAGACTTATTAGAGGGTTTTTTTTGGTATATTTATTTTGGAGCTAAGATAAAAATAGAAACATATATTAAATATTTAAATAAAGAAAAAATGAAAGGGAACTATTTATAGTTAGCCTTTACATAGTCATATACTTGTAAGACCTTATTTTTTAAAATTTTACATTCAGTTACTTTTAGTAATGAGTATGATTGAAGGAAAGAATGACACGTTGATGTCATTTGAGATTATTGGTTATTCTTGTGGAGTAGTTTAAAAAGCTACTATCAGTATGCTCATTTCTGAGCACCCCTTTGAATTACGTTTCCCTAAAGGCTGACACTCTGTTGTTTACTTGTATACACCAATATCTCCAATAGAGTCCAGCATGCAGTAGAAGGTTCAGCTAATCACTGCTAAGTTGAATTGAAATGGTTGTCTTTCAAAACTCAGCCTTATTTTCATCAACTGATTCTGAGTACTGACTTTGTATCAGACACTTTCTCAGGTGCTTGAGTTGCAAAGGTGAAAAACTAGTCCTATCCGCAAAAGCTCACAGCCAAGAAGAGAAAAACAAATTTGTAATAATTATCACAGAGGGCAAGTGATATACTAGAGCAGGAATTCTAAACCATAACTTCACATTAGAATCACTGAGAAGTTTTAAAATATTTCCCATGTCCAGGCTCCCTCCCAAACCAACTGAATCAGGATATTTGAGTATTTGAGCATGGTCTCCACCCATCAGTATTTTGAAATTATCCTCCAGGTAATCTCAGTGTGCAAGAGATTGTGAAATACTGTGCTGAGGTAATCAAGATCATAAGAAAGGTGTTCTTAAGTCAGCTTGGTAGAATTAGGAAATGTATCCAGAAAAGTTGGGACTTGAGTTAACCTTTAAAGAATGCAAAAGTCGGAAAGTACCTAATGGGAAGGAAGAGCATTTAGGAAACCTGAGGTGGTTTATTGTGATTAGCATTTAGACTATGTATAGGCAAACTGAGACTATAACATCTAAAAGTTAGATATGTTATATGAAGAGAATACATGATTGACTCTTTAATATTCATTATACTCCAGATAGTTATTCTCCAGATAGTGATATGTGAAGGCTAAGTTGCTTCAGTCATGTCCAGCTCTTTGTGACCTAATGGACTGTAGCCTTCCAGGCTCCTCTGTCAATGGTATTCTTCAGGCAAGAATACTGGAGTGTGTTGCCAGGGGATCTTCCCAACCCAGGGATCAAACTCACTTCTCTTAAGTCAACAGCTTTGGCAGGTAGGTTCTTTACCACTAGTGCCACCTGGGAAGCCCAGATAGTGATACACCTATCAGTAATTTCAGTCTTTGTCTAATAATTGGCCTAGGAGTAATGGGTCTAAACGGGAAATCAAAGAGAAACTTCCTTGCTCCATGGAAAAGAGAAACACTTTTTCTCCAAGCAGGGTGAGACTTGTGTTCTATAGGTACCACTGGGATCTCTCTTGCAAACATGAAATGAGTCAGATTGAGGATAACTAACTGACACAGGTAAAGCCAAAAAACCTGAGAAGCAGGGCTTGACCTCTGAGGTACCTGCCAGCCCAAAGCCCCCCCTTCCTCTAAACTCCACATGATTTGAAATTCAAAATAGCCTTCTTGTTAAGCCACTTGGAGTCTAACTTTCTAGCAGCAAACTCATTGTATCAGTCAATCAAGGCAAAAGATTTTTTATTTTGAAGACAAGAAGTATTGTGGCAATTTAGGAAGGGGATTTTAAAGAAGAAAATAACACTGTTCTACCTTAAAATGGGATCTTTCTGTATGCATTTTTCGCGTGCTTTATATATGTATAAAAAATCTTATAAACAAATCTGGATTTTATTCTTCAGGCTGTAAGTATGTAGGTTGGTTTGGTGACGCCTATACTAGAATCAAAAGAACATGGAAGTTATTTTACAAAACTGTGCAATAGAGATGATATGGAAGAAAAAGAATATTTAGAAGACAGGATTTAAGACTGATAAGACTTGACAACGGGTAGAGTTTTATGGCTAAGAGAAATGGAAGATTCTAGAATAAACTATTTCTTAGAAATATTTGTCTAAATGAAAAAGGCTTGAGATGAGTATGAAACATTGCCTGGTTGGTCCTGGTTTTCATCATGAACTTAACTTTGACAGAGCAAATACTACAGGAATAAAGTTATTCAAGTTTTCTAGTTACTCTGTGTATAAAATAAGGATCAACAATTCTAAATTGTAAATCAGAAGATTTCATGCAGCCAGTAAAATGCATTGTCTAAATCTCATTGGAATTTCAAGGAGAGTAGACCCTGAAATTTTTCTATTGAGCATGTATGGTAAATAGAAGTGAAATACCTTTTACCTATTTTTACTTGTTATAAGTATGTGAACTCTGATAGAGAATCCAATTATATAGTTCATCTTAGATAAATTTTTATTTCAAAGGTATAAAAATATTGTGTATAATTTTCAATAACCTCAGTCCCCAACTTTTACTTCTCATGCAATTTTCATTTAAATAGGAATTCTCCCTCATAGGAACTTTCATTACCTTTAGTTAATGAAATACAGATAGCATTACTTCATTGGTATATTTCTTCTAATATATTAGTTTTCATAGTTTTATATTCTACATCTTTATATTGCACATATCCCACACAATTAAATTGACTTTTATTTAGCATTACCAACACAGTGGAATTAGATGGTGTTTTTGAAATCCAACCCAAGACCTTGTATCTATCATGTTACTACACTTTTGAATTTAATACAGTTTGAGTAGCAGAGCTAAAATTGGTACATCTGAAAGAATGTGACTAAAAGCCAAGTTTTTTAAAAAAATACTGTAAATTATGTGTATTTCCACCTCTTCAAGAACTGTTAATCAGGGACTTCAAATTTACTAAAATAACACTTGGGATATAATATTTCAATTAATTTTCAAGTTAAATTATACACTCAACACTAAGGCAGCTTATAAATCAAATCAGATATTTCAAAGAACTGTTAAAAGGAGAAAGTATGCAAATTATGCTTATTGCATGCTTAATGCTTTAGGGCAATAGGAGGTACAGAACAATGGCTGACGATTACTGAGGACTTAACTCTCTGCCTGCCTGGTACTTCTTTGTTTACCTGATGAAGACTACTTCTTTAAATTCTCACCCCCATGATACTTCTGATACTTTTTCATTTTCCAGATGAAGACTCTGAGGTGCAAAGCGATAAAATATCGTGCCCAGTGTCACAGAACAGAATTTAGTTAAGCCAGGCTACAGTTCTAGGGTCTTAAACCCTGGGATCCCAAATGTATTAATCTGCTGCTTCCCATAGGAATCTATGGAGATAAGGTTAACTGAAACAACTATTGTGAAACACTTTCAGTCCCATAATATCAATTACAAAAGCTTAAAGTACTTAGAGAAAGTAGAAAATCAACACAGACTTTATCATAAATACACAGATTGCAGTTTGAAAGGATTGGACATGAGCATAGTCCTTGTCTCCGAAAACCCTGCAAACCTGGGCAAAGTACTAACATCTCTGGTAAACTGCTTGAAAATAAATACGGCATACTTTGTTTTATCATGCCTTATGTCCTTGTACTTTGCTGATACTGTTGTTTTCTACAAATTGAAGACTTGTGGCAACCCTGCATCAAGCAAGTCTGTTGGTGCCATTCTTCCAAGAGCATTTTATCACTTTGTGTCATTGTATCACATTTTGGTAATTCTCATAATATTTCAAGCTTTTCCATCATTCAGTTCAGTTCAGTTCAGTTCAGTCACTCAGTCATGTACGACTCTTTGCGACCCCATGAATCGCAGCACGCCAGGCCTCCCTGTCCATCACCAACTCCCGGAGTTCACCCAAACTCACGTCCATCGAGTCAGTGATGCCATCCAGCCATCTCATCCTCTGTCGTCCCCTTCTCCTCCTGCCCCCAATCCCTCCCAGCATCAGAGTCTTTTCCAATGAGTCAACTTTTCGCATGAGGTGGCCAAAGTACTGGAGTTTCAGCTTTAGCATCATTCCCTCCAAAGAAATCCCAGGGCTGATCTCCTTTAGAATGGATTGGTTGGATCTCCTTGCAGTCCAAGGGACTCTCAAGAGTCTTCTCCAACACCACAGTTCAAAAGCATCAATTCTTCAGCGCTCAGGCTTCTTCACAGTCCAACTCTCACATCCATACATGACCACAGGAAAAACCATAGCCTTGACTAGACGAAACTTTGTTGGCAAAGTAATGTCTCTGCTTTTGAATATGCTATCTAGGTTGGTCATAACTTTCCTTCCAAGGAGTAAGCGTCTTTTAATTAAATAGCTGCATTCACCATCTGCAGTGATTTTGGAGCCCCCCAAAATAAAGTCGGACACTGTTTCCACTGTTTCCCCATCTATTTCCCATGACGTGATGGGACCGGATGCCATGATCTTCGTTTTCTGAATGTTGAGCTTTAAGCCAAACTTTGCACTCTCCACTTTCACTTTCATCAAGAGGCTTTTGATTTCCTCTTCACTTTCTGCCATAAGGGTGGTGTCATCTGCATATCTGAGGTTATTGATATTTCTCCTGGCAATCTTGATTCCAGCTTGTGTTTCTTCCAGTCCAGCGTTTCTCATGATGTACTCTGCATATAAGTTAAATAAGCAGGGTGACAATATACAGCCTTGACCTACTCCTTTTCCTATTTGAAACCAGTCTGTAGTTCCATGTCCAGTTCTAACTGTTGCTTCCTGACCTGCATACAAATTTCTCAAGAGGCAGGTCAGGTGGTCTGGTATTCCCATCTCTTGAAGAATTTTCTACAGTTTATTGTGATCCACACAGTCAAAGGCTTTAGCATAGTCAATAAAGCAGAAATAGATGTTTTTCTGGAACTCTCTTGCTTTTTCCATGATCCAGCAGATGTTGACAATTTGATCTCTGGTTCCTCTGCCTTTTCTAAAACCAGCTTGAACATCAGGAAATTCATGGTTCACATATTGCTGAAGCCTGGCTTGGAGAATTTTGAGCATTACTTTACTAGCATGTGAGATGAGTGCAATTGTGCAGTAGTTTGAGCATTCTTTGGCATTGCCTTTCTTTGGGATTGGAATGAAAACTGACCTTTTCCTGTTCTGTGGCCACTGCTGAGTTTTCCAAATTTGCTGGCATATTGAGTGCAGCACTTTCACAGCCTCATCTTTCAGGATTTGAAATAGCTCAACTGGAATTCCATCACCTCCTCTATCTTTGTTCGTCGTGATGCTTTCTAAGGCCCACTTGACTTCACATTCCAGGATGTCTGGCTCTAGGTCAGCAATCACACCATTGTGATTATCTGGGTTGTGAAGATCTTTTTGTACAGTTCTTATGTGTATTCTTGCCATCTCAATATCTTCTGCTTCTGTTAGGTCCATACCATTTCTGTCCTTTATCGAGCCCATCTTTGCATGAAATGTCCCCTTGGTATCTCTAATTTTCTTGAAGAGATCTCTAGTCTTTCCCATTCTGTTGTTTTCCTCTATTTCTTTGCATTGATCACTGAGAAAGGCTTTCTTATCTCTTCTTGCTATTCTTTGGAACTCTGCATTCAGATGCTTATTTCTTTCCTTTTCTCCTTTGCTTTTTGCTTCTCTTCTTTTCACAGCTATTTGTAAGGCCTCCCCAGACAGCCATTTTGCTTTTTTGCATTTCTTTTCCATGGGGATGGTCTTGATCTCTGTCTCCTGTACAATGTCACGAACCTCATTGCATAGTTCATCAGGCACTCTATCTATCAGATCTAGGCCCTTAAATCTATTTCTCACTTCCACTGTATAATCATAAGGGATTTGACTTAGGTCATACCTGAATGGTCTAGTGGTTATCCCTACTTTCTTCAATTTAAGTCTGAATTTGGTAATAAGGAGTTCATGATCTGAGCCACAATCAGCTCCTGGTCTTGTTTTTGTTGACTGTACAGAGCTTCTCCATCTTTGGCTGCAAAGAATATAATCAATCTGATTTCGGTGTTGACCATCTGGTGATGTCCATGTGTAGAGTCTTCTCTTGTGTTGTTGGAAGAGGGTGTTTGTTATGACCAGTACATTTTCTTGGCAAAACTCTATTAGTCTTTGCCCTGCTTCATTCCATGTTCCAAGGCCAAATTTGCCTGTTACTCCAGGTGTTTCTTGACTTGCTACTTTTGCATTCCAGTCCCCTCTAATGAAAAGGACATCTTTTTTGGGTGTTAGTTCTAAAAGGTCTTGTAGGTCTTCATAGAACCATTCAACTTCAGCTTCTTCATCATTATTATATTGCTTATGGTGATCTATCACCAAAGATCTTTAATGTTGCTATTGGGAGTGCCATGAACTATGACAAAATGACTACAAACTTAATAAGTATATGTGTCTGACTGCTTCACCAACTGGCTGTTCCCAGTCTTTCTCCCTCCCCTCGGGCCTACATATTCCCTGAGACACAACAATATTGAAATTAGGCCAAATAGTAACCCTAAAATGGCCTCTAAGTGTTCAAGTGAAAGGAAGAATCATGTCTCTCACATTAAGTCAAAAGCCAGAAATGATTAAGCTTAGTGAGAAAGATATGTCAAAAGTCTTTATAGATGGACAGCTAGACCTCTTGCACCTAACAATTAGCCAGGTTGCAAATGCAGAGGGAAAGTCATTGAAAGAAATGAAAAGTGCTACTCCTGTGAAACATGAATGATTAAGAGAGTAAAACAGCCTTATTGCCTGTATAGAGAAAGTTTTAGGCTTCTCTGGTGGTTCAGTGGTAAAGAATCCGCCTGCCAATGCATTAGAAGCGGGTTCAATCCCTAGGTTGGGAAGCTCCCCTGGAGTTGGAAATGGCTACCCACTCCAGTATTCTTTCTTGGGAAATCCTATGGACTGAGGAGCCTGGTGGGCTACAGTCCATAGGGTCACAAAGAGTCAGATACGACTTAATGACTAAACAACAAGAGAAATTTTAGTGGTCTGGATAGAAAATAAAACCAGCTAAAACATTCCCTTTAGGCAAAGCCTGATTCAGAAAAGGACTCTAACTCACTTCACTTCTATGAGGGCAGAGAGTAAGCCTCAGAAGAAAAGTGTGAAGCCAGCAGAGGTTCATTCGTGAGGTTTAAGGAAAGAAGCCATCTCCATAATCTCAAAGTGCAAGGTGAAGCAACATGTGCTGATGTAGACGCTGCAGCAAATTACCCAGAAGATCTAGCTAAGGTAACTAATGAAGGTAGCTACACGAAACAACAGATTTTTCAAGGTAGACTAAACAAACAGTTGTCTATTAGAAGAAGATGCCCTCTGAAACTTCCATAGCTAGAGAGAAGTCAACACCTGACTTCAAAGTGTCAAACAATGAACTGACTTTCTTACTAGGGCCTAATGCAGTGGGTAACTTTTAAGTAGAAGCCAGTACACATTTACCATTCTGAAAGTCCTAGGACTCTTAAGGATCAGGCTAAATCTACTGTCTCTGACTGTGCTCTATAAATGGAACAACAAAACCTGGATGACAGGACATGTATTTAAAGCTTGGTTTACTAAATATGTATAAGCCCACAGTTGAGACTACCGCTCAGGGGAAAAAAAATTCTTTCAAAATATTGTCGGTATTGTCAGTGTGCCTGGTCACCCAAGAGCTCTAATGGAGATGTATAATGAGATTAATGTTGTTTTTATGTCTGCTAACACAGCATCCATTCTGCAGCCCATGGATCAAGAAGTAATTTTGACTCTCATTATTTAAGAAATACATTTTTTAAAGGAATTTCATACATAATTCCTTTCCTCTGATGGATTCTGGTAGAATAAATTGAAAACCTTCCAGAAAGCATTCACCATTCTAGATGTCATTAAGGCCATTCATGATTCATGTGAAGAGGTCAAAATATCAACATCAACAGGAGTTTTAAAGAAGCTGTTTCCAACCATCATGGATGACTTTGAGTTTAAGACTTCAGTGGATGAAGTAACTGCAGATGTGGTGGAATTAACAAGAGAACTTGAATTAGAAGTGGAACCTAAAGATGTGACTGAATTTCTGTCTATATTATTCAATCTATCTGTTTTCAAAACCATGCTTAAAAAACAATATATAAAATATGATTAGACATATTGCTATTTTTCCACTCCACTTTTACAGAATGCTTTCATTTGCTATTAGATTGATTGGTATCCTTCCACAATTCATGTCCACCTGGTACCTCAGAATATGATCTTATTTGAAAATAGGTTATTTACAGATGTTATTGGTTAAAATGAGGTCATACTAGATTAGAGTGAGCTCTGAATCCAATATGACTGGTCTCCTTATAAGAAAAAAAGAGACACAGTGAACAAAGCCACATAATGATGGAGGCTTGAGTGTATCTGCAACCAAAGACCATCAACGGTTGCTGGCTCCTACCAGAAGGTAGGGAGAAGCGACAAATGATCCTTCCCTAGTGCTTTCAGAGGGCGTGACCTCTGATTTCAGTAGTAGATTTCAGACTACTAGTCTTCAGAACTCTGGGAGAATAAATTTAATTTGTTGTAGTTTGTTAAAAGAGCCCTAGGAATGCATTTACACGAATATTTTTGCACTTTTAGTATACATTTTGACACCAGTGCATTTATACATACAGGGACCACTTTTCTAATCTTTCAAGATAGTTTTCAAAAGTACATGATAGTCACTTTCTATGCTTTTGAGACATAGAACTTTTACAAACAGCAAAATTGTTTTTCATGAAATTTTGTCTCACTTTTTATGTACTGCAAAATATTTGTGAAATATTAAGACATTATTTTACTTTTCCTAAAAATGTATATTCTTGATCTCACAACTTAATCATTCCTTACTTTTAAGTAATTTTTAAAAGACTTCTTTACAGCAACCTAATTAGATATCTAATACTTGTGATTCTGAGATCATTTCCCAGAAGAAAATGAAATCTGTGTTAGATATCTTTTCCTACTTTTTGGATGATTTCTGTAAGCATTTAAATTATTATCATTTACTTTATTGTTGATTGAAGCTGTAGATTAATATGTCTTTCAAGAGAGTGGTTTGTAGTTCAAAATAAAGTAAGAAAGAGAGTGACCTATATGTGCTATGTAAGAATTCAAAGATCCAAAATGTGTCTTCCTGTTTCCTCTAAGATAATATTGAGAAAATATGCTAGCTTCAGTTTAAGCAAACAGGAGAGTTGAACTTAGGTTTATTGAACTTAATGGTCAATTCTTGATCATTTCATAGAGTGATGAAGTGTAATTTAAGGTTGAAAAAGCAAGTTATAAATTTGTGTGAAAGCGTGAGTTTCCAGAATTCTGACCTGAAGTCCAAAGTACTTTCTTCTGATAATGTCTAAAAATTGCATGTTTAACACTTTCTGAGGTCCTAATGAGAGAGTTGCTTAGTTGTCTTTACTTACCAAGTTCTTATTGGTCAGAATGTTGATCCTCATATTTTGATTACATTATTACATATTTTGTTTTTGTTTAGTCGCTAAGTCGTGTCCAACTCTTTGCAAGCCCATAGACTGTAGCCTCTACCAGGCTCCTCTGTCCATGGAATTCTTAAGGCAAGAATATGGAGTGGGTTGCCATTTCCTCCTCCAGGGGATCTTCCCTACCTAGGGACTGAATCCACATCTACTGGGCCTCCTGCATTGGCAGGCAGGTTCTTTATCGCTAGGTCAACATGGGAAGGCCCATAAGCAGAATACAGTATATCAAATTTCAGCATCCTTAAGCAGTAAGGTTGAAAGAAAAATTTACATGGAAAAGGTAAACCAAGGCCTCCAAACAATATTTATTATTATTTATACATTTTTATTATTCTTTAATAAATATTCTGTAATATCAAAGTGTTAATTTATTAAAACTCCACAATCCCATCCCAAATTTAGAAAAGATACGACTTTTAAAATATATTTTACAAGTAGCATACTTCTATCTCTCTCTTCATTTAAATAAACTCCTTACTTGTAGTCACCCTCTCTGACTTCCAAGAAGTATTATTTTTTGCTTAATTTTACTGTTTCCAACTAATGGTCAATTACCCACTCAATCAATATTGACATGTAGCGAGTAATGATAATATAATCAGCTTCTATCCTCCTACTTTAACATCTAAAAAATTGTTTCTTTGTGAGGGGGAAAAAAAAAGCACTGCCACTACCTTTGCCTGTCTTTTAGATAACTGCACTATTTTCTTTTTTCTGAGTGATTTACAAATTTTTGAAAACTGCTGCATTCCCTTCTTTCCTTTGCATTCCAGATCCAGGGATATTCTGCAGAAACATTCACTGTGCTATTAACTGTATTCTTCTCTGAGTCTCTTCTCAACTATTATCTTCCACAGTAACTCTACTCTATTTGAAACTAGCCATCATCCATTCATAAAATCTTTCTTTTCTCTTGGCTTTCCGAATATCTGCTGTGTTTGCTACAAACCTCTCTAATATTTCATCTGATAAGCCTTCCATATGGTTTTGAGTTCTTTTCTTTTTCTCTGTGAGACTATCAAGGCTGAATGGGTATTTTTGTATTGTTACCTCCTATACTGTCAGAAACCCATTCATCATCGGAGTATCAGTGATCACTTGGCAACTAAGCCTCCCTTTTATACTTATCTTTAATGCATACTCCAGTTCATCTAATAAAGGGATCTATTCAGAAAGCAATAATCAGCTCAAATACCTTGTATTTAATATAAACCTCACCACCTTCCTCTAAATGGAATGCTTTTTTGATGTTTCTGATTCTGTCAACTACAACAACATTCTCCTAGTCCCAAAAGGATGGACACCATGACTATTAATAACTACTTTCTTGATCCTAAAAAGGAATCAGTTGACTATTCTTACTGATCTAACTTGCTGTCCAGACAACACATAAGCATTCCCTTAAATGAAATTTCAAACTTCTCTAAAATTTATGCTGTTTTATCTTCCTATAGAACCTTTGCATAGGTGTATGTTCAGCCATGTCCATCTCTTTGCAACCCCATGAACTGTAGCCCGCCAGGCTCCTCTGTCCATGGGATTATCTTGGCAAGAATACTGGGGTGGGTTGCCATTTCCTCTTCCAGGGAATCTTGCCAACCCAGGGATCAAACTTGCATCTCCTGTGGCTCCTGCATTGACAGGCGATTTCTTTACTACTGAACCACTAGGGAAGCCCATAGAACCTTTGCAGTTCTAATACATAAATTTTTTTTTTTTTTTTACATTCATAACCTATAGAAGAATATCTGTTTTTTATGTATTCTTGTGTTATTATTTAGCTAGCTCCTGTCTATGAATCTTGTCTTACTAAAAATACAACAAATTTCTTAGGACAGGAATCTGACTATACTTATAAAATATTACCTTTCTGATGAGCACTTCTTTGGAGCTGTTTGGGCTTTTTTCATGTCTGGCTTAGCTGAATTATTGAATTGCTAACAATTTTCTAGTAAAACTAGAGGAGTGTTTAAAACAGAAATGTTTTAGTTCAGAATGAGCAATTATTTGCATATAACATATTTAAAATGAAAACGGAGATCAAATGGAAAAGGTGAAGCAGAAGAAAAACATCTCTAACATTTTACTTAATGCTAACTGATTGTCACTTATTTCAGTCCAGAATCAAAGCAACCAAATGTGGCAAATGTAAGGATCTTTGCATCCTTTAGTGCCTACCGAAGTAAGCACTAATTCCTGTTTTTAAATGATAGAAATTTATTTTTATTCCAAGTCAGAGCATGAGATGGCTGGATGGCATCACCAATGCAATGGACATGAACTTGGGCAAACTCTGGGATATGGTGAGAGACAGGGAGGCCTGGCGTGCTGCAGTCCACCAGGTCGCAAAGAATCAGACACAACTGGGCAACTGAACAACAACATTTGTTGAGCTTTTATGTATTTGTATATTTTTTTAATCTGTCTTTTTCCACTATAGAATTATATTATTAAAATTAAGTGGATGGTTTTCATTTTCACTAAACATAATTGTAGAATGTATGGGCTTCCTGACACCACCCTTATGGCAGAAAGTGAAGAGGAACTCAAAAGCCTCTTGATGAAAGTGAAAGTGGAGAGTGAAAAAGTTGGCTTAAAACTCAACATTCAGAAAACGAAGATCATGGCATCCGGTCCCACCACTTCATGGGAAATAGATGGGGAAACAGTGGAAACAGTCTCAGACTTTATTTTTGGCGGCTCCAAAATCACTACAGATGGTGACTGCAGCCATGAAATTAAGACGCTTACTCCTTGGAAGGAAAGTTGTGACCAACCTAGACACCATGTTAAAAATCAGTGACATTACTTTGCCAACAAAGGTTCGTCTAGTCAAGGCTATGGTTTTTCCTGTGGTCATGTATGGATGTGAGAGTTGAACTGTGAAGAAGACTGAGAGCCAAAGAATTGATGCTTTTGAACTGTGGTGTTGGAGAAGACGCTTGAAAGTCCCTTGGACTGCAAGGAGATCCAACCAGTCCATTCTGAAGGAGATCAGCCCTGGGATTTCTTTGGAAGGAATGATGCTAAAGCTGAAACTCCAGTACTTTGGCAACCTCATGCGAAGAGTTGACTCATTGGAAAAGACTCTGATGCTGGGAGGGATTGGGGGCAGGAGGAGAAGGGGACAACAGAGGATGAGATGGCTGGATGGCATCGCTGACTCGATGGACGTGAGTCTCAGTGAACTCCGGGAGTAGGTGATGGACAGGGAGGCCTGGCGTGCTGCGATTCATGGGGTCTCAAAGAGTGGGACACAACTGAGCAACTGATCTGATCTGATGGGCTTCCCATGTGAATCGGTGGTAAAGAATCTGCCTGCCAATGTAGGAGACCCTGGAGACATCAGTTCAATCCCTGGGTCAGGACAATCCCCTGGAGGAAAATATGGCAGTATTCTTACCAGGAAAATCTCGTGAACAGAGAATCCTGGCAGGCTACAGTCCATGGGCTCCCAAAGAGTCAGACATGACTGAACGATTGAGCATAGCACAGTGGTAGAATATGCATGCTTTGTAAGTACATTCTGTCTCAGTTAAATTAGTAATACTTGTCTTCATAAACATAGAAAATGATTTTCACTTTATTTTTATTAACCATTCTTGCTTAATATTTACACGTTTTTATTAAAAGTGTAATTTCCTTTTATAGCACATGGTTAATGTTATTTACTGGTTATATCATCGCCAAAGTCTATGATACTAAGAAAACATTTGTAGCCATCTATATTAAAAAAAATGGGCTTCCCAGGTGGCACTAGTGGTAAAGAATATGCCTGCCAGGAGACGTAAGAGATGCAGGTTTGATCCCTGGGTTGGGAAGATTCCCTGGAGGAGGGCATGGCAATCCACTCCAGTATTCTTGCCTGAAGAATCCCAAGGACGGAGGAGCCTGGCGGGCTGCAGTCCATAGGGTCGCAAAGGGTCGGACATGACTGACGCAACTTAGCATGCGTTCATAAAAAACATAAATTTCCAAAAATGTTAGCATCTTTTCGGTCTAATCTGAATTTTGTAGCTCATTCTATGAATGTTCATATTAACATGTGTAAAGTAGAGGGGAAAATATTTTTATTAAGAAACACTTTGAAAATATTGGGTGCATTCACATAAGCATGTATACATACACACGTACTTTTAAGAGTAGAAGTCTTGCAAAATGAGATTTTAAGTTAGGTAATTAAATTAGATACACCTGTAAAAATACTGAGTGACTACATAACTATATATGTAACACTGGTAAAAATCACTGTTTTCACTGTCGTTATTTTGATGACTAAATGTAACTTATAATGATAATATAAAAATAAAGGAGAACTAAAATTTCATGACAGACAAATAAAGTCCAAATATTATACAAATCTTTCGTATGCTCAATCTCTTTTAATCCTAATACAAGTGATCTCTTTAGGAAGGACACTGAAGTTCAGAGGTTAACTTTCAAAGTCATTTGACAGTAAACAGTGGAGCAGACATTGAACTCTTGGTTTGTCTGATGTGCAGCCCATGTAGAACATGTACTTAAATGTCACACTTGTTTAAGTTTTCAGTAAAGACTTATTATCTGATAGCAACATAATCTTAAGTTTTGAAAAATAAACAAATGGTGTATATTCATATTCTTGACACCTCATTTGGAAATGCTGAGTTGCTGGCAAATTTTATAGTGTAAATTTATTGCACTCACCTTTGGATCCAAGCCATATCTGACCTATTAAAAGTGAAATATATAGACTATTTTAGAGCCAAGTATTCCCATCCTTGCATCGGGTATATTTTTAAAAATATTCCTGTTAACCTACAGGTGACATTGTATAAAATATAATAAATTTTTTTATTAGAACAAAAAAGTCAAAAAGAGAAATATACTATGAGATTTATCAGATAGAAAATATAAAATGATATGTTTTTCTCTAACACACTTTTAAACCAATGGAATCTTGAGCTTTTTGTCTTTAAAACTGCAATTTTTGCCATAAACTTCTTGGATTTTTCATTATTTTACAGTAAAATATACATAGAAATCATGGGTCAAACTCTCCCTTTTACATAGCAAAATTATTTTATAAGAAAATGGTTGCTTACATATGGTTAATTTTAGTATGAAGATATTCTTTTAAAGTATAGTAATGTTGATGCTATAGTAGATGATATGACTTCAAGATGTATTTATGACCAGTAGAAATTATTTGCTATTCATTTTCCCTAAAGGTAAATCATAATAGTGTCTCAGTAGTATGTATTTTGCAATAAGAATTTTATGAACAATTGCTTTTAGTTAGCATTTGTTAGACAAAAAAAAATCTTTAAAAATTTAAGAGGACAATAAAATAATAGTATTTCTCACATATATTTTGCTAGGAATTAGGGCAGTCCATTTTTCTCAATCATCAGATTAGTTCTTTCAAGATTGTAAGTATGTGTTAACTGAAACCACTTAGAAATTATGAGTCACATTACAAATAGCCAAATTAACTCTAATTTAATCAAACAAACACATTTTGCTTTGAATTTTTCTCCAACTAAAAAGCGTGCTTGTGAAAAATTAGCATTTTAGAGGTAAAATATGCAGTAATAGCATTAGGGAAGAAGACATTTAGGGATGCTTAAATGCGAAATGCTGAGTTGGATGAAACACAAACTGGAATCGAGATTGCCATGAGAAATATCAATAACCTCAGATATGCAGATGACATCACCCTTATGGCAGAAACTGAAGAACTAAAGAGCTTTTTGATGAAAGTGAAAGAGGAGAGTGAAAACGTTGGCTTAAAACTCAACATTAAAAAATCAAATATGGCATTTGGTCCCATCACTTCATGGCAAATAGGGGAAACAATGGAAACAGTGAGAGACTTTATTTTTGGGGGCTCCAGAATCACTGCAGATGGTGACTGCAGCCATGAAATTAAAAGATGCTTGCTCCTTGGAAGAAAAGCTATGACCAACCTAGTTCAGTTCAGTTCAGTTCAGTTCAGTCACTAAGTTGTGTCTGACTCTTTGCGACCCCATAGACTGCAGTACACCAGGCCTCCCTGTGACAGCATATTAAAAAGCAGAGACATTACTTTGCCAACAAAGGTCTGCTTAGTCAAAGCTATGGTTTTCCCGTAGTCATGTATGGATGTAAGAGTTGGACTATAAAGAAAACTGAGTACTGAAGAATTGATGCTTTTGAACTGTGGTGTTGGAGAAAACTCTTGAGAGCCCCTTGGACTGCAAGGAGATCCAACCAGTCCATCCTAAAGGAAAACAGTCCTGAATATTCATTGGAAGGACTGCTGCTGACGCTTAAACTACTTCAGCTACCTGATGTGAAGAACTGACTCATTGGAAAAGCCCCTGATGCTGGGAATGATTGAAGGCTGGAGGAGAAGGGGACGACAGAGGATGAGATGGTTGGATGGCATCATCGACTCATAAACTCTGGGAGTTGGTGATGGACAGGGAAGCCTGGTGTGCTGCAGTCCATGGGGTGGCAAAGAGTCAGACACGACTGAACTGAACTGATACCAATGGTAATTAAGCAATACGTTGCAATTGCTTCAGTAATATACTTTCATTATTCCAGATAAAATTCCTTTATACACACATCATATAGCTCATGTTGTTGTATATATATGCCCTTGTAAACGAGTTTGGCTACCATGGCAATGTTACATGATATCACAGTTCTTCAGGGACCGTGATCACATTTAAGTCCTCAGCAAAAACAAGTGCCAGCTGAGGAATCATGTTGCTTTGACTGCCATTTGTGGCCTGACTGGATGAAGCTCTCATGCGCTCTGGAGAGAATGTTATGATGAGTAATGAACATTTCAATTGATATTTCTCATTTTTCCATCAGAACATTTAAGGCTAAAGAATGATATTGGGTCTATGATCTTAAGGAAATTCTTAAAACAATTTTCTCACCAAAATATATGTTATTTTCTTTATATATGTTATACTTCAATAAAAATTTTTGCACAATATAAAAGCATGCTATCATTTGTAAAGGAATTTAGCATTTGAGGATTCATATATTTGTTAATATCATGCATATTCATATTTATTCCTCCTCAGTTAAACAACATATAACTAAAAATGAGATAGACCTCTTCAGATCTTTGCATGTATGAGTGCTTAGCCATGTCCAACTCTTTGAGACCCCACAGACCATATCCTTCCAGGCAACCCTGTCCATGGGATTTTCCACATAAGAATACTGGAACAAATTGCCATTCCCTTCTCCAGGGTATCTTCCAGGCCCAGGGATTAAACCCACGTCTCTTGGATTGGCGGGTGGATTTTTTTTATCACAGAGCCACCTAGTAAGCCCCTATAGTGAGAGCTTAAAGTTGATAATCAATAATAGCAAACATCAGTGCTGTTTTAAAATGTTGTATTAGATTTGTTAACTATCTGGGATTTAAATTTTGTCACAGTCCATTAGTAAATTACAACTAATTTAACTTAAGACCTTATAGGTCATTCAGTTCAGTTCAGTTCAGTTCAGTCGCTCAGTCGTGTCTGACTCTTTGCGACCCCATGAATCGCAGCACGCCAGGCCTCCCTGTCCAACACCAACTCCCAGAATTCACTGAGACTCATGTCCATCGAGTCAGTGATGCCATCCAGCCATCTCATCCTCTATCGTCCCCTTCTCCTCCTGCCCCCAATCCCTCCCAGCATCAGAGTCTTTTCCAATGAGTCAGCTCTTCGCACGAGGTGGCCAAAGTAGTGGAGTTTCACAAGTCATCAATACCTTTTGTATTCTTCTTTAAACAGAGGATTAAACTAGATGAGTTCTAAATTCTCTTCCAGCCCTAGTTTTTGTTGTTCATTTTACATTTCAAAGAATTCAGCCTGGCTTAAACTCTGATGATGCCAAGGTTATTTTAATAATAAAGATACCAATAACAGTATCTAAGTCATATGCTAGAGTTGGAGCAGGTAGGGAGAGGAAGGAGAGGAAAAGGGAGAGAGGGAATGTTTCTTCACTGCACATGGATATTAAGCTGTGTTTTCTTGTGCCATACATTCACTATCAAGTAACGAAAGAAAACTCCATGGGTTACATGTTAGAAATTTGAATGTGCTATTTTCACAGTTAGTTAAATAACATATTTCCCAAAATGATATCAGCTGGAAAATAGGCAGCATTGAGCTCTACAGTGTGTTTGAAAATCTCAAGACACGAGCTCTGTGAACTTCTGCCTTAACACTATGGCAGTTCATGCCTCTTAGACAATGGGAGGCGTCATGTGATATTCTGAACTTTTCCTCGTCATACCTTAATATGAGAACACCTTCTACTGTTCTGACCCCACTAAAGATTAAACATTGCCATTGCCAAAAAAAGAAAAAAAAAATTCCCTAACTCAATCTCTGTTTTCACACGTTGGAGAAGAATCGGTTTCAAATTTACTATAACTCAAACCATTAAGGACTATATTTGTCCAAGACAACACCTTGGCTTATACTCCAGACACTGCCATGCAGCCAGTGTGAACTCTCAGTCTTCGGTGTAATGCATTCCATATGCTTCACTGTACTGTAGAGGCAGACAACTGAATCTTTTCACATTTGAGTTGATTCAGATTAGTAGCTCTAAATTGGAGATAAAACAGTTTTAGAGTCATAGATGCTATTTAGAAAGAGGAACAGTAGTTTCTAAGGAATGACATAGCAAAGATAATCATTGTATTTGACACAAGCTTCAAGCCAGTCAATAATTACATAATTATTTCTATGCATTTCTTGAATAAAAAAGTTTATTCAAACCACAGAGACTTTTTCATTGTCCCTGGTGGTCTAGTGGTTAGGATTCGGCACTCTCAAACCACAGAGACTTTTTCTACTTCATAAGACATCTTTTAATTGTATAGAAATAATAATGTTTTCTTGATTATAAAAGTGACATACCTTCATTACACAAAATTACTAAACAACTTTGAAACATCTGAAGAAATAATACAAATACCTGCTAATCTCACCAACCAGAAATAATTCATTAAACTGCTATCATTTTGAGTATACCTGTTGATACCAAAATAGGAAGTTAAGAGATACCTGGAGTAACAGGAAGATTTGGCCTTGGAGTATAAAATGAAGCAGGGCAAAGGCTAACAGAGTTTTGCCAAGAAAATGCACTGTTTCATAGTAAACACCCTCTTCCAACAACACGAGAAGACTCTACACATGGACATCACCAGATGGTCAATATCGAAATCAGATTGATTATATTCTTTCCAGCCAAAGATGGAGAAGCTCTATACAGTCAGCACAAACAAGACCAGGAGCTGACTGTGGCTCAGATCATGAACTCCTTATTGCCAAATTCAGACTTAAATTGAAGAAAGCAGGGAAAAGCACTAGACCATTCATGTATGACCTAAATCAAATCCCTTACAATTAAACAGTGGAAGTGACAAATAGATTAAAGGGATTAGATCTAACAGAGTGCCTGAAAAACTATGGACAGAGGTTCTTGACATTGTATAGGAAGACGTGATCAAGACAATCCCCAAGAAAAAGAAATGCCAAAAGGCAAAATGGTTGTTTGAGGAGGCCTTACAAATAGCTGAGAAAGGAAGTGAAAGGCAAAGGAGAAAAGGAAAGATATACCCATTTTAATGTAGAGTTTCAAAGAATAACAAGGAGAGATAGGAAAGACTTCCTAAGTGATGAATGCAAAGAAATAGAGGGAAACAACAGAGTGGGAAACACTAGAGATGTCTTCCAAGAAAATTAGAGATACCAAGGGAACATTTCATGCAAAGATGGGCACAATAAAGGACAGAAATGGTAAGAACATAAAAGAAGCAGAAGATATTAAGAAGAAGTGGCAAGAATACACAGAAGAACTATACAAAATTATTTTCATGACCCAGATAACCACGATGGTGTGCTCACTCATCTAGAGCCAGACATCTGGGAATGTGAAGTCAAGTGGCCCTTAGGAAGCATCACTAAGAACAAAGCTAGTGGAGGTGATGGAATTACAGTTGAGCTATTACAGATCCTAAGAGATAATGCTATTAAAGTGTTGCACTCAATATGCCAAGAAGTTTGGAAAACTCAGCAGTGGCCACAGCACTGGAAAAGATCAGTTTTCATTCTAATCCCAAAGAAAGGCAATGCCAAAGAATGCTCAAACTACCGCACAATTGTACTCATCTCACACACTAGCAAAGTAATGCTCGAAATTCTCCAAGCCAGGCTTTAACAGTACGTGAACCATGAACTTCCAGGTGTTCAAGCTCGATTTAGAAAAGGCAGAGAAACCAGAGATCAAATTGCCAACATCCACTGGATCATTGAAAATGCAAGAGAATTCCAGAAAAATATCTACTTCTGCTTTATTGATTACACCAAAGCTTTTGACTGTATAGATCACAAGCTGTGGAAAATTCTTCAAGAGATGGGAATACCAGACCACCTTACCTGCCTCCTGAGAAATCTGTATGCAGGTAAAGGAGCAACAGTTAGAACTGGACATGGAACAACTGGTTCCAAACTGGGAAAGGAGTATGTCAAGGCTGTATATTGTCACCCTGCTTATTTAACTCATATGCAGAGTACATCATGCAAAATGCCAGGCTGGATGAAGCACAAGCTGGAATCAAGATTGCGGGAGAAATATCAATAACCTCAGATATGCAGATGACACCACCCTTATGGCAGAAAGTGAGAAGGAGCTAAAAGGCCTCTTGATGAAAGTGAAAGAGGAGAGTGAAAAAGTTGGCTTAAAACTCAACATTAAAAAAACAAAGATCATGGCATCCAGTCCCATCACTTCATGGCAAATAGATGGGAAAACAATGGAAATAGTGACAGACTATTTTTGGGGTGGGGGCTCTAAAATCACTGCAGATGGTGACTGCAGCCATGAAATTAAAAGATGCTTGCTCCTTGGAGGAAAAGCTATGATCAAGCTAGACTGCATATTAAAAATCAGAGACATTACTTTGCCAAAAAAGGTCCGTCTAGTCAAGGCTATGGTTTTGCCAGTAGTCATGTATAGATGTGAGAGTTGAACTATAACAAAAGCTGAGCACTGAAGAATTAATGCTTTTGAACTGTGGTGTTGGAGAAGGCTTGAGAGTCCCTTGGACTGCAAGGAGATCCAACCCATCCATCCTAAAGGAAATCAGTCCTGAATATTCACTGGAAGAACTGATGCTGAAGCTGAAGCTCCAATACCTTGGCCACCTGATGAGAAGAACTGACTCCTTGGATAAGTCCCTGATGCTGGGAATGATTGAACGCAGAAGGGGACAATGGAGAATGAGATGGTTGGATAGCATCACAGACACGATGGACATAAGTTTGAGCAAGCTCCAGGAGTTGGTGTTGGACAGGGAAGCCTTGCGTGCTGCAGTCCATGGAGTCACAGAGTTGGACATGACTGAGCGACTGAACTGATGACTGACTGAATGATATCATGTATATGTGAATTTATAATATACATAGTGAGTGAAAGAAAATAATATACATAAAAATATATAAAATATACAAAACAAAAGATGTATGTTGTGATTGTTTTTGGATTGTCATATGTTTGTAGCCTGCTTTTTATCTTAGAATTATAACTGATTTTCTGTATTCTTGTTACTTTAGAACATGATTTTTAATAGTTGAACTATATTTTTCATAATGATTTAACAGAAAGCATTTGATCAATTTTATTATTAGATATACATTTTTCATATAATGAATATCACTTCAGATAATTTCACACAAACTTTTTGATATTTGTGATTATTTCCTTTGTATAATTATCTGAAATTTTCAAATCAAAAGTTAACATTTGATGCTGATTTTGTCTTGGTAATTTGTTTTAATTATACTCTTACCCGTAGTGTATGTGTCATTATTTTCTTAAATCCTTTGTCACAATAACTTGATTTTTCAGTTCAGTTCAGTTCAGTCACTCAGTCGTGTCCAGCTTTTTGCGACCCCATGAATCGCAGCACGCCAGGCCTCCCTGTCCATCACCAACTCCCAGAGTTCACTCAAACTCAGATCCATCGAGTCGGTGATGCCATCCAGCCATCTCATCCTCTGTCGTCCCCTTCTCCTCCTGCCACGAATCCCTCCCAGCATCAGAGTCTTTTCCAATGAGTCAACTCTTTACATGAGGTGGCCAAAGTACTGGTTTCAGCTTTCACATCATTTCTTCCAAAAACACTCAGGGCTGATCTCCTTTAGAATGGACTGGTTGGATCTCCTTGCAGTCCAAGGGACTCTTAAGAGTCTTCTCCAACACCACAGTTCAAAAGCATCATTCTTTGGTGCTCAGCTTTCTTCACAGTCCAACTCTCACATCCATACATGACTACTGGAAAAACCATAGCCTTGACTAGATGGACCTTTGTTGGCAAAGTAACGTCTCTGCATTTCAATATGCTGTCTAGGTTGGCCATAACTTTCCTTCCAAGGAGTAAGCGTCTTTTAATTTCATGGCTGCAGTCATCATCTGCAGTGATTTTTGAGCCCCCCAAAATAAAGTCTGACACTGTTTCCACTGTTTCCCCATCTATTTCCCATGAAGTGATGGGACTAGATGCCATGATCTTCGTTTTCTGAATGTTGAGCTTTAAGCCAACTTTTTCACTTTCCTCTTTCACTTTCATCAAGAGGCTTTTTAGTTCCTCTTTACTTTCTGCCATAAGGGTGGTGTCATCTGCATATCTGAAGTTATTGTTATTTCTCTCAGCAATCTTGATTCCAGCTTATGCTTCTTCCAGCCCAGAGTTTCTCATGATGTACTCTGCATATAAGTTAAATAAGCAGGGTGACAGTATACAGCCATGACGTACTCCTTTTCCTATTTGGAACCAGTCTGTTGTTCCATGTCCAGTTCTAACTGTTGCTTCCTGACCTGCATATAGGTTTCTCAAGAAGCAGGTCAGGTGGTCTGGTATTCCCATCTCTTGAAGAATTTTCCACAGTTTATCATGATCCACACAGTCAAAGGCTTTGGCATAGTCAGTAAAGCAGAAATAGATGGTTTTCTGAAACTCTCTTGCTTTTTCCATGATCCAGCAGATGTTGACAATTTGATCTCTGCTTCTTCTGCATTTTCTAAAACCAGCTTGTACATCTGGAAGTTCACGGTTCATGTATTGCTGAAGCCTGGCTTGGAGAATTTTGAGCATTACTTTACTAGCATGTGAGATGAGTGCAATTGTGTGGTAGTTTGAGCATTCTTTGGCATTGCCTTTCTTTGGGATTGGAATGAAAATGGACCTTTTCCAGTCCTGAGGCCACTGCTGAGTTTTCCAAATTTGCTGGCATATTGAGTGCAACACTTTCACAGCATCATCTTTCAGGATTTGAAATAGCTCAACTGGAATTCCGTCACCTCCACTAGCTTTGTTTGTAGTGATGCTTTCTAAGGCCCACTTGACTTTAACTTTGTCAATTTGGTAGGAGGAAAATAACATATCCTTTAACCTGTATTTTGATTACAAGTAGCTTACACTATTTTCTATTTCTTAATCACATGCCTTTTTTCTTTGATACTTTAAAATTTTGTGTTATTTGCCCCCTTTTCAGTCTGGCAATCTGTTTTTCTGGCACTGAGTTCTGTACAGATTAGATCCTTTTTGGATTCTGCTTAATAACATTGAGCTGTTCAGATCTTCAGAGAAGGCAATGGCACCCCACTCCAGTACTCTTGCCTGGAAAATCCCAAGGACAGAGGAGCCTGGTAGGCTGCAGTCCATGGGGTCGCTAAGAGTCAGACATGACTGAGTGACTTCACTTTCACTTTTCACTTTCATGCACTGGAGAAGAAAATGGAAACCCACTCCAGTGTTTTTGCCTGGAGAATCCCAGGGACAGGGCAGCCTGGTGGGCTGCCATCTATGGGGTCGCACAGAGTCGGACACGACTGCAGCGACTTAGCAGCAGTTCAGATCTTATGGAAATATCCCTCATCTAGCTTTTTTCTTTTAATTTTGACTCTCGATAAGTACAGGGTTATTACATTAAAATCTTCTCCACTAAAATATTTCTACAGTTGCATAGTTTGACAGTCTATATATATTTTTAATAGAAAATCTGAAGGGCTGGTTACTAGACACTTGAAGACAAAAATAGAAGAAAATAATATGACTCAAATATTCACTCCAGGAGTATGCCTATCGAATACATCAGTGGATCAGGAAAACACAGGCATGGCACTTCAGAGGTCATTTTACCGGGTGGATTGTATACATGAGAGAGATTAGTGGTTTTCAGATTGTGTGCCTAGCTCCTTTCATTCTTTGTAGGTGCTACCCATAAACCTGTGGCAGGTAGGTGAGGAGAAGGCAGAACCGTAGGCATGTGCTACCAGAGTCCCTTTATCTGAGTCCATCATGACTGCTCTGCTTCTCATTGTTCACTTCAGATAGTTGGTTCTATAATGAATTTCTTTTGTTAAAAAAAAGAGGGTCCTTCAGATATTTAGGGTTCTGAAACAACTGCTCTAGGAAGTTTTCCTTTCTTTGTGTTAATTTATTTTGTTAATATCAAGTTTGACTGTAAATCACCAGTAAACCTTTCTGGAACTACGTAGAGATTCAATTAAAAAATAATAGAAATTGTAGTCATATAAAAAATTAGGTTCATGTATATCTAATATAGCTATCTGACATTATTCAGGAATAGATAATATAGAGTCCTGATCATTACCTGTGTAATAATTAGCTTATTTTTAGTATACTTTATATACACTTAATACATAAATGAAGCATAAGTCATGCATAAATGTTAAATCTTAAATTCTATGATGTTATTTGTTTGGGGGAGGATTTTGTTTCACTGTTAAAATCTCTATTTATTTGGAGTTCAAGGGGTTGCATATTTCAACATATTTGAAGGTAGGATTTGTCCAATTGTTATTATTTCACTAAAAATGTGCTATTAAAGAGAAATTAATTATCTTTAAAGCAAAGTCTGGATGCAGTAAAACCTAAAATAAAATGTGCCAAGTACTACTCTAAGTGTATTCCAAAGTACTATAGTTAAGCAATGTTATATAGCTTCTTCCTTTGAACTTAATAATTCTTTTGGCCATACTCAAAGAGTTTTTTGTCACTCACCCCAATATCTAGGTTTTATATGCCAGGAGGTTTTTTAAAATCATATTTTGAAGCAAGTGAAAAGTCAAGTGAAATGCATGCAAACTAAATGTATGATCATTTGTGTACAAAATGTTGATAATAGTTACATTGTTTTTGTTAGTATATCATTTACTCATTCAACAAACATGCATTGAATCTTGTCCTAGGTCAAGATGTTTCAAGATATTAGAGTGTTAATTGAGGGGGAAGTGGAATGAATGAATATATATATATATATATATATATATATATACACACATATATACATATATATAAGTGAATACTTTTAAAGATCTTTATAGGGACTTCTTTTCAGACAGAATAAGATCTTGAGGATAGACAATAATAAAAATTATCACTATGATAACAGTATCTTTCACTGATATAGTAGACTTAGTATTGTTTAAGTCTAGACTTACATGGACTTGCTAGTTTGCCAACATGAAACTATAGAAATAAACATCTTTCTTTAAAAATGAGAAAACCTAGACACAAGAAGTTAATTAACCTGACCACAATCAAAGTGCCAGTAAGTGACAAATATAAGACACAGCCCAAAATGTCATCTTCAAGTCTATGCAATGAACCATTACAGAATGGACAGTACTGATTGAAAATAAAACATAGTATCTGACAGGGAATGACTCTAATTCACATGTAGAGATGGGTGTCCCAGCACAAGTGCAGACACTTGAAGACAAATTCCGCCAAGAATTTGAACCACTCTCTCGTTGTGTGTGGACACAACTGCTGTTCTAATTCCCACGACCGTTAGGTATGCACTTCTGCTCTGGAACAAAGAAACAGAGCAAAAACTATAAAAACCAAAACACAATTGAAGCTGGGCTGAGCATTTTTATCAGTTAATTTTCTTTGCCGTTAGAGATGCAACAGTTACACTTTCCTGATTTGATGCAGCAACTACAGGGGTCCTAAAGCCCAAAGATACAGTGAAACTTAGAGATCTAAGTGTTCTGCTGAGTATGTTTATTGAGTACTTGTGCCAGACACTGTACTTGAAAAACATTACCATAAGATTCCAGAAAGACTCAAGGAATATACAGTTAGTGGTGTGAATTAGGCCTGTAAGGAACAAATTTGAAGTCTACCAAAGCCTGATGTGACAGACACATTTACTGTTCACCAGTCCACCATGTGCTCCAGAATTTTTTCCAGGCCCCTTGCAGGTCTGTTAGGCTTTGTTCTGGCCTACAAGCTGTAAGTAAAAATGACATGTATCACCTTGCATCCAAGTATATAAGACCAGGTGTGTGACCCTCCACTTCCATCTTCCCCTGCTGTGGAGTTTTGTTTTGGAGGAACATGTTGAGATGTCTAATTCATGAGGTTAGTATCTGCCTGGGGAGCCCACCATCTTGCATCAAAATTTGCAGGAATAAGAACTAAACTTTTGCCCAGGGAATAAGATGTAGAGGTTAACTCACCATGATGGCATTGTCTAGTCCATCATCAATAATATACCTGGCTCTTTTTATTTTCCTGCAAAGGCTCTTGCTAAACAAACTCTTTCAAGCATATGAATAGTTAAGTCATGGCGATGCTCCTGATGCACAGAGGAATAATTGAATATCTTCAAATAGGATGTTTTGCCACTCCAGGAATTTCCTGTGTTTCCTTGAGATCTTGTTCTGGAGATTTCCAGGTGTGGTACCACATTGTGAAGCTCCTAATCATGGGGTCAAGAGGATCAACTTACAGAGAGATTTTAGGTCTTACATCATTTTGACAGATACATGTGTATATATATATATATATATATATATATATGTAATTTGGTACCTATTGGTGAGAGAGAGAATAAAAGAAAAAAAAAAGTTAAATTACATTCTCTAGATCAGCACTGTCCAAGAGAAATCTTACTTAAGCCACATTAGTCATTTTAGATATTCTAGTAGCTACATTAAAAAAGGAAAAAGAACATTGATTATAATAATATACTTTATTTAGACCAGTATATCTAGCAAATATCATCTTAACATGTAATCAGTATGAAAGTTTATTCATTTCACGTGAAGTCTTTGAAATCTGATGTGCATTTTAATCTTGAAGCACATCTTTATTTAGACTAGACACATTTCAAATGCTCAATAACCACAGGAAGCTATATTTAACAGTGCAGCTCTAGATTTAGCTTAAATTTATTCCATGTGTATCAAGCTTATGTTCAGTTCAGTTCAGTCGCTCAGTCGTGTCTGACTCTGTGACCCCATGAATCACAGCACACCAGGCCTCCGTGTCCATCACCAACTCCCGGAGTTCACTCATACTCACGTCCATCGAGTTGGTGATGCCATCCAGCCATCTTATCCTCTGTCGTCCCCTTCTCCTCCTAGGCATTGTATTAGGCACACTCACAACATCGTTGAATTCATTCATTGTAGTATTCTTTTGAGTTAACAAATGAATGCACTGACAGAGTCAGAAAATGACAGACTAAAGATTCAAACCCATTCTCCTTCTGGCTTTTGGAGATGTGGTGATGCTCTTAGCAAGTATATTGCAACGGAGAGCTCCATGTCATCCAAGCAAGAACAGTGAAGCCCCCCAATAAGGTAACAGCATTGGTGATGGAAAGAAGGGTGAAGTTAATGAATATTAAAGAAGTATAGTCAGACGACTCTAATGACTGATTGCATATAGACAGGTGAGAATGGAGGGGCTTGTCAAGCATGGGTTCCTGCTTCTGATTTGAGAAACTGAATTGGCAATGATCTGTTCAAAGACAGACTGATATGGGACTTGTTAACCTGAAGTTGAAATTTAGCAATTATGATCACTGCAATTGCTACTACAGTGCAAACAACCTAACCCATTTTTTTGTTTTAGTCACGACTAGGTTATGTTGTTGTTGTTTAGTCGCTAAGTCATGTCCAGCTCTTTGTGACCCCATAGACTGCAGTACGCCAGACTTCCCTGTCCTTCACTATCTCCCAGAGTTTGCTCAGATTCATGTCCACTGAATCGGTGATGTTATCTAGCCATCTCATCCTCTGCCATCCCCTTTTCCTTTTGCTTTCAATCTTTCTCAGCATCAGGGTCTTTTCCTATGAGTAGGCTCTTTACATCAGGTGGTCAAAGTATTGGAGCTTCAGCTTCAGCATCAGTCCTTCCAATGAATATTCGAGTTGATTTCCTTTAGGATTGACTGGTTTGATTTCCTTGCAGTCGAAGGGTTAGATTTGGTTCTATTTGGTCACAAATGCCCCATGATAGTGATTGCTAAAATTTAAGACAAATAATATCTTCATAACAAACTATTTACATGGATTGGCAAATCTTTAGTATTATTACAGAAAGAGGAACACCAACAGCTAATTCAACAACCTCAGATTTACAGCATGTAATGTTTAAAAGCTTCTATGTGCTTCTTTATATATTTTTAAAAGATACTCATTCAACTTTGTCACCACACATGCAACAGTGGAGATTTTTGTGGAGTTTCATAGTTACGTGCTTATCTTCAAAACTGGAAGAATAATTCCAAGTGATGCCACTTGGGCCTGAGCCATCTGCCTTGGCAGGGTCTATTGGATGATGGGTAGGCCATGTACTTTAGAAAATCTGATCTTAATAATCCAAAGCAACTCAGCTTTTTACTCTGATCGAAACACATCATTAACTGCATAATGCAGGATACAGGAGGTGACTAAGAACAAAACTTGGAGGAAACCAAGCATCTCATAAGCAACTGACAGGGACTACTGGCCCACAGATGGTAACTGTTTGAAAGAAAAAAAAAAGCAACCGTTATCTTAGAAAGTCAGAGTTGAGCTATATTTCTCTATATTTACTATATCAGGGAAATCTTCATAAAGTTGTTTGCAGCAAGTGGATGTGTTACTGTATTTGATAATGGGTCAGATTTATTTAAATTGACTGTATCTTCATGGACACTTACTCTAACCTGCACATGGAATCCTCTTAAGTTATTGCAGAAATGCTGCTGCAGATTGCTACAGGTGCTCTAGATTAAAGAAAAGAACTGTTCAGGTTTCCCACTGCTCACACAGCCCACTTTCAAGATCCATAGTTAAGATTTACTGTACTTTATCAGAAAGCTTTCCAAGATTGTTTTGACTTTTTCAATCATGACTATTTTCCTGTCCATTATTACTCATGCCTTCAAGAATTAGCCTTTAGAAATTTGACCAAAGCAATACCTGCAATTCTGAGGTTATAAGCCAAGGTTCATGCAAAATGAATTCCAAGCAGGGAGTATTATCTTGTATAGCTGCTCTGTGTTGAAGAGTTTTCAACTGGTACTTAGACACACATGCAGTATGCAAAAAGCTTTACTTTGACTACCAGTCTCCTTGCTGGTAAATCAACTGTTAGCTGATGGTAGAAGGAATTGTCCTAACCTAGCCCTGGGGCTCAGAGATGATATTCCTCTGAGTTGTACTTTGTGCTTTATTCTACTGGGTTCCCTTGTACTTTGAAGTGCTTTAGGATGCAGTTAGCTCATTACTTTTTTTTGCGCCCCCCTCAGTCACTAAAAGCTGTTGAAAGCCAGCTTATTCCCTTCCAATATACTATTACCTCAACTAACAAAAATATCATTTTAAAAATAAATAGAATTTAGCAAACGATGGACTACAATGAGTTTCGGGTTACAGATTTTTAAGCTGAGAAGGCACCAATCATTCAGAACCTCAGACATTCAGTAGCTTGCACATTTCTAGGCATTGACTCCATTGCTACCAACATTTCACATTATGCTTGTGCAATTACTTGAAACTCTTTCTCAAGCGGTATTATTTTATTATTACTTTTGTCAAAAATCGAAGTGGCATCTATTTGTTTAAACATAAACCTTTCTTATTACTCATTTTTAAAATTCCAGTTAAACTAAAACATGCACCTGGGATCCTTTTACCATTATTATAAGTGTATGTGGCTTATGAATTACAAGCATAGAATTATTTTTTGTATATTTAAGCATATCTTATTTCTCCCTCTTTTCCCCTGCTAAATATCATCTCTGGTTTTCCCTTGACTTTGTCGTCCAATCATCCTTCTAATTTCTTAGGTCAACTGAGGAATTAGCAGATAAGTCGTCATTTAGTCATTTTCATTCTTGTCTTGATCCATTTTCATATGTTCAGTACATTGTATAAAAATACTCAGGTCGTTTCTTAAAATCGTTTATGAATATAAACTGAATCAAAGTACTAATATTAAACCCTTAAAATATTTTGTTGTAAGACATCTTGTATTTGGCCTTCACTTTCCATTCTGTTTGGTAAGCAAAGAATTTTCCCTTTTTTCATATAAACAAATATGTTGATATCAAAGGCAGCTAGTCTTTCTCTGCCAAGTCTGAATTATATAAAATTGGAGTGTGCAGCTAAATATTTTAGGGAAGCTATACCAACACAACTAAAACACAGAGTTTTTTAGTCATACAAATCATAAACCCAGGCTCACAACGAATGCAATACTTTAAGAATAAAACATGCTACAAATTGATGCATGAAAGACGAAAACACATAAGAATAACCCACCATGGCGCCAGAATTATATTAGTCATGTTAAACTCTTCAAGTCGGAAAACCTGAAACAGAAAACTAAAGGTTTACCTAAAATTTGCCTGTTTAGTTTCGTTTGAATTTTTGTTCCCCAAGATTATGAACTTGTTCTAAATTCAGTCAACTTAAAACTATAGCATTGCTTTTTATGACATGGGAGAAATAAATGGTTTATTTTCCTTAAAATGTGGATGGATAGAGATTTAATGCTTATGAGCTTGATGGTATAGAATATATAATGTAATATATAGCATTTCATTATGGAACTGTCTTGCATTCCTGTGCCTCTACATCACGTAGTTAGATATGTAAAGGAGGCAGTTTTCAACTATAAAAATTTAAGATGCATACTTTATCAATAAAAATAACGTACAACTTGAGTGCAAATGAAAATGTAGGAAGTGAATGTAATTATTCCTCATAGGCATCATTTTAAAGTAACTTTGTTGAATAATATTTGATTTAAGGTGGGCAAAAAGAAGTTTTTGAAACTTGAGAGGCAGTCGTTGTCCCCCCTGCAAATAAGATAATTAGAATGTCATGAAGTGTATATGGAAAGCAACTGGCATTAGGGAAGATTGCATATATTTTGAATTTTTACTCAAATCTTATACATTTACTATTATCAGTCGATCTATATTCCATGCTACTTTACAGCACATTTTACTATGTGGTACTTGAAGAAAACCACCAAATTCTAAAAGAAATCATAAATCTAAATGTAGGAAGAGATAGAAAATAGAAAAACAAAATATGTTCAATGTTATCATACTCTCAGAGTAATGAACAGGTACTCATATCTCCTAGTATATGTAGAAATATAACAGATTTTATTGTGAAATAACTAATTACTGTTGTGTAAGAACAGTAACTTATTTTAAAAATCAGTAAAATATATAGAATCACTAAATAACATGCAGTAGCCAAACTGTTCCTTAAATTTTATAGTGCATAATTCCTGGAGAAAGGCAGTTCTTAAGTTTTTTAAAACTGGAGTGCATCATAAATCACATAAATTACCATTGGGTACTTAGCATATTTTAATATATTTTAAAAATTCTTTATTTCAAAAGAACCAATCCTTTATTTCTTGGAGAAATAGAACAGAAATAATATTTATATTCTCAACAAAACTTTCAGAGACAAATTCTGGTTTCAATGTAATTTTCCATACTTAAATGCATATATCATGACTATATGCTACCAAGGTGATTTTATCCAGAAGGTAAAATTCAAAATAAAGTTTTATACTATCTGTAGCTAAGGATTTTAAGTTTTTTTATTCCCATCATACTTCATGTCACAAACATACAAAAATGGCAACTCAAAAGAATCATCGTGAGTCTTAAAGTATAAAAATAAATTTTTCAGATTGCTTAAGTTATCTCCTCATTCTTAATTTAAAAATACCTCTGCCTTTATTATTGAATACCATTTCATTTAGCAGAAGAAATAATAGACATACACACTTATGAAATTTAAAGAGCATAGGACATGTCTAAAATAATTTTGATCATGTTTCCTGCAAAAGATGAGCAGCTTACATTTTTCAAATATTCAACCTCTTGTTGAATGCTTGATATCAAAATCTTGCATAAAATATTAAATGTTTTTCAGAGAAATTCAAGTATATTGTAAATATAGGATAAATACTATACTGTACATAGTTTTAAATGAAAGCTATTGAAATTCTCTACTAAGTTTGGTGATTTTTACCATTCTCCCTATAAGTAGCCATTAGAGGTAAAAAGTATCTTTCAATGTTGGTTTTTATAGATGTAGACACTGATACAGCTATTATAGGAAATGCTGAGGATTTTTCATGTTATTACATTAAAAAAATTCTCTATGGCCTAAATAATGTTAATATTTTTGTTATTCCAAATGTTCTAAGAATGAAAATTTTGAAAAAAAAAAAAAGCTTTATGGAATAATTAACATATATTTAGAAATTCAGATAAAACAGACCAGTCATATTTGATTCTGGAATGCATCCAGACCTCCTTTTTCACTTTTTTTTTTCCTTTGAACCACACTTTTTTCTTCCAAATAACATTTTCCTTATACTTTCTATTAGACATTAGGACTTGATGTTAACTGATAGATGTTTTGAGTCTTCATTTAAAAAGACCTTTTCTGCTAGGTTTCTTTTAATTGTGTGCCTTTCAAAGAGACTCCTCTCATTTCTAACCCTTTCTAATTTTCCTTTACCAGACTTTTAGTCCTACACTCAGCTGACTGACTGAGGCAGGTTGTGGAGAAATTTCTGGACATGTTGTTAACATCGGACACAGTGAGTGAGAAAAAAAAACCCAGCACAGTCACAGGGCAGGTTCAAGGAGAAGTGGCAGCTCCTGGAGATGAAAACTTACGTGTGTTTGCTGGTTGCCTGAAACACACTGGTTAAATTCAAATCCATTCATTTCTTCATTGTGTTTCTCCCTCTAAACCACTGTAATGCAAACCAAAAGGACCTTTATGGGTGTTTTTTATTGATGTGTGCAGATCAAGTGTATCTTTTTTTTTTTAGTGTATCTTTAATTAGTCCTGTCTGACATTTTCCACAATACGTTGAGTAGACAGTATTATATAAATATTTCTAGTGACTGTCTATGGAGGTGTTTGCCTAAATTTTTCTTAGATAAAGCCTTTAATGCTTTCACCCAGAATCCATAGAGGAGCTACCCGAGTTTGGGAAGTTTAGTGTTGCTCTTTGTACTTTAACTTTTAATATCAGAGCACATATTGAAACCATAAACACAATGAAAATTCAAAAAATATTCCGACGGTATTAGAAGAATACATCCCTTCCTTTTTTATCCTTAAAGAGCCAAGGACTTGGGGAGTGGCAGGAAGAAACATTCTTAAGATCTAAGCCCTGGACGCCATCCTGCGAGCGCTTAAAACCCTTAGAAACGTGCAACGTGAAGAACACCCCCTTTCGAAGTCTAAAACAATATTAGATTCCCAAAACATATCGGCAAAGAAAGCCTTACCGTCAAACGCTTGCAGCAGGTTCCAGCTCAAACCCAGACTGAAAAGTTGAGCAGCTGGTGAACAAAAGTTTTAACCTTTTTTTTTTTTTTTTAACGAAGTCTGCAAAACTAATTTCCCTCAAAATAGGGCTCAATTTCCGTTAAAGAAAGCAGCGCTAACAAATCTCAGAATTCCTGATCACTCCCACCCCATCTCACCTCTGAGCATTGGAAAACAATTCGAACTTTCACACGGATGTAAAGGTTTATTGCAAAGCCACTATTCTCCAGGATACTTAAAAGAAAAAGGAGATGGTCAGGCTGAAGCCTGAGGGACAGGGCTAGGGAAAAATGTTCTACCTTGGTGACATTTCTCAAAGATTAATCAATACATTTTCCTAATTCAAACCAGATGCCTGGCCCAGTTTGCTGTCCCCAATAATCCCATTAGCAACTTCCAAGACCTGACCCCCGTCCTCTGGACACCTGAGACAATGAAAGTAAGACGGCGACGCTCCTGGTGGCACATTTGGGGTCCCGGGAGGGATAGGTGAGCGCCGATATTCTCCTGATGCGACAAGTCCCAGGCAGGGCTCAACTGTTCCCGCAGCTCATTATGCGCGGCCAGCGTGCGTGCCTTGTGTAAACGACTTGGCCCCTAGCAGACAGTGTCGCCCTTCAAGCATGTGGCAGTATCAAAGCCCAGCCGTCGCTGGCATTAATTCACCGGTGGCAAGTTTTCTAAGTCCTTTTCTAGGATGCAAAATTGTAACCAGGAAGATCCGAACTTTAAGGGATACCCAAGTGTAATATTTGTTTGGTAAATGGAACCATGGCGGCGTGGGAGTGAAAGGGGTGCAATTAACTGATTGATTTTTTGAGCAGAAGAGAGATGGATTTCTGGAAGAAAAGAGGTGACAAGGGGTTGGCTCCTGAGGGAGAGGACTGGAAATGTACATGCAATATACACATCGCTTGTAACTAGGATGAAATCGCTTTAGAATACTCCTGATTCAGGAAAAGTTTTTCTGGGCGGACAAGTGGCAAGGAAATGGAGTGGGACCCGGAAATCGAGGGCGGTGTGGGGGAGGACATTTGAGGAAAGCAGGGGGAGACACCCCACCTGGGACCGCAGGTGAGGATGCCAAAAGCAGAACATCTGCGACTGTCACGGCCCCATGCTTTCTTCCACCCTACCAAGTCTCGTTCCTTGCGGCACAGAGAACGGCCCTTTCCTGCCGGTGGGGAACTTTTCCTGTATCCTCGAATCTGGCGTCTCAGCGCTCTAGCAACCCACCCACAGACACCAGCTGTATAAAAAGCTAGAAGTGCCACTGAGCCCATGACACGAGTTGATGCGAACTTGGAAAACCTTAATCTGAGTGCGCGCCAAACTAGCTCTGATTCTTTTCCTTAATCCTAACTCCTTTCGTGCTTCTCCACAGTTAGGCACACCCTAAGCTTTCCTGCAGGTGACAATGCCCAAGTGACACTGACAGGACACCTTTCATGAGAGAAGTGAGCACGTTGGACTCTGGGTGCGGGGTTGGAGCTGGCGGGCGCCACGGCGCGCCCCGGCCGGCGGAGCGGGAAAGGTAGCCGCTGCCCGCCGGGGCTCGGGTTTAGGCGCCCGGCGCGCCGCTTGCAGTCCAGGCTGTTGGCAGCGGCGGGCGGGCGTGGACGCGCTGCATGCGTCCAGCAGCCGATAGGAAGTGGAACTGGGAGCGCACTGCGCGGACTGAGCGGGAGTTTTGGAGGGAGTTTGCATGTGGTCAGCACTGGGCTCCTAAGCCAGCCCCCAGCTCACATTACACTCTATTTATAACCTCTCAGAGCCGTTTCCCCCTGAAAGCAGTTCTCTGGGACCACCTTCTTTTGGCTTCAACCTCTCCTACTCTTGACATCTGAGTAGCTCAGAGGGAAGCTTCTCCAGGTCCGAGTGTTTATATGTAAAGGAGACTGGCCGCTAGGGCTCAGGACCGGGATTATCCGAGCTCTGCAGAAACGCGGGCGGCTATTGCTTTGGGAGGGGGAAAAGTCACACGGTTTCCAGTGAAAAGTGACAGAGGGTGGTGGCGTTTGGAACCGTCGTGAAGTCTTCTGCCTGGAACCCGAGACTTGCATGCTATGGAACACCCGCTCTTTGGCTGCCTGCGCAGCCCTCACGCCACCGCGCAAGGCTTGCACCCGTTCTCCCAATCCTCTCTCGCCCTCCATGGAAGATCTGACCACATGTCCTACCCCGAGCTCTCCACTTCTTCCTCGTCTTGCATAATCGCGGGATACCCCAACGAGGAGGGCATGTTTGCCAGCCAGCATCACAGGGGGCACCACCACCACCACCACCATCACCACCACCACCACCAGCAGCAGCAGCACCAAGCTCTGCAAACCAACTGGCACCTCCCGCAGATGTCCTCCCCGCCGAGCGCGGCTCGGCACAGCCTCTGCCTCCAGCCGGACTCGGGAGGGCCCCCGGAGCTGGGAAGCAGCCCGCCGGTCCTGTGTTCCAACTCTTCCAGCTTGGGCTCCAGCACCCCGACTGGGGCCGCGTGCCCGCCAGGGGACTACGGCCGCCAGGCGCTGTCACCCGCGGAGGCGGAGAAGAGAAGTGGCAGCAAGAGGAAAAGCGATAGCTCAGGTAAGGGCGCGTCGGGCACCCTCGGCAAAAGGGGGCGGAGAGATGGGAAGATTCTCCCACTAGAGTGAGGCGGCGGGCGTTATGGGACAGGTCTTTTCCTCTCTGGCTCCTCGCCGCCAAAGTCGGCGAGGCTGCTTTGGTCCTTTTATTTGGGGGCACGTGTTTCTCCGAGGGCAGCACTGCAGCCAACTGCGTTAAACTCTCCAAGATTCAAACTAGTTTACCAGAGGGTTGAGAAAAAAAGGACAAGTGACAAGTGTGTGAAATCGATTGCGAAGCGTGACCTTCCATCTGAGCGATGGGGAGAGGAATGCGCCCTGGGATGCAGCGTCCGCTGGGCGTGCGTGCGGGTGCCTTTCCTTGACTTTTCCCGACTCTGAATGGCTCGATTTTTCCCATCGTTAACTGGATTTCCAAATTATTGCACAACATTTGGAACTTGCAGTGGAACTTGGCAGAGCACATGAGAAAAAGTTTTAGTTTTTTTTTTTTTTTTTAAATTCTGATTTCAGAGTTCTTTAAATAGCACCCTATTCCAAATGGTAAAATTTCTCTTTCTTGGGGAAGAAGATATTGTCTAGGAATTCAGAGGATTTTAAGGAATGTGTCAGAGAATGGGAACTAAATATACGCTCAGACCCTTGACGAAAGACGATTCTTTATTGTAGTTGTATTCATGTAATGCTAACCAAAAAGAAAATCTGAGTTTCAAAAGTGGAAAGTAAAATCCTCCTCCAGTTGAGTATTATCCGAAACAAGGACTGGGAAACTTAACAGCAACCCGGGTAGCGCTGCTACAAGTGGGTGTGCGTAGGAGGCGCTGATCTACGCGAGGATATCTTGAACCGCGTAGCAAAAGGGGAATCTTAACTAAACGCGAATGCTTGAAGGCACTGGCAGCCAACTAAACTTTAGCAATCCAGAGAAACTAAATAAAGCTTTGCAGTCAACTGTCAAAGCCCTTACCTGTCTCTGTCCTAAGGACATTGTTAAAAGATGCTTTATAAGGAGGGTATGAGCTTTCTTCAGTAGCTACGACGCAACCTGCGTCCCATCTTTTTGTAAGCTGTCGTTTATTTAATATAATATTTACGTATTTTCTTTCTTTGCGGCATTGGTTTTAAGAGCCCTGGAAGATAATTCCAGATACTGCTTTGAAAGACTGGATAATGTCTATCCTTTGTAATAATTTAGATTTCACATGAATGACAGTGATTGAGCCGCATATTTCATGTTCTTTTGCAGCAATGGTATCAGTTATTCTTCAGTGTGACTACGGAATGGGTTCTTCTCTCTCAAACTTAGAGTCTCACATTTACATTCCAAGGTCAGGGTGAACTTCTAATGCCCCATCACAAAATAGTTTTTATCCAAAAAGGTTTCCAGCAGTATCATTCATTTTTAATGGTTTTTACTAACCCTAAGTGAGACACTTTTCAGACAGAGTGGAAAAAGTTAATTATAGCAAGAAGGCTTCCATCTTCATTAGAAAACAAGTCATTTTTAGAATGCAGTCATCCTTTTATAGACTCAGCATTTGATATCACTGTAACTTTTCTGGGATAAGTTCTGAGTGCAGGTTAGCCAGGGACGCTTTTGCAATTTACCAGAGGCTCTTACTGTTCCTTGTACTTTCTGCAGTGAGAAACCTATATGATGGATTGTTTCATGCTTCTTCAACTGAACAAACGCACCTAAGTTTCTTAGGACAAACTGAATTTTCATATAGGCCTATGTTATTTTGATCAAGGAGAAATCAGGAAAGTGAGATCTAACAACTGACTCCCTTCAGTTATTTTAATAATGACTTTCTTAAGAAAATTGGTTATATTAATACTGCTACCGTCCTTTGGTGGGAAATAACCATATAACAAAATAAGTTTATTTTTTCATGCTGAAATTGATAATTAAAGTCCTGGAAAAAACAAAAGTTTTCATCAGATACATAAAATATTAATAGATTACATCTTGAATGGGAAATACAATTAATCATCACCAAGGGTAGAATCATTGGGAAGTTAGAATGAACTTTTTCTTTGATGGGATATTTTGAAACAGCTCTTCACTGTCTAAAAGGAAATATATTTTAAATTTCTTGTTGAATATATGTACAGTCTTTGAAAATAAAGTTTAAATAGCCAAATTTACTATTTTAGATAATATTTGTTAGATTCTTTAAGTAAATTTAAATTCAAGGTATCATTTTTTATTGGAATGATGTTGTATTTGGTCTTTTATAATTTATGCTCACAGCTATTTCATTTCATATTATTATAAGGGCACCTTGATCTAGCAGAAATTAAAGCAAAGTAGAAAGTCAGTGTAATTCTGACATATTATTAACACATATATCTCTAATTGCTTAGAGTACAGTTTTAATGTTTCAATGTTTCCAAAAAAACTGAATTAACATAATGTTGATACTCTTCAAATTTTTAAATTATATTTGACAAAACTCACACCATGCATTACACAGGCCATTTTTATTTTGTCAGACAATGTATAATTAGTATGTATTTCTAGTTGAGAGTGAATGTAGTACATAAATCCAGGGCAAAATCAGAACCAAAATTCTGTGTGCTTGCATCTCACAGATTGTATGTATATGTGTATGTGTGTACTGACTATGTGAAATTCTAATGGAATTTTAAGCACTGGAAAATACTGAAAAACAACCCCAATTTCATCCATGATAATGATGCTGAAACTGTAATAGTTAACATTTTTCAGTGTGCATTTGTATGCGTTTTGCCTCTCAAAAACACATGAACACACGCATACACAAACTCAAGAAGCTTAAGGGTCTAGAAGCAAATATTTACGGACTTTAGACTTCCACTGCACTTTATCAACAATTGAAAACAACAACGTTTAATAGAAAATCACACTATCTTTTATATATGTTAAGCATATTTGCAACTTTGAACCTGCTATGCTTTCTGGCATTATTATCAAAGCCAACATCTGCCACACCTTCAGAGGAACTCTTAGAAATCAAAACTTTACAACTGTACTTAAAGCAATCTATACAAAACAGGTGATTCTGAAAAAAAGTCTATAAATACTGTGAATTACTTCACTTCAGTTACCTTTGATTGTTCACCAAGCAACGTAGTAATAAGTATAAACTGCCTACTTTTCAGTTAGTAGATCAAAATAAATTAATCTAATTTTAGGTTTTAATGCAGGTAATATAAAGTATAAATGTATGAGTATCTTCTGTTTAAATTTATTGAATGAATATAAGTGCATATTTTATAAAAAATCAAAATTATATCAAAAAGGAGTGATTTGGGGTGTCAATTTTACAAGACTTTGAATCATATTAGATTCTTATAAAACTGTAAATATTTTATTATAGCTACAAGATCATAAAATATCTGTTGTCAAATTATGTCTGTCTGGCTCTGCAGATTGATAGGCAAGTATTAGGATAATATACTGGAAATTAAATACAGAGTAATATCTTACTTGCCCTACCTCTAGTATTATAATGTACTTTTTTCTAGATATTTCATCATGTTTTCTGAAAGAAAATAAGTTACATTATTATTCTTTTCTGTGTGACTGGATCATGACTTTCAGCATTTGCTTTAGAATTTAAAATGCAGTCTATTGGATGTGGGTGGTTATAGGCCAGTATTTGTATTGAACAAATTAAGTGCCTCAAATCTATGACATTTAAAAAGTAGCCATTTTCAGTCATTTTCTTGGAATAGTAGATTGATTTTAGATGTGAACATTTAAAGCAATGACCTGACATAAAAAAAAATTCTGAGTACCATTGACCTACATGAGTGTTTGCAAAATGATTACACTCAAAAGTCAAGAGCATTAATTCCTTCAGAATTAAGGTGCTTTATTGTGGAAAGTCAGCAATGATGGAAGGAAGAATGCAAATAAGTACTGAAAAAGTTTCCATTTCTCTGTAAATACCTTTATTTATAGTTATTTGAAAAGGAACAGCATCAAACATAATGCATGGCACTGCTAAAACTTTCATTTGAGTTAAAAACCCTCTCTCAAGCATTTTAAGTTTTAATCTTTGTTTACAGTAATCTTCAATGGAAACCATTATGTTGGTACACTGTAAGCTGATCGCCACTAATAAACCAAAAAATTTATTTTAAGCATTACCTTGTTTGTCTGTGTTTCGAGACATAGATCCTTCATCACAGGATTGGAATTTATCACAACTTATTTATTGTAAGACCTATTTAATTTTAAACAAAAATAAAATAACGAAGGGGACAACCCCTTACCTTGGATTCAGAGAAATATGGCAAACTATTGCTATATTTAGTGAAAGAATTAACTTTTTTAAAAAATAAATAACCTATGGGTGAATTAATAACTGACTTCTGTTAAGAAAGAAAATCTCCACATGTAAACCTATTTATGTATTTGGCCTGGAAATGATGCCAGTTTTATTCATTTACTACATTTAAATATATCTATGCTGGGCAATTTCATTAATTTACTGGTTTAAAAATGGCAGCCAGAAACACACAGAAAATGTGATGGCTTTTTAGATTTTCATTTCAAATAAAAAAACTATGTAATACAATAATATATTGTAGTTTTAAACCATGTTCACTTCAGTAATTTATTCTTAAAATTTCAGACCATTTTTTTTCCAAGAATTGCTATGATTATTACAAACATTTATGAGTGATAAATGATAAGGGTGAAAAATATTACAAAATAAAATACACACAGGAATTCCTTAACTAATATTTGTTGAGTTAATAGTTGTGGATGATTTATTTCTCATTTTCTTGTAATTTTGCCATATTGTTTCTTATAATAAAAATTTTGTGAGGAAAATATATTAGAAAAGGTATGAAGTAAGACTATCAGGAGTAGAATGTGCCCCCTTGATTATAATCATAAAATAAGAAGGATTAAATCTTGAGTAACCAGCTAAATTACATATCCTGGATTATTGCATTGGTGACTGATTCCAATGGTTAAATTAGAAAAAATGGTATAAAACACAAACCAAGGCCAAAGTGCACAAAGTAGAAATTGTATTTTTATTCAAACGGCAAAACGCATTTTATTGTTGTGACTTCTTTTATGTGTTTTAGTCATTAATATGATTTACTTATCAATAATAAGCTTTTTGTAAAGGTTGTAAATAAAATTAAACACTAACACTTCCTATTTTTGTTATGATACTTTTATGATTTTTTTTCTCAGAATAGTTGTGTCAAACTGAAACCCTCGTGTAGAGATGAAGTGACACAATAATAAAGAAATATGAATTGCAACACTGCCTTATTCTCCATACTAATTCTAAATCATAGTCATCAGTGAAGTTCAAAATCCAATTGCAAAAAACCTTTTAGAATGTTTTATTGCTCTGATGAAGTAAAACTTAAAATAGTAAAGGTCACTTTGGGTCTCAGACGTCAATTTGCATTACCTGTGTAGAGGTAGAATTAATTTAAATTGGAGCCCCTTTTTTCTGATGATTTTCTACTTACCTTATAGTAGGGTAAGGAATTTGTTTTCTCTTTAAGAAATCGTGTTAGATTGTATTTTAGGATACAAATAATAAATAATATATCTATTAATCAATCTGTATAAAATTCAGATGTCGCTTTTTGTTCAGATGTTTCAGACGTTTTCATACTTCAGAGTAAATGTTTCTCTTTAAAATCTTTAAAAAATTTTTTTTATTAAATTAACAAAAAATTACTTGGGAAAAATATACATTCATTTGGGATTAAATGAGTCAATTATTAATACTCCTCTATATTTGGAATTTGAATTATATAATTAAAATCCACTTATTCGTGAAAAACTTTTTATAATGTCACATTTTCCACAGCAATATAATGTTTCTGAATGTAATACATTACTGTCTGAAAATCTGATACTGTGTATTGGAATATTGATTTTGTAGGGCTCTGAAATTATTGTATGATATGTTTTTTGATCTCTTCCATGCACCTATGAATAAGAAAAATCAGGTAAAATAGGTATTAATGTGTATACATTTTTGGAAGGGGTTTATATGAAGAAAATTCTTTCAAAAATAATTACGTTGCTGTCTTATCCTATATAGATTTAAAAATTAACAAATTGGAACTTCAACATATCTAATACCATAGTTATGGTACTTTTCAAAGTTAGCATTTCCTTAAAATTTTTTAATTCTAAAATATTTATATTTTTTGGCGACTTAATTCTTACAGCCTTGGAATTTTTACTTTTACAGCAGATACAAGTTTAGTAGGTAATAACTCGTGGTAGTGAAAAACATTAGGGTTTTGTTTAAAGACTTAAATTCAGAAATCATTGCTCTTCTTAGAATCAATTCAATTAGAATATTTCAAATGTATTTAAACATCCTAGTGTTGTGGTTGTTTTTTGTGTTTTTTTGGTACGTCTTCTTTCTAAGATGTTTTAGGTATGTTTCTTGAAGCTGGATAGACTATAGTGGTTGAAATTGTAAATATAAGGTGTTTAGTTTTTATAGTTTATAGTCCCTACTATATTTTAGTAGAAAGGGTAATCGTAGAAAAGACAGGGAAGATGCTGAACTCGGACTTGGCGGCTACACTTAAAGCACACTTTAAAATAATCTATTTATATAAATGTATGTATATACACTAATAGAATCTCAAATTTAATTTCTTCAGAACAGATCATGTGAACGAAAGTATCCACATTAAAGACTATAATATGATGTTAAATGTTGCAGTTACAAAATAAAATATTAAACGTGGAGCATATACAGCTATGTGGAGAGTCCTAAAGACTGAACCTGATAATCGATGATAGTTATAAAATCAAATCTGCCAACACCCTGCCGTTTTTCTTTTGTCTTTCTCTTCTTCTGGCTCTTTATTCTGCATACATTTCAAGAGATTTCCGTAATGCTACAAGGAAAAAAAAAAATCCCAGTTATCTTACATGACTGTGGGCAAGAAAATGATTAAGATGAAGTCATCTCTCTCTCAGACTGTGTGGAAACCTAGCGGAGGGTCCAGCTTCAGTTGGTGGATGCCAGTAGAATTTTAAAGGCCGAGAATTTTGCTCTTTGAAAATACAGCTTTAATGCTTTGCCAGAAATGACACCCAAATAAAAACTTATTTTTGCAAATGATAGTTATTTGCAAGTGTACTGGCGAAATACATTCGGTGTCTGTAGAGGCGGCTTCTTACAACTTTCTGGACTGCATAGAAAACTTTTGGATTCTTAGCCTCCTGAAAAAGTAGCAAAGAAAACTGAAGCATATTATTAGTTAAAAAAAAAAAAAAGTGTAAAATGGGCAGTGACTTTCATCAAAGAAATAAATGAATACCAAGTAAATTTTACAAATGATTGATTTTATTGTGGTAGTGAGAACACGCAGTTCAGGAAAATAGAATTGTGCCATCAAAAACTTAGTGGGAACTAAATTGATGAAAAGTAGCTTTGATTTTTTAGGATGCCAGTAATTTATTGAATGGCTTTCACCTTTTAAGAACCATACAAAGAGAGATTTACTTCTAATTGTGTAGATTGACATTAAGTGATATCTCTCTTCTTTAATATTTTTCAAAAATAAAATGAATTTTCAGGTATTTTTCTGCCTGACAAAGAAAGTCTCCCCAACTACATGCTATGTTTACTTTGGATTTTTTTTTTTCTCCTTATTTGTCGTGTAAACGGGTGTGGACGTATTAAACTAGAGAGCATCTAGATGTAAATTGCTAAGAAAGACCAAAATGGCATGAAAACCAGCTGTTAGACACCTAAATTTAGGGGCTGCTGCCACATGCATTTCCAAGATTATGATCTTTTGAATGTCTACCTTCAAAATTCAAGGAATCCTGCATGCCTTTTCTTCCCAAACTATTCTTCGTTCCTAGAAGAAGAGCACCACATTTTTTTCTTGGATACCCAAATGTTTGGGAAAATAAGAAGGAGCAGCCCCCCCCCCCCTTTTTTTTTTTTTTTTTTTGCAGTTTTAGTCAGTAGTTGATAGATCACAAAGGATTTATCTAATTTCTTTGTCATTCTCTTAGTAAAATTGGTGGCACACTCATAGGGATGATTGAAGAGAGCTTGATGCTGACTATCTGATGGTGGGCAGTGTGTTGAGAAGCAACGGGATGGAGAACTACCCAGGGTCTGCCCACAATGGGAAAATATTAGCACCTCTAAACATGATAGGGCGAAGAGAGGGAGCTTTTACACTGGAATCCAGTGAGAGCAGCAGAACAGAAGCCTTCCAGCAAAGTTGGGACCTCAGGTAGAAGTTTGCAGCCCAATTCAAATGTCTTGCAATAGCCTCCCTTTCATGCTTTCCAATCCCCTTCTGTTGCGTCCCTTTGGCCAGGTGTATTCAAAAGATGGGGCTTCCCTGTTGGCTCAGTCTGTAAAGAATCTGCCTCCAATGCAGGAGACATGAGTTTGATCCCCGGTCAGGAAGAGCTCCTGGAGAAGGGAATGGCAATTCCCTTCTAGTCAATTCCAGTATTCTTGCCTGGGAGATTGCATGGACAGAGGAGCCTGGCAGGCTACAGTCAATGGGGTCACAAAAAGATGGACACAAGTGAGCAACTAAACCACCACCACAATCAGAAGATAGAGAAGCAGGTCACTCAGGTCTCGGTGGATAAAATCCTTAGATATCAACCTAAAGGAATGCAGGCCACAGAAGGGAAATGTCAAGAGTTGTTTTGCCTCTGTCTCTTGCTAACTATGATTTAACTTCTCTGTAGTGTAGTTTCCTAAAAGTTGAAGTGACTCAATAAACATAAAGTACTTAAAACAGTGTCTGGCTCAGTAAGTACTGTTGTTTTTGTCTTCTATCAATGTAGGTACAATTTGTTTGTGGGTATTCACGATCAAAAAACAATCTCTGTCTTATGTTGCCTGTTTATTTGTGTTTTACTAGTAATATGCTGTAGGAAATGTTACTGGCCTGAAAGATTATTTTAAATAATCCTCAACTATCCTTAGAATTATACATCCATCGCATGCCATTTTCCTGAAATGCAGAGTGAGTTTTAAACCAACCTTTATGAGAAACTCAAGTTGCCTTCACTTAATAACTCCTAAGATTCCCATTCCATTGCCTTTTTTGATTGGATATCTCCTAACCTTTCTCAAATGTCTTCTACACTTCTCCATCGACCACTTGTTTTCAAGAGGAAGGTACAAAGAGGTGTTTAGTCAAGAGGGAACAGAACTTAAACCAAAAGGTTTTTTAAATATGACAATGAAATGTCAGGTGTCTGTTGCCATTGTTAACTAGGAAGTTGGACAGAACATTTTGCTGCTGAGTTATAAAGTTCATTGCTGAGAGAATTTACATATTGTTAATGTGTAATATTAACAATATTAACATTATGTAATTATGTAATATTGTAATTGTAATGTTGTAATTACATAATATTGTAATTATGTAATATTAACAATATGTTAATATTGTTAATAAGAACATTGCTATTTTGAGTGGTTCCATTTGGAGACCCTCATGAATAACAAATCTGCAAAAACTTGAAAAAAAAACCTAAAACTGTATTATATCTCACATTAAATACAAAAGGACAGTTTTATAATGGTGGTAAGTTCTTTTTTCAAAGCAAATATTTATTTGTTTGTGAATTTACTTATATTTAATAAATTGTTGATAACTATTGCTTAGGTTGAGGGAATAGAGTGCAAAACTCACCCCAAGTTGTAAATTGTGGGGGATTAGCTAGTTTCATTCTATGCAGCTTACTCACCTCTTCTAGGCCTGCAGTTTAATGTGGGGAAATTCAGAAATATATTTCAGAGACATTTTATATTATTATATATGATCGTCTGTGGCAGTTGCTTTTGAATAAATAGTGAAATCAGATACTGTATTAAAATTCTAAATGTCCAGAGCTAACTCTTTCAAAGTTCTTAGACTGACAGCAGTTTAATTCCTAAAATGAGAGTTTCAAAGAACTAGTGATTGCTTCTCTTCTAGATCATGAAAGGGCAGAGAGCAGGTACATGGAGAAGAACAAAACATTAAATGTTCAGTAATACACAGAAGTGACAAGGAAGGGCTGACTGCATCAGCTATTTCATTCCTTTTGGCTTTCAGGATAAGCTTGATTTGTCAGTCTTCTTACTGACTTATAATCTATAATGTTTCAACAGATGATTAGAATTATCAAGACACTGGAAGGGACCCGAGCCATCACCCAGTTCCATGAGTGCATTTTTTGATGAGAGAGTGCACCCAGTGAAGTGAAGTAATGTCTGTCAGTTCAGCCAAGTAGTGCCAGCTGAACTTCCATATCCTGACTTCATTCAGCCTAGTGCCCTTAAAAGGAAAATCTCCCAATTTTTCCCAATAAAAGTAAATTACAGCATCATTTAAAATGTTGGCTATTGCTTTTGAGCTAATAAAAGTGTATTTGACAAAATGCTTTACCTGGGTGTAAGCTACCTCTCTCTGAATCTGAATTTATGATTACCTTGGTCATTTTTCACTGTTTTATGAATATGAACACTGTTATTCTTTTTTAGCTTCTTTCTTAGTTTTCTGATGGCATAGTTCTTCCTATGGGTTACCATTATCCCTGTATATTTTTGATCCCTCATACAATGAACCATAGCATTTTAAAGTTGAATATCTGGTAGTGTGCTGATGGACTTTGTTATATGATGTTTATAAGTAATAGGTATTTATGTAAATGGAATCATATTTTGGGTAGCCATTTGTGAACTGAAGACTGTTTCCTGTTTTAAAATGTTTAATGTGCTACTAATAGATTTTGTTTAGTTAGACTTTACCTATAATATATTTGCATTTTGTATTGAGAATCATAAATAACTACAGGTAGACACCACACAACTTTCCCTTGTCTCAAGTCTTAAATCTAACTCCATTTAAAAATAAGTATTGATCTTATTTTTTAATTGAATACAATCTTTTTGCCCAGAATGTGCTAAGGGATGTTAATAATTGGCCATTTTTTGCCTTTGCTAAGCAGGCATACCTTCCCTGTTTCTCCTCCGGTTCTGCCGACACTCGTCTTCCCCACAGTCTGTAAACACCAGACCCATCTGCTCATCCCCAATGCAGAGAACCACATAACCTCTGGAACACTCTAACACTGAACTCTCACGGTAATTCCAGATCCTTGGTTCTTACTAGACTCTCAAAAACAAAATTAAACATAAAATACACAGTTGGTTCTTCCAAGAATTTTTTTTTACCCTCTTTTGTCTACACACAACTCTGTTTCCAATTTAAAATAAATAATTAGTCTTCTACCTAGTTTGATGATTTTCCACTCCTTTTCCAGCAGACTTAACTTCAAAACTCAGTCATGCTGCTTTTTCCTGCACTGCTGCTGCTGCTACGTCGCTTCAGTCGTGTCCGACTCTGTGCGACCCCATAGACCGCAGCCCACCAGGCTTCCCGTCCCTGGGATTCTCCAGGCAAGAACACTGGAGTGGGTTGCCATTTCCTTCTCCAAGCCCAAATACATTCCATTGCTTACCATTCCTTATTTTCTATATTTTCTTCATATTCCTACTTCGATGTTTCTTGCACTTAATTTTGTTTCCCCCCCAGGATTTCTGATGTAGCTCTCTCTTCTCAATGTATTTACTTATGTTCATTCTTCCCTAATGAAATCCTTTATTCAACATATAATCATATTTGGACTTTGTAATTTCTCTTCTTGAAATTCTGCATTAAACTGAAGGTATTCTGTACTTACAGTACGAATGTTTCATTATAGGCTTTGATGAGTATGCATGGAGTGGCTAATAGTTGCCAATGATACAACACTAGATTTTACTTGTGCTGCTTCTTGTGAGCTGTCACGTTTTGTTTAATATCATATATATCTAATATAAATTATATATTACAAACAATTAAATGTCTAACATAATCTCATACACATAATATATACATAATCGTATAAATACACTTAGATCAGTTTTTTTCTGTCAAAGTCATCTTTCATTTAATCTTTGAAATACAGTGTGAAATGTTAGTTTAAAACTATCTTCTGATAATTCCTAATGTGAGTACCTAAATACATATAGTTTCATTCAAGAATCTTTCCCACAAGATTTTCTGCATCTTCTATTTTTTAAGGAATGCTAATATTACTTACTATCCAATGTTTATTTTGTTTGCTTAGGATTTAGGGGTATATGTTAATTGCATTCCATCTAACAGTCTCCCAACCCAATCATTTAAGGCTTTATTGACCAGCTGGGTCAATTGGTCTGATACTGATTTTGCTTTTGTTTTTTTAAAACCAGTATTTCCTCAATAAACTTGTTTATGTCTACCTCTTTTTAATAATTTATTATTTTGAGAAAATTGTATAATCACATATAGTTATAAGAAATAATAAACAAGGATCTCAATGTGCTTTAGTTTTCCCCAGGGTTAATATTATAATATAATAATATAACCAGAAATTGATCTTGATAAAACTTGCTAATCTTACTCGAATTTCACTAGTTCTGTTGTACTTCTGTGTATATTTATGCATGTGTGTGTGTAATTAGCTCTGTGCTGCCTGCCAGATTTAATTTTATTTTGATCCTGTAGCCTATAACATCTTTTTCCTATATATATTTATTATTTTCATTAAAATACAGCTTGTGACAACTTCCCAGGTCAATACTACTCTAAGTTAATCATTGCACTTCTCTTACCACATTTATGTCTGTATACTGCATAACAACACAGTTAAAGTTTGCCTCATGGTTCTCTTTGCTGTTCCTATTCCACATGTCTCTAGTCTGTGATTTGCATTACATGTATTCACAAAGAAAAAGTGTGCCTTCTTTATCTTTTAATGTGGCATTTTGCATTAGGATAGGTGCACAGAAGTGCTTGGTAAATCCCATTTGGGGCATAGAAAATGCTTCATTAATGTTGAATGAATTGTCTATAGCAGGGGTTTTCTGAAATTCTCGGTTCCAGGATTCTAGTAGTTGGCAAATTCAGAAGATTGTTGGCCAATCCATAAGGGAGTTGAATGAATATTGACTTTAAGTAGTTATCTGTATTTGTTTCTGAATGATTTTTATGGATGCTTTCTAAAGTGAAATACCTTTGATGACATGGCATATATTTGCCGTTTGTGAACTGATGAGGCATAGAAACATACATTTGTTAGAAACTTTATAAATCATCAAAAATCGTCCACCTTTGAAGAGGTAAGATGTGTTTATTTTTGATAATTCAGTGATTATTAAGCCAATTTCCTGTTAACTAATATATAGGAATGCCTCATTCCATTATTTGGGAGTAAGATGTGAGATTCTCTGAACATTCTGTGCAGCTATGCTATGAATTGTTGAGCTTTTGCACATTACATACAGCCAAGTAATCATAGTACTTAAAATATCTGTTTAACAAAGCCAAAAAAATTATATTGAACTTGAAATTATCAGGCAACTGGGGAAAATATGGAGTATTAATCCATATTGTAGTATTGAATAGTGGCACAGATAGTTGGTGATTTGAAAAAGAAGATAGATTATTTTCTAATTTTTCAAGTAGACTGAATTTTAAAAAAGAAATGTAAGGTCCCTTTTCTGAGCACCCTGATATAGTGATGCTGATTCAATCTATGATGCCTCAGTCTGTATCATTCTGCTTTGAGTATAACTAACTGGCTAACCAGATCACACAATGGTATGTGATTAGAGAATTTGGATCCAAGACACTGACAAGTGACCACACATGAGGTGGCCTGGCTATTAAGGAAAAGAACAGTGACAGAGGAGTGGGAAAGCTAAATAAAAATCATCTCACTTGTTTTGAGTTTAGTCATGCATCACATGAACTGTCTCATGAAAAGAAAGTTTGCAACAAGACTACTTGTCCAAGTAAATTAGCATTTATTTCTATAAAAAAGTAAAATTAATCCATACTGCAAAACATTTTAATAATTTTTTAAGAATCTATTATCCATGACTCTGACACTGATTCTATTTTAATAATTCCTTCAACTCATAAAGAAAAATAACTCTCAGATTTTACATGCTTCTGGACCTTTTTGATAACTTGGTATCATAAGATTAATTTAGGGTTTCCCAGGTGGCACGATTGGTAAAGAACCAACCTACCAATGCAAGAGATGTAAGAGACAGGGTTTGATCCTTGGCTTGGGAAGATCCCCTACAGGAGGGTGTGACAACCCACTCCAGTATTCTTGCCTGGAGAATCCCATGGACAGAGAAACCTGGTGGGCTATAGTCCATAGGGTCACAAAGAGTTGGACATGACTGAAGGAACTTAGCACACACATATGCATAAGGTTAATTTATTCAGACCAGTAACTCTCAACACTAATGTTACATTGGAATGGTCTGGGAACTCTCAAAAAATTCTAATACTTCATAGATTATGATTATGTTATTCTAGAGTAGATCTGGAATTTACAAAAATTTATAATAGAAAATCATAATATAAAAGAGTAGAGATAATAATATAATGAACACTCAGCATGGCACATCTTAACTCATTTATGCCATTCTACTCCTCCCTTGCCTTGTCCCAATTACTTTGAAACAAATCTCAGGTAGCTTGTTATTTCATCTGAACACTGATACTTTTAAAAAGCTCTCAAGTGATTCTAACATATAGCCAAGACAGAACTACCAATAGAACATTCTTGTTTCTAGGTTGAAAATTTATGAGAGGCAGAGACTCTGTATTCTAAATCTTATCCTTTCCTTCACATGGAGAGCTTTGTTAGACATGGTCGCTCAATAAAATATTACAAAATTACTAGAAATGCCCATTTCTGTGTTTATCACCAATAATCATATTAGTCTCCTGTGCTGTGTAGTACGGTAGTACTAGCCATATAAGACTATTTAAATTTTGATTAATTAAAATTAATTAAATTTAAAAACCAGTTCCTTTGTATTAGTAAACACATTCCAAATACTCACTAGCCATATGTGGATACTGGCTAATGTATTGAACAGTGCAGATATAGAACATTTTGATCTGTTAAAAAGTCTAATTGAACAGTGCATCCAGACAGCTTTACTACTCTGTTCAGCTACTGAAAGAGTAATCAATTCAATTGTTCAGTGGTAAATTAAAATGAAGTAAATGAAGAATTAAAAAGCAAATGACAACATATGATGAATGTAAATGTAAAAAATAATAGAATTTTGGAAGTGGGAAGACAAACAATGAAAGCATATTAAAAAATGTAAGGTCAACTAGGGAGATTCTTCAGAAGGCCTCTTGAGGAATAGGGAGGAGAACATTTTTCTGGGAAAGGGTGGGGAACATGCCAGGAATTAGGCTAGATTTTCCAGGGAGAAAGTATGAAAACTTAATAGAATCAGACAGTGGCAATTAATGAGAAAGAGTTATTGACTTTCAAAGCCTCTCACAAGATCTGATCTTTTACAGTCCCTGGTATGAATTCCAGAATTTCAAGTCAGGTAGCTGACAAACTGAAAGAGCATATTAGACAAGACTTTTTGGGGGAAGAAAATGAGGATAAAGTATTCATCTTGGCGTTTGAAAAGAGCAAATGCAAGGAAAACTGAAGTATAAGGAGACTCACAGCTGTCCTGTGAACCATCTGGGTCTGCTTGGCTGCAGCCATACATTACACGATGAAGCTGCCAACCGCAGAGTTCTGAATATGTGGAAAGCAGGACTATTCATCAGAGGATTCATTTTTAACAGAGATTAATTGGTAACTAATTGATACTTGAACTGCTAGTGATCTGTGGGAGAAAAGGCAATATTAACACTACATATTAAGCCAAGATACCGCAGGATACTTTCACGTTAGAATTTATGAGTTGAGAGTGTATGCTCATGTAGGAAAGTATAGAAAAACATTAACAATTGTGTTCAGACCATCTTAGAAATGCAAAAAAAAAAAAAAAAACAAACACACATTACATTACTGGGCCAAGCATATGTAAGTGTCCAGGCAACTCTCATTGTTTTTTGAGAGGTTTTGGAACAGAATCAGGCCAGACCAAATGTAATTTGTAATAAAGTTTTATTGGCAGTGTAGAAGACGAGTAAGGAAAACATTTTAGTAATTTTCAGTGAGTGAAATTTATGAGTTTGCTTTTATATTGAAAATTTGCTCATAAGATGTTGGTGGCCATTGGTGTGTGAATGTGTGGATGTGGTAATCTCTATTACTAATAGCAATTTTTTTTTTTTTTACTTTTTTCCCCAGTTTAAAAAGTGTGCTTTTACCATGGACACAGTAATGATGGGTTATATTTTTTATAAAAAACACTTAGAATAAATAGTCTGCACAGGCAAAGCATCTCTTTTTTTTTTTAATAAAACATCTTTAATTAAAGTATGACAGTTGATTGCAATAAGGTAGTTGAATGGATGTTAGTACACAGTATAAATAGGTGAAATCCAAGTTGGATGGTTTTACCTTGAAAACTCAGGTTGTGAGAAAGTCAAAATAAACCTATAGAAAATTTAAATATGTTATTCAAAGTGGGTGGAATAAAGAGGTTCCACAATTTAACTGTTTCCTAAAGAGGTGCTGAATGAGAGAGAGACTGCTTTATACAAGAGTCAAAGGCAGAAAAAGGGATTTTACTCACAAGATAGTTGTGCCTCAGTTCTGTGTCTCATATCTGTCTCAGTTCAGTTCAGTTCAGTAGCTCAGTCATGTCCGACTCTTTGTGACCCCATGAATCGCAGCACGCCAGGCCTCCCTGTCCATCACCAACTCCAAGAGTTTACCCAAACTCATGTCCATCGAGTCGGTGATGCCATCCAGCCATCTCATCCTCTGTCGTCCCCTTCTCCTCCTGCCCCCAATCCCTCCCAGTTTCAGGGTCTTTTCCAATGAGTCAACTCTTTGCATGACGTGGCCAAAATATTGGAGTTTCAGCTTCAGTATCAGTCCTTTCAATGAACACCCAGGACTGATCTCCTTTAGGATGGACTGGTTGGATCTTCTTGCAGTCCAAGGGACGCTCAAGAGTCTTCTCCAACACCACAGTTCAAAAGCATCAATTCTTTGGCGCTCAGCTTTCTTCACAGTCCAACTCTCACATCCATACATGACCACTGGTAAAACCATAGCCTTGACTAGACAGACCTTTGCTGGCAAAGTAATGTCTCTGCTTTTCAATATGCTATCTAGGTTGGTCATAACTTTCCTTTCCAGGAGTAAGCGTCTTTTAATTTCCTGGCCGCAGTGACCATCTGCAGTGATTTTGGAGCCCCCCAAAATAAAGCCTGACACTGTTTCCCCATCTATTTCCCATGAAGTGATGGGACCAGATGCCATGATCTTAGTTTTCTGAATGTTGAGCTTTAAGCCAACTTTTTCACTCTCCTCTTTCACTTTCATCAAGAGGCTTTTGAGTTCCTCTTCACTTTCTGCCATAAGGGTGGTGTCATCTGCATATCTGAGGTTATTAATATTTCTCCCGGCAATCTCGATTCCAGGTTGTGCTTCTTCCAGTCCAGAGTTTCTCATGATGTACTCTGCATATAAGTTAAATAAGCAGGGTGACAATATACAGCCTTAACGTACTCCTTTTCCTATTTGGAACCAGTCTGTTGTTCCATGTCCAGGTCTAACTGTTGCTTCCTGTCCTGCATATAGGTTTCTCAAGAGGCAGGTCAGGTGGTTTGGTATTCCCATCTCTTTCAGAATTTTCCACAGTTTATTGTGATCAGACATAAATACTCTCATATTTTCTCTACTCTTCTTATAATACGAAAAACAAAATGCAAAAAATTCTCATTTTACCTTTTCTAACACAATTCATTTTCGACTGCCTGTTAAGGAAGCTGTATTAGTATTTTAGATAAAGCTGAATTCCTTTTTTAAAAAAATGACTCAGAGGATGACTGAATAAATGGTGGTGGTGTTGTTTAGTCACTAAGTCATGTCCTATTTTTTTGCCACGCCATGAACTGTAGCCTGCCAGGTTCCTCTGTCCATGGGCTTCTCCAGCTAAGAATACTAGAGTGAGTTGCTATTGTCACCTCCAGGGGGTCTTCCTGACTCAGGGATAGAACCTGGTTCTCCTGCATTGGCAGGCAGATTCTTTACTGCAGAGCCACCAGGGACCCCAAAAGGGTGAGATGCATCCCTGGGTGGGCTCGAACCACCAATTTTTCAGTTAACAGCTGAACATGATAACCGATTGCACCACAGAGACACAAAATAAATGGTAGTTAGTTTCAAATTATAGCCTCCCCCTGGTCCCAGAAATACACAGGATACACACAATACCTTAGGTATTTCAGTAGCCTCATCATTCATAAACTCAGACATAATTCGCTAAACGGGTACTCTGTGCTAGGGACTTAGTTCTGTGCTGTGGGTACACTAACATGAATAGAACACCTTGAGGTTTCTGGAAGGGTCCACAACATAGCATGGAAGGCAAAGACGGAAACAACCAGATGCAACAATATGATAGAAGAAATAATAGTGTAGCAAAGATGATGAAAATATTTGGAGAAGTCCAGGAAGATTTCAGAAAATGTATGAACCTCCCTTGTTTCTCTCCCTTCTGCTCCTTTCTGAAGTTATGAGCACATGAAAATCTATTAAACAATGGCCTGGATCAAGTCATCCTGGGAGAAAAATACGAATAATGATTTATGAAATGCAAAGCAGGTTTTGGGCCCCTGAGATCATGCACAAAATCTGCCCCTAGGGCATTCTTAACCAAATCCTTAATTTTTATGATTCAAGGATTCCTTTGTTTTATGCACCAAGAGATAGTAATTGATTGTAGATAGCTAAATTTTATAATTCAAAAATTTTATTCCCAGGACATTGTTTGATAAAATCACAGTGAAAGGTAAAAGATTTTGCTAGCTGGCTAACTATATATTTGGGAGTGTATTTGGCAGGATATTAATGTTACCTTAATAAGGCAAGAAAGGATTAAGTCCATGAAGAACATTGTGGAGTACATTTTTAGGCTGGACTGTGATACTGTTGCTGCTGCTGCTGCTGCTAAGTCGCTTCAGTTGGGTCCGACTCTGTCCGCCCCCATAGACAGCAGCTCACCAGGCTCCCCTGTCCCTGGGACTCTCCAGGCAAGAACTCTGGAGTAGGTTGTTAGCTGTCCCATATCTCAAAGGCTCACTTTAGTGGAATATTGTGAACATGTGAAATGACTTTTAGTCCTTCCTTGGTTTTCCTTCTTTGGCCTTCTTGGCATTTCTCTCCATCTTTATCTTGAAAGCTCTTAAGACTTCCCTGCAGACCATATTCAAGTAACTTCACAGAATGTTAGACTTGGAAGGGATTATAGAATTTATCAAAATCATCCTTTCAGTCTTGTTGTTTGGTTGCTTAATTGTGTCTGACTCTTTGTGACCCCATGGACTGCAGCATGCCAGGCTTCCCTATCCTCCACCATTACTCAGAGTTTGTTCAAACTTATGTCCATGGGGTCAATGATGCCATCCAACCATCGCATCCTCTGTTGTCACCTTCTTCTCCTGCCCTTAACCTTTCCCAGCACTGGGGTCTTTTCCAAAGAGTCAGCTCTTTGCATCAGGTGGCCAAAGTATTGTCGTTTCAGCTTCAGCATCAGTCCTTTCATTGAATATTTAGGGTTGATTTCCTTTAAGATTGACTGGTTTGATCTCCTTGCTGTCCAAGAGACTCTCCAGGGTCTCCTCCAGCACAAAGTTTGAAAGCATTGATTCTTCAGTGCTCAGCCTTCGTTATGGTCTGACTCTCACATCCATACATGACGACTGGGAAAGCCAGAGCTTTGACTATACAGACCTTTGTGAGCAAGATGAGAAAATTGAGGCTCAGAAAGTGGCACCGCTAAAATAACGTATGCAGAGCTGGGGCTAACAACTTCCAAGTCAGTAACTTTTTCTTATTGCTATAATCTTCTCCAGACTGGCAATATTATCATTTAATTACCACTGTCTATTTTTGTTTTGAATAAATACTATGTGTTAGTTAGCTGATTTCTTTTACTTGAATCTAGAAGGGATAGAATTTTCATCAATGGGATCCCAGTATCTGCTTTACTTGACATTTTTTTCCTGGTAAAATTGGTCATTCATGGAAGAGGTAAAATTTGGGCCATTCTGAAGTTGATGCCTATACTTCATATTTACCCTGAAAATTTAAACATTAATATATATTTTATCAGTGGTTAATGTAAGAATTAAATCTATAGTGTTGTTATGCTTGAATTGACTTCCTGATCTAGAATTTGAGGGTTTCCCAGTGTTTCAAGCAGAGAAAGCAATGGCACCCCACTCCAGTACTCTTGCCTGGAAAATCCCATGGACAGAGGAGCCTGGTTGGCTGCAGTCCATGGGGTCGCTAAGAGTCAGGCACGACTGAACGACTTCACTTTCACTTTTCACTTACATGCATTGGAGAAGGAAATGGCAACCCCCTCCAGTGTTCTTGCCTGGAGAATCCCAGGGACAGAGGAGCCCGGCGGGCTGCTGTCTATGGGGTCACACAGAGTCGGACACGACTGAAGCGACTTAGCAGCAGCAGTGTTTCAAGTGCTCTTTCTCAGTTCCAGGCATCTTATTTGAATCCTTTTATTTCATCACATTTTGCTTTAATATTCTTTTAGTTATCTACCAAAACATATTCAGTGTTACCAATTCATCAGGGTGCTTTTTTTCCCTCTTAGTTTAGGGTAATATTAGCTTTCTTTGCTCATTTTCTTTTCTCTAAGTTATTCTGGAAATGTATGTGGAAGAAGTCATATCAGTTCACAAATTTGACTATTATTGAATCACATGGGTTTGATTTGCCAAAATGTATGACATTGTCTTCAGCATTCAGAGTGTACTTAGAAGAAAGCCTGAACTGTAAGAAAAGGATTTTTTGTGTGTGATGTCCACTTAACTAATAAATCTGTCATCACTGACTGGTCTCCATTTCCTCTGAAATAAACAAATCACTATTAAGTTCTTTGAAGCAGGAGACTGCCAGAAAACACGAAAGTCACTTTTGCTTCATCCTCCAAGATAAAGTATTTAATTTAATAAGTGGAATGAGATGCAACAGAAGGAGCCATGGGGTCTTCACACCTGCTAGAAAGTCCAGCAGCTCTCCACAGAGCAGGAATTCAAACAAACTTCAGACCTGACGTTCAGCAGAAGTGCAGAGATGAAGCCAAGAATAAACTCTGGAATAAACCTTGAAAACTTCATAAGTTGAAAGCCTGAATTGTGGAATCCTAGGAAATTAGAAGAGGAAAATGGAAGAATCTGGAGGTCCATGACCCTCAACTGAATTAGCCCTATTGTTATTTTTTCTTTAGACTATTTCATTTTCTCCTTTAAATCAAATGGCAATTCATCCTTGTGTAAGAATGCATATTAGAAAGTCAGGGTCTTGGTTAAAGATTAAACATCAAGCATCCATCACTGAGGGCTTTACTGTTTGTTTGCTTGCTTATTTAATTTCAGAGAAATCCAGACCTGTATTTTATTCTTGTTTATCTCAGTCAAAATAAATGGGTTACTTTAAAGTAAATGCACATGTAGTCTAACAAGGAAATCACTAGGAAAATATGAAGTCTAGTGAGAGGCAGAACAAAAGAAGCAAAATTTTAGAGTTCCTTAGAGAGACCAAAAAGCAAATAAAATACAAAGGAGATAAGAAAACCCAAGTGTATTTACAGATGAAATTTAAAAGGGTTATACATTGCTATTTTCCTTAGATTTTGTGTTCATTATTTATAATCAAGAAATTTATTTGTCTCACGAACAGCAATTTTCTCTCTCTTAAAAAACAGTGTTTATGTATTTGGGCTGCATAGGGTCTTCGTTGTATCACACTGATCTTTGCTGAGTGCTGCCGGGTCTTTCATTGCAGCAGGGGCTCTCTAGCTGTGGCACATGGGTTTGGTAGTTAGGATTTGGACTCAGTCGCCTGCGGCATGTAGGATATTAGATCCCCAACCGGGGATCAAACCCTCGTCCTCTGCAAAGTGAATTCATAACCACTGGACCACCAAGGAAGTCCCAGAAACAGCAAATTTCTCTTAATTTGTGTCATTTATATGTAGCTCTGTGAGCACCAATTGCTGTGGTTGATATTTGTTTTGGCAATTATAATACTGCAAGAGAAAAAAAGAAGAAGCAAGACACACTTGATCCAGATTACATTTTTTTGTTTGAACTAAAAACTTTATCTCAAGGTTGAGAAACCTCTTGACTCAGGTGATAGATACATAGGTAGATGCATACATACATATAAATACATACACACATAGATTCCAAATAGATAAGGGCCAAGCGTGTACCTGGGCATATGAAGACAGTGAGTTGTTCTGTGTGTGCCAGTAGCCCAGTGGCTGAAATTGTGCCATTGCTCAGGCTTCTCACTGCCTTCCTTCCAGTAATCTGTGACTAATTTAAGGATGCCCACACTGGTGCAGCTATTTATAATGGCTCTGCCTCCAGAAAACTTGCACATTTATTTTACCTTTTAGAAATAAATTTAGTGCTATGCCAATAAGGTATTTTTAAGGTTACTGTCGACATTATTCTTGATTGACATCAAACAGATTTGGCACCAAGATGAGAGTTCTTTCATTTCATTGTTTTTAAAATTGAATCTCTCTACCTATCACATTATTATCAATAAACTTAAAATTACATTGGTTTTCAGAGAGTCCTGATACTTTTAAACAAAATACAGTTTCTAGCTATGAAAGAGTGCCATACCACTATGCTCTGTGCAACCTCAGTCATTGGGAATTGCAATAGGAAAGTTGATTTTCTATCCACAGGTTTAGCTTTGGTTATTTATAAATGTGGAAATGAACATTGCTTTAGTATATCCAAGGCTTGAGTAATTTATATTTCTCAATTATTTGATAAGAAGGTATACAGGCCTTTTAATTCTAGGGCTTCTACTCCTGCAGTATTGATAATACCTTAGAAGATAATACCTTGACCTCCAGAAGGTGAAGAATTCATTGTCCCTTAGGCTATTACTTTCTGTTTATGGGAATCAATGATTGGTTTAATGGAACTGTGTTTTTATATTTTCATATGCAGGACATTAAATCATAAATCTCTTGGAGTCATTTCATTCTTTATAAATCTCAGGATGAAATACAAATAAATTACCAAAAATACTCAGTCCCTGCACTGTGTGGATATTAAAGAGGATGTGGAAAAATATTGAAGGAATGGGGGCTTGCTCCAATTGTTTTAAGCCAAAAATATCAAAATTTGGCTTATAAAACTATGGAAACTAAAAGTCTGCTTATTCCTATAGGGAATTAATGCATTACTCAACCTTGAAAAATTATATTGCCTGGCAACTACAAAATATGTTTAATTTCCAATCCTATCTTTACTCCTTTATTTTGAATCCAGTATCATTCTCCAGTTCTGTTCTGCTGACAGTTAAACTCTTGTTGGAATATTGTACAGCTGATATTCCCCTCATGCTATAGGAACAAGCTAATATATCTACCTTATTGATTATAGATTTGATTCAAGATTTCTTTCCATATCTGCTTAATTGCTTTTAATTTAAGAAACTGGAAAACTGAAGAGCACTAAAAGTCAAGCCTTTCCTTAAGGAACAAGTATTATGTATTAATATGGGACTCTTTCATGAAGAACTCAAAGTTGCTAAATATAGAATTTTCTAAATAATAGTCTTTGGTTGACTTTATTTTTCCTTTTCAAAAATAATCCAGAAGGCAAATGGCAGTAGTGGTGTTGATTTTCCATTCCAGATTTCCTTAGTCAACACCAAAAAAAAGACTACTGAAGTTTAGTGTGGAGGAGCAGTCATGCTCTCCCTTTTTATTCCAGGGTGTAAGGGCTGTTTTGCCTAAAATAAATATGAAATGGTTAACTATGCAAAATTCTAACTACAAGATTATTTGATTTTACCGCATTGAATGTGACTCTTTCCATTGCATAATGCTATCTCGTGTTATATGATTAAATATAATCATGGTGGTAGTAGCATCTATATCTGCTACCCCAGCCAGTCATTATCTGTTACTGTAAAATTTGTCAATTAGCTCAAGCGGATAGAGTGCTAATGATGCCAAAACCACAGGCTCAGGTTTTGTGACATTAGGTTCTTTTAGAGAACAGCTTTTGTGGCTATAGAGCACCGCCCTAATCATTGGCAGCCATATAGTAAATGCATTCTGTGTTACACCGGGAACCCTGCGTGTTTGCTCAGCTATAAATGGAAAACCCGTTCAAGGAAGCCACTTTGAAATGGTTGATCATATTTTTAGGATGATTGATTCATCTCCCTGAGTTGTTTAGTCGTTTGGTCATTTATAATGTGCATTTTGAGTGCCTCCCATTGGCAAAGTGCTGTACTTTAAAAAAAAAAAAAAAAGGAAAAAGGGGCTTCCAAGGTGGCTCAGTGGTAAAGAATCTGCCTACCAGTGCAGGGGATTCAAGAGACAGGGGTTCGCTCCTTGGGTCAGAAAGATCCCCTGGAGAAGGAAATGGCAATCCACTCCAGTATTCTTGCCTGGGAAATCCTATGGACAGAGGAACCTGTTGGGCTATAGTCCATGGGGTCACAAAGAGTTGGATACAACTGAGCAATTGAGCACATGGTTGATTTTAAAGGGAAAAGTCTAAAGCCAAGGTCCCATATATATTATGTAGGTGCCTATTTGACTGAGTCAGTTTAATGAATGTGTTAATGTGCTCATCAATTAAGAGTAAAATTGAAATAATTTGAATATTCCTCTCTCAAAGCATGCTAATAGCTTAGCTCCAGATCTCAGCTACAGATTATGAAAGTCTGATAAGGAAAGAAGATAAACCACTTACTATAGGAAAATCATTCGTGTATTAGTTAACAAAGGTTATCAATTTTACATTCTGAGCAACTGCTTATATTTTCCTTAACCTAATTTCTTAGATTAAAAATGCTGTTTTTTACACCTATATCTAACAAGAATCCCTTTCCAGTTTATCGCAATGTTTCCTTACTCATTTTTTACATGCAAGTATGAACATTGATTTAAGTATTCTTCAGTGAGTACTGACAATGTATTAGTCACAGTGCAAGAACTTTAAAATGGGATTCAGTTCAGTTCAGTTCAGTTCAGTCACTCAGTCGTGTCTGACTTTTTGTGACCCCGTGAATGGCAGCATACCAGGCCTCCCTGTCCATCACCAACTCCTGCAGTTCACTCAAACTCACGTCCATCGAGTCGGTGATGCCATCCAGCCATCTCATCCTCTGTTGTCCCCTTCTCCTCCTGCCCTCAATCCCTCCCAGCATCAGAGTCTTTTCCAATGAGTCAACTCTTCTCATGAGGTGGCCAAAGTATTGGAGTTTTACCTTTAGCATCAGTCCTTCCAGTGAACAACCAGGACTGATCTCCTTCAGGATGGACTGGTTGGATCTCCTTGCAGTCCAAGGGATTCTGAAGAGTCTTCTCCAACACCACAGTTCAAAAGCATCAATTCTTCGGCGCTCAGCTTTCTTCACTGTCCAACTCTCACATCCATACATACCACTGGAAAAACCATAGCCTTGAGTAGACGGATGTTTGTTGGCAAAGTAATGTCTCTGCTTTTTAATATGCTATATATTTCTAAATGTTTAGCATTTCAATGCTAAAGGTTGGTCATAACTTTCCTTCCAAGAAGTAAGCGTATTTTAATTTCATGGCTGCAATCACCATCTGCAGTGATTTTGGAGCCCCAAAAAATGAAGTCTGACACTGTTTCCACTGTTTCCCTATCTACTTCTCATGAAGTGATGGGACCAAATGCCATGATCTTAGTTTTTTGAATGTTGAGCTTTAAGTCAACTTTTTCACTCTCCTTTTTCACTTTCATCAAGAGGCTTTTTAGTTCCTCCTCACTTTCTGCCATAAGGGTCATGTCATCTACATATCTGAGGTTATTGATATTTCTCCTGGGAATCTTGATTCCGGCTTGTGCTTCTTCCAGCCCAGCGTTTCTCATGATGTACTCTGCATATAAGTTAAATAAGCAGGGTGACAATATACAGCCTTGACATACTCCTTTTCCTCTTTGGAACCAGTCTGCTGTTCCATGTCCAGTTCTAACTGTTGCTTCCTGACCTGCATATAGGTTTCTCAAGAGGCAGGTCAGGTGGTCTGGTATTCCCATCTCTTTCAGAATTTTCCACAGTTTATTGTGATCCACACAGTCAAAGGCTTTGACATAGTCAATAAAGCAGAAATAGATGTTTTTGTGAAACTCTCTTGCTTTTTCCATGATCCAGCAGATGTTGGCAATTTGATCTCTGGTTCCTCTGCCTTTTCTAAAACCAGCTTGAACATCTGGAAGTTCACGGTTCACTTATTGCTGAAGCCTGGCTTGAAGAATTTCGAGCATTACTTTACTAGTGTGAGAGATGAATGCAATTGTGCGGTAGTTTGAACATTCTTTGGCATTGCCTTTCTTAGGGATTGGAATGAAAACTGACCTTTTCCAGTCCTGAGGCCACTGCTGAGTTTTCCAAATTTGCTGGCATAATGAGTGCAGCACTTTCACAGCGTCATCTTTCAGGATTTGAAATAGCTCAACTGGAATTCCATCACCTCCACTAGCTTTGTTCGTAGTGATGCTTTCTAAGGCCCACTTGACTTCACATTCCAGGAGGTCTGGCTCTAGGTCAGTGATCACACCATCGTAATTATCTGAGTCGTGGAGATCTTTTTTGTACAGTTCTTCTGTGTATTCTTGCCACCTCTTCTTAATATCTTCTACTTCTGTTAGGTCCATACCATTTCTGTCCTTTATTGAGCCCATCTTTGCATGAAATGTTCCCTAATGTCTAATTTTCTTGACGAGATCTCTAGTCTTTCCCATTCTGTTGTTTTCCTCTATTTCTTTACATTGATCTCTGAGGAAGGCTTTCTTATCTCTCCTTGCTATTCTTTGGAACTCTGCATTCAGATGCTTATATCTTTCCTTTTCTCCTTTGCTTTTCGCTTCTCTTCTTTTCACAGCTATTTGTAAGGCCTCCTCAGACAGTCATTTTATTTTTTTGCATTTCTTTTCCATGGGGTCTTGATCCCTGTCTCCTGTACAGTGGGATTAGTTATTTTCACACCAGGCTCATTTTTGTCCTCAAGGAGTCAGTTGGCAATACAGAGAGAAATATAGCTGTCACAACTTGAAGGAAGGTGAAATGTTATTGGTATCTATTTAGCAGCTGAGGATACTACTAAACATCTCCCAATGCATAGGACAGTGCCCCCAACAAGGAATTCCCTGGTCCAAAGGTCACTAGTGCCTAAATTGAGAAATCCTTGGGGCAAAAGGGTAGGGCCAGAAGTATGAGGAGAATCTAAAGAATAAGGTCAGGTTCTTGCTCAAAAGGCACAGCCACCTAATCCTGCCCTGATTGCAACCCTCAAATTAATATAATACACTTTTAGCCCACACTGTCTTGCCAATGTTTTTTCACCAGCATTGCCGCATTCTCCATGTGCTAGGCTTCAGTCCCAGAAGAGCATTGCTTTCCAAAGGGAAGGGTATTCTGTGCTCGTTTTTGTTTGTAAACTTTGGTTCTTGCTGTTTTCTTTGTCTGAAATACTCTTATTTCTACATCTACAGAAATTCCACTCATTCTTTAGGACTCACCCTAGAAGTTACTTCCTCCTTCAAGTCATCCTTAACTAGCCTAGAAACAGTATTTACTCCCTTCCTCTCAAGAGTCTCGTACCTTATTGTGTACCCTTTATTTTTGAATGAATTATTTGCATTAAAATTATGTATTAACCCATATCTCCTAACCTTAATGGCAGAAATTGAGCCATGAGCTTCAAGTGTACAGCATAGCGTCTGACACAGAGCTTCTATTTTAAGTATTTGATAAAAGAATACTTATTTGATAAAATAAATACCTGAATCAACTGTAGAAAGAGAACGAAGGACCTAAACTGCACAAAAGTTTTAAAAATAAATAATCTTGATTCGCTTTACTCTGAATTAAAAATTCTAAGTCTAGACATTATTCATCCTTTGACAGCTAACATAAGTATGAAATCTGCATTCCACGCAGGAGAGTAAGAGTTCTTTTCCTTTTCTCCTACTACTAATCCCTATACTTGAAAATAAACACATGGAAATTGCTGGCAGAAAAGACGCAATGTTATGGTTTCCATATCACTCACATTTTAAAATAACATTGCATACATAGTTTCTTTTTTTTTTTTATTTATTTATTTTTTTAACATACATAGTTTCTAAATAAGTTTATAGATTAAAAGTAAATTTGGGGGCTTCTTTCCAGAAAGATATACTAGATGTACTTTTGTCAATTCATTCCATTAAGTACAGCTGAAAATACTGGACTCTGTAGATAAAAAGAAACCTTAGAAGATTCTGAAAGGTAGAGAAAGGAAGGTAGAATGGCAAGAGACTTTGACACCAAGAAATGACATGGTAATCAGGTCCCTGAGTTGGCATTTGCCTCCTGTGTCCCAGGTATGGAGTTGAAGAAGACAGCAATCTCAAAACACCAAAAAACACAAACAAACAAACAAAAAAGCTCTGACAAAAGTCTGTTGTCTCTGGGCAAAGGTTCAGAAAAGGGGTAACCTCACAGAGCAAAATACTTCAATACGGCAACTGCTGTACTCAAGCGAAAAAACTTTTGCTCTGTGAAAGCCCCTGTTAAAAGGGTTGGCACTTAAAGAGGAGGTATTGATGAATTTCACCTCGTTGGATAAATCTACAGAGAATGATGGTGAATGAAAGTTATCCCAAAGGTTATATATTGTATTATTTAAGTATATAATATACTTGAAAGGCAAATTTATAGAAATAGAGGAGATTTGTTGTTTAGTCACTAAGTCGTCGTCTCCAACCCTTTGCAACCTCCAGCTCTCTCCAACTCTTTGCTGGAATGCAGCTTGTGAGGCTTCCCTGTCCTTCACCATCTCCTGGAGCTTGCTCAAACTCATGTCCATTGAATTAGTGATGCCATCTAACCATCTCCTCCTCTGTCTCCCCCTTCTCCTCCTGCCCTCAGTCTTTCTCAGCATCAAGGTCTTTTTCAATAAGTCAGCTCTTTGCAGCAGGTGGCCAGATTAGTGGTTGCTAGAAATAAAGAGGGGGTGGAGCCCAGAGATCATTGGTGTGGCTGCAAAAGAGTAATATGCGAGGTGGAAACATTCTGAATCTTGATTGTTTCAGTGCCAGCATCCTGATTGTGATTCTGTGCTCTACTTTTGCAAGATTACCATTTGATAAAACTGGGTAAAGAGTACGTGGAATTTCCTAGTGTTATTTATGCCTGAATGTTAATCAGTAATCTCAAAATTTTAAAGTTAATTTAATAAAACATCACAATGGCTTGGGAGTTCTTTAGGATATCTTATTATATTAAAAATATGTTTATTTAACTTTTTATAGAGGCCATGATACAGTTTATACTCACAGTATATATTTTCTTTTCCAAAGAGAAGTTGTCAGTGCTGCCTTCCAAATAGGAGCTAGTTCTTTTGGCTGAGGATAGAAGTTCTGCTTACATGACTGGTGTTTACAAAGGATGTCACAACATAAGTTCCATGTTTTTATGCCACATACATTTTGTTGAAAATATTGTAAATTACTTAAGAGTATTTGGGGAACATGAGTAATTCCATAGGAGTTTTACAATGAATGGCAAGGTTCTAAAGAGCCATCCTAAGAATACCCTGTTACAACTCATTTCACCTACCACAGTTTCTTTTAAGCAGTTAAAAAGAGAGAAAGAAAGAAAAAAGCATAACTGCATTTGAAAACAAATTTTCAGAAAAAATCAAAAGAAAATGAGTCAGTTGCTGAGATGCCTCTATGTTCAAAGTGAAAGCCTAATATCCTATCATCATACTTAAGAGTAAATGCACCCATGCATGCACACAGTCACTTAGTCGTGTCTGACTCTTTGCAACCGTTTGGACTATGGCCCACCAGGCTCCTGTCCATGGGATTTCCCAGGCAAGAATACTGGAGTGGGTTGCCATTTCCACTTCCAGAGGATCTTCCTGACCCAGAGATTGAGACATCACACTATTAAACATAGTATTTTGCAAGCTGTTTAGGTCCCTTGTTGGCAGAATCTAAGACTGAAAACCTGCTGAGTTTATCAGTGGATGGATTCTAGATCATTCCTTCTTCCCAAGATATGCTTGTTAATGTCTAGTGGCCTTATGTTGGGGCAGCAAAATTACATAGTAATCATGTCAGTTTATTAATAATGTGGTTATCTGTAGTTGAAAACCTTGAGAATTTTGAAACTGTTTGGCTTTGGAGTTTTTATATGGGAAAGGTTTAAGTCATTAAATGTTACTCAGGTGTTTTTTTTTTCCCTCCTTATTTTGCATTTCTTTCAGTAGGACCTCTTTTGATATGGCTCAAAATGGAGTATGTGGACAGGATTGTTTTGTACAATGGCTAAATGCACAGAATCTGGAGGAAGAATCATCAGGATTAAACCCTAGCTTTGGCCTTGTTGGCCATGTGACCTTGAATGTGTTATTGGAGCTCTCTGTGCCTCAGTTTCTTTGTTCTTGAAGGATTAATTAAATCAATAAATGTAGGTGCTTAGAATACAGCGTGGTACTTAATAAGCACAACTTAAGGGTAGCCATTACCATTATATCAACATCAAGAATGTGTAAAATTACATTATATTCTTAAAGAATTTCTCTTTTTTAGTGATTAGAAATGATATTGTATTGGAATTTTACCAGAGACAATAACTTACCATCTTTGATCACCAAATTCATGCTAAAATTAATTGATTGGTTTTTGTTTTAATTGGTTTTAATTGCTCTGAACAGGAGTATGAAGATTTTCACAGATGTGGGCTCAATCCCTGGGTCAGGAAGATCCCCTGGAGGAGGAAACAGCAATCCACTCCAGTATCCTTGCCTGGAAAATCCTATGGATAGAGGAGCCTGCTGGGCTACAGTTCATATGGTTGCAAAGCATCAGACATGACTGAGCGCACATGCATACACACACATAGAGGACATGTATGTCATATTTCATTTAGAAATACCAGAATTAGACATTGAAAACAAATCTTTTACTCCCATTGCTTTAAAACCATTAATGGCTTTCATTAAGGGAAAAGACTCAGCATGAAAATTGAAGTCTCTCACAGGCCCTGGTTTCAAATCCCTTCTTGCCTCACATACTCCTTTCTAGCACTTGGAGGTAGTTGGTGTTCCTGGCACATTCATCGTCCTCCTTCTCAGTCCTTTGTCCACTCTGATCCTAATGTAATTCTCGGTTTCTCTTTAGGCAAATTCTTCCCCATTTCCAAATTTGGCTCATCTCTGCCTTCTACAGGTTCTCGCTTAACTAAAATCAAACAGACTGAATGCTTCTCTTCTCTTTTCAAATCACTGTGGAAATACCTATGCCCTACCCTCTTCAGTGTATTGTTTTATTTTTTTCAGAATGATTGATTTTGTATTTCAAAGTTTATAACTACAATAAAGTACAAAGAAGAGTATAATTGGCATCCATTTTTTTTTTTTTTCTCTCTCTCTGTCTCCCTCCCTCTCTCCACTCTCTGTGGCCCAACCCTCCCCAGTGCTGTGAGCTCCTCAGGGGCTGGAAGAATTTTTACTCATCTTCGTGTTCTCTACTGTGCCCAGCACAGTTACTGGCACATAGGAAGCATTCAGCAAATGTCTTATGAATAATTGCATTCACAAGAGATGGACCTATCTTGGGATAGAGTACTGAGATCAGTATCATTTGAACATATGGTCCCTACCTTGACAAAACAGGAACATAGTTTTATAGGCAGAGTAAAAGCAAATTCAGATACTTATCTGGTGTGTTAGGCTAATTGGTTGTTGTGGTAATCAGTGTGAAATGCCAAACCTGACTCGGGGTGTTATTTGCCTTCTCAGAGGAAAATTACACAAAGCGTGTGACTAGTGGGTTGTGTGGGATGAAGAAAAACTGGAATCACAATCCTTTAAGGATTTTGAACCTGGAATTGAGAAAACTGTTGTGTCACTGACAGTTTAGAAAGGATAGCTAGTTTAGTTTTGAAGATCTTAACAGGAAATCTGTTGACTCATGTGTGCTTACTAAGTCACTTCAGTTGTGTCCCACTCTTTGCAACCCTATGGACTGTAGCCTGCCAGACTCCTCTGTCCATGGGATTCTCTAGGCAAGAATACTGGAGTGGGTTGCCATGCCCTCCTCCAGGGGATCTTCCTAACCCAGGGATCGAAACCAGGTCTCCCACACTGCAGGCAGATTCTTTACTGTCTGAGCTGTCAGGGAAGCCCATAATCTCTATGGTGTTGTCTCAATTTGAAAGCCTTTTCTTTTACTTTTCCATGACATAGCAGGCTCTCTGCTGAACTAAAGCCTGCCCTGCGTTCCAGATGGCTCGTCAGCAGCATGGTGTCCTGCTCTATCTTTCCTTGTCCTGTGAGCCCATAAGCTCGGCACCTGTACTTCTGCTGTATCCCCGTCTTTCCCACTGGGATAGAACTTTCTTTGTTGTTTTTTCTTTCAAAAACACATTACTTACTCAGCCTGTCATTCAAGGCACCACATGTCCTCAACCTATTTTTGAGGGTGATTTTGTCATCTAGTCCACATGTGCTATATACTCTGGGTACTTCTTATAGTTTGTACTCACTAGTCAGCCTCTAACCTTACTTTTTACTCTTAATTTTCCTGTTACCTGGAAAGGTGTCTTCTGCCATCTCCCACTGTAGAAGCCCTGCTGTATTTTAAAATACTAGCATAAATATGATCTGTTCATGAAACTTTCATGATTCTTCAATTTCATGTGATTTTTTTCTTCTTGGATTAACCATGGGTGTTTGTATCTCTGTTCTTTGATGTTTTGAATCGTTTTTGAATGTTTAAAAATATCCCTTTTCTTAATATCTTCACCCAACACACACACACACACACACACACACACAATAAGTGACTGATTCATTTTGAGTGTCTGATTTTGGTATTTATAGATGAAATATGACATATACTTCCTCTATGTGTGTGTGTGCGCTTAGGTGCTGAATAACTTAATGAAGTTACATGATATATTACTTACCAGTTAGTACATCCTCAATAAATATTGAGTGGAATTTATATGGTGATTGACAGCTTGAAGATGGAAAACTGTTAAGATATGAAAATTCATAATGGAAGATAGCAGATTAAGCATAGCCTTTTGGAGAATTCTTCGTTTTGGGAGGAGAGGATAAGGGGAACAGAGATGAGGAAGCCCAGACAGGGTGACTTGCTTTGGTTATTTAGGGAGTTGTCGGAGGGCCTCCCTAGAACCCAGGTCAGCTGAGGCTTAGCTAGAGAACAACTCGATTTCATGTAAATCAGCTCTTATTAATCATTCCCAGAGTGAGACATTTCTGCTCCTATTTTATAGTTGTACTAGCAAGTGGGTGCCAGAGGAAAAGGGAATTCCCTGGGTAACTGGACTGCAACCTCAAACCTCTTCACTTCCTTTGGATGATTAATTATGTTGCAAGCTTCTTAACAAAGGACCCTTGATTCATATCCTGAAGCACTAGGGTATTAAGGCTGCAGCACTTTCCTAGTATCCTAGTTCAGTTAAATTTTTCTCAAAGCTGGTTCCTATTTCTGGCAGTAACTCTTCAGTTCTGGAACTTTAGTTCCAGCCAAAATAAACTATTGTCTCAGGTCTGTATTTTTCCTGAAGCACCATGGCATTTTTATGGAATGTGGAGACAGTTTTATGTATGACTTTAATGGTAACAATAAAGGACACAGATCTCCTTCTCTGGCCCGCTATCCTTCCCGCTCTAGTACAGCCGTGATTACACAGCCTCCAAAAGAGGGCCATCTTAAACCTTCCAAAGGAAATCTATCATTTATTTTCTGTGTGATCACATTTATTTTCTGTGTGATCACATTTATTTTCTGTGATCTTCACTTTCCTACTTTTATTTTTTTCCTCATTTACAGAGGCATCAAATTATTTTTTTTGTGTAGTCAGTTACATTTTTAAAGAAAAGAAAGAAATCCCCTACTACATTATATGGTTCCTAATTGTCTTGTTATTTAATTAAATAATGCTATTTAAATCAACTTTTAAAGTAGCTGTACTTTGTAAACATTTATTATTTATGCTGTTAATGATAATTCAGAAAAGAAAATATTACATTAAGTCCTGAAGGCTTTTTAGATATGAAAGACAAAGCTTGCCTAGTTGATATTTTTTCCAAATATGTATTAACTTAATTAAAAAACACATGTCCTAAGGATGGATTTGAATCCTTTGGGAATATCTCTAGCATGATAGGATCAACATGTTAACATTCAACATTTCCAAGGCCATATTTTCCCACTTCAATGAATGGATAAAGGAAATTCTTCTGAGATTATTATGTTTCCATTATTTGAGTTTGTCTTGTGAACCCTCCAAAACATGATTTGTAAATTGAGGAATTTAAAACTAAAAGAAAGTTCTGAAGTCAAGTCTTTGAAAGAAGATGAGCTAATGTAGGCATACTAATCCTCGCAAAAGTGATTGTTCTTTTCAGTTAACTAAAATTTAAAAGTCGTCTTGTTTTGTTAATGGTCATCTTTTAAAATGAGAAATTACGTTCTAGCCATTTCAGGAAAATAGCAATAATAAACTTTCCATGGTTTGTAGTTCTTTTTTGCTATTAAAAGCAATTATAATGTTTAAATCATGTAGAGTTGCCACTAGAATATAATGACTGTTCACAGCAGCTTTAGTTTCATGTTCCATAAAATTGAGCTTCCTGCCTTTACATTTTAGAAGCTAGATCATGATCCTTGCGCTTTTGCTATGTTAATGCATACAATTGCTGAGGAAAGGAAATAGTGTAACATGAGAAGACAAAGAAATTGAACCATCAAAGTAGACTTTTCCATAATAAGCAGAATCTTGGTGCTTGTTGAACTTAGCGATAGCATTTACTAAAACATATCTTTGAGCCGTATGTCTGGAAATGTCTTACCACTTTAATGTGGAAGGCACAGAGACCTCAGCAAGACACTGTTATGACGAGTTCATGAGGCAAATCTGAATTATTGGTGAAAATGGGCAATGAAACTATTCTTCTAAAACTCATTTCATGTACATTCAAGTTATCATAGGTTTGAGGAAATTGTATGATGGTTTATTTTTCTCAACAGAAACTTTACTTAAGCTAATAAAACTTTCTTCTTATAGAACTATTGTAATACCTAAAATAAGAACTTGTTCTATTAGTCATATCTATGAACATTAGGCAATTTTAGCTTTAGCTAGGGTTTGTTTCACATAAAAAATATATTGGTTACATTTGTTTCTTGGTTGTGTATACCTGTCTATATAAATACAGAGAATGTGTAGTTAATACTGCATGTAAGTTGTATTTAGTGTGGCAAATACATTTGGAGATATACACATCATATTCAGTACAGTTCCTTGAAGATAATGAGCTATTAAAAAAGAGAAAACACTTATTAAAATCAATTAATATCCTAGAAAGGAAGACCAATACAGCATCAACAAAACATTTACTAAGCCACTAATATGGATATTACGGCTTCCCAGGTGGCACAGTGGTAAAGAATCTGCCAATGCAGGAAACACAAGAGATGTGGGTTTGATCCCTGGGTCGGGAAGATCTCCTGGATGGGGAAATGGCAACCAACTCAGTATTCTTGCCTGGAAAATTCCATGGACAGAGGAGCCTGGCCAGCTACAGGCCAGGGGAACTCAAAGAGTCGAACATGACAGAGCAGACAGACAGACAGACAGACATCTGGTTGTTAATTTTAGGTCAGTGTGATTTATTTAAGTGAAAAATGCTAGTGCTTTTCCCAAATTGGTGTTTAAATGAAATTATGAATTACGGAGCATTCTCTTTTCATTAGAAAAAACTTAGGTTCCATGGCAGTCCATTCTGAAGGAGATCAGCCCTGGGTGTTCTTTGGAAGGAATGATGCTAAAGCTGAAGCTCCAGTACTTTGGCCACCTCATGGGAAGAGTTGACTCATTGGAAAAGACTCTGATGCTAGGAGGGATTGGGGGCAGGAGGAGAAGGGGATGACAGAGGATGAGATGGCGGGATGGCATCACCGACTCGATGGACCTAAGTTTGAGTGAACTCCGGGAGTTGGTGATGTACAGGGAGGCCTTCCTGCTGCGATTCATGGGGTTGCAAAGAATCGGACACGGCTGAGCGACTGAACTGAACTGAGGTTCCATGGAGTATTTTCTTTTAATAAGTCATTGCTTTATAGCTTATTAAGCACACTAGGAGCTCTGTTTGTAATATAATGAGCAATTAAATTATAATCACTTCAGTACAGTATTTCTAACAGCCTAGATCTTTCATATCATGGGTTTTACTGAGTTTGACATACTTCAAACTCAAGTGGAAAACTTTTCTGTGTTGCAAAGATAGTCTCTTCTTCAGTTGAGAAATAGTGTATTCCAGAGTTGACGGAAGGAAATGTATAGGTATTTGAATGAGACAATACATTTGAATCAGTTCTAATGAGGTGGATGAAACTGGAGCCTATTATACAGAGTGAAGTAAGCCAGAAAGAAAAACACCAATACAGTATACTAACGCATATATATGGAATTTAGAAAGATGGTAACAATAACCCTGTGTACGAGACAGCAAAAGAGACACTGATGTATAGAACAGTCTTATGGACTCTGTGAGAGAGGGAGAGGGTGGGAAGATTTGGGAGAATGGCATTGAAACATGTAAAATATCATGTATGAAATGAGTTGCCAGTCCAGGTTCGATGCATGATACTGAATGCTTGGGGCTGGTGCACTGGGACGACCCAGAGGGATGGAATGGGGAGGGAGGAGGGAGGAGGGTTCAGGATGGGGAACACATGTATACCTGTGGCGGATTCATTTTGATATTTGGCAAAACTAATACAGTTATGTAAAGTTTAAAAATAAAATAAAATTTAAAAAATAAAAAAAATAAAAAAATTTAAAAAAAATTAAAAAAAAAAAAAATGAATGAGACAATAATAGAAAACCAGTATCACTTTATTTAGTGTCTAGGGAGGAAAAAATGCAATTATATTGTAAAAATATATTTTCAAAGTGCTATAGAAATTTTTTCCCAGGTAGAATGTTCTATTTATTTATGGGGATGTTTATAAAGCACCTTCATGTATATTATCTCATGTGTTCATTTAATAAATCTATGAGGCTGGCAGTAAGTTGAAGGATTACAACTATTAAATAAATGAACAGGGTTTTTTTCACACCACTGAGATTTTCACATCAAATGTACTGCCATTTCCATTTCCAAAGCTGTTGCCAGAAAACTTGGTGTTTCAGTGTAGATTAATTGACATTTATTGTGTGGCTCCTTACATGGAGCTTAATTATAAGCACATTCTTTTTAATGTACAGTATTTTTTGTAAAAAGCAGTCATTATGGAATGAGTATAATTTGATGTTGTAATTAAATATAAGCTTAAGAGTAGGAAAATTTTCCCTTAGTACTGCCGCAAGTACATACCGATAAGCACACACTTAATATATGTGAAACAAAATGCACAGGACACAAAAATACACATACTTATTTCTCAGAATGCTGCAAAGCTTGTATACTTTCCTTCTGTTTGCTATTTGTAAGCCAACTCTTTCTAGAAACTAGGTACACTGAATGGTTTACTTACATTTTCTGCTACTTAAAATAGCATGATAACCAAGAAAGCAGTTAAGAAATGTTTGTTTTATTTCTTTCTTGACAGTCCTGACATTTTAGGTACTCCATTGTCTTCCAAACAATTGCTTATATTTTTCTTTATTTTAGGTCACAAGTTGTGTAAGTAATTTCAATGTGGAAATATCTTCAAAAGAAAATATCAATATCCATCTTAAAATGAAATTATTCTTGCAATGGCGGGAAATTTGGAGGTCTTTTAGTTTCCAGTACTTTTAGTTGTCTGTGCTTTTAGCTTCCATTACTCAGGTGTTGAAGGTGGTCTTTTTCTTCTTGACATCTTTCATTCTATGCTTTAGACTTGGCACAGCTATTGTTTCATTTAAACAACAAAAGACTCAGATGTGCTGGTCATTGCTGCATACCTCAATAATCTATGATTAGCAGCAGCTCACTGTATGTTGCACAGGATGAAAAATGTATAGCAACTTCTAGCTCTTTCTCTGTCACAGTGACATGAGCATAGCCTTTGTGATTTACCTGTCTTAATGAATTGCCAGATCAACATAGCCAGAAGAATTATGTTAGATTAGGCTAAGAATAGATAAGCCTAATCTTCTTTTCTAGAAGGTTCTAACTATAGATGGTTATCCATGCTCCTATGATAGCTTCTAAATACCAGAATCTAGCTTTATGGAGTAGTAAGGTGTGACAACAGTGTGCTAGAGAGCCAGTTAGTAGTAGCTCTAGAAAGGCAATGTTAAGTTTTCAAGAAGTTTGAGAGCTAGTTGATATCACCCTATGGTGAGAATATTCACAACATGAAAGTGCAAATTGGACAAAATTCATTTGCAGTCATTCAAAAAGAGGATTCAAATATTGCATAAGTAATTGAAAATTTGAAAATCTAGACATGCTTTATATATCTGCCAAAATTTGCATATGTGGCCAATGATGACTAAATAAAACAAAATAGTTTAAATATCTAGAGTATAAATATATATGCATGCACACACACACAAACATATATACACTTTTTGGGGGGCTTACTTTGAAAATATGAGGTCTTCTCTCATCGCTCAGTTGGTAAATCATCTGCCTGCAATGCAGGAGACCTGGGTTCGATTCCTGGGTGGGGAAGATCCCCTGGAGAAGGAAATGGCAATCCACTCCAGTATTCCTGTCTGGAGAATCCCATGGACAGAGGAGCTTGACAGGTCCACGGGATCACAAGAGTCAGACATGACTTAGTGACTAAACCACCACCACTTTGAAAATAAAAGACAATGGCATTTAATTACACTCAGGAAAAATGTATGCTTTAATTTTGACTACAGTTTTTAGTAGCAAAACTGTAAAAACAAAGTATGAAAGAAATAAAATCATACAGACTTGCAAAACCCATTTATTTTTAAAAAGGAAACATAATTAAACCTTGTTGATTGGCCAAAGAAATTATGAGCACAGCTGGGTCATTTAAAATGTGTGCTGGTTGAAAGAGTTAGAAAATATAATTGCCTCCTTTTGAAATCAATATCATTTTTAAAAAACAAATCAAGATGTATTTTACTAAAAGTTAGGTGGGAAGTGACAGCTAAGTGATTCAAATAAAATTAAAAGACTAATAAATGTGATTTAGTAAAAAATTCAGTTAGTTAAATCTTACTCATGATACATTTTAAGTTTAATAATGTTATTAATAATAGGTGTATATTATTGGATTCATAATACATGTCAGATATACACACTGTAAATTTGCTCATTTTCCTCTGTACAGCAATCATATGTGAATTCTGTAAATGGGGACTCTGAATTTCAAAAGACTTAAGATCACACAGGTTGTAAGTAGCTATAGTGGATTTCTAACTCAGATTGGCTGGCTTCAAAGCTCCTGCTACTTTCTCTCAGTCATTCTTCCTTTCTAAATATATAAAATTTGTAAATAATATGTAAAACTGTAAAATGTATATAGCTTTAATTATAATCACAATTCTGTTTAATCAATCCAAAAGTTTTAAAAATGTATACTATTAAGACTTTTCCACTGATTGAAAATTATTGCAAGAAAGCAGAGGATACACTTTATATGTGTGTGGGTGTTGGAAAATTACATTTTAGGAGTAAATTTTATACTCCTCTTGTACAACACAGGTGTTGACCCACAAGTATCAAGTACAACAAACATGCTTATACTTCAAACCCCTTTCCCTCCACATAGAGTGAAATACTGAATGCTATTTAATAGCTAATTTTCATTTCAAAAATTATGAGCTCTGGTCTGTGACATATGAAAAAATTATTAAATTCTGAGTTTTGACAGAATGCCTTAACTCAATGTAAAATTACAAGCCATGAATTGTCCGCAGGGCACAGATGAAAGCTTTATTTTGTCACAGACTTGACTTTATGCTCATTTATACGCTGTCTTGGTAGACATTCAAAATAAGTGTAGAAGATTTTGCAAATCTAATATAAAAAGTAATTATGATCATTTTTATTTTTCAGACTTCAGTGAAGAGTGAATTTCCTAGTGAAATTCTTAACTGTGTTATCTTCAAGTTAGTCTTGAAAATATTCTGAATGCATAGACAATAATTGCATTTAAGTTCTTAAGTTTCTATATAAATGTAATTTCATTTAAGACTTCTAAAAAGTATTTTGGGGCTTCCCCAATGGCTCAGCTGGTTAAAAAAATCTGCCTGCAATGTAGGAGACACAGGAGACGCAAGTTTGATCCCTATGTCAGGAAGATCCCCTGGACAGGGAAATGGCAACCCACTCCAGTATTTCTTGCTGGAAAAATCCCATGGACAGAGAATTCTGGCAGGCCATGGTCCAAAGGGTCACAAAGAATCAGATGAGACTGAGCCTACACGCACATACACAAAGTAAAATTTTAGAAGCTCCTTATATAGTTAGCAATTCTTAAGGCTTGACAAAATGTTTTATGCCACATGTGGGAATAAAGGAAGGCTTCATGGGTAGATGTTTATCACAAGTTAATATGCAAATATACATATGTATCTTTCTAAAATTGCTCCCCCCCATGAAATGGACAAATAATAATATTATCCAGGTATCTCTCACAAGTTGCTCTTAACAAAAGCACAGATTATGCCTTCCAAAATATCAACTTTTGACAGCAAACATCAAACTGCCATGATAGTATACCCAAAATGATTACTTTTAATTACCTGCGGATGTATCTTAAGAAGCTTTCATCCACAACTTGACGGTAATCTACCTCAGGATAAGCACTATGTCATATTGTTCTATGTCCTAGCACATTACATAATGAACTATTCATGTTTGTGTCTAACAAAGCACACTCTCAGCATATAGTATTTGGCTATGGATGCCTGATTCAGAGATGGATTATAGCATAAATTGGTATGCAAATGCCACTTTATTATTGAGCTTCAGAGTTCAACAAGATTGTTAATTTCTAATACTCCTTTCTCTACAAACCAGCAGATCCCAGACTGACCATCATTCCTACCTTCTTTTGTCCAAAACGTGTGACTCTATAAATCAGTGTCTCTGATGTCAATCTCTTCCTTCATCTCTCAGAATAATGTTTAAATAGTAAATGGACTCTCATCTTTTTTTCTTATTTATTGCAGCTATTCTGGTTTCACTGGTCTCTGTCAGCAACCAGCTTTGTGTACATATTCTTTAGTGCATAACCCAGTAGTTCTTAACATGTTACCATCAAAAGTTCTTTTAAATTATTTCATCTTTTTGGTTAGAGCTCATGTTTCAGATTTTTTTCAGAGTAAATTTCATTTCAGGTTTTCCCAGATCAAACTACATATTAGGTAGCAAATACTGGTAATAATTATGGGGAGAAAGATGATGATATATGACTTGTATACGTTGGGAATCATCAGCAGCACTTCTTTTGTCTTTTTAATATTATTATGCTCAAACATACTCGCGTCAGAATTTTTCATTATATTTTGGAAAATTATTAAATCACAAGTTGATTTAATCATAGAGCACTGATTTTATTGTATTTTTTATTTTTTTAGAAAGCATGTACTACTCTAGTGTAAACAGAATTCTGCCTGTTGAGAGTATATAAGTAATATTCCTTGAATGTAAGTCCTAAATTCTTAGCCTTCTCCCAGTTGTGAAAATTCCTTTATGAAAGCAGTCACAAATTGACTTAATACAGATTGGTTACCCTGAGATGGGTTTCCTTCTTGCCAAGACAGCTGCAGTGGAGAAACAGATCACAGAGCATTGAACACTACCAGCAGCAATCAGAAGGCAACCAACTGCTGCTTGGTGCCTGGGCTAGAACCCTGAGTTGATTGGGATTTTCCAATCTTTTTTATTTTATTACTGTTATCTATTACTTAATATTTTATATGTTTTTTAACTTGGAAATTAAAGCAAAATCAATTTATAAGTCATTTGCTATTAATATCCCCATATAATTATTTCTACAATTACTATTGTGGTTAAAAAATACCTATGTGATTTACTTCTCAGACTTTCTATATGAATAAAGTTGTAAGTAGACAATATAATGGGTTCATAATGCTGTTCAGTAAACACTTACGATCTTATTTTTTACCCCATTTAAGAATGTTAGTTAAACATTTTATGTACTCATATATCAAGGCAGAAAATGACTCTTCTTTGCCTAAAACTATATACCTGGCTACTAGGATTCTTTGCAGGAGAAGAAGCACGCACAGTTATACACACACACACACACACACACACACACTCACACACACACAATTTGACTCCAGTTTTTAACCTTCAAAGGAGACAAAAATTCATACAGTGATCCAACTGGGCCTTGTGAAGTGTCACTTCAACAGTTTCATTGGAAATATCACAATTAAACCTGCAGCTTCATTTGTAGACTAGCCAAAAATAATACACAGATCCCTTTAAAGATTTGTCCATTTTTCGATGTAAAATAAAATTCTGCTAGTTGCTGTGTAAAATCTAAACTTCCTGGGTTTTAGGTAGACTTTTGTTTCTAGAACTAAATTTTCATATGCTTGAAAAAAAATGTCTAACTCCTAATTCTATCAAATCTATCATTTTCAGTTGCTGAGGTCCTTAGAGCCCAGTCCCCACTAATAATTGCTAGAGCTTGCAGTTAATTGCTGAGTGCCCAGAGTATGCAGTTACGGTGCTAAATGATTTACTTAATTTAATCCTGTTCACTTTAATTCTGTGTTAAATATGAGGAAAAGGCAAGTTCATGGTTGAATAAGCAGACAAATGGCAGAAACTGTGCTCTTAACATCTGCTCATTTGGCATCTTGGGTCATAAATATTCTGTGTAGTTTTCACAGCCATATTTGTTCTAAGTCGATTCAGTGGTTCAGTCGCGTTTGACTCTTTGTGACTCTATAGACTGTAGGCCACCAGGCTTCTCTGTCCATGGGATCCTCCAGGCAAGAGTACTGGAGTGCCTTGTCCTTTTCCAGGGGATCTTCCTGACTCAGGGATCAAACCTGTGTCTCTTACATCTCCTACACTGGTAGGCAGAGTCTTTACCACTAGTTCCACCTGGGAAGGGGTAGCTATATTTAATATCACAATTAAATAATGATGTTTCTTGAATCCTTGTTCTTGTGAAGAGGCCATGCAATAGGTAAGGATATTTAGGGATCTGAAAGAATGCTTTCATGTCTCTTTCTATAGCTGAATGACACTTGAACCGTAAAAACATCACCTAATAGTATGTGATCTCTGATAAGCATGTTTAGTCATTCTGAGTCTTTTTATTTCTCCTCCTTAACTACAGCAAGTGGAACTAAAAGATTTGTGGGAATCTGTTCAAGTTCTAAAATTCATGCATTTTAAATCAAGGTTTATTAATTAAGCCAACTTCATTAATTTAATGATATGTATTTACTAAAATAATGAATTTATCATAGCTCTTCTGGGCTTTAATGTATCATTTAAACATGGGATTAAGAAAAAACAGTCTAGTCATTGGCTGGGATGAGATAAGGCTTGGCTGTGGTATAAGGGTGGTATTGTTTATACATAAGGCATTTACAGTAACTTCTGATTCAAGTTGGTCATTCCAAGAGAGAGTTGCATAACTTGCATTTATTAATATGTCATCTCACAGATACAGAGAACATATTGGTGTTTGCCAGAGGGAAGTTATAGGCCTGGGGGCTATGGAATGGGTGAAGGAGATCAACAAGTACAAACTTCTGGTTATAAAATAAACAAGTCCTGGGGATGTAAAATATGGGAATAAAGTCAATAATATTGTATTAAAATTGTGCGATTACAGAAAACAACTGAATCATTGTAGAAATCATTCCACAGTATATATATGTAAATGCTGAATCACTATGTTGTATATCTGAAACTGCTATAATATTATGTCTATTTTCCTCAGTAAAAATATATGTAATAAAAATAAAATAGATATCTCAGCAATAACTCATTTCAGTTCCCTACTTTTGTGCCTATCAATATATGAATCCAGTTTTACCTTACAACTTCTTCTAAATGGAGTCCCTTTGTTTTTAAGTAATGAGATGTGAACAGTTGATTTTATTTTAAATTCACTACCTTGCCTTTTTAAATTATTTATTTACTATGTAGCCCTTTCTGATAGTAAGGTGCAATCAAATGGTTCTTCCTTCATGACATAAATACAGGGTGAAATATCAAAGAACTAATAAACTTTGATGAAACTAATATGATTGATATTGTACAATTCTAAATATATTTAATAAAGACACTATTTTTGCTAAAAATTTAAAAAGAATCCAAAGACACACTAAATGGAAATATAATGCAACTTATTGTGAGTCAAATTTAACATAAATTTAGTTCTCACACCAAATTCAAGAGCTTTCCAGGTGGTGCTAGTGGTAAAGAGCCCACTTGCAAATGCAAGAGACACGGGTTAAATACCTGAGTCAGGAAGATCCTCTGGAGGAGGGCATGGCAACCCACTCCAGGATTCTTGCCTGGAGAATTCCAAGGATAGAGGAGCCTGGCGGGCTACAGTCCATGAGGTCACAAAGAGTCAGACACAACTGAAGTGACTTAGCATGCACCAAATTCAAGTATTTAACACAAAAACAAAATCAGCACATGTCTTCAGGGTAAATGTAATTTTCTCCAATTTTGCTATACACTTCTAGGCTTAGTTACAGAAGCCCAGAATTAATTTTCTGCCTCTAGCTACATCCTAGAACAAGGGAATGTGACAGAATCAGGCTCATGCACCTACTTGGATTGTACTTGATGGCAATGGCTTTCACAAGAATCAACATTGTACCTTCAATGGGAGCAGGAAGCCTTAGGGAAGAGTTTTTGACATACAGCTTTCCATTATATTTTCCCCCATCTTATTAGTTTCAAAGTGCACTGCTCCTCTGGGATCCCAAGAAGTGATCTTGTTTCTTAAATACAATGCTTACCACATTCTGCCACTATTTATTTCTTCTGAAAGGGAAAGTGAAAGTCACTCAGTTGTAGCCTGCAAGTCTCCTCTGTCCATGGAATTCTACAGGCAAGAATACTGGAATGGGTAGCCGTTCCCTTCTCCAGGGGATCTTCCCAACCCAAGGATCAAACCCAAGTCTCCTGCATTTTAGGCAGATTCTTTACTGTCTGAGCTAACAGGGAAACCCTTATTTCCCCTACTAGAATATAAATGTTTGATGTCAACTATTGTTCTCATGGACGGAGGAGCCTGGTGGGCTGAAGTCCATGGGGTCGCGCAGAGTTCGGACACGACTGACGCAACTTAGCAGCAGCAGCAGCAGCAGCAGCATTGTTCTCATTTATTTAGTAATTGGGGGTGAGCAATTAAAATGGCATTCACATTTATATTTTAATACACATGGAAGCAATAGTCAAGGGCATGAAGCAGATGCAAACCTCCAGATCCACTCCCCATTCACCTCCTATTCAGCTCTTATGTCAGCAAATGACTTGGAGTTACATGGTGTTACTGTGTCCCTGAGAGGTTGAGGAAGGAAAGAAACATGTTTTCAGAAAGCAGGAATCTAGGTAACTTGACAGTGGCCAGAAGAATTGTGACGTCTCTAATTTACATCTGTCAATGGGGCAAAAAGCACTGAGATCCCTTTCTATATCAGACAGCACCATACAGTTTTTGCAATGAGGGCCTAGAAAATTCAGCACCAATTCTGCTAACAGTTTGATAAATCCCTTGGATGTACAATAACAGAACTTCCATAAAGTTTATTTTATATTATAGAAGAATAGTCTGTATCTTCTAAGAGTGTAAGGGCTTGCACTTATGCTGTTGTTCCGAGCCCCTTTTTTGGCAATTCACTGTATATTTTTTGGCAAGTGACTTTAATATATTTTTATAGCAGTAACTCTTATAAATTATTGAGCTTTTTATTTATCTTCATGTCTGCTTTGCGCCTCTGGATTCTAGACTCTAGGTAATTTAACAGTAAGATATTTGCATTAATTCATCTTCATATTCCCAATGCTAAGCACCTAATTTTGAATCTCTTCTGGATTTTTGATTTTCATGCTAAAATCACAATCATGGAAATTGTGATTTCCATGATAACCCTAAGGGGCCTTCATCTGTTATAAAAATTTGAATGACCCTCAGCTTAAAAAAAAAAAAAAAAAAAGAGAAAGTGCCACTAAATATTGCTTTATATTAACTAATTTTTCAAAGCACACGTCTATCACGTAATTGATGGCAGATGAAGACAAATAATATTAACTCCAATTTATTTCTATAAAAAAGTACCAGATCAGTGTTAGGATTTTAAAATTTAAAACCCAAGAGATTAAATGGTATACCAAGTGAAGGAACAGATTGCACATAGTTCATAATTCCCACCCTCAGCACTACTGACATTTTGGACCGGATAATTCTTACTATATTTATATGCAGGGAAATATGAACCCATTCAAGATAAATGGGTGGTGATGGCTGTCCTGGGCATTGTAAGATGTTTAGCAGCATCGTGGCTTCTACTCACTAGATGCTCTAGCAAGCCCCAGCTCCACTTTAGTGTTATCAGATATTGCACAGGACTCCCAGTTTAATTTAAAATCCAGATAAACAATGAATAGCATTTTAGTTTAAGTATACCCCAAGTATTGCATGGGACCAAAAGAACTAAAAACTGTCACTATTTCAGATGACCTGATACTGTATATGGAAAACCCCCAAGGACTCTACCAAAGTACTGTTGGAACTAACAAATAAATTCAGTGAAGTTGCAAGACACAAAATTAATATACAAAACATATGTTGCATTTCTAAGTTAATTTTTGTTGGAGTATAGTTACTTTACAATGTTGTATTAGTTTCTGCTGCTGCTGCTGCTGCTAAGTCGCTTCAGTCGTGTCTGACTCTGTGCGACCCCATAGACGGCAGCCCACCAGGCTCCCCCGTCCCTGGGATTCTCCAGGCAAGAACACTGGAGTGGGTTGCCATTTCCTTCTCCAGTGCATGAAAGTGAAAAGTGAAGGTGAAGTCGCTCAGTCATGTCTGACTCTTCGTGACCCCATGGACTGCAGCCTAGCAGACTCCTCAGTCCATGGGATTTTCCAGGCAAGAGTACTGGAGTGGGGTGCCATTGCCTTCTCCGGTATTAGTTTCTGCTCTATGGCAAATATATCCCCTCTTTTTTAGGATTTCCTTCTTATTTAGGTTGGGCTTCCTAGGTGGCTCAGCAATAAAGAATCCACCTACAATGCGGGAGCCACAGGAGATGTGGGCTCAATCCCTGGGTCGGGAAGATCCCCTGGAGAAGGGCACAACAACCCACTCCAGTATTCTTGCCTGGAGATTCCCATGAACAGAGGAGCCTGATGGGCTACAGTCCATGGGGTCTCAAAGAATCAGACACGACTGAAGCAACTTAGCACAGCATGGCACTCATTTAGGCTACCACAGAGCAGTGACATACACTAGTAACAAGTCATCAGAAAGAGAACTCAAGAAAACAATCTCATTTACAGTCATATCAAAAAGAATAAAATATTTAAGAATAAATTTAATCAAAAAGGTGAAAGACCTGTACATGAAAAACTTAAGATATTGACTAGAGAAATTGAAGAAAACACAAATAAATGGAAAGGCATTCTGTATTCATGGATTAGAAGTAAGACTGTTCAAATGCCCATATCTGATTTACATTGGCCAAAATTCCTTTAACTGCTGTTATCTTAAAATTATAGAGGAGGAAGGAAGCAAAGAGAAGGACTTAGTTGTAGTATCTGCCAGTTTATCCAAGGAATACAATGCAATGCCAAGGTAAGATTATTACCTACTGTGAGAAACCATCTACATATAAGGTATGGATGACTTTAGAGACCCAAATAACCTATGTTTAAAGAAGTTCTGAGATATTTGTTTTCATATTATTTATATCCATATTCATAGTTAGTTATTAAATAGTTAACAATTTAAGAATAATTCTGTGGTATTATCAGTCTCTCTTTTTCTCTTATTCTAAAATGTAATCTAAAAGTGTACAGATTTTAAAAAGTACCTCAGGTCTTCATATTCTTTCCGTTTATGCAATTACATCATGTAATTTTGCATGATTGTGTAATGTTGCTGATTGTAATACTTGCTTATGTGGGTAGCTACTGCTAAATAGTGACATGGTCATATATACTGAATTTTGATTCTTCTCACTTTCAGAATTAGTTGTAAAAAACATGCCCAAATGTATTGTAAAAAAGTCAAATCTGTAAATTAAAATTTATTCTAATATAATAGTAACTATTCTATTTCATAAAAGTTTCAGCTATACACGGTTAATCTTTCAATTATCTCCCAGCCATAAGAGCCTAAATGCCTTTAACAGAAATAAATAGGATGTTCTTTATAAATTATCTGTTCAAAACATACAATTGGAAACACAAATGTTAGAAAAATAAATATATCTTCTGTTTCATAATGTGAGATTTATCTGACTTATTTCATTCCTGAAAGCATAACTAGACAATCGCATGAATAATCAAGGAGGCAATGAGCAGGGAGACTAGGATGATGAAAGAGTGTATCTACCAGTTGATAATCACTGGTCCAGCCCATAGGATGATTTTTGCATGTTAAATACAACTATTATCAATACTAAACTGTTATTAAAAATAGAAATTTCTTTTTTTTTTAATCTTTGATAATTAGGCTTGGTAAAGAATCCACTTACAATGCAGGAGACCTGGGTTCCATCCCTGGGTTGGGAAGATCCCCTGGAGAAGGGAATGGCTACCCACTCCAGTATTTGGGCCTGGAGAATTCCTTGGACTATACAGTTCATGGGGTTATAAAGAGTTCGACATGACTAAGTGACTTTCACTTTCACTTCTTTATAAGTAAAGAGAAACTGTTATAATGGCTATAGATTTTTCATATCAATGCTGTAAGAAATAGTGGATAGTTTCAATGCTAATATCTATTCTAGATTTACCACAGCAATTTTCAACTCCCCCTCCTTTTTTTTTTCACTTACACACTTCAATGTATAAGAGACACATTCTTTAGTAATAGAAGCTTAGTATGGCTGTGGTTCTCAGATCTGGACAGTGGATCAGCTAGAGGATTAAAAAAATCCCTGGGGAAGATCGTTTACTCTGAAAAAAAAACCCTGGAAAGTTTGAAATGCCCACTCATTAAAAATCTTGAGTAGCAAGTTGGAAGTGTTTCTCATAAGACAGGCGATTTCCCGTTTAAATGTGAAAATTACTAGCATCAATAGGATTATTCTATAAAGTTCCCTACCTCTATCCACAATTCCTATGCCTCTGTAAATGTAATTATTAGCTTCCAATATCTGCTATTTGTGGAGCTTTGTTAATAGCAGAGCATCTCTCATTTTGAATAACCTACAAAACATTAATACAAAAAGTGGCAAAGAACGATAGACTGTGGCTTAGCATTCATTCTTTCTTCAGAATATGAAATAAGTATTCATTTTAGTCTGAGCTATAAGAGCATTCCTTTACATTTTGATATTTTTACAGACACTGGTAAATTATGTTCTTCATTTAAACGAGTTAATAAGTTTACTCAGGGTAGCCAAAAATACACTCAATCAGACTTTATTATTTCTCTTTTGCTAAGAGGTATTCTGTGCCACTAGTGAACAGATCAAGCCCTTACATTACTTGTCTTCCATAAAACATTATTATCTTTTGGCATCCTCTTGCACTAGGGGAAATAAAAAGTCACATGTGGAGAAGTTCTAAATGCTAGACAGAAATGATCCTTGGAGGGCAATTTTTATCCTCCACGGAAGTACTGCAGACTCCTTCCATTAGCATAGTCCCAGGGAGCAAAAGGTTAGAGAACTGGGACTGCCAGCTCTACCTGAACACATAAGTCAACATTTCCTCCAAGCGACGAGGGAGTGTGAGAGTGCACCCACATGTGCATTAAAGTATCTGAGACGAGAAATAACAATTGTGATATTTTACATTGCAATGCACTGTACAGATGGTGACATTTTGTTTGTGGTTGTAGGGAAGAAAGGAAGGCAGTTTCCAAACTCCCCTCCCTCAGCACCTACCATTTGGCGTAGGATATGGGAGGCTGAAGAAAACGGAGGGAGTTTTGCCTCAGTTGAAACAGCTGGGAAACAGATGGAACTAATGTGCCATTTGCCAAAAGCCTCATCCAAGGCTCCCACCCATTTTCCACCCAAGAAGAGTTAGTCAGGTGAAGGTAGAAGGAGCTTAAGGGTCAGTAAATGATGGACTTTGGAAAGTGCAGGCAAGAAAAGTCCAAAAAGATGTTTGAAATCCAAGATTATAGAAGTCCAGAAATGCAGTCCCAAGGAGCATGTTTTTAATAGGAAGGAAAAAGTGTGAGCATCATGGGTAAAAACCACAACAGAATCATAGATTCAAGGGTGGAAGTGCCCACAGAATTAATTGACATTGGTGCTACTCTACTTAAATTGCATTGACAGTCTCTTTTAGGTAATGAAGTCAAGATGCACATACCCACTCTTTGTCATGTAAATTACAATGTAATTATTCCTGGGTGATCATTATAAATGTTACTGCACAATTCACATGGTTTTAGTCATTGGATTTCACTTTGTGAGCTACTTAGGTTTGGAATTCAGGCACTTGGTTAAGTTGCTTTTGGATATAAATGTTGAATTATAGCCAGACTTTTGTTCAAATTCAGTCATTGGATGTATAAACCATCTTCTTGTATATTTCTAGTTTCAGGGGGCATGCATATAGATAGATACACTGCATGTAACCCTTCTTCCAAGGACTGGCCCAAGTTTTGTATGTTTGTGTGTGTCTGTGGTATTTTTGAAGAACTGTTGAATACTGAGGAAGTAAAAGAAATTGGTTTCAAAAATAAACACCACTTAATAGGCTTTCCTCAATGTGAGTTTGTTCATTCATGCTTATATAAGGGAATGTGTTAACCATGAATCATTCAAATTGAATTGCTCATGAGAAAAAATGCTCTGGCTTTGCTGTCAGTTTCCAGACTTATATTACTGAGGGGAGTAAAGCATTGTCCTCTCATAAAGAATAATTAGCCACAGATTTCAAACTGAATGTGGCTCCAAATTGGCGAAAATACTTTTGATTCACGTGAGAACATGCGTCCTTGTGAGAGGGACCTATCTGAATATTCTGGGCTGTGACTGAGTTTGCCTCTGCCAGAACAGCCCATGGAAAAGTTAAGGGGAAAAAAAAAGAAAGCAATCATCGGAAAGTTTTGTTCACACGTTACCAGAATAGCAAAATGCACGGAAGATGTGGAAGTTTGCAAATCTGTAGCTAAAAGAGTGGATAATGGACAGCAGGTTCCACTTAGAGGCAGGTAAATTGGCATTGTGCAAACACAGCCGACCTGAGAGCTCACACATCACGTAATAACTGACTGATCCGGTCCCAGCGGCTTACAGTAAAATACAGTCAACCTGTGTCTGACATATCGCAAACCACTTTTCACACCGGATGAAGCCTGCCTACCCTGCTAAGGTAGGGAGCCAGTCAATACAGGGTTACGTAACAAGCCCGGAAATGCGATCTATGAGTCCGAAGAATTTCCGACACCGCCACCGTACCATTCAGTGAAACACGCCCATGATCCCGCAGAGAAAAAGTAACGGCCCTGCATGCCAAAGTTTTGATGTGAACCTGTTGCCACTGCTGCTTACTTGGGTGTGTGTGTTAGTCGCTCAGTCATATCAGACTCTTTGCGACCCCGTGGACTGTAGCCTGCCAGGCTCCTCTGTCCATGGAATTTTCCAGGCAAGAATATTGGAGTGGGTTGCCATTTCCTTCTCCAGGGGATCTTTCCGACCCAGGGCTGCTACTTAGCCCTAGAAAACTTTGCATTTGGCCAGCTTTGATTCTGTTAAGAATCAAATCGAAACTGTTTAGCTTAGGGCACCTTGTCTAGTAGATTTCCATTATGCAGGCCCCTCTTCAGTTAGACTTCCCTCAGCCAGACAGGAAAAGACCACTAAAAAACCCCAACATCTTTGCACATACCATGTTTAAGTATCATTAGATGAAGAAGCGAATATTGCTTTAAAAGACCCTTCAGTTCAGTCACTCGGTCCTGTCTGACTCTTTGCGACCCCATGGACTGCAGCATGCGAGGCCTCCCTGTCCATCACCAACTTTCGAAGTTTACTCAAATTATGTCCATTGAGTCGGTGATGCCCTCCAACCATCTCATCTTCTGTTGTCTCCTTCTCTTGCTTTCATTCTTTCCCAGCATCAGGGTTTTTTCCAGTGAGTCAGTTCTTCGCATTAGGTGGCCAAAGTATTGGAGTTTCAGCTTCAGCATCAGTCCTTCCAATGAATATTCAGGACTGATTTCCTTTAGGAAATCGTAAAGCTTTACCTTACTACATTGTCAGTTTAAAAAAAATGTCCCTTTTTAGGTAATCTGATGGTAATATGATTGAGCCATTATTTTTTCTGTATCATTTATCTCATTTGGCTTCATAGAAGAGTTCATTGTATCCCTATGTGATTAAGGCATTACTATTTATATGTAGATGCTCAAAAATAACTAGAAAACTGAATTTCGAGAGTATACAGACATGCTACTTTATCTTGATTATGTTTATATTTCACTGAGGATAAATTTGACATGAATTATTAGAGCTGGCATGATTAAATATTACTTGGTTATGTAGAATTTTTTTCACTATAGATATGCATGAATATTAAGAATGTCTTCTAACCTACTTCTCAGGGATATTATACGGACAAGTTAAGATTTGATTTTGTTGTTTAGTCACTTGGTCATGTTCAGCTCTTTTGCAACCCCATGAATTGTAGCCTGCCAGGCTTTTCTGACCTTGGGATTTCCCAGGCAAGAATACTGGAGTGGGTTGCTCCTTCTCCAAGGGATCTTTCTGACCCAAGGATTGAACCCCCATCTTCTGTATTACAGAAAAATTCTTTACTGCTGAGCCACAGGGGAAGTCTGATAAAGAAAATAGTCTACATTAATTATGTCTTGAACTCGTAGGGGAAAAAATGCCATGATATACTGTAAGTTATTATTTTTATAGGACATTATAAGATGTTGTGTTTGGCTAGCTATGTTAGATGTTATGCATCCTATGTTTATCTCAAATATAGTGAAAAATCATTTAAATTCTGTTCATATTTTGAGTTAAATGAGCAAAATTTTATTTATAGATTCCACGTTGCCCTAAGAATTATGCTAGAGCATTGTTATTGCCTTTAAGGAGACTGCACTTCAATAAAAATTTAAAAGGCAATAAATTCACACAGACATACTCATACACACACACACTTGAATATACACACTTATGTATGCTTAGTCCGAGCTTGAACTGACTTTTGTGGTCTAGTCACTAAATTTGAATTTCTCAAATAATCACATACTGAGTCACCACTATTTTTAGGATCCCTCTGTTCAATTAAACTTAGAACTCAAGAATTTATGTTGAAAAACTTATTAGAAGAAATCCTGTATCTGAATAGTTTTAGATAAAAACTTGTTTAATAGAGAGGCTTTGTTTTTTCTTGTTATTAATATTATAATAGCATATTAAGTGAACGTGTTAGTCACTTAGTCATGTCTGACTCTTTGTAACTCCATTGACTGGGGCCTGCCAGGCTCCTCTGTCCTTGGAATTCTCTAGGCAAGTATTGGAGTGGGTTGCCATTCCCTTCTCCAGTGGATCTTCCCAACCTAGGGACTGAACCAGTGTTTTCTGCATTGAAGGCAGATTCTTTACCATCTGTGCCACCAGGGAAGCATATTAAGAACAGTTAAGTTTTTTTTGTTTATATTGATATTCCAAAAGAAGAAAACTAGACACAGCCCCAATTTGGCTGTGAGTCATCTCAGGGCACATTGGAAAAAAAATGCAATTTATCTCACCCTGTCAAGATAAATCTTACTGTCTTTGGTTTCTCTCTATTTTTACTGTGTTTAATAGAGTACCTGGAAAAGTAGTTATTCAGTAAATGTTTCTGTTATAAATGAAATGATTGAATGTGTTTGAGTGAATGAACTAAATCTAATTCTTTTACTTTTTTTCCCCCAGACTCCCAGGAAGGAAATTACAAGTCAGAAGTCAACAGCAAACCCAGAAAGGAAAGGACAGCTTTTACCAAAGAGCAAATCAGAGAACTTGAAGCAGAATTTGCCCATCATAATTATCTGACCAGACTGAGGCGATATGAGATAGCAGTGAATCTGGATCTCACTGAAAGACAGGTAATGTTGAACATTGTCATTGTATATTTTTAACTGCTTTGGATCAACAATCTTCTCTCACCATTTAAAAAATATCTAGATCAGTTCAGTTCAGTCACCCAGTAGTATAAGACTCTTTGTGACCCCATGGACTATAGCATGCCAGGCCTCCCTGTCCATCACCAACTCCTGGAGTTCACTCAAACTCATGTCCATCCAGTCGGTGATGCCATTCAACCATCCCATCCTCTCTTGTCCCTTTTTCCTCCTGCCTTCAGTCTTTCCCAACTTCAGGGTCTTTTCAAATGAGTCAGTTCTTCCATCAGGTGGCCAAAGTATTGGAATTTCAGCTTCAGCCTCAGTCCTTCCAATGAATACTCAGGACTGATTTCTTTTAGGATTGACTAGTTTGATCTCCTTGCAGTCCAAGGGACTCTCAAGAGTCTTCTCCAACTGCTGCTGCTGCTAAGTCGCTTCAGTCGTGTCCGACTCTGTGCGACCCCATAGACGGCAGCCCACCAGGCTTCCCTGTCCCTGGGATTCTCCGTGCAAGAACACTGGAGTGGGTTGCCATTTCCTTCTCCAATGCATGAACGTGAAAGTGAAGTCACTCAGTCATGTCTGACTCTTAGCTACCCCATGGACTGCAGCCCACCAGGCTCTTCCATCCATGGGATTTTCCAGGCAAGAGTACTGGAGTGAGGTGCCATTGCCTTCTCTGGTCTTCTCCAACACCACAGTTCAAAAGCATCAGTTCTTCATTGCTCAGCTTTGTTTATGATACAACTCTAACATCCATACAGGAGTACTGGAAAAACCATAGCTTTGACTATGCGGACCTTTGTTGGCAAAGTAATGTCTCTGCTTTTTTAATATGCTGTCTAGGTTGATCATAGCTTTTCTTCCAAGGAGCCAGCATCTTTTAATTCCATAGCTGCAGTCACCATCTGCGGTGATTTTGGAGCCCAAGAAGATAAAGTCTCTCACTGTATCCATTGTTTCCCCATCCATTTGCCATAAAGTGATGGGACTGGGTACCATGATCTTTGATTTTTGAATGTTGAGTTTTAAGTCAGCTTTTTCACTCTCCTCTTTCACTTTCATCAAGAGGTTCTTTAGTTATTTCTCACTTTCTGCTATAAGGGTGGTGTCATCTGCATATCTGGGGTTTTGATATTTCTCCTGGCCATCTTGATTCCAGCTTGTGCTTCATACAGCCCAGAATTTATGATGTACTCTCTGCATAGAAGTTAAATAAGCAAGGTGATAATATACAGTCTTGACATACTCCTTTCCCAATTTGGAACCAGTCTGTTGTTCCATGCCCGGTTCTTACTGTTGTTTCTTGACCTGCATACAGATTTGTCAGGAAGCAGGGTCTGGTAGTCTTATCTCTTGAAGAATTTTCCAGTTTTTTTGTGATCCACACAGACAAAGGCTTTGGTCAGGGTGGTATTTTTCAGGTATATATATATATATAGATATATATATATATATATATATATATAGGTGTTGGCAATTTGATCTCTGGTTCCTCTGCCTTTTTAAAATCCATCTTGAACATCTGGAAGTTCTTGGTTCATGTACTGTTGAAGCCTAGCTTGGAGAATTTTGAGCATTAGTTTGCTAAGGTGTGAAATGAATGCAATTGTGCAGTATTTTGAACATTCTTTGGCATTGCCTTTCTTTGGGATTTGAATGAAAACTGACCTTTCCCAGTCCTGTGGTCACTGCTGAGTTACTTGCCAGACTTGCTGGCATATTGAGTATAGCACTTTAAGAGCATTATCTTTTAGGATTTGAAATAGCTCAGCTGAAATTCCATCACCTTGCCTAGCTTTGTTCATAGTGATGCTTCCTAAGGCCCACTTCACTTCCATTCTAGGAAGTCTGGCTCTAGGTGAGTGATCACACCATGGCATGGTTATTATGATCTGTAATTCTAGATATCTAGATCTGTGATTCTCAAATATCACTGGGTAGACCAATTTTCTCTTTCATGATGAAGCTTTTGCCCAGCATAATGATATAATTAAGGAAGAATAAAATAAAGTGAAGTGAAGTTGCTCAGTCGTGTCTGACTCTTTGCGATCCCATGTCCATGGGATTCTCCAGGCAAGAATATTGGAGTGGGTTGCCACTTCCTTCTCCAGAGGATCTTCCCAACACAAGGATCATACCCGGGTCTCCCGTACTGCAGGCAGACTTTTTACTGTCCGAGCCACCAAGGACTCCCTGAAGAATAAAATAGTCATATTTATTTATTTATTTTTTACTTTACAATATTGTATTGGTTTTGCCATATGTTGACATGAATCTGCCACAGGGGTACATGTGTTCCCCATCCTGAACCCCCCTCCCACCTCCCTCCCCATCCCATCCCTCTGGGTTTATTCAGTTTATGGAATCATCATTTGTTCTGTGATTGTATCTTTCTTATATTTTTTGTTTTTAAAATATTATTTCTTTTATATAATGATGGCATATGGAGAGGACTTTTATTTTTCATATTCTTTAATTTTTAATTGATGATTGCTTTACAATATTGGTTTGATTTCTGTCATACATCAACATATATTAACCATAGGTGTACATATGTCCCCTCCCTTTTCAACCTCCCTTCCACCTCCCACCCCATCCCACTCTCTAGGTTGTTATAGAGCCCCAGTTTGTGTTCCCTGAGTCCTACAGCAAATTCCCATTGGCTATTTATTTACATATGTCAGTGTATATGCTTCCATGTTACTCTCTCCATTCATCTTGTTTATTTTTTAAATCTCCTTATTCTACATAATAGAAATTTGGGAACCCCATGTTAGTATCCTTTATTGCTCAGTATAGGGTTTATGTTGCAGTAATACATTAACCCTCAAATCTGAATGACATAAGAATAAAGTTTATTGTTTGTTCACTCTCCATACTAACTTTGCAAGTCCAGCATTCCAAATAATCACTCAGGACCCAGTCTGACCTTCTGGCATCCTGACATGTGGTGTCCTTGGTAACTGCAAGAGGTAAGAAAGAGCTGGAGGTTCATGCATTGACCTCTAAATGTTTTCACCTGGAAATGACCCATGTCACTTCCATTTACACTCTAATGTCTGGAAATAGTCAATGGTACCACTTAAATTTAAGGGAGCTGAGGCATGGTAGGCACAAGGGCACATAGATCATTGGTAAATATCTACCCCACTGCCCAAAATATTTTTGAAATTGTATTTGTCTCAGAAATTAAAAATTCTGGTACCCACTCATTTAGAGAAACTTTGAAATGATTAGTGATCTATGAACACCAGTTAATAAGACATAAATAATATTTTAATTAATTACGTTTTAGATCCTTTCTTGGATTTTATCTGAATGGCGAATGATTTGCTCGAATAGTTTGCCTGAGCACTCTTTTATATATGGGTTCTGATTTTCCCTAGAAGAATCTAGCCTACTGATGGTTAATAGTTGCTAATCTTTAGAAAAACATTCCTGAAAGGCAAACGCAAACATCTTTATGGACAGTGCAGTTATGATTGGCACTCTTAGGAGCAGAGTCTCATTTCCTCTTTCACTGTGTGCACCTCCTCCAGGGATCCCATTGGAACCAAAGAAATATCAACAGGGTGTGGACAAATGAATACTATCTTAGGAGAGCGAGTTATTTTATCCAACTTCTTAAATCATTTGCTTTCCTTCTGTTAATTTCTATATTTCAGCTTTTAGTAGGATCATTCTGGGTAGTGAAAATATACAGAGGAACACTTTTATGTGGTTCTATTTATTGGCAGTTTATATTTTATTAAATATTATGACTAGTACCTAAGTTATGGAGCACAACATTTTCCTTCCCTTGAACTTCACATACAAAGTTCTCTCCATAAGTGTACAACATTTGGCACGATGGAAAGCAGGATCCAAAATCTACATCATCAAACATCTGCTTTTTTGCTCTATTTTTTTTTTAACTGAGAACAGGAAAAATATGATGGAGGGATGGAATTACACATTTATGTTTTTGTAAAGAGAATGTGAATTCTAGGAAATGTAACTGTATTTAAAGTGATACATAAAGGAAATAAGAAACTAGAGTTAGCTTGTAATCTACAGAAATGTGAGATGTATAACTATACTCTTAATTAAGAGAAAAGTAAAAATCTGTGCTTTCTTTGCTGGAGATGTCCTATGGTTCCCTGTCATTGTCTGATCATAGAGGTTTCACTTTTGGCCAAGAATAATTTCTTTTTAGGAGGAATTCTGTAAATTTTGTTTGGAAATTTTGAAGGCATTTTGAGTATTTCTTCTTTCTTCCTGACTTGCCATTCTTGGAAAAGAATTATAAGCAATTATATGAAAAATTATATCATATGTATATGTACACACACACTATATACACAGGACTTCCGTGGTGACTCAGATGGTAAAGAATCTGCCTGCAATGCAGGAAACCCAGTTTGGATCCCTGGGTGGGAATATCCCCTGGATATAAGAATGGCTGCCCATTCCAGGATTCTTGCCTGGAGAATTCTATGAACAGAGGAGCCTGGTGGGCTAAATTCCATGGGGTCTCAAAGAGTCAAACACGACTGAGTGACTAAAACTTTCACTTCACTTTTCATACTATACACACACACATGCCCAATTTTAATCTTTGTCTTTTTTAAGAGTCTCTTTAAAATTCTGTGTCACTTAGACTTTGCTGTGTAACAAACCTCTTAAAAGTCTTAATGGCTTTAAATAATAACCAGCACTTAATTTCCTCAAAGTTTTGAGGATCAAAAATTTTTATCTGAGCTCAATTGGACAGTTCTACTTCTGGCCTTACCTAGAGCCCTTGTGCAACTCTATTCAGCTGGTGGGTGACTGAGAACTGGTTGTTCTAGGCAGCCTCACCTGGGACAGCTTGCCTCTGTCTCTGTTGCATGTGTGATTTCATCTTCTAACAGGCTCCCTGGCGTTCTTCAAATAGTGGTAGAAGTATTCAGTGTGCGTGGGTGTTCAAAGCCTCTGCTCGGATCATGTTTCCTAAAGTCCCATTGTCTAAAGCGAATCATATGACCAAGCTTGGTAAGAGATCACCACCTATGGGAGTGGATACATGGAAGGAAGGCAAAAATTTTTGGAGGTCATTAGGGAAACAATCCAACTATAGTCTCATAAAGGGAAAAATTACAACAACAAAAGTAAATCCTGAGATAATTAGGTTTTCAAATAATTGCAAATTTGGTATTGTTCAGAAGTTTTTTATCCTATAAATCTCTATTAATTAGTTTGCCAAGTTAATAAAAGATATAATGGATATATGTGGAATCTAAATTCCAAATCAAAATTATGTCTTTAGTTTTTGTTACTAAGAAAAATTCAATTGTTATGAGAAAAAATCGGAACAAAAACCCTGTATTTGCCAGATGGAATTGTGTATTCTTAGGCAAGTAACAATCTCCCCAAGGCATAAAATGGAAATTAAAACTACCTTCTCTTTCTTTTACTCAGGTTTATATGTCACAATGTATGTGAAAGAACTTTTAGCATAAACTATAAAACAAATCTATATCTCAGAGGGGGAAAGCTTCTTTGCTATGAAAGGCATAGTCGGTTAATCCTTTTGTAATAAAAATACCTCTCATCCCAGGAAGATATTTTCAGTTAATTTTCTCATGGTTGGGCTTTTAAATTTATAAACATAGAGTTATCAATCAAAGCCTTTTCATTCATCTTCTTTTAATTGAGATACAGCTATTCCATTTCTTTGATTTTGCATTAATGCCATTCATACATATCTATGTAATCTATGTCTTGATTTAAAATATTAAATAGCATCCCTTTCATAGGGTTTCCACCTGTAAAATATTCTATTCTAGATTTGCGATTTTTCAATTTCATTTTACTGAAAGATTTATTTTTTCCATACTTTAAAATAACATAGGATTTATTAAAGTAACTTAAATGTATACACCAAAGAATATTATATCTACTCCCATATTGTTCAGTGTTTTCCTAAACTTTAATAGGATGTTTAATCTCCTAAAATATTTTTTCTCTATTTTTTAAAAGCCTTTCAAGATTCAAATACAGAGAAAGAATAGATATGTTCTATATAATGTAAAGGGAAAAAGCAACAAATACTGAATCATTTTCACCAGTAGCAAAATTATTTCACAGAAATAACTTTCTCCTAAATGAAACTTAATTTATAAACAGAAGCAGTTTTAAAGGTACTTTTATTTAGAAAACTTACATAGTTGCCTATAAAATATGTATATGTATAACTGATATTTTATTTGTAGATACTGGTCCTTTGTTTATATCACCCAATCAATATCAGTTCAGTCATTCAGTGGTGTCTGACTCTTTGCAACCCCATGGACTACAGCATGCCAGGCTTCCCTGTCCTTCACCAACTCCCGGAGCTTGCTCAAACTCATGTCCCAATCAATATACCTGCCACATATTCTACAATGGGCTATACATGTGATTGTAAATATTTGAAATAATGATTAGATTTCCTTTTAGAAAAAAAATAATATATGCTAAACCCTTAACTATTACTCAGGACTCAAATTTTCAAATCTGGAGGAACAGCTCTGAAATCTCCCAAGAAATTGGACTTTAATGTTTGTGTCTCCCACATGGCAATGCCGGTACAGGTAGGGGACATCCATTATCCCCTTTGAATTCCATCTGGCCAAAGAGGAAGAAGAAGGGTAAAGAGAAAAGAGGTTTATCCTGCACAGTAATTCCATATTAGCACTTAGGTATTAAAATTGTTTTATGTTCAATAAAAATGGAGACACTGGGACGAAGTTAAGCTTTAAATATTTTAATTATGTGCTTAGTCATTCAGTCCTGTCTGACTCTTTTCGACCCCATGGATTGTAGCCTGCCAGACTCCACTGTCTATGGGGATTCTCCAGGCAACAATACTGGAGTGGGTTTCCATGCCCTCCTCCAGGGGATCTTCCCAATCCAGGGATTGAACCCAGGTCTCCTGCATTGCAGGTGGATTCTTTTAATGTCTGAGCCACCAGGAAAGCCCAAGGCTGTTTTGTGTAACAGTTACCACTGTAGTAACCATCCGTTAGTAACATTAGTAACAGCAAAGTAACATCCATTAGTAACAGCTTCTAATTTACACCTTCACGTGTACAACATATTCTTCTATACTGTTCTCAACAGCTAATAATCCTTAATTGGCAGAGTCACTTGGAATACTTTGAAGAGCCAGTCAGTCTAAAGACCCTCCTGTCCCAAGGTATTTTTAAGTTTGACAAGCTTATTCTGGCTTTTTCATCCATCCAGACGCACTTGGAAAAAACTCATGCCAAAGTTTTAATATTTCACAGTGGGATGAAGAGGGAAGGCAGTTGCATAAAACTATAGGAGTGTCAAAAATGGACATATTTATAGAGTCAAGACTGCCAGATATAGAAAGAATGAGAGCTCCTTCCATGTCACAAAATCATTTTACAAAGCTAATCAAAGGTGCGATGTTGTAGATTTGTAAGCTCACTGACCAGAATAAACAGACTGAATTAATGATTCCGCTGCCAAGATAAATGGAATAATCCCACCTAGTTGGATCACATTCTGTTAGTGGAAAGGAGAGGAATTATGTTTTGTTTGTTACTCATAAATCATTAAATGGCTCATCGCCAAGTGTTTTCCAAATAGACATCAACTTTTTGGATGACTATGAAGGAGAATTTTTCCTGGGCCAAGTAAATAGTGGTTTTGTCTTTTACTGAGCATTTTACACAACCTTCTCCTTTGTAGGTTAATTTCTATACATTTATATGAGTGCTTTTAGTTATTTAGCTAATAAGTTATATCTGCAAGATCAGACATATTGTCTATTCAAGGTAACCTTGTGTAGTCCATGATTTTAGATATTTCCTCATATCTTTAGAGTAGTTTTTAACAGTCATCGGAGAAGGCAATGGCACCCCATTCCAGTACTCTTGCCTGGAAAATCCCATGGATGGAGGAGCCTGGTGGGCTGCAGTCCATGGGGTTGCTGGAAGTCGGACACGACTGAGCGACTTCACTTTCACTTTTCAGTTTTATGCATTGGAGAAGGAAATGGCAACCCACTCCAGTGTTCTTGCCTGGAGAATCCCAGGGACAGGGGAGCCTGGTGGGTTGCCATCTATGGGGTCTCACAGAGTCGGACACGACTGAAGTGACTTAGCAGCAGCAGCAGCAGAGTAACAGATGTTTCTTTTGCTTGCGCATGGTATGACTTTGGGATTGGAATGAAAACTGACCTTTTCCAGTTCTGTGGCCACTGCTGAGTTTTCCAAATTTGCTGGCATATTGAGTGCAGCACTTTCACAGCATCATCTTTCAGGATTTGGAATAGCTGATCTGATCTGATTTGATGGTATGACTGCTATTTTGAGAGATTAAATATGATTGGGGTCTGACCAGAAAAGTGGGAGTAGAGAATAGGGTGAATGAGTTGATGGTGGAATATAAAATAAGCTTTAATTTTGGGAATTTCCTCAATAAGGAAACAATGAGTTTATATTTAATCAGCAGATCAAAAGTAACATTTTGAAACATATCATGTGTTGCAACACAGATCATCATTTAAAGTGTAATGTTAAAGAAAAACATCTTCTGCTGTGAAAGATTACTCCTTTTTCACATTATCCTTGCAGTCACATAATTTTTTTTTTCATATAATGTAAGGTAAAGTCTTACTAAGAAGTTCCTGAAAATTTTGAGGAGCCGATTCAACTTTTGTGTTGGTATGTTCAACTTTAAAGAGATATTCTGTTATCTAAATATGTATATACAGCATTGCATATGTTCCATGACATCTATAAAAGAATAAACACAAGTCTAATAAAGGACAATTTCTAGAGAATTTGGGTATAGGACACTTTCTACAAGTCAATCTCCCTATGTCTATGACTCTTCATGAAAACCTCAGAAACATAGTCAATTTAGGATTGATTTTAACTTCATTTCTCTTTAGCACTTATAATTTTTATGCAAGACAGTTTTTTTCAATTTAAAAATTTTTTCCAGTTATTGAAATTACTGAATACTTTAGTGTCAATATATATTCTTATGACAGTAGCAATTGCCATTACAAGTTCTTAGAATAATTTTGGAGACAGCCCCTAAATCTAATAAAAGTGAAGTGAGGGCTTACATATATTCTGATATTAAACTTGCTCGTCAAGAAATAATCAGAATATTTAATTAGATTGAATCTTAAGAATTCCTAGTATTCTACTATTCTTATAAGAATGATGAGTTTATGTGTTTCAATAACATATTTATATTTCACAAATTTCACAAAATTAGACAGTGGCTAGGGAAGAGGTCATTTCTTAAAATAGTATGCACTGGTTGTGATGTGTTGCTATTGTTAAACCTTAAGCCAGAGATTAGACAATATGTTGAGAACAAAGGCCGTCATTCTAGCTGATCTTAGTAGTTTAAACAAGGTAAGTACCAGCAGTGGATCAGAATACATAAATTCCATGTATTCAAGACTGCTGTTTAGGAAATTTTTAACACAGTAATGGAGAAAAGTGCCTAATTTAGTTTTGATATTTCCACTCAGATTTGCTGAAGTCTTTTGTTCATGATCTACTGAAGTGACAGGATTTCACTTAAAATAAGTAAAACTCATATCCATTTTTTTAATCTTGTGTAGAAATACGATTAGGAGTAGTAAAATTTCACTGTAAATTTTTACTCATAAATAGGTCATTTGAGTTGAATTCCATCATGTTTGACAGAAAGAGGTATAATTGTTAGCATTTAGTACTCCAGGACATTTCTAAAGGGTCAAAATAAAAGTAATCAGTCCTCTAAGAATTTTGCTCATCATGTGAATTATTACTCTGGCTGCATTTTGGGAAAGGAGAATGTAATACGTACGATCAGCTTGTAATAGTACTGATTGCATTAACCTTAACCCTAACCCTAATTTCATTTCATGGAGAATTTCATTTGTTTCCTAAAAAAGATTTTATTTCTTGTTCAACATGTTATTTGCTCATGACTACCAATGGCTAATGTGTATTCAGTTTGTCCAAAAACATGTGAAATAGTAAATGTTTTATGACTACATTAGTGAGCCTGGTTCTCAGGCATTCTAAGGACAAAAAAAAAGAGGCTTTGAAACCGAAAATTATAGAGGCCAGGAAGTGATTTCCTGGTCATAAACATTGTTTTAAAATAGAAGAGGAAGGTGAGAGGCAGTCCTCTATGCAGGAATTCAGTCTTTAGTAATGGAATATGTCCTAACCCCCTTTACCCTCCAATCCACCCCCCCCCCCAAACATACACACACACACACACACATGCATGCACACTACCTCCCAACCCCATGTTGCTCTGCTGTAGAAACAGCAGAGTCAACTGGCAGCTCCCATGAACTTCTTGGAAACAGCCAAGGGATTCCTTCTCTTAATCAGATATAAATCTATTCAGGCAGGACGAGTAAGGAAGCTTTCTTTTCCCCCATTTTTCATCCCTACCTTAGAGAGCAGTCTGGGCTCTAATTTTGCAGTTCATCTACTGACTTTGCCACTGAATTACTTGGATGTATCTTACTAGAGTCTGTTTACATTAGGTTTACTAGATCAGCTGCCATGATCAATTTAATCACACAGGTGTGATTAAATTTCCGAATTGTATTTATACAATTACTCCTTTGCATGCTTTCACATGTTAAAGATGTGAATAAATATTTGTTAGACAGTGTCTACAGTATTTCAAGTGTTCATATACAAATAGAAACAGTTGGAATATTAAATCTACAAATTCCAGATGTTTAGAGACATCTAGATATGTCACTGAAATATTTATTTTCATCCAGATGTTATGTGTTATGATTGTTTCTTCAAAAGACAGACATTTATGGTATTCTATAAATAAGGGTAATAGCGTCATGTAGATTCTACTTTCTATCAACATTTTGCCTCAGGCCATTTTAGGAAATTGTATGACAATCCAGATACATATTTCATTTGTGTTCTCCTGATGTATTGTGAACCCTCAGATGAACTTATACATAGAAGGCCATATGTGAATGACTGAATAAATTAAAGAGATAAAATGAATGTTTAACAAATACCAAGAATGATTCTCACAATATTTTATTACAGAGAAATATTAGATTCCTAGATTCTGAAATACATCATTTAAGCAAATTAGTGACAATAAGATTCTCTGAGCTGTTTTCTTTACTAATATGTGAATAAATGTTTTTATATTTATTTATATATCAGTTTGATCATGCAGGCAATGTGAATACAAAATACTTTAACTAAGGGATCAAAAGTGAGATTTCATAATAATCAGATATTCTGAACAGTAAGGTTTATAACTGAGCACCTTAAATGTTTACAACTAATACTATAGGTTATTATTTCATTTGTCATTTTTTATTATGAAGATTTTGTTCAAAAATATTATCTTCATGTAGTCATTGATAGTCGACAAGTCTAGTTTATATTGCTTTGATTTCATGAAAAATGGTATTTTTTCTTTACTCAGATTCTTATGGGAGAAATTTTTATCTGAGTTGTTCATCATACTATGAAACAAAATATACTCTATATGGAATCTTGCCTTAGAGCCAAACTTTAAAAAAGGAAATAATAAAAAATTAATTAACCAGCATTTCCAGAGAAATTGCAGATATGAGATAAATTGATTTTCAGTTCAGTTCAGTCGCTCAGTCATGTCCGACTCTTTGGGACCCCATGAATCACAGCACGCCAGGCCTCCCTGTCCATCACCAACTCCCAGAGTTCACTCAGACTCACGTCCATTGAGTCGGTGATGCCATCCAGCCATCTCATCCTCTGTCGTCCCCTTCTCCTCCTGCTCCCAATCCCTCCCAGCATCAGAGTCTTTTTCAATGAGTCAACTCTTCGCATGAGGTGGCCAAAGCACTGGAGTTGCAGCTTTAGCATCATTCCTTCCAAAGAAATCCCAGGGCTGATCTCCTTCAGAATGGACTGGTTGGATCTCCTTGCAGTCCAAGGGACTCTCAAGAGTCTTCTCCAACACCACAGTTCAAAAGCATCAATTCTTCAGCAGTCAGCTTTCTTCACAGTCCGACTCTCACATCCATACATGACCACTGGAAAAACCATAGCCTTGACTAGATGGACCTTTGTTGGCAAAGTAATGTCTCTGCTTTTGAATATGCTGTCTAGGTTGGTCATAACTTTCCTTCCAAGGAGTAAGCGTCTTTTAATTTCATGGCTGCAGTCACCATCTGCAGTGATTTTGGAGCCCCCAAAAATAAAGTCTTGACACTGTTTCCACTGTCTCCCCATCTATTTCCCATGAAGTGATGGGACCAGATGTTTTAAGCCCAAATAAAGCAATAAAAGTTTGCAAAATTTATATAGCATACTCCAAGATGGGCAGATTTGTTTTAGTTGTACGCAGAATATTTGATGATACAGTGTCCCAGCTCCTAAGGTACTACTCTAGGTTACTAGGACGAAAAAAGCAGAGGCACACAGGATGCCAGTAGCAATAACATCATGAGATTCCCAGAGGAGGGAAATGGTTTTCTATAATAATTTTGTGGCAACAAAGCAGTGTGCGACATTGATGTAGGGGTAGGGTTCATGCCATCTATGGACCATTCGGGGAATCTCTTATTAGGGGATTAGCAATGACACCAACTACAACTGCAAGCAATTTAAGGATATTCTGTAAAAGATGAAGCTAATCTTTATGCATCTCAGTATATGCCAAAGGCCTCACATATAGCCCGTAAACTGCCCTTGCGGGCCGGAATTATTTCTTATTTATTTGTATACGTTCTTTGGTCTAACCCCTCTTACCTATTACTAAGCATGCAGTAATACTGAGTGTATGAATGAGTGAATAAATAGAGATTCCAAGTCATCAAGAAAGCATGAGATTAGTTTAACTGTACTTGGTTTATAAATACAGATTTTTATATGAAACAAACTTGTAAACTTTAATCAAAATAATTTCCTTATTTTAAAAATTGTCAAGCATTTGAATGATTATTCTTTCGCTGTCTTCCAAAAGTATTTTTTCAATCTAGCCAACAAAGCTGGATTAAGTGATAATAAATTAAACTATAAAGCTTCTTTATTTATAAAACCATGGTGTTATTATTCTAATGGCAATATTGACATAATTTGAAATTACTTTTATGGACTTGCTTTTAATACTGTGATGGTTGTGGAAAAATATATGCACCCCTAGATCTTCCTCTCCTTATTTTAGTTTGTCCCAATATTTCATAGTATGTTTGAAAATACATCTGGACACACTGAATTTCTGTACTTTTCCTTCACAATTTATAAGGTGTACTCATCACTGCATGTGTTGCTGTTTTGTTCCATTACTAAATTCATGGAGTTCTCATATGAAATACGTAGCCTGATCCCTTGAGAAAATACATAAAGGTGTTAGAATTATTAGATTTATTATATAATCATCAAATGCTTTCACCTACGTGCACACATCTATAAACCACGTATATATATGATGTGTGTGTGTGCTCAGTTAGGCTTGTTCCACTCTTTTGTGACCCCATGGATTGTAGCCCACCAGGCTCCTATATACACGGGACTCTCCAGGCAAAAATACTGGAGTGGATAGCCATTTCCTCCTCCAGGGGATCTTCCCAATCCAGAGACTGAACCCATGACTCTTGCATCTCTCACATTGGCAGAATTCTTTACCACTGAGCCACTTGGGAAGCCCTTTAATGAAGTCTTTCATTAGTCTGTTTAAGAAAATGAAATGGCAAAATTTCACATGGTAGACACAGGAAACAACACAAAATAGCCTATACTGTTTCTAAAATCCATACCATCTAATTACATTTTTTTCATGTCGAATTGCACATAACAGGTTTTATGCTAGTATTACAGAATTACTGCACTCCTTCTCCTAAAAAAGGAAATAAGTGTAGATTTAACAAAATCTATTCTTCCCATTTTCTGCCAAGATTATTTTGGCTGGATATTTCACTCTTCAGTGACAATGATGATGATGTGTTTCTTCCATCTGGATTTGTCCACGGAGAAAATGTCTCTATGGAGAATCTTGAAAGGCTCATTATTCCAACAGTACAAATATGAAAATTGAGGCAGAGAGAAGTATAATTTTCTCAAATTCACGCAGAAGTGAAGCCAGAAGTAGAGCCCAATTCATGTGGAAAAGATCTAATGAAACATGCAATGTCAAGCTTACAGTGGTAATTAAATTGAGTAGTATAATTACCTAAATTACAGTACAGGAAGATAGTGTCATATTTACAAACCTAATTATATTGAGTAGGAGAATTACCTGAATGATACTAGTCATATGGATAGCATACTTTATATGCTTTACTTTTCTAACCTGAAGGCTTAAAATGTATGAGCTTGAAATATAACAGGAACAAAACAAAATAAAATCAATTTGAAGCCAAACCAACCCCAGGTTTAAATTCTGGTACCACATTTACCTATTTTTGTGTTCTTAGGCAAGTTGTTTAACCTTTGAGTCTCAACTTCCTCATCTATAAAAATTCGTGTTTGGAAAGTGCATATGTAGCACCTATTGGTATAGCTGCTTAGCCCTGAGTAGATATGTGATTAAAAATCACATCTTATCATTTGGTTATTAAGTAACAATAATACAAGAATATCAATCCACTTGTTTTTAATCAATCTATTTTAGTAAAAATTCTGAGTTTCTACATTTTCTTATTTTTTTAATATAATAATATATATATGGGTAGTGTATAATACAAGATTTCAATTATAGTCTGATAGAACAATGAAAATGCAGAGTTGAGAAAAGACATAGTTTAAAGATTTTTTTTCGTGCCAGCAGCTGAGAAAACTGTACTAATTTTGATGGAGTATTGTGATTTATTGTGATTTGAAGACCACTGAAATAAATACATCTTTAGAAATATAGTACCTTTCTCTTTAGCTTCTCTTAGTACTTTGAATTTATAGAAATTGAGATTGTTTATAAAATGAAAATGGAGAATATTCAAAATATTCCTGGAGTAGAATATAACAGAACTATCTGTGTCAAATAGGAAGACTTCCTATGAAATTATAATAATTAAGATGATTTTTTTTTGTCAAAAGGAGAGAACAACTGAGTGCATCAATAAAGCTATGCATGCATGGAAACTTGACATACAACAGTTGAAAACAATAATTTCTGGGAAAAGGGTGGACTATTTGTTAAATGGTCTTGGAACAACTTATTATACAACTGGAATAAAATAAATTTAGAAATTTTCTTTGCAGTATATACTAAAATCAATAGTCAGAGTTAACCACTTACTTTGATTTGAAAAGCAAACCTTGAAACTTTTTAAAAGAAGACATAGAAGAGTATCTTAATGGTCTCAGAAGAAAGATTTTTAATGAAGAAATGAAAAAGATAGTCATAACAGAAACATTTGATAAATTTGAATATAATAAATTTTAGAGTTTCTAATCATCAAAAGATATCCAAAAGGTCAAAAGATACCCAAGGAAAGGAAAAGAACACACTATAAACTTATAGATTGTAATAACAGCCATATAACCCCAAAGCATTAAATTAGCATCTGGAACATATTTTATGAGTCCATAAGGAATGCAACTGAACAACAAAATAAGGAATGAAATTAAATCAAAAAACATTCACTGCAACCCAAAGATGTGGAGGCATTTCACAAAAGAAGAGATACAAATGGATCATAATCACTTAAAGATGCTTTACCGTATTAGTAATCAGGAAATGGAAAATTAGAACATGGTAAGATAACATTTATGGTCATTATATTGGAAAAAAATTTACTTATAAATCCAAATAGTGACACTAAGATGTGGATCAATAAGAACTCTTACACTCTGGACTGTGAAAATGGATGACACTTTATAAAATAATTTTTCTATATTATCACGTTAAATTCAACATTCATACACCCTGTGGCCCACTGATGGCAACTCCTGGATGTATACTCAGAGAAGTTCTATCACACGTTTATCACAGCATAACTGCAAGAATATTTATAACAGCATCAATTATAAAAGAAAAAATAGTTCAAGTGTCTATGAACAGGAGAATGGGTGGGTACACAGTGATATATTCACAGAGTGGAATTGCACACAATCATAAAAAGAGAATGCCATGCCTTGAATCAACATGGACTAGGCAAGAAACCTAGAGTTAATGGTATGTATAGTATAGATAAACAATGAGGTCCTACTTTATAGCACAAGGAACTATATTCAATATCATGGGATAAACTATAATCAAAAAGAATATGAAAAAGAATGTGTAACCGAGTCACAGTAAAAACACAACAGTGTAAAACAGCTAGCAGTCAGTCAGTTCAGTCGCTCAGTCGTGTCCGACTCTTTGCGACCCCATGAACCGCAGCACGCCAGGCCTCCCTGTCCATCACCAACGCCCGGAGTCCACCCAAACCCATGTCCATCCAGTCGATGATGCCACCCAACCGTCTCATCCTCTGTCGTCCCCTTCTCCTCCTGCCCTCAATCTTTCCCAGAATCAGGGTCTATACTTCAATAAAAAGAAAGAAACCAAATAAAATGGGACAATATTAACAAAAAGAAAAAAACATGTCTTATAGTTAAAAGCATTCCATTTTGATAAAACTAAAAGACAAGAAGAATTAAACAGTACTTTTTAGGGTCCATGTGTGGTGAGAAAAGCTGTTGTCTCTGTTTATTTGTTTCAAATAAAGGCTTGTGCTCTGTGTGCTCAGTTGCGTCAGACTGTTTGCAGCCATTTTCACTGTGGCCCATCAGGCTCCTCTGTCCGTGGGATTTCCCAGTCAGGAATACTGGAGTGGGTTGCCATTTCCTCCTCCAGGGGATCTTGCTGACCCAGGGATCAAACCCACATTCCTGTGTCTCCTGCATTGCAGGCAGATTCTATACCCACTGAGCCATCGAGGAAGCCCAAATAAAGGCTTAGGGAAGATATACACAAAATTCAGGCTTGTGGTAACTTTAAGTGGAGTAGGCAGAGAAATGCAATGTAAAAGGAACACTTAGCTTACTTAGCTTAATAATATACAAAGATGAAAAGTGCAATAGGAAAGGAACTAATTTCTTCCTAAACAAGAAAATGAAATGATGCCATTATTATGGTTGTAGCCGTGGATGGTCATTTAATGCATACATACAATTTTTGTTTTATTATGTGCATGCATGCTAAATCACTTCTATCATATATTAGGTAACTTCAGTTAAGATTTTAGAAGGAAAATAGATCTCTACAAAGCTGATGTGATTAACATAATATACAAACTCAGTATTAGTATTTAACAAGTATTAGTGAAAATTTTGGACAGCAAGGAGATCAAACCAGTCAATCCTACAGGAAATCAACCCTGAATATTCATTGGAAGGACTGATGCTGAAGCTGAAACTCCAATACTTTGGCCACCTGATGCGAAGAACTGACTCACTGGAAAAGACCCTGATGCTGGACAAGATTGAGGGCAGGAGGAGAAGGGGACAACAGAGGATGAGATGGTTGGGTGGAATCATTGACTCAATGGACATGAGTTTGAGCAAGCTCTGGGAGATGTTGAAGGACAGGAAAGCCTGGTGTGCTGCAGTCCAAGTGGTCACAGAGTCAAACACGACTGAGCAACTAAAAAGCAGTACCAGGGAAAATTTTTGATCTTGTTTTGAGGAAATCAGAATCACATATTTGTAATGTAAAATCAAAGTATTAAGGGAGGAGAAAAAGCATAGTTCAGAAGAAGATGGACTCACTCTGAGGTGAAATGGCCAAATAAAGCTCTGTGAGTGCAGCAGTGGACTGCAGGGGCATAGAATGACGTTCCAGACGGAGCTTCATCAGGAGCTCCCTGAGTATATTTTAGATTGGTCCGGGAATTGACAGCAGGGGGAGGGGGCAAAGTGGGTGTTGTTTGACCAAAACAATTACTGAATGGTAGTTCTAATGCACAGAAACTCTTTATAAACTAAATACCTTTGAACAACCTAAAATGATACAGTACTTTCCCATCTATTCTTTTACATGCTGTGTCATAAAATGGGCTTCCCAGGAGGGCTAGTGGTAAAGAACCTGCCTGCTAGTACAGGAGATGTAAATGATGGGGTTTTGATCACACACTTCAGTATTCTTGCCTGGAGGATCCCATGGACAGAGGAGCTTGCAGGGCTACGGTCCTTTGGGTCACACAGAGTTGGACACGACTGAAGCAGCTTTGTTGTTGTTCAGTCACTCAGTCGTGTCCGACTCTTTGCGACCCCATAGACTGCAGCTCGCCAGGCTTCCCTGTCCTTCACCATTTCCCGGAGCTTGCTCAAACTCATGTCAATTGAATCAGTGATGCCGTCCAACCATCTCGTCCTCTGTTGTCCCCTTCTCCTGCCTTCAATCTTTCCAAGCATCAGGGTCTTTTGAAGCAACTTAGCACATGTCATAAAATACAAAATACAGGACTTGGGACCTTCTGAATGTTTTAAAATTATTATGAACATGGGCCCTGATTAAATTCAATGGTGACTTATTTTCATATTCATTATTTCACAGTGTATTTGTAAAAGCTTTTGAAAAGCCATTTTTTTTCCATTGATGACCAAAATGGAAGAAAAAAGTTTGTCCATTTCACTTTCTTTCTTTCACTTGTTCCCTTTCTTTGTTAAAGGTGAAAGTGTGGTTCCAGAACAGGCGAATGAAGTGGAAGAGGGTAAAAGGAGGACAGCAAGGCGCTGCCGCTCGAGAAAAGGAACTGGTGAATGTGAAAAAGGGAACGCTCCTCCCTTCAGAGCTCTCGGGAATTGGTGCAGCCACCCTCCAGCAAACAGGGGACTCGCTAGCAAATGAAGACAGCCACGACAGTGAGCACAGCTCTGAGCATGCACACTTATGATACAGACAGAGGGGATCAGCTCCATTCTCAGGAAAGAAATGTGGTGATGGCAAGCCTTACTCGAACATCGTTTACACAGAGAGAGGACTATGACCTTGATTTTTAATATTATTAAGTTCAGGCATCCCGAGTCTGTTTTTTCATGATTTACAGAGGGTTTACACTAAGTGCCACTTACGAAAGATGCTTCCACAGAGAAGATGGAGGTGAACTTGCTTTGAATATTCCAGAGGTGTTGGTCGTGTGTATGACAGTGAGCAGCCTTTGTGTTTGCTTTTGCTTGCACTGAAAATTAAATTGCTATCAAGAGCAAACTATGAAGCATTTGTATTGAAGGTGCCTCCAGAGTGAAGATACAGAAGATGAATTGGCTTTGAACATTGCAGATGTCCGAGGTCATGTGTGTGACAGTGGGCAGGTATTTGCTCTCGCTTGCACTGACAATTACATTACTATTCAAGAATAAACCATGAACCATTTTTATCCCAAACAGCCACAGTGCCTGAAATCATTCTTAAGTGGGTTAAAAAAAATGTATTTTAACTCTGTATATATTACCCTTAAGTCATTTTCCTGTCTTCACTACGTTTAGCAATGCATTCATATTAGCTGATGAAAATAGCCACTCACGATGACAAACAGAACCAGCTTCTTGTATTTTTATACATTTTGTCATCCCAGAAACAATCAGCACGTGCTTACTTGTGTTCAAGTAGAGAAAATACATTAGAGTCTGATAGGGAATATTCTTGTACCACAGACAAAACAAATCTTATGTTGCATTTTCTATCAACTGCTGCTAATACATTATTATAAAACTTACCTAGCTCCTCAATTCTTCCTATCTATAGCTTGGAAAAAAAAATTTAGGATCATAGGCAAATCAGTTACTTGCAGAAAGAGCTTTTGTATGACAGACATTGTCTGATTTTATTTCTATAAAATGTTAGCTGTTGTGAATATGATTTAATTAACAAGAAAAAGGGTATCCCCCCGATTGACGATGGTAATAGACAACTTGCAAAACAAAATTGATTCCTCAAGTTGGTAGAAGGTAAAATTCTGAATGTCTTCAAATTAAGTTCAGTGAAAACACATTTTTTTCATATATGATGTATTCATGCAGAACAACAATTTTTGTATTTTGTAAAAAAAATATGTTAAATAAATGATCCTTTGTAAATAATTTTGGTCTTCCTACTGTGATTTCCTATTTAACAAGCTTTACTGTAAATACTTCAGAAACTCCCCAATTCATGTGCAGTTGGGTAAAAGCAGATGATCATAATTCGTGTATCATCTATTTTTATTTCTGAAATTTTTTCTTATGAAAAAATCCTTGTGTAATAAAAAAGCATCTGAGAACAGGCATATGGTAAGCCATTTCCCTGAAGTGAAGAATATGCCAAATAGATTTCATTGTGTGTTTTATGAAATAAAAGGAGAAAAGTAATATTATTCACTACAATGAGAGAAACCAGTCATATATTTTTAAGCTTATGTATAATAGACATGAATTCATCCAAGGATTGTTTTTACACACAAATATCCAGAGTTTTTAATGTGAAAATAAGCTCCATAAGCTAATCTGAATTCTCAGCCCTAGAGGAAATTACCAATATAAGAAGTCCAGGGCTATACTGACTTAATGTGCTTGGTATCATGCAGATTGTGCATACACTGGATACCTACATCCTACTTAATAACTTTACGGCACTGTTCTTCACGTGTCCCATATTTTAACCACAAATATTTGGAAATATCCAGCAGTTCCTCCTACCCTTTGATTAATTAGAAATAAAAATAAAGAACACTAATCTGTGGAAATTTCCCAAAACCTTATTATTTGATTTCACTTGCTTTAGAAATGTGAGACTGATAAAAAAATACATTTGGTTGATTTTAATTTGCTTAGTCTAGTATGATATATACAAAGCATTCAAGAAATAAAATGATTTGATTGTTTATATCACATTTTTCCCTTTGCATAATAAATTTTATCATAGCAGTTAACAATATTTCTAAATTAACTGGAGAGGGCAGGGCTCAGATTAACATCTTCCAGGCAGAAAACACTCTTCTATCAATTACTTGAATGAATACACATTACATTTGTACCGATGACATCTACTTGGGGGGATTGAAGTTCTTATTGTAGAATTTAAATTCAAAGCATCTCGACAAATTGAAGAAGTGGAAAGATAAAAATTAAATTGAGTTCTATAGGTACAAAGTGGAGAATAATTCATTTTAGCAGGAAAATAATTTCCAGAAATAGGAGGAACATACAGCTTAGGAGTAGCTAAAAGGAAAGTTAAGGACCATGGCCAAATAGAAATTACAATTTAGCATGATAAATGAAATAGGAAAAAGTAATTCTGAATTGATATGACATTTAGGAAATGTGAAGCATTTGTATTGTGGACATGCCTTTATTAGGGAGTTGTGAGCTGTTCTAAAATGATGTAATGAAATTTGACTACAGAGAACATTAAGAATCACCAGACAGGATAGGCCGCTGGCTGACCAAAAGGGGGCATCATTTTTATTCACAGTGTATTAAAATGATACACCACATAAGATGCTTGAACACTTGAGCAAAATAACAACACACTGATAGGTAAGCAAGCAAGCTAGATTAATTTTAATTGGAAAAACTGTCTTTTTAGAATATTTTTATATTATCTTAAAAGAGGCGCCTGTTTGCTAGACAATAACTCAACATCCTTGCTATAAGGGAACTTAAGACATTCTCACATAGTATCAGGTTTAATTTATTCCAGAAATGACAGCATTTAAAAGAACTTTACTTGTTTTGATTCTCCACTAGGATCCTGGCTTTCCATGGTGTCTTTTCACATAATGCCCTTTCCATATAATTCTGTGTGAGACTTTGTAACTCCGTAGGAATTTATAATGGCATGAAAGTACCTTTCTCTGAAAATAGTATGGAGTCATGGTGAGAGTGATTTTACCCACAGGATTTAGAGGGACGAACACTACAAAGCTTTTCCAAAAACTGATACACATATTTTTACCTCATTATTAATATGATCCCAATTACTTCCTACTTCCCATACTCACCTATGGTTGTTAGCCTATATGTTCCTCTTCAGAGTCTTGAGAACCAAGCTTGCCATTTTTTTTTTTTTAAACAAACTAAACTCACTTAAAATAACCCCAACCACAGTTTTAATATACTCCTGAAGGACATTACATAAAGTAAGTGTGAGACTGACCTGTGATATGTTCAGTTTGACGACAGACCACCACAGGTCAGATTGATTAAATGAAATGGTGCTTAATTGTGACCACACTCTTATCTGGTAGCCTCATGAAGACTCGAGCAGAATCCTTACTGTTACCCTGATTACTAAAATGTATTAGTGACATGAAATTGTGCAGGCCTCTTTAACTGGATTTAGGCTTACTTAGCAATGTTTAAATCATGTGTAGATGTTTCCTGAGGAGAAATGCTGTGCATGTGTTCTCAGAATATACATAGGTAACAAAGTTTTTATTACACAAATTTTAGAAAGTATTTATCAGTAAAAATGTATATTTTGAGTAATAGTTGAAACATAGCATACACGCTGCTCTGTAAACTGTTTGATTCGGTTTTAATAATATAAGCTTATTTAATACCTAAATAGTATTCCCTTAAGTGGATGCAGTATGCAATATTTAGTAAATCCCTTATAGTGAATATTTACTCCCCCCCCAAGTATTCCCTACATAATATTGAAATGAACTACTTTTTACATTCCTCTAGCAAAATCTAATTTTTCCCATGAAGTGATTTTATAAGAAGTAGGTTATTTGGGACAAGGAAGTGTGCTTGTTGTTAGGAATTTTTGTATAGATTGCTGATTTCCCACCTAAAAATATCCACTTACATACCTACTACACTTATTTCACTATATTTATGGCAATAATAACCATCATAGTTCTTATTACTTTTAAGCAGAAGGAAAAGCATGTTTTAATTTGCTTTTAATTTCTAATAATGTTGAACATCTTATTGTGTTTATTGACAATTATATTTTTAAAATCATTGCTCGGATCCTTAGTACTTTTTAATTGGTCTGTTTTTCTCATGAATGGATAAGGTTTTACATATTAAATGTATTAATTTTCTGTCATATATTAGATGCCTATATAATTATGAAATGAAAATTTCTCAATTTTACTATTTCAGTTGCAAAAACAGTAATTACTATAAGAGAAAAAGCCTTATTTCTTATAAAAAAACATAGACCAAATGAATGTATATTTTATTTTATTCACAGTCAATGAAAGTGAAAGTGAAGTCACTCAGTCATGTCTGACTCTTTGCAATCCATGGACTGTAGCCTACCAGGCTCCTCCGTCCATGGGATTTTCCAGGCAAGAGTACTGAAATGGGTTGCCATTTTCTTTTGCAGAGGATCTTCCCTACCCAGGGATCGAACCCAGGTCTCCCGCATTGTAGGTAGACACTTTACTGTCTGAGCCACCGGGGAAGTCAAAATTTTCACCTTTATTAAAAATGAAACATTTTAAATTAAAATGAAACATTTTAATTAAGAATTAAACATTAAAATTTTAATTAAAAATTTAAATTAAAAATCAGTCAATATTTTTGCCTTTATTAAAGCATCATTTTAAATATAAAATAGTTACACTGTTCCATGTAATAAGAGACTGTGCATATGATATCTTGATATTAACAAATATAATAATTATTCAAAATTTTTGGACTTCTGGCTTAAGGAAAATAGCAATAACAAAAACAAATCTCAACATTTCCATTAAAACATTTTCTCCCTCTACTGGCAGTAGCAAGCTTACGAAAATATACAATAAACACCATTTTTTTCTCTTAAAAAATAGGAAAATTTAAACTCTACATAATGACAAGTATTTTCTAATGAGAAATACTTTACAAATAAAAGTTCTTCTAGAAGTTACCAGTCGTGTCTTCCAAGCAAGTCACATAGCCATTGATAAAACACTGGATGACACAATTGCAAAGATTAAAAAAAAATACCTTTAAGAAGTATGAATGCAGTAAACTTTCCTTGATTGCAATGAAAACAGACAGGGAGGAGAGGGGAATGTGAATTGAGCCCTTAAGAAGAAGAAACAGTTATTTTAAGAAAAACTTTTTCTTGATCTTTAATTATTTTTTTAAAATAGCAATCAAAACTGACTTCTACCCTTCTCAAACAGTGATCTGTGGACAGCCTATGATATCCACATATAATATCTAGCAACAAATTAGAATTTTTCAGTTTACAAAGGAAAAGTAAGTTTATATAACTGTATTACTAAACATATCCAAGATCATAATAAATAGATGAACTTTTTAAAAGATAAAAAAAAAAAGAAGAAAAAAACCCTGACTTCCAGATATATTAAAGAGCCTGTGTGATTGCCAACATTATTTATGAAATTACTGGTGATAATTAATTGTAATTTTTAATAAATAAAATTATTTATTAAAATTTTCCTAGTGCTTGCAAGGCATTACAGAAGTTGCTATGAGAGCCAAATAGAAATCATTTCTCATTCCTCATTAAGTTTTTTTTTAAAGCATATTAAACATAATGACAAAATTTAAATTATTAAAGAATAGCCTTATGGAGAAACCTATGTACCATTCTGATACTGTAGAATTGGTAAACCAAAGAACTTACTCAAAGTTATTTTGCCTTAAATTTTCTTTATTTTTTCCCAAGGTTTCTTAGTCAATATTTGGTTATTAGTCAATTCAATTCACTCAATCAATAACTATGTGTATACTAATTACATGTAGTGCTCTGTGCCATCATTTTATATATTGTGTTATTGATTTCTGTTCATATATTCCTTCATCTTAAAGTGCATTTGAAATGACTGTATATTTAACACTTCTATATATTTACTCAGTCCACAATTCTATATACTTAACTGCCTTTGGTTAATGCAGAAACCCGTTTACATCTCTTGAGTGCTGGGTAAGGACAGTCAAGGTGTCTTTAAGAGAGGAAGCACTTGACGAGGGCTGGCTCACATCTATTATTCATCATTTCTACGTATTTTACTATCACTATGGGTTTCCTAGGTGCCCCAGTGGTAAAGAACCCACTTACCAATGCAAGAGATGCTGGTTTGATCCCTGGGTCGAGAAAATCCCCTGGAGAAGGAAATGGCAACCCACTCCAGTATTCTTGCCTGGACAGAGGAGCCTGGCGGGCTACAGTCCATGGAATCAGGAAGAGCTGGACATGACTGAGCACATGCACAACAAGCATTATATTTCTGCCAACAGATTTTTCAAGTACTGTAGAAAACCAATGACAAACATGACCATTAATGCTCCATATACTGAAATTTACTTTAATCATTTATTTTATTCCTGCTTCTTACTCAGAAAATATAAATTTTTTTTAAGTTTGTTAGACCATTACATGGAACTTTATTAGAGCACACAAAAAATTTGTTCCTTGTACTTCTTTTTGATATTTGAGGATAGCTACAGTTTTCTTTATCATTCTTTCCAATGAATAACCAAATTATAAAAAATAATTTAAAAGTGACTTTTAAAGATATTCAAAGTAATTTTGATGAACATATTTAAAGTTAAAGAAAGTTTACTCACAATTAAAAAAAAATCATTTCAATAGTAAATTCCTATGAAATAGTTACTCTTTTCCAAACAGCGTTTGAAGTTACAGGTGTTTCTCTGGGCAGAAAGACAGAAGAATGCAGTGGTCCTATGCTGAAGTCAATTACAAATTGTTTAGGGAAATTAAACACATGAAAATAGTTGTCCTCCTCATTTGTATTCTTTTGCTATATTCAATTCTCCACACTGCAGTCCTTTTAAAATGCAAATAAGATTAATAAGTGGCTCATGGTGACTCTTGCAAATATAAAATTGCAAGTGAAAGCCGCAGTCCCTAATGAAACCTTTGCAGATGTTTTTAAAAGGCAAATCAGATCACGTCCCCCTTTTGCATACAATACTAAAACCTCTACCTGGGCTCCAGACAGTCAAATCTGACTACAAACTGGTGACTTGTCTGCCAATACTTTTTCTGCACGGCCTCAGCTCCAAGCACTCTTGGCTACCTGCCTACCCTTGACCACGCTGAGTTCTTGCTTCTCCCATTCAGGCCTGCATTTCCTAATCCCTCTGCCTGGAATGCTCTGACCACATATGTCTTGGACTTACTCCCTCACTTCCTTTAGACCTCCACTTCCTCATATAGGCAATCCCTGATCTTAAATAAAATGGCACCACCCCTCACATTCTACCCCTTTAAATAGTATTATTTTTTTCTTTATTTTAAAAATATTTATTTATTTATCTGTCTGTGATGGATCACAGTTGCATCACACAGGATCTTCCTTGCAACAGGCCCGTTCTTTAGTTCTGGCAATGTGAACTCTTAGTTGCAGCATGTGGGCTCTAGCTCCCTGACCAGGGATCGAACCCGGGCCCTCTGCATTGGGAGTGCAGAGTTTTAGCCATTGAACTGCCAGGGAAGTCCCCAGGTTTTGTTCGGTTTGTTTGCTTTTCAGCTGTTAGGTAAGTATCTACTGATTTTTTACCCTTATTGATTACAGGCTTCCTGAGAGCAAGGACTATGTCTTGGAGTCATTACTCTGTCTCTAGCACCTTGAACTGTCCTTGGAAGCCCCAGTACCAGCCCATACCCTGAATCCACGTGAATTAGAAAGAAAGGACACTCCTGCCTCAAATTATTAGAACGTCACCACCTGTGACCAGAGAGTTCCTTGTAAAACTGCTTGGTAATTGTGAAGTAAGTGACATCCTCGGGTGGCAGGCAACCTGGGAGCATGATTTGCTCTATTATATAAACATTGCCCCTGAGCTGACAAGGTTGTTACTAGTTTCCTTTGCCCTACACGCAACAAGCCAAATGCTGAGAAACCAAGGTTTACAACAAAGTTTATGCACAAGGCAGTCAAACAAGGAAACGGAAAACAAGACTTAGCTCTGCTTCCCTGAAGCCAAGAGGGTTGCAGTGTTTATGGAATGAGCAGGGATGAGGAGGGTGGTCCTCAGTTCAGTTCAGTGGCTCAGTCTTGCCCGATTCTTTGCGAACCCGTGAATCGCAGCACGCCAGGCCTCCCTGTCCATCACCAACTCCCGGAGTCTACTCAAACTCACGTCAATTGAGTTTGTGATGTCATCCAGCCATCTCATCCTCTGTTGTCTCCTTCTCCTCCTGCCGCCACTCCCTCCCAGCATCAGGGTATTTTCCAATGAGTCAACTCTTCGCATGAGGTGGCCAAAGTATTGGGGAAAGGTGATTCGTGCAGAAAAGAGGTGAGGTCATCTGCGCAGGCGCATTGGGTTGCTCACCTCTGCATATTTTAAATGGAGATGCCCAGAAGGATCTGAGGGTGGAGTTTTCTAGTCCTCTGCCTTTCAAAGGCCATTCATGAGACACCACTCAGGTCAGTTTTAGGATCAGCAGTCCCAATTAGTCTTATCCAGCTCGCAGTGGAGAAGAGCTGACTCCGAGTTCCTATAGAACAGCTGGGCTACGTGAAGCTGAGCAGGTAGGCAGTTAGAGGAAAAGAGAAAGGAAAAATAGCTAACACCGGCTCCTTAAAAGCAGAGGGGTTTTTACGGGTGGTTACTATATCTGTTATTCTGCAGGACAAGCTCAAGAATTCCTGTTAGCCATCAGCTTCTGTTAAATCTGTGGGGCAGGGTTCAGTTGTAGCAAGAATATTGGTTGAATTAATTCATGAGTGAAATGACATGACGTCCATTCAAAGATATACCTGTAGATCTAAATTTGTTTAAAATGTCGCTCAGGAACACTTTCTTACTGGGCAGTCTGTGGGTGTCATAATTCAAAACAAAAATGTAGTTATAGTCTTTGAAATTGTACTAAAAATATATGAAGTCGGATGAGAAAAAAATAGAAAGAATAGTTAAGGAGAATAGGCTTTAGCAGATGTTCATTTGGACAGAAAAGGGAAAATTTTCCTTTTGCTCAGATGCCTGTCTTGAAATTCTCACAATTTTTTTGCAGACATTTTGGCTGGTTTCCAAACATACATCATTGCTTGTCTGGTATGAGGAATGCCATCTGTGCTCTATGGAAATCCTTTTTTAAAAATGGACTGCTAATTATACTCCAGGCAGGTGCTGTTAAAGTGAAATCAGGTGTCAAGCTTACAATTGTCTAAAATGACTATGCTATATTGAAAAAGAATGGCAAACCATATTGTAAAATGGAATTTAAGCATAACATGCAAGTGTTCCATTTTTGGGGTGTTGCAAAGGTCAGATTGCAGAGCAAAGCTGTAAAACTTTCAAATTACTTCCACCATCAACAATGGCATAAAGCTTTAATTTAAATAAATGATATAGAGTACATCAAAGTTACACATTTCCTCACTGAAATACCTCCCAATTATATTTTTTTATGAAAAATATATGAAGGAGGAACAGTGAGCTGAAGAGTATGACTACCAATTCCAAAGTAAACACATTTTGGAAAATCAGTCGAAATTAAAATTTTATGGTAATTAAATTGAACCCATTATATTATCAGAATAAATAGACCCAGTGGCATGTTTTAGGCCCCTGCAGGGCAAAATAACCAATTTATTTTTCTTAAATATATTAATTAAGTAGAATTATTATAGGCTTTCACAGTTAGACTACAGAATTACAATGACATACTCATTTGATAGAGTGCTAAGCAAGATAGAAAAACATCTCAAATTTTGAAGTTTGGGTATGCTGCTGCTGCTGCTAAGTCGCTTCAGTCGTGTCCAGCTCTGTGCAACCCCATAGACGGAAGCCCACCAGGCTTCCCCGTCCCTGGGATTCTCCAGGCAAGAACACTGGAGTGGGCCGCCATTTCCTTCTCCAATGCGTGAAAGGGAAAAGTGAAAGTGAAGTCACTCAGTTGTGTCTGACTCTTAGCGACCCCATGGACTGCAGCCTACCAGGCTCCGCCATCCATGGGATTTTCCAGGCAAGAGTACTGGAGTGGGGTGCCATTGCCTTCTTCAAGTTTGGGTATAAATGTATCTAATACAAAAAAAAAATGTCATCATCATTATAAGAATCTAACTTTGTCATTGCTTATGATGTGTGATCTATTTCCCTTTTGCAATATGGTTAATACTGAACTGTACTAATGCATTATATCATTTAATCCTGATAGCAACCCTATTAGAGTCCAGTATTGTCTTAGGCTACAGATGAGATCATTGAAGCTTAGCCAGTTAAAGCATCTTGCCTAAACACACATGCCACTAAGTGGGTTTTATAGTCAAATCTGTTGAACCCCAAAACTTGTGCTTTGACCACTCCAAAAATAGCCTCTTCCTACGGGCATAGCAACTAAACAACAACAACAAAACAGATATATTAAGTAGAAGGATTTCCCAAATCAGCTCAACTAATCGCAGAGGAAATGTCACCTGTGTAGCAAAATACTGAAATTTACATACCAATAGATCTCAGCTAGAATTCCAGCCACAGTCACTATAGCCAAATCAAATAGAGATACAAACAGGAAGTTTAAAAGGCCTTTCCTTTACCATGAATCTAGTGGGTCTCTTAAGAGTCTAGAGACTTAAAGCAGGAAGCTTCTTCTTATATCCAATTCCAGTTAGCTTAGTTATCTTGTTTTGTTACAGAGTCCCAGCTCCAAGGGCTTTCCTGGTGGCTGAGAGATAAAGAATCAGCCTGTAATACAGGAATTGCAGGAGATGCAGATTCGACCCCTGGGTTGGGAAGATCTCCTGGAGGAGGCATGGCCACTCACTCCAGTATTCTTGCCTAGAGAATCCCATGGACAGAGGGAGCCTGGCAGGCTACAGTCCATGGGGTCCCAAAGAGTCCGACAGGACGAAGCGACTTGGAGTGCATGCATCAAGCTCAAATTGCTCACCACAGGACAGGCCACTAAATACAGAGACAAGTTGTTTGGATGAAGAATAGCAACTTGAGGACTTCCCAGGTGGTGCTAGTGATAAAAGAACCCACCTGCCAATGCAGGAGACATAAGAGATGTGGGTTCCGTCTCTGGGATGGGAAGATACCCTGGAGTAGGAAATGGCAACCCACTCCAGTATTCTTGCCTGGAAGATCCCATACTCCAGTATTCTTGCCTGGAAAATCCCATGGATTGTGGAGCTTGGTGGATTACAGTCCACGAGGCTGCAAAGAGTCGGACACAACTGAAGCAACTTAGCATGTGGTGTTGGAGAAGACTCTTGAGAGTTCCTTGGACTGCAAGGAGATCCAACCAGTCCATCCTAAGAGAAATCAGTCCGGAATATTCGTTGGAAGGACTGATGCTGAAGCTGAAACTCCAATACTTTGGCCACCTGATGTGAAGAACTGACTCATTTGAAAAGACCCTGATGCTGGGAGGGATTGGGGGCAGGAGGAGAAGGGGACGACAGAGGATGAGATAGTTGGATGGCATCACTGACTCAATGGGCATGAGTTCGAGTAAACTCCAGGAGTTGGCGATGGACACAGAGGCTTGGCGTGCCTCAGTCCATGGGGTCGCAAAGAATTGGACATGATTGAGCAACAACTGAACTGATAGAAGCTTTATTCAGAAAGTCAGCAGACAAGGTGGTAGATTAGTCCCAAAGAACCATTTTACCTGAGTTACAGTTCAGGCTTCTTTTATACTGAATGGAGAGAGGAGTGGCTGGTCGTTGCAGGCTTCTTGGTGTAGGAATCATTTGTTATGGTGGCTGTCCATGAGGGTCTGGTCACAACAACAATGTTCCTATAAACCTGAAATGAGACAAGTATTATTTTCTGTTCTGGGGATTCTCATAAAGCTCAGTGCCTTGAGAGTAGGCTATCATGTATATTTTAGGCAGCAGTCTTCTGGAGGCACAGAGCCACCATAACTAAGTACAGGCCACGGAACACAAGAGTTAGAGCTGAAGGAACAGATCCAATATGGAGTCGTATTTGTTTTTCTCTGTTACAGTTTCTCGGGTGGTGCTAGTGGTAAAGAGGCCTGCCAGTGCAAGAGACTTAAGAGATGTGAGTTTGAACCCTGGGTCGGGAAGATCCCCTGGAGGAGGGTATGGCAGCCCACTTTAGTATTCTTGCCTGGAGAAGACAGAGGAGCCTGGCAGGTTACAGTCCATAGGGTCACAAAGAGTTGGACATAACTGAAGCGACTTAGCATCCTACAGTGGATTATAATTATCAAATAAAACTTGGAAAGTTGTTACTGCCAGATGCTGGGCTGTGCATAGAGTTAGAAGCTTACATATCACAGGAGAACCCAGAAAAACAATAAAAAGTAGTTTGGAGCTGCTTAAAGATAAATCAAGGTGCATTAAAACTTGTAAGGAGTTTATTTGAGCAAAATGTGATTCAGCTGAGCAGTGTCAAATCAGAAGTGATTAGGAATACTCTGCTGACAGGAGCCTGCTGCTGCTGCTGCTAGGTCACTTGAGTCCTGTCCGACTCTGTGAGACCCCATAGACGGCAGCCCACCCAGCTCCTCCGCCCCTGGGATTCTCCAGGCAAGAACACTGGAGTGGGTTGCCATTTCTTTATCCAATGCATGAAAGTGAAAAATGAAAGTGAAGTTGCTCAGTCGTGTCCGACTCTTCGAGACCCCATGGACTGCAGCCTACCAGGCTCCTCCATCCATGGGTTTTTCCAGGCAAGAGTACTGGAGTGGGTTGCCATTGCCTTCTCTGGACAGGAGCTTGGGGAGAGACTTACACAGGAAAAGTTTGGAAGTAAAGTAAGAAAATTATTGAAAATTATAGCTTACAGCCTAATTGGCTGTTTGGGATTGGTTGTCCTTAATTTCATTCCCTTGAGGCATTTATAGGCTTAGATTTTGGTGTGCCTACATCACTTGCCATTGCATTAGAGCCACCTCACTGCTAATTACCTTTACATAATAAATGTCTGTATTATAGCAGGATTAAGTTCATTAATATGTGTCAAAAACAGGAGACTAGGCCCTAAATTGAGCTTTGTATATGCTAAATCCCATGTCAACACAAGACTTTAAATTTATTTTTAATTGGAGGATAATTGCTTTACGGTATTGTGTGGGTTTCTGCCATACATCAACATGAATCAGCCATTGGTACACATATGTCCCCTCCCTCTTGAACTTCCCTCCCACGTCCCACCCCATCCTACCCCTCTAGATGGTCAAAGAGCACTGGGCTGAGCTCCCTGTTCATACAGCAAATTCCCTCTGGCTATCTGTCTTACATATGGTAACGTATATTTTTCAGTGCTACTCTCTCAAATCATCCCACCTTCTCCCACCCCGAATGTGTCCACAAGTCTGTTCTCTTTGTCTGTGTCTCTATTCCTGCCCTGTAGATAGGTTCATCAGCACCATCTTTCTAGATTCCATATATATGCATTAATATAGGATATTTGTTTTTTCTTTCTCACTTACTTAACTCTGTATAATAGGCTCTAGATTGATCTGCCTCATTAGAAATGACTCAGATGTGTTCCTTTTTATATCTGAGTAATATTCCATTGTATATATGTACCATAGCTTCTTTATCCATTATTCTGTTGAGGGACATCTAGGTTATTTCCTTGTTCTAGCTATTGTAAATAGTGCTGTGATTAACACAGGGGCACATGTGTCTTTTTCAGTTATGGTTTCCTCAGGGTATATTCAGATTCCTTTGTAGTTCAGTGGGTAAAGAATCTGCCTGCATTGCAGGACACCCAGGTTCAATTCCTGGGTGGGAAAGACCCCTGGAGAAGGAAATGGAAACCCACCCCAATATTCTTGCCTGGAGAATGCCATGGACAGAGGAGCCTGGCAGGCTACAGTCCATGGGGTCGCAGGAGTTGGACACAACTTAGTGACTAAACCAACCAGGGTATATGTCCAGTAGTGGGTATGCTGAGTCATATGGTAGTTTTATTCCTAGTTTTTTAGGGACTCTCCATACTGTTTTCCATAGTGGCTGTATCAACTTGCATTCCCATCAACAGTGCCAAAGGGTTCCCTTTTCTCCACACACTCTCCAGCATTTATTGTTTGTAGATTTTTTGATGATGGCCATTCTCATCAGTGTAATACAGTAAGATATCAGGGGTGATACCTTACTGTAGTTTGGATTTGCAGTTTTATAATGATGAGTGATGTGCCTCTTTTCATGTGTTTATTAGTCATCTGTTTGTCTTCTTTGGAGAAATATCTGTTTAGGTCTTCTGCCCGCTTTTTGATTGGGTTGTTTGTTTTTCTGATATTGAGCTGCATGAACTGCTTGTATATTTGGAGATTAACTTTTTTGTCAGTTGTTTCATTTGCTATTATTTTCTCCCATTCTGAGGGTTATCTTTTCAGTTTGTTTATCGTTTCCTTTGCTGTGCAAAAGCTTTTAAGTTTAATTAGGTCCCATTTGTTTATTTTTGTTTTTATTTCCTTTACCCTAGGAGGTGGGTCATACAGGATCTTGCTGTGATTCATTTCAAAGAATGTTGTGCCATGTTCAAACCAAGACTTAACTATAATTTTTGCTGTCCCAGAGATGGAATTGTCAGTCAATCAGGAAGCACTTAATCTGCACTTCTTAGGTAGACAGTTAATTCATAATATATCTTTGCCATCCCCTTATAGAAAGTAACTTTGCAATAATGGACCCACTTCTTTGTCAATATAACTCCTTTGTTCCTGCTCCTTTCTGCCTATAAAAGTCTTTCATTTGGCACAAGTCCTCAAAACTCAGATTGGAATTCATTTTTTGCTAAAATAAATGCTTAAGTTTAATATGCCTCAGTTTATCTTTTAATAGTCCTTGTGTCAGAAGAGGGAACTGAAAGAGACCGCCAATGGCCCCAGAAGCAATGAAGAGCAGACGACGGTACCTGTCAAGTCCCTTGGGTTTACTGTTTTCTCACTGCCTCTGGAGGTGGTGGACAAGCCCCTCTCTGAACGTAACAGTGCAGCTTTTACATCATGAGCTTTCAGACTTTATCTGAGCATTTCTGAGTCTGGGGTAGGACTGCGTCTGATGGAGCCAGTGTGAGGTCTCATGTAGGTAAAATTTTGCTTTAAAGCTGAATGAGTAGGTTAACTTTACCAAAGACCATCTTGAATTAGAGCAGCCACAGCAGAAAACTTTTAACCTAGATTAGTTTATCTATTTACCAGGTGCTCCAGAGAAAAAGGCGTGTGTGTACATGGACATGTTCAGTCACTAGGTCCTGCCTGACTCTGCAACCCCGTGGATTGTAGCCTGCCAGGATCCTCTGTCCATGGGACTTTTCAGGCAAGAATACTGGAGTGGGTTACCATTTCTTACTCCAGGGAATCTTCCCAACTCAGGATGGCACCCACATCTCCTGCATTGGCAGGTGGATTCTTTACAGCTAAGCCACCTGGAAGCCCAGAGAGAAAGGGGTTGTGGCCAAACATTCACCATAAAGGATAGAGGGACATGATTTTTTCCTCTTCAGCAGTTTCTAGTGAACAGGAAGAGGCTTTCTGGGACACCTTACTTGTTCCAGAGCCTGTAGACAAGATAATGGGAAAACTGACAGAAGATGGCAAAGGGTGAGAATTACTATCAAAGCTCTCCCAGATCTCTACTCCTCTTGCCTGGCTGAGAAAGGAAGGCAAAATTTTACATTGCCCCTTTCTTTCATGTTGGCCAGAAAAAACATTTGTAAAATTGGATCTCTGAATTGTGACTTGTCAGTTGCTCTCAAGTACTCTTCAGTTATTGATCGTTCCAGGGACAGCTATTGTCTCCCATTTGGCTTCTTGGTCTGTGTCCTAAGAATCTGAATTTTTGCCTGACTGGGGCATACATGTTTCTGCGTCTTCAGGCAGCTTAACTCTCAGGTTGAATGCGCCCCCCCCTCCCAAATGGCTGAACAGAAATTTGAATTTCACTGCATTTGTGGCTAGGGTCCTACCAACTGTTGGCAACTTTCAGGGAAATCGTCTAAGTCTTTCTTTTCTTTTTTTTTTTTTTTTTTTTTTGAGAGTGGCTCTGGATCTCAGGGGGATCCCCAGTGGCTCAGATGGTAAAGAATCTGCCTACAATGCGGGAGACCTGGGTTCGATCCCTGGGTTGGGACGATCCCCTGGAAAAGGAAGGGATACCCACTCCAGTACTCTTGCCTGGAGAAATCACATGGACAGAGGAGCCTGGTGGGCTACAGTCCATGGAGTTGCAAAGTGTTGGATGTGGTTGAATGACTAATACTTTTCCCTTCACTGGATCTTAGGAAAGTAGTATTCTCTTCACTTTCTTTGAAGGTGCTTCTTACATTCATGGGATTGTTCAGTGCTGCCAGGAATATTTACCATTCTCAGCTGAAACTCGATAAGTTTTTCTAAAAGATTTTTTTTTTCTTAGTAGCTCTATAGTCAGAAATTGGTGAGATGGGGAACACATGTATACCTGTGGTGGATTCATTTTGATATTTGGCAAAACTAATACAATTATGTAAAGTTTAAAAAAAAAAAAAAAGACTAAAGGCCTTAGCTAAATGAAGGTGGGGGGACAGAAATGGAGGTCTGAAAAATGGGGTTTGTCTGAATTGCCACCTCTTATTCTGATAGTCATTGCCTTAGAAAGACAAAATTATCTTTTTAATCATTGCATTCGTGGAGATATTTGAAATTACATAGTCTGATGTTTATCTGAAACAAATGATTTTTCTGATTACTGTTAATTTAGTGGTATACAATAGTTCTACTTGTTCAAGGAAGGATATTTTAGATGACAGGAAAAAACTGATGCAATTTTTTTCAAACTCTGAAATTTTCAACTTTAAAAATGGAAACGATTATGAATGATGAGTTCTTTTCTATTGTTACTATATAATAGTTTTGATTGCTGTACTAAACTGTCAATGTGTTTTCATATTGCTCTTATTAATTTTAAGACCCACAAGGGAAAATAAAAAATCCTCAAGTTGGAGGGAAAAAAAAAAAAAGAAAGAAATTGGTGAGATTGAAAGCTGATATTCAGAGCCCAATAGAAATGTTTTTTTAGGTCCTCTTCCCTAAGCTAAGATTCTGAGACTTTTGTGGAAGGATGTATTTAAACATTCCAAAGATACATAGTTCTAAATCTAGAACATAGAAAGTTTTTATTTCTATCTTAGTTGAAGGTCTTCTCCCTGATACAAAGAAGCAATGGAAGATAATGTAGTTGGATGGCTGGGTCACTCTCTTGATGTCATTCAGGTTGCAGCCCAATTCTTTGAGGGATTAGAAACAAATGAGAAAAGAGTGGAAATGCAGCTCCAGAAACAATTCAAAGCCCACCCATCCTTTTAACCAGTCCCTAAACCACCTCCTCGCCTGGAGAATCCCATGGACAGAGGAGCCTGGTAGGCTGCAGTCCATGGGGTCGCTAAGAGTCAGATATGACTGAGCGACTTCACTTTCACTTTTCACTTGCATGCAGTGGAGAAGGAAATGGCAACCCACTCCAGTGTTCTTGCCTGGAGAATCCAAGAGACGGTGGAGCCTGGTGGGCTGCCATCTATGGGATTGCACAGAGTCGGACACGACTGAGGTGACATAGCAGCAGCAGCAAACCTCCTTCTGGTATGGAGCTAACAGAAGCAGAAGATATTAAGAAGAGGTGGCCAGAATACACAGAAGAACTGTACAAAAAAGATCTTCACGACTCAGATTATCATGATGGTGTGATCACTCACCTAGAGCCAGACATCCTAGAATGTGAAGTCAAGTGGGCCTTAGAAAGCATCACTACAAACAAAGCTAGTGGAGGTGATAGAATTCCAGTTGAGCTATGTCAAATCCTGAAAGATGATGCTGTGAAAGTGCTGCACTCAATATGCCAGCAAATTTGGACAACTCAGCAGTGGCCACAGGACTGGAAAAGGTCAGTTTTCATTCCAATCCCAAAGTAAGGCAATGCCAAAGAATGCTCAAACTACCACACAATTGCACTCATCTCACACGCTAGTAAAGTAATGCTCAAAATTCTCCAAGCCAGGCTGCAGCAATACGTGAACCGTGAACTTCCAGATGTTCAAGCTGCTTTTAGAAAAGGCAGAGGAACCAGAGATCAAATTGCCAACATCCACTGGATCATGGAAAAAGCAAGAGAGTTCCAGAAAAACATCTATTTCTGCTTTATTGACTATGCCAAAGCCTTTGACTGTGTGAATCACAACAAACTGGAAAATTCTTCAAGAGATGGGAATACCAGACCACCTGACCTACCTCCTGAAAAATCTGTATACAGGTCAGGAAGCAACAGTTAGAACTGGACATGGAACAGCAGACAGTTTCCAGATTGGGAAAGGAGTACATCAAGGCTGTATATGGTCACACTGCTTATTGAACTACTATGCAGAGTACATCATGCAAAATGCTGTGCTGTATGAAGCACAAGCTGGAATCAAGATTGCTGGAAGAAATATCAATAACCTCAGATATGTAGATGGATGACACCATCCTTATGGCAGAAAGCGAGGAAAAACTAAAGAGCCTCTTGATAAAAGTAAAAGTGTAGAGTGAAAAAGTTGGCTTAAAACTCAACATTCAGAAAACTAAGATCATGACATTTGGTCCCATCACTTCATGGCAAATAGATAGGGAAACAGTAGAAACAGTGACAGACTTTACATTCTTGGGTTCCAAAATCACTGCAGAGGGTGACTGCAGCCATGAAATTGAAAGAGGCTTGCTTCTTGGAAGAAAAGGTATGACCAACCTAGACAACATATTAAAAAGCAGAGACATTATTTTGCCAACAAAGGTCCATCTAGTCAAAGCTATGGTATTTTCCAGTAGTCATGTATGGATGTGAGAGTTGGACTATAAAGAAAGCTGAGCACAGAAGAATTGATGCTTTTGAACTGCAGTGTTGGAGAAGACTCTTGAGAGTCCCTTGGACTGCAGAAGATCCAACCAGTCCATCCTAAAGGAAATCAGTCCTGAATATTCATTAGAAGGACTGATGCTGAAGCTTAAACTCCAATACTTTGGCCACCTGTGGGAAGAACTGACTCATTGAAAAAGACCCTGATGCTGGGAAAGATTGAGGGCAGGAGGAGAAGGGGACAACAGAAGATGAGATGGTTGGATGGCATCATTGACTCAGTGGACATGAGTTTGAGCAAGCTTGGGGAGTTGGTGATGAACAGGGAAGCCTGGAGTGCTGCAGTCTGTGGGGTGGCAAAGAGTGGGACACAACTGAGCAACTGAACTGAACTGAACTTAAACTGACTGGCCAAAGGATTGGAGTTTCAGCTTCAGCATCAGTCCTTCTAATGAATATTCAGGACTGATTTCCTTTAGGATGAACTGGTTGGATCTCCTTGCAGTCCAAGGGACTCTCAAGAGTCTTCTCCAACACCACAATTCAAAAGCATCAATTCTTCGGTGCTCAGCTTTCTTTATAGTCCATCTCTCACACCCATACATGACTACTGGAAATACCGTAGCTTTGACTAGATGGACCTTTGTTGGCAAAGTAATGTCTTTGCTTTTTAATATGCTGTCTAGGTTGGTCATAACTTTTCTTCCAAGGAGCAAGCCTCTTTCAATTTCATGGCTGCAGTCACCCTCTGCAGTGATTTTGGAGCCCAAGAAAATAGAGTCTGTCACTGTTTCCACTGTTTTCCCATCTGTTTGGATTTTGCTATTATTCATATTATCTATCTTTGCTCATTGATAAACAAAAGTTTGTAAAAAAATTTTTTTTCTAGAGGTTTAGATCAGATAGATAGAATACCCCACGTCCTCCTTTTATTGGCCCCAGTCCTTTTCATTGCCAATGGATTAAACCAGGCTTCCATCTGAGTGGATGACTCAGGAGCATCCCTGCCTATGACATTACAGCAAGCAGTTTCAGGGAGTACTTTGAGTAATCATAGACATTTAATGTCTTGGAGTACCTTTATATGAGCTCTGCCATAAGGAGCTCTCTGAGAGCAGGGCATGAGTGTGAGCTGAACTTTAAGCAGATGAACTGATACCCTGGATCAATTATTATTGGTTGGCTCTTATCTTCTTTTACCACTTTTCTGAAAATTGATATAATTCAAATTTTAAAAATTACCCAAATCAACTATTTGATTTTTTTCTTTTTTTTTGCAATCAATCACAAAAGTCATTTATTTCAGAGAATTCAGTAGGGAAATGTTTTCTGAAATGTGGCACATGAGATGGTTTTAGGGAATATCCCAAATGAACATTTTTATAACAGTTATTCTTTTTAGTAGGAGAATATTGGTTTCCTATTTATAGAAATGGTTTACTTACATTTAAGTTTAAAAGTCAAGGTGATTTCTCTATCTTGTCCATCTGAAGCTTATATAATATCTCACACCAGCTATACCTCAAAAAAAGGCAAATAGAGATAAAGAAAATAGTAAGTAATAGCATGGATGGTATATGAATCTTGGAAAACCACAAATAAGTAAGGTTTGGGGAGTACTGTATTAATGGAACAAAGACCAACTGGTTATATAGCAACTCAAAAGTAATGATAATAAGATATTTTGCTCACTTCCTACCCTCCCCTCAGCTTTTATTCAGCTTACTGTATATCATGCTGCTGCTGCTGCTGTCGCTTCAGTCGTGTCCGACTCTGTGTGACCCCAGACGGCAGCCCACCAGGCTCCCCCGTCCCTGGGATTCTCCAGGCAAGAACACTGGAGTGGGTTGCCTTTTCCTTCTCCCATGCATGAAAGTGAAAAGTGAAAGTGAAGTCGTGTCCGACTCTTCGCGACCCCATGGACTGCAGCCCACCAGGCTCCTCCGTCCATGGGACTTTCCAGGCAAGAACACTGGAGTGGGGTGCCATTGCCTTCTCCACTGTATATCATGCACTGTGCCAAGCACTATCTGTATTAGCTGATTTTATCTTACAACAATTTTCTCTATCAAAACAAAGGGATAAAATTTTCCTCTCATGAAATGCTTTGTAACCCCTCTTATTCATTCTTCATGTGTATCCAATATATACATTCTTTTTAGATCTCTGTTACTCTTTCTTTAGTGAAATAAAACATTTATATGTTTATATTGAATGCAATAATTTCATATTTTACTTTTAATAATGTTTCTAAATGGATTAATCAAGATTCATTGGTTGTTTCCTTTTAAGGCCCAGAACTGATTTACAAACCACTTTTCTCAATGGAAAGAAGTAAAAGTCCTTGGAAAGGAAGTTTTATGTGAAGTATGCTGACAGGGAAAGAAAGAGAGAAAGAAACTAACAGAATTTAGTGTGTTCAAATAAATATAAATTTGATGAAAATTTGCAAACAACTGAAAATGTAAATCATCTTTTAGTTATACAGTTTTATACTATAATTAAAATTTTGTGTATAACCCAGAATTGAGACAAGAATGTCTTTTGTAAAGTTGCAGACTGAAGAGGAGAATATATTTCCAGCATGCACTGATGTTTCAGTAGCATCAGGTTCTCAGCTGATTGAAAAAAAAAAAACACATTGAGATAAAAGGTTTTAAAAATTGACTAAGTTTATGAATTCTATTTCAAATGTGTGAAGTAATACTTTCATTTCATTTTCATAAATTGACTTTTATTTTGTGCTCTTAGCAGTTCATTAGCAACATGACAATCTGTACTTCTTAGATTTTCACCACAATGCTATTTCAGTTGAACTTTGACAGGTGGCATTCACATCATGTATATTCAGGCTGCCCAGTGATGGGAAATACAAAGAGTTAGGTCCAGATGCGTAAAAAATACTGTTTTCCTAGACACTTTTCCTATTACAGGACACATCTCCACCTGGAACAAATCCACAGATATTTCAAAGCATAGTCAATCGCCATCCAAACTTATTAGCTCTTTAATTTCCTAAACCTACTCCTATCTTATGTCCTACTCAGCTGATACCACTATCATCCTCCTAGATGGTCAAATTGTAATTCTGAATCAAAACTGCCTCTTCCTTCTGATTCCTTCTCTGCCCTCAAACTCAGTGTGATGGTCGATACTTCAGTTAACTTCATGTTATAGCCAGCCCTGTCACTCCATCTTTACTCTCATCACCTTGACCAAGACACTCATTAGAGACCCAGATGATTTTACCTTCTTCCAAAAGGGATTCATTCAGGTTTGCTTCCGGCATTCTTTTGGGTAGGAGCACGTAACTTTACTCAATTGTGAATGAAGTATTTTTTTAGCTGAATTTGTCTGTTTGAGCTGGTCTGTTTCTCTTTTTTGAAATTAATTATTTTTATATGAATATAGTTGCTTTACAATGTGGTGTTACCTTCTGCTGTACAGCAAACGGAATCAGTTACATGTCTGTGTGTATGTATGTGTGTGTGTATATATATATATATATATATATATATGTATATATATATACATCCTTTCTATTTTGGATTTCCTTCCCATTTAGGTCACCACAGAACATTGAGTAGAGCTCCCTGTGCTATACAGTAGGTTCTCATTAGTTATACTCCGGGAGTTGGTGATGGACAGGGAGGCCTGGCGTGCTGCGATTCATGGGGTCGCAAAGAGTCGGACACAACTGAGCGACTGAACTGAACTGAATTGATACATAGTGTGACTAGTGTATATCGGTCAATCCCAATCTCCCACTTCCTCCTGTCTTCCCCTTTCCACCCTTGTTATCCATATTTTATTCTGTATGTCTTCTCCATTTATCCTTTGTAAATAAGCTCATCTATACCATTTTTCTAGATTCCATACATATGCATTCATATACGGCACTTGTTTTTTCTCTTTTTGACTTACTTGACTGTGTCTAATCGTCTCTAGGTCCATCCACGTCTCTGCAAATGGAGGCTGGTTTGTTCCTAATTCATCCTTATCCTAGGTTGTTCGATCCTGTCTTCATTTTTGGAAACTGAACTATAACTTTTGTCCCACATGCTACAGCCATTCTTAGTCCCATCAAATTATTGAAAATTCTGCTGAGATTCTATGTCAGTCATTTTTTAAACTATTTAGCCTCTGGGCTGATGCTTAGAGTCAGCAAAATGGTTTAATGCAGAAACAGTGCTAAATGTCAGAATAACTAAAGTTCACCTCCTTTCTCCCCAGGACAAGGCCTTTTCAAGTCCTGCCTGGATCATTCCCTAATGTCTTTAAACAGTGATGCTCAAAAAAAAATGTTTGAGGTGAAGTTCACATAACATAAAATTAACCTTTTCAAACATGACCAATCCAGCGGCATTTAATACATTCACAATGTTGTACAGCCACTATTTCTGTCTACTTCCAAAACATTTTATCACCCTAAAAAAAAACCCATAACCATTAAGCACTTATTTTCCGTTAATCCCCTCATGTGGCCTTCCCTGGTGGCTCAGAAGGTAGAGAGTCTGCCTGCAATGCAGGAGACCTGGGTTCAATCTGACAACTCGATATCTATGTACAATTTAATAAAAATTAATCTAGGTGTAGATAGACCTATACCTTTCACAAAGATTAACTCAAAATAAGTCATAGGCCTAAATATAAAATGCAAAACTGTAAATTTTATAGAAGATAAGCTCAGAGAATATCTGTTTAATGTTGGGTTTGGCAATAACTTTTTAAATGGAACACCAAAAATGTACTCCATTAAAGAGAAATGTGATATGTCGGTATTTTTAAAATTATAAATTATGCTCTGTGAAAGATACCTTTAAAGCAGAAAATACAAGTCAAAGCCTGGGAGAAAATATTTGCAAAACATATAGTTGATAAGACTTTTTTTCTGTTAATGATTGTTATCCAAAACATACAAAGAAATCATAAAATTTAACAGTAAGAAAGCAAGCATCTGAATTTTTAAAAAATGGGTAAAATATATTGCAAGACCCTTGACAAGATATACAGATGACAAATAAGAATATAAAAAGATGTTCAACATCATAAATCATTGTTGTTGTTATTCCGTTGCTAAGTCCCGTCTGATTCTTTGCAACCCCATGGACTGTAACACACCCGACTTCCTTGTCCTTCACAGCCTCCTGGAGTTTCCTCAAATTCATGTCCATTGAATCAGTGATGCCATTCAACCATCTCCTCCTCTGTCAGCCCCTTCTCCTCCTGCCCTCAGTCTTTCCCAGCATCAGGGTCTTTTCCAATGAGTCAGCTCTTGCATCAGGTGGCCAAAGTATTGGAGCTTCAGTTCCAACATCAGTCCTTCTAATGAATATTCAGGGTTGATTTCCTTTAGGATTGACTGGTTTGGTCTCTTTGCTATCCAAGGGACTTTCAAGAGTCTTCTCCAGCACCATAAGTCATTAGGAAATTTAAAAGCAAAATAATGAGATAGTATCAATATTATCTACCATTAGATTTAGAATATACATATTAGATTTTTAAAAAGGGAATACCAAATTTTGGCAAGAGTGCAGGACAATAGTTGTTATTTATTGCTGGTGAGAATGCAAAAGTATAACCATTTTGAAAGAGAGTTTGGTAATTTCTTATGAAGACAATGTTACCATATGATCCAAACACAAACTCCTCAGTGTGTACCCAACTTACATGAAATTTTAAGTCTACATAAAAACCTGCACATAAATGTTTATGGCAGCTTTATTCACAGGTACCAAAACTTAGAAGTTAAAGAGGTTACTTTGATAGGTTAATGGATAAATCAACTGTTGTATATACATACAATAAAATGTTATTCAATTATAAGAATAAATGAACTGTGAAGTCCTAAAAAGATATAAAGGAAGTTTAAATTCATATTGGTGAATTGATCTGAAAGGCTATGTAATGTATGATTACAAATGTATGACATTCTGAAAAAAGCAAAACAGTAGTAAAGTGAGCAGTGGTTGTCAAAAGGAGTGTGTCTCCAGACACATAGTCCCAATTAGCATATTTTATTCCCTTTGTATTCTCACCAAAATATCAATCTTCTATTGCCAATATCTGTTTGATCATTGAAAAACCAAAAGAATACCAGAAAAACGTCTACTTCTGCTTTATTGACTATGCCAAAGCCTCTGACTTTGTTGTGCGGATCACAGCAAACTGTGGAAAATTCTTAAAGAGATGGGAATACTAGACCACCTGACCTGCCTCCTGAGAAATCTGTATGCAGGTCAAGAAGCAACAGTTAGAACTGGACATGGAACAACAGGCTGGTTCCAAATCGGGAAAGGAGTACATCAAGGCTGTATACTGTCACCCTGCTTATTTAACTTATGTGCAGAGTACATCATGCAAAATGCTGGGCTGGATGAAGCACAAGCTGGAATCAAGATTGCTGGAAGAAATATCCATAACCTCAGATATGCAGATGACACCAGGCTTATGGCAGAAAGTGAAGAACTAAAGAGCCTCTTGATGAAAGTAAAAGTGTAGAGTGAAAAAGTTGGCTTAAAACTGAACATTCAGGAAACTTAGATCATGGTATCCAGTCCCATCACTTCATAGCAAATATATGGGGAAACAGAAACTTTATTTTGGGGGGCTGCAAAGTCACTGCAGTTGGTGACTGCAGTCATAGAATTGAAAGACGCTTGCTCCTTGGAAGAAAAGCTATGAGCAACCTAGACAGCATATTAAATAGCAGAGACATTACTTTGCCAACAAAGGTCCATCTAGTCAAACCTATGGTTTCCAGTAGTTATGTATGGATGTGAGAGTTGGACTGTGAAGAAGGCTGAGTGCCGAAGAATTGATGCTTTTGAACTGTGGTGTTGGAGAAGACTCTTGCGAGTCCCTTGGACTGCAAGGAGATCCAACCAGTCCATCCTAAAGGAAGTCAGTCCTGAATATTCATCGGAAGAACTGATGCTGAAGCTCAAACTCCAATACTTTGGCCACCTGATGCGAAGAACTGACTCACTGGAAAAGACCCTGAAGCTGGGAATGATTGAAGGCAGGAGGAGAAGCTGATGGCAGAGGATGAGATGGTTGGATGGCATCACAGAGTCTACGGACATGAGTTTGAGCAAGTTCCAGGAGTTGGTGATGAACAGGGAAACCTGGCATGCTGTAGTCCACAGGGTCGCAAAGAGTTGGACACAATTGAGTGAATGAACTGAACTGATTCATCTCCCACCTTCTCCCTCTTTTCAATTCCTGTAGCCCTTATTGACTTTACTATTACATTTTCCCCTAAGTAATCTTTTTATATCCTGTTTCCACAACACCATTGCAATTTCTTGTCGGTATGAAGGGAATTTACTGTCTCCAGCTCAGATAATGGCCATAGTTTATACATTGAGATGTGATGTGTCCTGCACTGAATAGTAACCTTGCAGTCAGAGAAAGTCCAGGAGACAAAATAGTACAGAAGAGTTTTCTCTTCTGAAGGCAAGGTGGCATGTTTTGACTTTTATTTATTCAAGAATACTTATTGAAAATCTTATTTTTTGTAAGAACCTGGATTAGGCTCTAGGATACCAACAATGAAGAAAACACTTCAGCATTTTTATTAATTATTTTTCTAGGCATATTGAATTTGCCTTCGAAACCTTCTAGGGCCTATTCCTATTAAAGAAAAATTATCCATCTTATTCTAAATAAGTATTTGCAAAGTTACAGAGAAAAATTCTAGTACTCAAAGCAGCAAGGAAACTCTTTGAGGGAAAAGAACTGTTTAAACTAGAGCCATATGCATCCTTTTCTATGTGACCGTATTATGCCAAGGAGACAGGCCTTTAACTCTGCTTTATACATTAGCACAGTGGAGTTTTTCCAGGCAGGCCAGGGTTTATGCCAAATTTGCCTCAGTGAAATCTATGGAGCAGGCCTTCCTATTTTAAGAACTCATAAGCCTTGAAAACAGAAATCATCCAGTATCTCCATTTTCAGAGTTCATAATGTCAGTATTTATTTCAGCTTCCTCTAACTTGCTTTGAAATAGGTTTGCACTTTCTGGTGATTCTTAAAAATTAGTAAATTCTGTAAAAGTCAGAAAGTCATATTCTGTTGGATCTCAGTTCATCCAAAGTTTCTCGGGATATTTATATTTTTATATCAACAAGAAACCTGTTATGTAATACTTGTTTGCAGCAAGAGTTATTAAAAGCATGCTCTTTAGATTTTTGTTGGAAATTAGAAATGAGTTCACTTGAAATTTTTTTCACATCAGTATCTGTACTCTGGCAATTTAATAAGGACTGCAGAAAATTTAGAATGAATTCACTGGCACCCTTATTAATTATATGGGATGATTAAATGTCTTTACAAAGATGGTAATAGCAACCTCTGCTAATAATTATTAGAACCATAATTACGTCAAAAGTTTTACTTCCTTTTGAAGCTGTATTTATGTTAAGAATTCTCCACCAATACATGATTAGGGAGAAAAAGAAGAAAAATAACCCAAACTCGAGTCTACTCACCCATGTACAGTAAAGCCAATCTACTAACACTGGATTATACTGAAGGAAAGTACATAATTAATCATAGAGTATCAAGCAAGGAAAATGGGCAGCTCATGCTCAGAAGACCCAAACTCTTTGATGGCTTTAGGGAAGTAGTTTTAAAGACAGTATGAGGGAGGAGGCTGTAGGGTATGTGATCAGCTTGGACTCAACTCTTGGATTGGCATCATGGTGAAGTTTCAAGCATCATCAACTTTGAAGTTATAGCCGGCATAGGATATAGTGTGCCTCTGGGCTAGACACTGCTGTTTGTCAAGGGGAGTAAAATTCCAGCTCTGTTCTCACCCAGAGACTCCAAGGACTAATCAAGTGGCAAACACTGGGCTCTGCTAAAGCAAAGAGATAAGGTGCCCACTCCTGAGGTCAAGGAATACTTCCCTGTCTACACATGTGCAGAAAGGCTTCTTGGGGGTTGAAAAGGGAAGTGTGTATGTGCACCCATTGGCCTCTGCAGTGGGATCCGTCTTAGAAACAATTTGTGCATGCATCTTGGAGAGGGTCCATGGACTAGTCAGGTGTGAGGAAAGAAACAATTGGCTAAAGGTACACAAAGACCCGGAAGGACTACCCTATGTAAGTGATTTACGTTACTTTTTTGCTGTGCTCCTCCTCACTTAGGACACCCACATTCCTCTCCAGATGTGTTTCTCTGCCTAGCTTCTGACTTAACTGCACTTCTCCTCATTAGAGAGGAGGCCCATACCCTTTCTCTCTCTGGAGGTGTTCATCTGCCTTGCATCTGTCTTAAATAAACAACCTCTTTTGCTGTGTGCTCTCCCATACATCTCTAATGATAAGCTTTGCACCTATTTTACAGTTTTTGCTTCCTTGAAACATTCTTGCTTTCAAATGAGCGAGAGAACTAGGGCCACTTTGCTTCTAGACTCTAGCCCCTGGTGGTCTGGTGGCTAGGACTCCTGGGTTTTCATCCAGGCTACCCATGTTCAATCCCTGGGAAGGGAACTAAGATATCTCTTCAGGCCTGCTCACTGCTGTCCCTCTGAGATCATAAACACAATAGGGTCTGTGTTCTTGTTGTTGGTAGTTTTCATCTGGTGGGGATCTGCTTCCTGTAAGAGCTACTTAGGAATGTTTGCCAGGTCTTTATATCTTTCAAGGAACCAGGAATTGGGTGATTCTACTATGTGATGGATTGATAGTCTAAATTGTTGCCAGTTTGCTATGGTTTTTTCTGTCGTCATGTGGATGTGAGAGTTGGACTGTGAAGAAGGCTGAGCGCCGAAGAATTGATGCTTTTGAACTGTGGTGTTGGAGAAGACTCTTGAGAGTCCCTTGGACTGCAAGGAGGTCCAACCAGTCCATTCTGAAGGAGATCAGCCCTGGGATTTCTTTGGAAGGAATGATGCTGAAGCTGAAACTCCAGTATTTTGGCCACCTCATGCGAAGAGTTGACTCATTGGAAAAGACTCTGATGCTGGGAGGGATTGGGAGCAGGAGGAGAAGGGGATGACAGAGGATGAGATGGCTGCATGGCATCACTGACTCGATGGACGTGAGTTTGAGTGAACTCTGGGAGTTGGTGATGGACAGGGAGGCCTAGCGTGCTGCGATTCATGGGGTCGCAAAGAGTCGGACATGACTGAGCGACTGATCTGATCTGATCTGATCCCAGCCCAACTATTCTTTGATTCTACATCTTCACATTTCTTAAGCATTAACTCTTGAGTTATGTCATTAACTCATTAGCTCTTGAGTCAGAATGTTTCAAGAGAGGGCTGAGAGACTAAAGCAAAAGCCTCTTAAAAGGACAGGGCCACAGGGGCTTGTACATGGTTTCAATACCCCCTTTTCTTCGATATTCCTCAATCTTGAGGGGATTGGGTTTAGGGAAAGAAAAGAAGTGAAGTTTTGGATAGACAGTTAATCATAAACTCAGCAGAGGTACTCAGTTTTAGTGGCATGCAGTTTCAATATCATAAGCATGGAAAAAGAGCAAACTTCAAAATTGGAAGTAGCATTCCTATTGATGCATATCTTTTTTGAATCATTATAAAGTTGAAAAATCATGAGTTGAATCCTCGTTAAGTTGGGGACCATCTGTATGCATTATTACAAAGGCTGTGAGGAAATTTCGATTGTGACAAATATGTTCATCATCTTGATTATGGTGATGGTTTCATGGATGTATACATACATATGTGAATAATGGACTTTAAATATGTACAGTTTGTTGTATGTCAATTATACCTTGAAAAAGTTGTTTGAAAATACTTTGATCCAGGTTGCACTTGGAATGAATCTTTTATCCTTGTATGATTTTGGAAGAATATACAGTGGTAATTTGGAAAATAACTGTCATTGAATTATGTTGTTAAGCTAATGATGACCTATACAAATTTTCCAAGATGATATTTTTCATTCAAAAGCTAGATGTTTTGTTGAATTGGCAGACTTACTTCAGTTTCTTGAAAATATCTCTAAGTACTACAGTTAGAGCAGCCATAGTTGGTTGTTCTTTTATGTCAAAATGACTTCCATGAAAAAAGTGGACAGTGAAGCTCACAACTCAATCATGAAAGTGCTTTTTCTTAAGATTTCCCTTGTTCTTTATAATTCAAAGGTGAGGCTTGAAGAGCACGCCCATCCTGTCACACAGAATATTAAAAAGATGTGCACTCAGGGTTGAGGTTTAATGAAATTAACAAGTTTAATTGCATCAGCAAGGACATGTTTATTATTTTTTTTTAATTCATTGATTTATTTTTCGCTGTACTGGATCTTCGTTGCTTTGCACAGGCTTTCTCTAGTTGCAGCGAGCGGGGGCTACTCTGCACTGCGGTGCACGGGCTTCTCACTGAGGTGGCTTCTCTGGTTGCAGAGCACAGGCCCTAGGCTTCGGCTCCTGTAGTTGCAGCGTGCGGGCTCTGGAGTTGTAGTTCCGGGTCCTAGAGTGCGCTGGCTTCAGTAGTCGTGGCACACGAGCTTAGTTGCTCCTGGGCATGTGGAATCTTTCCAGACCAGAATCCAGTGTCACCTGCATTGGCAGGTGGATTCTTACCCGCCATGCCACCAGGGAAGCCCAAGGACATGTTTAACTGTCACTGTCTCTTTGTTTGTGTTTTGCCCGGCCAGTGTGCAGGGGTGAAGAGTACACTGATTCCTAGTATAGTTTGGTGTCAGGGGTTTCACCCACCTGTTGCTTTTGCACACAGTGAAAAAGGCAAATACTGTCTTAGTGCCATTATGAAAACAGTGTGACTTGTAAGCCCCTAAAAGAGTCTTGAGGAACCACAGGGTGTTGCAGACCACACTTTGAGAACCACTGGAAATGATGACATAATTGCAAGATAGAAAAAAATGTTGAAATATCATAAAGGCAAGTAGTGGAAACAAAGCAATTAAAAACACCTGGGAAAAAGACTAAACAAGTAAATTCTGTTCCAAATATAAAGCAAACTAACATGTGGTGCAATTTTTAGACAGTTCAGAGAGTGTCTTAAACATGATTGCTACTAATATTTTCATTGCGTCGTTCATGGTTCGTGACATTGGAACATAGGAAAAAGAAATACAGTCCTTGTCTATTCTTTGGCCAGTAGTGAACAATATTTACATAGTCATATAATTCAAATGTTGTTTATTTATTTTCAACCTTCAAAGGATGGGCTGTGGATATGGAAGGGAGGAAAGGTGGAATAAAGAGCAAGGCTAAACTTGCTGCTAAAAAAAAAAAATAAGGGAAGCAAAAGATACCACTGGACATCCGATTGAACATGGCACTCAGATTTAAATAAAACATTTAAAGTTACAATTGTAACAAAAGTATAAATAATCCTACAAAGAGTGACATTTGAAGAAGAAGATGGAGAGAAGTGTGATGTCATGAATTTTAGCAAAATCTTCAGTTTCCAAGACAAGGTGGCCACTGACCACCTTGTGGAAACTGAAAAATCAATAATAGAGTAAGAGTGTCATGGAAATAGCTTCTGGCAGAATTTAAAGTATAAATAATAGAATTCTGTTTCTAGGGAATAGGACTGATGTAAGGAGGGAGAATGATGCTTTTCAACATTGCATCTTCTGTAGTTTTTTAAAAATAAAATTAGGTTTTGAAATATATATTGTATTGAATATATTGCATATACATATTAATTATAAAATCATTTTAATTTAAATCTTTATGTAGTTTATTCTATAAATTACAGAAAAATATTATCTTATATGAGTTGTGGTTTAACTCATATGCACTGCTCTCATGGTAATGTGTCTTTAAATTTGATCCCCTTGAGTTTGTATGCGCTGTTTATTCTTTATAGTCTAATGTTTAGTACAAGGTCTGGCATATGCTAGGTTCTTAATAACTCCTAAGTAAATGCATGGCTGCCATGCTATTGTTGTGGGTCTGTGATATCCTTTAAATGATTTTATCTGATACAACTTCACTTTTCTCTACCTATTCTAGTGTAAATAAAATTACAGTCTGGTGGTAAGTGCCCTTTTTCAAGAAAGGGAAGGAAGGAAATTAATACTTGTTGAGTGCCTACTCTTTGCCTCATGCACCATTGATTTAATCTTTATACTAATCGTATGTATGAATTATGATAATAAGACCATTGTATTCATCCTGCATGCCCTGCTTATAGGTGCAGTGTGCTCAGTCACGTCTGACTCCATGACCCAATGGACTGTAACCCGCCAGGCTCCTCTGTCCATGGGATTTCCCAAGCAAGAATACTGGAGTGGATTGTCATTTCCTCCTCTAGGGGATCTTCCTAACCCAGGGATCGAAACTGCATCTCCTGTCTCCTGCATTGGCAGGCAATTCTTTGTCCCTGAGCCACTTGGGGGCGCCTCCTGATAGAGTGCCAGGCAAGTAGAAGAGCCTCAGTGAAGAGTCACTGAAGAAATAAATACCATTGAAATAAAATGATTTTAGTTGAGAAATAGAGGAAGCAAAGCATCAGAAACTCTAAGCAGCTTTTTCAGAGTTGCATTAGAATCGCTAAATGGTTTGAAATGTACCAAAGGCTCCGGCCAAGCCCAGAGCCTGGGAATTCATGTCCTGCCCAGGTGTGGTACCTGTCAACTCTGTGTGACAGCTCAGCATTATGACTTTTGTTTTCTAAATTAGTCTGCTTCTATTTGTTTTCAAGGAAAGGTCTTTATGTCTGATCCTTGAACAGTCTTCCAGAATAATAATGGCAATGTCTGTTTCATCTCTGATTAACTACTGGCCGATTCTCCACAGCTCTTTCCTGGAGGATGCTACAGCTCTGCAAAAGGCATGCTATGGACTTCGAGGGCCCAAGTAAAAGTGAGAGTCACTCAGTTGTGTCTGACTCTTTGTGACCCCATGGACTATACAGTTCATGGAATTCTCCAAGCCAGAATACTGAAGTGGGTAGCCATTCCCTTCTCCAGGGTATCTTCCCAATCCAGGGATTGAACCCAGGTCTCCCACATTGTATGCAGATCCTTTACCAGCTGAGCTACCAGGGAAGCCCAATACCGGAGTGGGTAGCCTATCCCTTCTCCAGCAGATCTTCCCCACCCAGGAATGGAACCAGGGTCTCCTGCATTGCAGGCAGATGCTTTACCAGCTGAGCTACATGGAAAGCCCATCTGAGGGTCCAAATATCCCCTAAAAAAGCTTGCAGGAAATTGATACCAGGGATAGTAGCTGTTATGTTTCACATTCTTACAACCTCCAGGAATCTGGCTGCCTGAATTTTATCATGTAGCCTGTTAGGGAGTAAGATTCAACCAGGCCTTGATTTAGCATCGCCTTTGAAGCTTCCCCAGACAACCTGGCTTAGTCATGAAGGTCTAAACCGCGTGTATTCCATTTTCTGGTAGATATGTCAGTGCCACATACATAAAATTTTAAGTATAATGCACGTACCCCTAACCTATAGATGCTGGCCAAAAATGAAGCTTTTGATTTAGCGTTCTCTGTACTGAGTCCATGCTACCCTTGGTAGCCAGACTAATAGTAAATGTCCTATAAATCTCTAAAAATAGACCACTGCCAATTTTGATAGTCTGCAAAGAGTTGGGAAAACAGTATGAGTCACTTTTTCAAGGATGTTCTCTTTTTTTGTTAGCTTAATATTCCATGATAAGGTTAAACAACAAAAGTAAATTGTACTGGCTCAGCTCTGAATAGGATTGCAAATCTAATAAGTGTCTGCTTATTTCACGTTGTTCTGTCTGTAGCTTCTTTCCAACTTGCACTTCACGAGTTGTGTTTAGTTGAGGTCCAGGGTTCAGAAACTCAAGCAGGAAGCATCTGGGAATTCTCTGCTTTCAAGTGTGCATGAGTTAGAAATAACCTGGAGAAGTGAGAACACCGCTTGCTTTCCAGGTGGGCTACATTTCTGATCCCACTCAAGTTTGATGGATTTCATTACATCTTCTAGATATTTCCATAACTAAATAGTTTTAATGTGAGGCATTCTGAAGTTAGTAGGTGGAGAAATTCCAAGGTTTTTTTTTTTTTTTAACTTTTTAATTTATACTGGTTTTTAAATTATGGCTGTTGTTAGAATCAGGCATCAATATTTCCGTTTTCACCTCCCAGGAGGGTCAATGTGACTATTTTCTGCCTCCTTTTTGTTGCCACCTTTCCAGTTCTTCCTGCTAAGGCACTGAGAACATTGTATCCTCAGCCTGGGCTCCAGTGGTTGTCAATAACAACACTGCAAGCTCCTCAAAGTTAGGCTCTTTATCTTTGCACCTTTCATTCCTGGAGGTTGTAGGAATGTGAAACATAAAAGTGAAGCATAAAATTAATTTTTAATTTTTATTAATAAACAAAATTAATATCTCTGGTGTTAATTTTCTGATGGTCAAAAAAATGTTGTATTTACCTTCATCATAGTTCTCTTCTACTTTGGTTGCTTTTGAAATTATAAATATGACCTTGAATAATTTAAGCACTCTTTTGGACCCCCAGTTTTCTCATTTGTAAAATGGAATACAAATATAGACATCAGAAGTTAAGGATTAAACAGTGTAATACAATATTAGTTCAACCTTAGTCAGGTGAGTGTCAAATTTGAAAATTCTTCCAGCCTAGTCATTTATTAAATGCTTCTTTTTTGATCCTTATTTTTCAGATTTCTTTATTTTTAATTGGAGGATAATTGCTTTACAATATTGTGTTGGTTTCTGTCATATATCATTATGAATCAGTCATAAGTATACATATGTCCCCTCCCTGTTGAACCTCCCTTCCACCTCCCATCCCATTCCACCCCTCTAGGTTGTCACAGAGCACCAGTTTGAGCTCCCTGTGTTGTACAGCATATCAGATGTCTTTAAATTAATTGCACTTAAAAATGATACAACTAGGGCTTCCCTGGCGGCTCAGTGGTGAAGACTTGCCTCCCAATATAGAAGACATGGGTTTGATCCCTGGTCTGGGAAGATTCCACATGCTTCAGAGCAACTAAGCTTGTGCCCCACAACTTTTGAGCCTGAGTTCTAGAGCTCAGGGGCTGCAATTACTGAGCCCATATACCACAACTACTGAAGCTCACATGCCCTGTGCTCTGCAACAAGAGAAGCCTCTGCAATGAGAAGCCCACGCACCACAATGAGGAGTAGCCCCTACCTGCTGCAACTAGAGAAAAGCCCAGGCAGGAACAAAGACCGAGCACAGCCAAAAATAAATAAATGAATAAAATGAAATTATTTAAAAAAAATACAACTACTTAAAGAAGAAACATGACTGCATACTCAGGAATACTTTCTATAGATGGCAGTCTTAGAAAAACAACAAAATTAAACATCATTAAATATTTAACATATGCAAATCAATATGAATAATAAAATTTTAATTTATAAAATGCTTTATAAATGAAGAAAGTTCTTGAATGAATAAAGAGAACTCTTAAAAAATATTTGGTGATGAACTCAGCATTGAACTCCATAATGCTGTCTAAGACGAAGATGAGATTCTTTAAGACATTTCTGTGTTCGTTCTTTTGATATCAGTTAGCATAGGAATCAGAGAAGGCAATGGCAACCCACTCCAGTACTCTTGTTTGGAAAATCCCATGGATGGAGGACCCTGTTAGGCTGCAGTCCATGGGGTTGCTAAGAGTCGGACACGACTGAGCGACTTCACTTTCACTTTTCACTTTCATGCATTGGAGAAGGAAATGGCAACCCACTGCAGTGTTCTTGCCTGGAGAATCCCAGGGACAGGGGAGCCTGGTGGGCTGCCATCTATGGGGGTCGCACAGAGTCGGACACGACTGAAGCGACTTAGCAGCAGCAGCAGCAACAGCAGCAGCAGCATAGGAATACCAAATGATATGTGTGCAACAGGAATAAATATTGTATACTACTTGGGTTGTCATTTAAAATTTTAATAGAGGTGGGCAACCTTACTGTCTGTACAGGAGAGGTGCAGATGTTTGTCAGTTTATCTCAAGATATGTTGAATTAACAAAGAGACACTACACATCTGAAGATTCTTTGAGGAATATTCAGTGCATCATAGGTGAAATGTTAAGTATGTAAACTAGCAAATATGCTTTCTTATGAAACTTCTAAGAAAAGTTGATTTTTTTTTAGGAATATTACAAGTAAATTTAACAAAAAATATATTTAACCTGGCAGAGGGTTTAGACAAAACTGTCGAACGTTTATCTTGAAAGAATACTGAAAGAGATAATGATAACACAAGAAAAAAAGACTAGCCCAAATAATGTATTAAAGGACTTTTAAAAAGGAAAAGCCCTTATTGCTGCCTAGTTGGAGGAGACTCTGCTGCAGGTTGGAGCTAGCATGGAGCTGGAACTTGCCAGGCGTGCCCCGTTTGCTGTTGGGCTTAGAGGCCTCTACCTAAAGCAGGCATGATCTAGGTTCTTAACCTACTACCCAAGCCGTGGGTGCACAGCATAGGGCATTGTACAGTCCTAGAGATGGGCATGGCTATTCGCAAACCAGGTCATAGTGTAATAATAATACCTATCAAGTTGGAAAATCCTGGGAAGTTGTGTGCCTCAAACACTGTCTTTCTGTCTCTCTCTGTCTCTCTTTCTGTCTCTCTGTGCCTGCCTCCCAGTCTCTCTATTGCTGTCCCTGTTTTGGTTATGCGTGAAAAGCTGACATACTGAGCTCTGTGGTTGAGAACAGACATCTACCTGGCCGGTGCCAGGAGAAGCAGAATTGACACAACCTGGAGGTAAGATGGATGTGAGAGTGGGAGGACTCAGAATGGATCTGTAGAGAAATATCTACACTTAAAAAGTGGCAACATTCACAGACATAGCATACAGGAAAGATAAGCAGCCTTGACAATAGTGATATACGGGGAGAGTGGGGCAAAACAATGATGAGCTCCATATTAACATCTCAGGTTCTAAATATGTCTATAGTATCGAAGTAGGGATTTCCAGGAGTCAGTGTATAGTCAAAGAAGACTAGTTGAAGAAGGGCATATTTATACTATTCGTAAAGGATGAGAAGGATCCAGTGATTTTAGGAGGCTGGGCAAAGCATTCCAGGTTGAGGCAAAAATAAGCTCAGGGAGGCTGAGGTGTGTTTGAAATACTGACATAAGGACCACAAGGAGTAAAGAGAAAGGGACGAGACACAGGGAGGTTATTGCTGGGATCTGTTCACGTTCTCCACTCAAATCTAGGTAAGGTGGGCATGGGGCTGTGTCCTCATTATGATCGAAAAGCAAGGAAATGGGATATAAAATTTTAAGGTGGAAAAAGTATTGCTATGATTAGCATGCTAGAAAGATTTTTCTACTTGTTGTGTGAGCAGTGGATGCAAAGCTTGCTGGGGAAAAATGGAAAGTGTCAGAACCAGAGCAGTGGTATTCAATTTTTTATTATAATTTGTACTCAAATAGAGGGCTTCCATGGTAGCTCAGCTGGTAAAGAATCTGCCTGCAATGCAGGAGACCCCAGTTCAATTCCTGGGTTGGAGAAGACTCTTGAGAGTCCCATGGACTGCAAGGAGATCCAACCAGTCCATTCTAAAGGAGATCAATCCTGGGTGTTCTTTGGAAGGAATGATGCTAAAGCTGAAACTCTAGTACTTTGGCCACCTCATGCAAAGAGTTGACTCATTGGAAAAGACTCTGATGCTGGGAGGGATTGGGGGCAGGAGGAAAAGGGGACGACAGAGGATGAGATGGCTGCATGGCATCACTGATTCGATGGACGTGAGTCTGAGCGAACTCCGGGAGTTGGTGATGGACAGGGAGGCCTGGCGTGCTACAATTCATGGGGTCACAAAGATTTGGACATAACTGAGCAACTGAACTGAACTGAGGATAGGCTACTTAAATAGAAATCAATTTTCAGCTCGTGAGATGTGTGTGTCTGTGAGTGGTATGTATGTGACTGAAACAAAATTTTATGAAATGATGCTTGATTTTATCACTGGTCAGGAATACTGACATTTTACAATAGTTTTATTATCATTTTTTGGTTCAGTTTTAGTCTTTTTAAAATTCTACTCACATCCCACCATATCGATTTCACAGCCCACTAGTTGGTTGTGATCCTACACTGATTTGCTGGTCAGGCTTGACAGCAAGTAAACTAGACATGGGAAGTAAGAAAAATGGAAGCATCAAGGTAAATCCCCAGATATATGCTGTATTGTTAAATTTGACAAAATAACTGAATAATCCCCAGAAAGCCACTGTGGAAATGGGAGCATCCTGTGAGCTATATAATGAGCCTATGGATTAATGTGTTTTTTGTGTTATAAATACCAACATTCATAAGCTATGACTGTGTATATAAATATTTGCATTGATATATGGTTTCCTTTTTTTCCCATTATGTTTTTAAGAGTTAAATGGGTAGGTCATAAGGTAAATCTATGTTGAATTTTTAAAGAATCTGCCAAGCAGCCTTCCATAGTTATTTGTTCCATGTTCCATACACACCAGTAGTATATGAAAGCATCAATTCTTCTACATCCTCACAAATGCTTGCTGTCACCAGTCTTACAGATTTTATTGATATTAATTGGTGTTAATGGTTTTAATTTTCATTTCTCTAATGACTAATGATATTGACCATTATTTAAGTACTGATTTGCCATTTGAAAGATGTCTGAGGAAGTGACTCTTCAAATCTCTTGCCCTTTTTTTTTTTTTTTTAGTTAGGTTGCTTTTGAGTTTTGACTTTCTGAGTTACTTGGTTATTTGTTTATTCTGGATCCAGGCCTCACATTAAATATAGGATTTTTAAACATTTTTCCCAGTCTGGGGTTATGCTGTTATTTTTCTTAATGGTGTCTTTTGAAGAGGGAAAGTTTTAAGTTTTGACGTAGTTCTGAGGGAGTGGGAAAGGTGGAGATGGTATGTGGCTTCAGATACATTTGTGTGAAGTATCTTCTTTTACTTAAATAGTCCCTATAACACCAGAGTTTCTTTCACGAGTGAATAAAGAAAGCAGCAAGCAGATCATGAGGCATAAAATGTATTCCTTTGAGCAGGGCAGGTGACAGTCATGTGCAGGAGTGTTCCAGAGGGGGCAGCAAAAATGAAGAGAAATTATCTTTGAGAAATCTCTGATTTCAGCTGACACAGAAGAATTCTTGACCAGCTGATGGCAACAACACAGCACAGTGATTAATTATGAGGCAAACACCTTCTGGTAGTATGGGGTGTCATGCAGCCTTAAGGGCAGAGTTTTACATGCAGGGTACATGAGCAACATGGACCTGTCCTTTTCCAACCAGGAACCCTGACCCCAAGTAAGATTTCTGAACCTCCTGGAGAAGGAGGGCATCGGGAAGTAGCACAGAGGCAGGTGTGACTGAGAATTGTTTTTTCTGATGCTCGTGTAAACCTTTATTTGCTCTACTCTCAAATGAAGTTCCAGACATCACAGTTACATATTTGAAGTTTAAAGCAGCACAGGTCTTTATACAAAATCTTGACTAGGTTTAATCCCTTTCTCCCAAGAAAAAGTCTGAAGTAAAAGTCAACTATGATTCAAAAAGTAGTGATCTCTTTATTTGGGGAGATGCTGCTTGAAGTAAAAATTAAAAGTACATGAAAAATATATCAGTTTGCTTGGATCGTAAATTGGTGTCCTTAGATGTCAGTTTTTTCCATTGGCATCATCAGCATCCCATTCGATTCTGGGTCTTCTTAATTGCAATCTGTGCGTTTGTGTGGACAATAAAAATTTACAGTTGCCTCCCGAGAACGCCTGTCAAAATGGCGGCACCATCTAATGAGACAGTATCTGTTTATGAATTAAATAATCTATTATCATTAAACAATTATTTACTTCATGACAAGAAGAAATGAAAACATCTTACACAAGTACACTCACTAAAGCTTAATAAAACACAAGTGAAACAGGTGATAAAAACTAAGCAAGAAAAATGTAGGCAGAATCAGTGTGGCTCCAGGGGTGAGTTTCGTATGCCCCCACTTGGATTCTACACACTTGCTGAATTTATATTGTGAATTTGGCACTAAGCTACATATTAAACCATCTGAAGTGGGAAACATGATTAGGTAGGTGATGGATAACATCCATAAAGTTAAATAATGCAGATGCTGTTCAGGAGAAATACATTATTTCGGGGTACTGAAACAAGAGAGAAATTCTTAACCATATGTCATAGAGAATGATAAGAACTGGATTTATGTTTGTGATGAATTGCTTCAACTCTGTTTCATAAAAGAAGGTTCATAGCTCCTCTCATCAGCATGCAGCAATTCCTGTGATGGATATTTAGGTAAAGCACTCTGTCTGATCTGCTGTTATGAGAAACACACTTTTGTATGTAGTGTAGAACACTAAAGTCGCCTTTTTACTTATTTTCAGAAATATACATCTTTTATCATGATTTTTGCTTCAAATCAGGGGGCATTAATTACTGTTACCAAAGATGGGTGGCCATTCTTACCCTGCAAGAGTAACAGCCCCAAAGACACCCTAAGGAAGACAGCAGTTCCCAAACCATGCACTATCATACACATTCCCAGAGGTGTTTGAAAGTGTTAGATTAACAGTCATTCTCTAGGGAATTACAATTGAGAATCTGCAAGTTGAACAAATTAAAATAAATTTCTTTGTTGCTGGTTTTGTTGGAAGTTTTAAAATACTTACTACATACAAAATTAACCTTTAAGTAGTACATATATATAATACTTTGTTTCCCAAACTTAATCCCCACCCCCCCAAAAAAAAGCCTTCTCTTTGCAGAGACTCTCCTGAGCTATTTCAAGAAATACTCTTGAGATCTTCCGCATTCTTTTATTCTGTATTGTGCATTTGGATTAATTCCAACATTGACTGAAAATCAATCCTATAAAGAACGAGTTACACGCATTCGGACACTGATACGAGTGCAGAACTTTGAGTTGCTCTTTTGGCACTGACTACTGTTAAAATAACAATGAGATGTATTAGCTTGATGGGATTTTAAAGAAATAACTTCTGAAATACTATTTGTTTTTTATGCTCTGAACTCAAGTGCATGCCATAAATTTCTTTAAAGATCATGTTCTACCTGATCTTTGCCTTCTAAGTCGTGGAAAGGACTTTGGCCAAAAGTAATAAAATCTGATCTAAGAAAATAAAGAGGTTGATCTAAGTTTCATACGGTGCCATTTTAATACAAAAGGATTCAAAGACTCTTGTGCATGCATGCTAAGTCGCTTCAGTTGTGTTCCAATCTTTGTGACCCCATGGACCATAGCATGCCAGACTTCTCTGTCCATGAAATTCTCCAAGCAGGAATACTGGGGTGGGTTGCCATTCCCTGCTCCAGGGGATCTTCCTGACCCAGGGATTGACCCACGTCTCTTATGTCTACCTGCATTGGCAGGCAGGTTCTTTACCATCTAAGCCACCAGAGATGCCCTCAAAGACTCTTAGAAACAATATTGAAAATTGGGCAACATATAGCTATAGTCTAAAAAAATGTTTTCCAAATATATAGGAATAAAATAGGAATGAAGATAATAAACTTTGCATTAGGACAGCTTACATAGTCTACACAAATTTTGCAGCCATACAGATCCAAGAAAGAGAATGAAAAATCCAAATAATCCTGGATATACCAAGTGCTATAAAGCATGCAGAGCGACTGGAACTCTTATACTGGTGAGAATGCTAAACACTTGGGAAAACAGTTTGGCAGTTTCTTACTATTAAAAGTATATGATTACTAATAATATAGGAATAAGTTATAGCTTTTTGATTACTCCCATAATGAGATTATTCATAATAATATACCAATTATAATATTTTGTTTTCTGTATTAGAAATAAAATAAATTTATTACACAAAAGAAATCTACTAGGCATGATTTTCAAATAAAAATGAACATTGTTCATGCATATGAACATGGTTGAAGAATCTGTATATGGAAATCATTCTTACGTTTTGTTTGTAGCTATTCTGCTCTTGCTGGTGTTTTTTCTTTCTATTCATAACTAATTCCCCTATTTTGAGCTTTAAACTGCAGATATATATATCCAGCTGCTACAACTTTCTCCACTGAGATATCTATAGCGATCATATCATATGTAAAGCCAAATCCCCCAGTTTGTCTATCATAGTCAATAGCCACTCCATTCTTGCTGTTGTTCAGTCCCTGTCATGTTGGACTTTTTGACACTCTACGGACGGAAGCACACCAGGCTTCACTGTCTTTCACTATCTCCTGGAGTTTGCTCAGACTCATGTCCATTGAGTCAGTGATGCCATCCAATCATCTCATCGTCTGTTGTCCCCTTCTCCTCTTGCCTCAATCTTTCTCAGCATCAGGGTCTTTTCCAATGAGTCTGCTCTTCATATCAGATAGCTAAAGTATTGGAGTTTCAGCTTCAGCATCAGTCCTTCCAGTGAATATTCAGCGTTGATTTCCTTTGGGATTGACTGGTTTGATCTTGCAGTCCAAGGAACACTCAAGAGCCTTCTTCAGCACTGCAATTTGAAAGCCTCAGTTCTTTGGCACTCAGCCTTCTTTCATCTGCTTAAACCAAATTTTTGAAACTATGCCTCTTCCTTTATCCTTTCTGTTAGTAAACCTTGTTAGCTTTATCATCAAAATGTATCCAGAATCTTTCCACTCCTCACTACTTCCACTGAAGCCTTCCTAGTGGAAGTCACCCACGTGTAGTGCCTCTACAGGATCAGTGACTTCTGAACACTCCCTTGCTTTCATTCTCCTCTTCTAAAGTCCATCCTTCACATAGAAACCAGATTGATGGTTTTAAAATACCTATTATAGATTATGTGATTCTTCTGATCAAAACCCTCCAATGCCAGTTTGCTATATTAGGACACTGTTAGCCTCAAATATTGGAGAAGGCAATGGCACCCCAATCCAGTACTCTTGCCTGGAAAACCCCATGGATGGAGGAGCCTGGTAGGCTGCAATCCATGGGGTCACTAAGAGTCGGACACGACTGAGCGACTTCACTTTCACTTTTCCCTTTCATGCATTGGAGAAGGAAATGGCAACCCACTGCAGTGTTCTTGCCTGGAGAATCCCAGGGATGGGGGAGCCTGGTGGGCTGCCGTCTTTGGGGTCACACAGAGTCAGACACAACTGAAGTGACTTAGCAGCAGCAGCAGCCTCAAATATGGAGAAGGCAATGGCACCCCAATCCAGTACTCTTGCCTGGAAAACCCCATGGATGGAGGAGCCTGGTAGGCTGCAGACCATGGGGTCACGGAGAGTTGGACACAACTGAGCGACTTCACTTTCACTTTTCCCTTTCATGCATTGGAGAGGGAAATGGCAACCTACTCCAGTGTTCTTGCCTGGAGAGTTCCAGGGACGGGGAGCCTGGTGGGCCACGGTCTGTGGGGTCACACAGAGTCAGACACGACTGAAGCGACTTAGCAGCAGCCTCAAATAATAACAAAGCTTTTTTAAGCACATTGTAAGTATAAATTTTCCTTACATAATGCTCTGATTGATGAATAGTTCTCCTCTCAGTAGTGATGCAAAGAGCAAGACATCTTCCATTTACAGACTTTGTCATTCATCATGTAACTTCTAAAGATGGACCTAAATTTATACATCGTGTGAACTCATCTATGTAAAATAATGTCCCTGAAAAATACCTTAAACGTAAAATGTATGTTAAAATATTGACAAGGCTCTAAACTGATTGGTGGGATTATACTGGTTTACTTTTTTTTCTCATGTTCTGCCATTTTCTATATTTCCACAGCAAACATACATTGTTTTTATAATCTTAGAAAAATGAACTTTTAAAGATGGTGATATTAGAGCAGGTTTCCAGTCTAATCCCCAGAAATTTCACTCAAATGACTAAAAAGGATGTATGAAGAGGTGTTATGAGTGATGACGCCACCAAATTCATATGTTGAAATCTTCCCTCCTCCCCAGTATGACTGTAGGTAGAGATAGGGTCTTTACATCAGTAACTATGATTAAATGATGTCCTATGGGTGGAGCCCTAATCTGATAGGCCTGGTGGCTTTACAAAAATAGGAGAGGCAACAAGTATATATGTACACAAAGGAAAGGTCATATGAGGACAGGGTGAAAAGACACCAGTCAAAGGCCAAAGAGAGAGGCATGGGAAGATACCAAACCTGCCACCACTTGGATCTTGGACTTCCAGCCTCCAGAACTGTGAGAAAATAAATTGAGTTTTAAGTCAGCATGTCTATGACATTTTGCTAAGACAGTTTTAGCAAGTTAATATAGAAGAGAAAGGACTTCATGAGTTCTGGAGTAAATGGCAAGCTAAATATCCCCTTATTCAGAGGGATAAAATTGTGGTAGCACCAAGAAAAAAGAAAAAAAATGAGGGTCACCTTTCTTGCAGCCACCCTGAAGCTCAACTGTATGTGTGATTCTTAATACTTAACAGAAGGAAGACTAGGCAATGAGCTACTTCTCCAAGCCAGGTTTGCAAAAGCAGAGTTTGATCCCTCCACAGCAGTGGGGGGGATTAATACATGTAATCTGCATGTGGTTAGGACTGGTGGTGAGAACTATGGCTAAGATGGACTTGGTTGAGTTGGAGTCATTTTGGCTTTTGTTGCCAAAGACAGCAGAGGAGGACGCTATCACCCAGATTGGAGGGGAGTACAGAATTTCTCACAGAAGAGAAAGCCCAAAGGCTGAGAACCTGTTCCATAAACAAATTCTCATTTTCCCTAGTAGTCCTAAAACCAAAGGACAAGGTTAGTTGACTAGAAACGAAGCCCTCCGTGATGGGCCATGGACACTCCAGTCTCAAGAAAGAGAAATTACAAGAAGGATATCTTAAATGGTCTTTTTGTATGAGTAAAATAGGTCAAAGAGAAGATTCAAAAAGCTGGCTAACACTACAACAGTTCCAACTGGCTGAAAAACCAGGAAGAGACTGGTACAGACTGGTCATGTTCAGAGCTCCTCCTCCACCCCCTCAGGTTGAATTGATAAGATAAAACTAAACTCCAAAGTGACAGTAGACCTGAAGATATAGTCCTTCACGTGTGTGTGTGTGTGTGTGTGTGTGTGTGTGTGTGTGTGTTTTGCGGAGGGTGGGAGAAGGGGGAAGCCCCAAAAGACCTATATGGATTCAAGGATAAATAAATTGAGGTTGAGGCCAGGGAATGAGATCGACAAAAGTAGATGGAGGGCATCTGTTTAAATATCCTGAGTATTACCAGCCCCAGGAAATAAAGAAGAATTTTAGACAGCACTGTTTTAAGCACTTGAAGAATATAAATAGGAAATCAATTTGAAGAAAAAAGAGATTATATGATAAGAAATTGGAGAAGGCAATGGCACCCCACTCCAGTACTCTGGCTTGGAAAATCCCATGGATGGAGGAGCCTGGTAGGCTGCGGTCCATGGGGTCGCTAAGAGTCAGATACGACTGAGTGACTTCACTTTCACTTTTCACTTTCATGCATTGGAGAAGGAAATGGCAACCCACTCCAGTGTTCCTGCCTGGAGCATCCCAGGGACGGGGGAGCCTGGTGGGCTGCCGTCTATGGCGTCGCACAGAGTCGGACACGACTGAAGCCACTTAGCATGATAAGAAATAGTAGTGCTAAGAGAGTTCAGGAAAGGATTTAAGAAAACAAATGATGTTATTGTAGAATTTAAAGTAGAACCAGAAGGAAAAAAGAAACAGTGAAGAAAAATAAACCTAAAGCATAAGCTTGAGCAAATCAGAGAGCATCAGAAAACAGATGAAAATGGTCAGATACAATATGTGAATGTGAAAGACAAATGAGATCTGCAAAGCAGGTGAATTACATTTGTGAAGAAGTGTAAAAAGAGAAATGGAGCATAAATAATAGACAACAATATAAGAACAGAAAGTTTCCTTAAAGGAAAGGAAGATTAGAATCTAAGGTTTAGGGAGGCTTGCCACTTTAAAATATTCCAACCAAAGAAACAATACACCAAAATGATTTGATTTCAAGGGCATATAAATATTCTATGAGCATCCAAGTAGCAGAAATAACTAGGGGGAAAAAAGTTGTACTCAAACTTCACATTAATCTGAAATGTTCCATACTAAAAGAAAATACAGAACTACAAATAGAAACTCTCCAATCTTCTCGTTCAGTGAGCACCTAGGAAATTATTTTTACATGATTTATAATTTCAAGAACATTGAGACTAAGTACAACAGGAATAAGAGGTTATGATGAAGAAAACATTTTATAATTACTAAAAAGTGTTAGGTTATAAATTTATTATGTTATAAATGTATTGCTTCTTGTCTTTCAAAATTGATACCACACTGTCTGATCTGTGAAAATGAATCTGAGCCCTGTACTATCCAACATGATGTTAGGCTTTGCTGGGGGATAGGCCCTGGACCATTATTTTGAAGGAAAGTGCCCTGTACTCAGTTGGCAGTGCCCCACAGCACTGGGTGGGGAGAGGAGGATTCTCCAGTGCCCAATTCCTGCAATGCTTGGCAACCAGCAGCTTTACTCACTCAGGAGGTTTTGTAGGGAAGTGCCTTGGTGAAATACTTGGTAAAGAGCTTTCTTCATCATCCAAGAGGGCAGATTTGTGTTTTGAAACCTTGGAAGCTTCCTGGATGAAATCTGAAACTGTCCCCTATATATGGAGGCCAAGACGAGACCAAAGAGAGAGACCATTCCAGATTGGGAGGTGGCAGGTGCAACAGGCAAGAAAACTTCCATACAAGGCTTATTTTCAGCAGCCACAGAGCAAGTAGATCTCTGCACCCATATTCCAGAGTCTTTTAAAGTTTTTATGAGATCTTTAATTGGTTCAGTCATTAGTCAGTCCAGATGTACCAACAACACATTGCTCTCTCAAGACTGTGTCCTTGAAAATGACTCTGGCTTTGGGAAGGGTGGGCAGAAGTTATATATATATATATATATATATATATATACACCAAGGACAGGGGAGGGGGTGAGGAGATTCCGATTGCCTCCAACTGGGTCCAAGCTAGTAAATCACTCTGCAGTCCCATCTTTGAACATAATTTCCAGCAAGTCCCTTAGTCCAGTCCTAGAGGTTGTGGCTGCTCCTTTCATATGCTCTTCCTACAATCTTTAGAGTTCCCTCAAATTTTATTGGTCACTCCATCATTACTCCAATTCCCCATTATAGCTGACAATTATTTATATTATACTTTCCCTGCACAAGTTATTGTAATTTCTGTATGCAGGTCAGGAAGCAACAGTTAGAACTGGACATGGACCAACAGACTGGTTCCAAATAGGAAAAGCAGTACGTCAAGGCTGTATATTGTCACCCTGCTTCTTTAACTTATATGCAGAGTACACCAGGAGAAATGCTGGGCTGGAGGAAGCACAAGCTGGAATCAAGATTGTTGGGAGAAATATCAATAACCTCAGATATGCAGATGACACCACCCTTATGGCAGAAAGTGAAGAGGAACTCAAAAGCGTCTTGATGAAAGTGAAAGTGGAGAGTGAAAAAGTTGGCTTAAAGCTCAACATTCAGAAAACGAAGATCATGGCATCTGGTCCCATCACTTCATGGGAAATAGATGGGGAAATAGTGGAAACAGTGTCAGACTTTATTTTTGGGGGCTCCAAAATCACTGCAGATGGTGATTGCAGCCATGAAATTAAAAGACACTTACTCCTTGGAAGGAAAGTTATGACCAACCTAGACAGAATATTAAAAAGCAGAGACATTACTCTGCCAACAATGGTCTGTCTAGTCAAGGCTAAGGTTTTTCAAGTGGTCATGTATGGATGTGAGAGTTGGACTGTGAAGAAAGCTGAGCACTGAAGAATTAATGCTTTTGAACTGTGGTGTTGGAGAAGACTCTTGAGAGTCCCTTGGACTGCAAGGAGATCCAACCAGTCCATTTTAAAGGAGATCAGTCCTGGTTATTCATTGGAAGGACTGATGCTGAAGCTGAAACTCCAATACTTTGGTCACCTGATGTGAAGAGCTGACTCATTTGAAAAGACCCTGATGCTGGGAAAGATTGAGGCAGGAGGAGAAGGGGATGACAGAGGATGAGATGGTTGGATGGCATCACTGACTCAATGGACATAGGTTTGAGTGAACTCTGGGAGTTGGTGATGGATAGGGAGGCCTGGCGTGCTGCGATTCATGGGGTCACAAACAGTCAGACACGACTGAGCGGCTGAACTGAACTGAACTGAATGGGCATTATCAATGGACAATATGAGAGGTTCCTGATGCTGCTGCTGCTGCTAAGTCACTTCAGTCGTGTCCGACTCTGTGCGACCCCATAGACAGCAGCCCATCAGGCTCCCCCATCCCTGGGATTCTCCAGGCAAGAAAACTGGAGTGGGTTGCCATTTCCTTCTCCAATGCGTGAAAGTGAAAAGTGAAAGTGAAGTCGCTCAGTCATGCCCGACTCGTAGCAACCCCATGGACTGCAGCCTACCATGCTCCTCTGTCCATGGGATTTCCCAGGCAAGAGTACTGGAGTGGGGTGCCCTTCTCCGTGAGAGGTTCCTAATCAGTTTTAAAAATGACTTTTGATTTATTTGTTTATTTTGGCTGTACTAGGTCTCATTTGCAGCATGCGGAATCTTTAGTTGTGGCATGAGAACTCTTAGTTGCAGCATGTGGGATCTAGTTTTCTGATGAGGGATTGAACCTGGCCACCTCTGCAGTGAGATTACAGAGTCTTAGCCACTGGACCACCAGATAAGTCCTTTAAATGACTTTTTTTTTTTCTTGACAGAAAGTTTCTGATGTCTTTTTGTACTGAATTATTTGCAAGTGGCAAATTTGGGCACAAAAGAGCAGCATATTTTCATGCCTTACATTCTCATGAGACATTTGTTACTCATATCAGGCACTTTCCAACCATTTTCATTTTAATTGGATTGAAGAAGGGACTGTCACTAAGGCCCCATTGACTAGGAAGTTCTGACCAAGATATTTGGACAGAAAGGCACCTGGAGATATCTTGCACTTCCGTTTTTTGGTTCAGGTAAAGTGTTAACATTCTTTGTTCTACATGCCTTTGCTCTACCTAACAGATTTGCAGTGAAAGTGCCTACCTCTGTTGAATTTTGAGAGGCGACCAAATTTTTGAATTAGAGATTTATATTTAGCTGTGCTATTCCTCACATATATAGGTAAGAAAATATATTTAGTAAAACATACAATCATATGTGTAAACTTCGGGAAAAAAAGAAAGACAACTTTTGAATCTAAGCCAGTACAAAAGAATAAGAATCCAGAAAATAAGGAATACAAAGATTGGCAGTGAGCATTGGCATCATTTAAATAGCGAGCTATGTTCAAATGATTGTAGTAGATAGGTTCACTTGTTCTAGGCAAGCTGACTGAGTTCCTGTGATGTAAGTGCTTCCAAATCAATCAGATGCAGTGAGTTAAAATACTGATAGAATTCTGTCAAGTTTTGTCTTAATAGGGTCACAAGAGCAAATATGAAAAAAGTCATTTTAAATTTCCGAAAAACAAAATTAATAAATGAGCAATTGTTCTACCGGTTACCAGAATTTATTATGATAATGCAATAGTTAAGAGAGCTGGGTATCAATGTGAGAATAGATACATCAGTGGAACTGAGTAGAGAGCCTGAAAAGAGTCCTGCTAAGCAGACAAATATATGAAAAATATTGACTCTAATTCTTGATATGGGAAGAACTGGGATCCACCAAAGGCAGTTAGGGAGGATATAATATGAAATAACAACAACTTGATGACATATACAAAACCAAATTCCAGTTAACTAAAGAAATAGCACCTGAAATGTAAATGATCATTTTTATAGAATTCTAGTTAAAAAAAAAAATTATGAGCAAGAGCCAAAAGCAGAGGTAATAAAAGATAAGATAATAGCACAGAGAAAGTTACAATTGCTATTTGACAACATAGTTATAGAAAAGTTAAAATAAACACAAAAACTGAGAGAATATTTGCCACATATATGAGACATATATACATATATAGAATAGACATAGCCTATAAATCAATACAGAAAGACAATATAATAAAATCATGTGCAACATATATTAAAAAATAAAGCACACACAAAGGAAAACAAATGGCTAATGTATTGAAAAGATTTTCCACGTTCCTGGGGAAATGCAAATTAAAACAAGATGTCATTTTTCACCAATCAATTGGCTGAAAACTGTAAAAGATTGATAGTAGCCAGTGTTAAGCAAGAGGGAAATGCAATTTTGGCAGTGAATTTGGCAGTGGCTAGCAAGATATAAATTTTATAAAGCCTTCAACAACATAATTCCACTGCTAGAAATCTACTTAATTCAAAAATGTGCACAAATGTTCAAAGTATTTATACTGTGATGTTCGTTGCTGCATTAAATTTATTGGCCTAACCGCAAGACTACACATAACTGCACGACGATGGAGAAACAGTTAAGTTGCGATGGTATGCTAGTCCTTGGTTGACTTTTCCCTTAGATCCAGTCCTCCCCTTCTCCTTCTCTGCTGTGCTCTCCAGGTCCTGCTCCTGCAGACTTCTTTTCCTAGGATCCTTCCTCACCTGGCTTTGGGCTCCTTTAGGTTAAGGGGAAGTACTGCTGAAAGGTTGGTTTGCAGGAAGAACTGAGAAGCCGCAGAACCTACTTTTGTTCCCTCTCTGCTCTTACTTGACAGGCCCATCATGGTGCTTTTTCCCTGGGTGACCACAGTCCCCAAGCTCTATTCACCTGACCTCCCTATTTTGTGCCTATAATTTAAGAGTACTAGTGGTTTCTTGGGCTTCCCTGGTGATTCAGTCAGTAAAGAATCTACCCGCAACGTGGGAAACCTGGGTTCAATCCCTGGGTTGGGAAGATCCCCTGGAGAAGGGCTTGGAGGAGTGGTTTCCTATTGATATTAATCTTTAGATTCTCTTTATTCCCATTTGGCTTTTTTTACTTCTTTCATTATCTCTGTAATTAAGTCTTTGAATTAAAATTCTCTACTTTATATACTTTAAATTATTTTGATTGCCTGCTTGGAATGCACATACAACTGTGCAGCTAGTAAAAAAAAAAAAAAAAAGCTGTATTAACATATACCGAGTGGAAGAATGTTCCTGATAAGTTGCTGACTCCAAGAAGCAAAGTTACTGTATCATTTTTTTAATTTTAAAATACTTTACCTATACCTTTGTTTAGTATGATCAGTTTTTTTTAAACAAAACAATGTGTATGTTTAAATATTAAATGATAATAATGGTGATAATAATTAACCTTTGTAGGGAAAAACAGATATGACAAATGCCCATCAGGATAGGTTGTTAGTGTGAAGTAGAAGGGAGGCATGTATGTGAATCTTTTGAGGGGAAGGGCTGCACCTACTTTTGACTTTATTCATTTATTTTTAAAAGTCTTTTAACTTTATATACCTAAATGCTTGGATTTTTCCCATGATGCATAACATTTGTAATTTCAAAACATTCTTAAAGCAGGTAGTAAAGCATTGTGTCTAATATGATCACTTTTCTTAAATACATATTTCTGTATGTGTTCATTTGTAATGGGAATCCTCCTGAAAATACAGTCAGTTCTGCAATATTTTGGAAGTGTGAATTTGCTCCAAAAGGATTAATATATAATGGAATAATTTGAACATGCCTTCTATGTGTGTGTAAGTGATTTTGTCAGGGAGAGTTCCAGGTGAATGCTAAAGGTAGTACCTAACTGAACCCAAAGGCTTGTTGTTGTTGTTGTTGTTGTTGAATTGCTAAGTTGTGTCCGACTCTTTGTGACCCCATGGACTGGAACACACCAGACTTCCCTGCCCTTCACTATCTTCTGGAGCTGGCTCAAACTCATATCCTTTGAATTGGTGATGCCATCCAAAGATTTCATCTTCTGTCATCTCCTTCTCCTCCTGGCCTCAATATTTCCCAACAACAGGGTCTTTTCCAATGAGTTGGCTCTTTGCATCATGTGTCAAAGTGCTGGAATTTCAGCTTCAGCATCAGTCCTTCCAGTGCCTTCTGATGAATATTTAGGGCTGGTTCCTTTAGCATCGACTGGATTGATCTTCTTGCTGTCCAAAGGACTCACAAGAGTTTTCTCCAGCATCATCATTCAGAAGCATCAGTTCTTCGGCACTGGTCCTCTTTACGGTCTAAATATCACATCCATACATAAGTACTGAAAAAAAAAATCATAGCTTTGACTATATGGACCTTTGTCATCAAAGTGATGTCTTTGCTTTTTAATATGCTGTCTACATTTGTCATAGCTTTCCTTCCAAAGAGCAAGTGTCCTTTCATTTCATGACTATAGTCATGGCCTACAGTGATTTTGGGGCCTAAGAAAATTAAATCTGTCACTGTTTCCAACTTTTTCCCTACCTATTTGCCACGAAGTGATGGGACTGGATGCCATGATCTTAGTTTTTTGAATGTTGAGTTTTAAGACAGCTTTTCACTCTCCTCTTTCACCCTAATCAAGAGGCTCTTTAGTTCCTCTTCACTGTCTGCCGTTAGAATGGTATTATCTGCGTATATGAGGTTATTGATGTTTTTCCCAGCTTGATTCAAGCTTGTGATTGATCCAGCATGACATTTTACATGATATCATCTGCATATAAGTTAAGAAACAGGGTGGCAAAATACAGCCTTGACATACTTCTTTCCCAATTTTGAACCAGTCTGTTGTTCCATGGAAGGTTATAATTATTGCTTCTTGACCCGCCTACAAGTTTCTCAGGAGTCAGATAAGGTGGTTTGGTACTCCCATCTCTTTAAGAATATTCCACAGTTTGTTGTGATCCACACAGTCAAAGGCTTTAGTGTAGTCAATGAAGTAGAAGTAGATGTTTTTCTGTAATTCCCTTGCTTTTTCTATATTTCAGTGGATGCTGGCAATTTGATCTCTGGTTCCTCTGCCTTTTATAAATCCAGCTTGAACATCTGGAAGTTCTTGGTTCATGACGTTTTGTAGCCTGGCTTGGAGAATTTTGAGCATTACCTTGCAAGCATGTGAAATGAGCACAATTATCTGATAGGCTGAACATTCTTTGCCATTGCCCTTCTTTGGGATTGGAATGAAAATTGATCTTTTCCAGTCCTGTGGCTACTGCTGAGTTTTCCAAATCTGCTGACATATTGAGTGCAGCAATTTCACAGCATCATCTTTGAGGATTTTAAATAGCTCAGCTGGAATTCTGTCACTTCCACTAGCTTTGTTTGTAGTAATGCTTCATAAGAATCATAAGAAACGTTACTTGACTTCACACTCCACTCCAGGATGTCTGGTTCTAGGTGGGTGACTACACCATCATGGTTATCCAGGTCAGTAAGATCTTTTTGGTATAGTTCCAATGTGTATTCCTGCCACAGATATCAAGGGAACATTTCATGCAAGGATGGGCATGATAAAGGACAGAAATGGTAAGGACCTAACAGAGGCAGAAGAGATTAAAAACGGGTGGCAAGAATATACGGAAGAACAGAAAAGCTTAGGGAGACACAAAATGCACACACATGTTTAATGCATGTGCCTTAAACATCTGCCACTGTCCACAAGTCTGACTCAGTGTTGTGAGCCATTGTATCCAGATCCCTGGTTTTACAGCTTGCCATATGGTTTCAGATAAGCCTCCTTCATACTCCATAGTACAATGGACAAATCTTCCAAGACTAGCTTCCACAAACAAAGGTCAGGTCAGATCTTTTTCAAGATGAAATACCATATTGTAGTTTTTATGCATTTCTTCATCATATAACATGTGCCCAGCTACAAACTGGCACTTGGCATGTACCTCTGTAAGGATTAAATAATGTGCTGCTGCAGCTGATGATTTTCATCACCCCCTGAAAGGAATTCAAGGTGGAGAACAGAAATGAGGCACTTTGTGCTCTGGGAAAACTGGCAGAACAGGTCTTCAGATAGTGAGATATTTTTAGAAGCCCAATTCTTGTATATCCTCATACTAGAAAAACACTAAACTCCTTGATTACATCTGCTCCTTGTGACTAGCAGCGAGCTTCTAAAAAGTAGCAGAAACTTTCTGCAAAAAATATATGCTTGATTGCATGTAGTAGCCCTCAACAAAATCACACATACACTGACCTTTCCCCCTACCTCTTTGGAGAAGCTTCTTAGAGCTATCTGAAATGCTGTGTCCCGGGCTATTGTCCTCATTTTGCCCCAAATAAAATTTAACTTGCAGCTTTCATGTTACATATTTTAAGTCAATACATACATGTATAAAAGTGTGCTACCATTTTTATTAGGTTCTGATTTTTTTCTCCTTGTTGACCTTTAAGAAGTTTTTGAGTATTGCATTGTAATCCCATTTTTCTCATTAGCCCCATGGTTTTTTATTGTACAGACTTGCATAGTGTAGTGATTTTTAGTAATAAGCATGTCATATGATAGTGGAACTAATTATACATACATCAAAATGTTAATAGTGTCTCTGGGTAGCAATTTATTTGTTGCTTATATATAATGTCTGTTTATTTCTCTGAGGACAGTCATGTGTCAATAACCTAATTACATCTACATAAACATTTTTGAAAGATGAGGTGGGAATCAAAGGATGTCCATAGCCTTTGACTGATTTGGAAAGCTTCACTTACTCATTGTTGATGCAGTCAGTTAAGTGCCTTTTAGCCTACCTAAGTGGCACAAACAACCCATGTTCCTCCTGGAAAACAGAGATAAGGTCTCTCAGCAACACCTTAACTGCTGCTTCAATCCAAATCCCCATTAGCACTAAGAAGAATACAGATGTGAATAGTTGGCATGCCCTTAAATTGGTTTGCAAACATTCAGATGTGAACATGATACAGATGCAGGAATACATAGGCAGTCACCAGTAAGATATATTTGGTGCTTATTGGCTTTTGAGGTTAGTCTGATTACCTGAGATCAGAATACCTTGTCTCTCAGAAAATGTGACACTGTTGGGAGACTACAAACCTGAGCCCAATGTTAATGTCCAAAGGGAGAGAAAAACAGGTATAATATTTTCTTCATGTGATTTGCATCTTGAATTTCCACCCACTTTTTCAGAGCGAACTTTCACTTGCCATCACTTTGTTCCTTCTCTCCAAGGAGGTATCATGTGGGTTTTTTGTTTCTCGTTTTTTAGTGATAAATTACTCCACCTGCAGCTAAACTCCATTGTTTATCTGTGATCTGGGCAGAAGCCCTTCCTCCTCTTCCCCTCCCGACCGTGGGGCGGCTTCTGGGTCAGCGCCCTCTGAACTCTGAACTCGTTCCTGATTGATCCTTGTTCTTTCCTGTCTCGTCACACCCCGTCTGCACACAGACTCTGCTGTTGGCTCTGCTCCGTGGGGCTTTGTTCCTCACGGGTCTCTCTCTGACAGAGGGCTTGATCCGTGCAGCACAGCTCGTTCTCTGTGTTCAGCCTCTGGCTTCAACCACTGGAGCACAAATACTCTCCAGCTGGGAGTCAGACAAGGGCAGAGATGAAGAACCCAGAAGCCCAACAGGATGTTTCGGTTTCCCAGGGGATTCGCATGATGTTTTATGTGATGAAGCCCAGTGAAACGTCATTCCAAACCCTGGAAGAGGTGCCTGATTATGTACAGAAGGTGAGGCTCTCTGGGAAGAGGCTGCTCTTGCTTTCCTCTTAATAAGAAGTAACTTAAACACAGTGTGGGGTTTCATTCATGTCCATTCTTCAAATAATTCTAATAAAAACAGTTTCAAAACAAAGCATGGGGGAAAAGTAGAATTTCCACTTGAATTGAATTTCTGTACAATATCCATAACCATCTCTTGCTGTTAAATTTTTCTTCCCTGAAATGTCACTTCAGAATCTGATAAAACTAAAAAGTTTTCCGGGACACAGTGACATTACAGGTTTAGCTGTTAGAAGCTCAGTATCCAATGGTTATGTGGTATCAGTAAACTTTGTTAACAATTTTGTTTCTAAAGGAAAGCTTGTCTACCTCCTCCCAGGAAATGATTTCCTGTTTTGTTGTTGTTGTTGTTTTAAGCAGGGTGGTTCTGCAGGATGGATACACAGCTGAGAATTCAACCCTGATTTCCTAAGTTTGAACTTAAACCAAGTTTTCTTTGAAACTCTTAAGTGTTCAGAGGCACTTTTCACTTCTGGTTACTGGCCACGATTGGAAGTGGAAATATCCAGAATTAGAACTTGAATACTGAAGTTCCCCACCCTGTCAGAGTTGTTCCTAAAACACTTACTAGTTCAGACCAGAAATAGAAAATAAAATGACATCAGAAAATATGTTCTTAGGCTTTGGGTTTAGAAAATTTCAGTACTCATGATCAACTTTCAAATGAGAGAATGCCTTAATTTTTTCAGGATTTTATATTATCCCTTTCTGATTTTTTAAGGAAAGAATGTGGTACTCACATCTTTATAAATCATTATTTTATATTATGACATCAAACCTAGCCTGATATTTGTCATCAATTATAGATGACTTTTTTTCTATAAGAAAAAACTGAATGAATAAAACTTGAATGATGTCTAAAATGTTTAAAATGATCTCATTCTCTGAAATACTCAGAAGCAAAATTTTTTGTTCCTATAGTTTCAATTTTTTTCAAAATTTTATTAGAGTATAATTGATTTACAGTGTTGATTAGTTTCTGCTGTACCACAAAGTGTATCAGTTATACATACATATATCCATTTTTTTAAAGATTCTTTTCCCATATAGATCTTACACAGTACTGAGAAGAATTCTCCATATGCTATACAGTAGGTCCTTATTAGCTGTATATTTTATATATAGTAGTGTGGTGCTGCTGCTGCTAAGTCGCTTCAGTCGTGTCCAACTCTGTGCGACCCCATAGACGGCAGCCCACCAGGCTCCCCCGTCCCTGGGATTCTCCAGGCAAGAACACTGGAGTGGGCTGCCATTTCCTTCTCCAATGCGTGAAAGTGAAAAGTGAAAGTGAAGTCGCTCAGTCGTGTCCGACTCTAGGCACCCCATGGACTGCAGTCTATCAGGCTCCTCCGCCCATGGGATTTTCCAGGCAAGAGTACTGGAGTGGGGTGCCATTGCCTTCTCCGATATAGTAGTGTGTATTCCTACAATTTCAATTTTGTGATTCCTGTCATTCTAATATGAAAAAAATCATGCACATATTTAAGGAAAGTGATTTAAAGTGGACCTTATCTTTGTAGTGTATTGATAGATTTCTGATTATTGCCCTTATTTTAAAAAGTATTTTTTAGACCTTGAAACATGTCCTGCCTAATCTTTTTTATTTTCTTGGCAGAATTATTGTGGTTACATCTATGGTTATATTTCTTTCTTTTAAAAATATATTTATTTATTTTGGCTGTGCTGGGTTTTCATTGTTGTACGGGCTTTTCTCTCGTTGTTGCAAGTAGGGGCTACTCTCTAGCTGTGGTGTGAAGGCTTCTCATTGCAGTGACTTCTTTTGCTGGGGAGTACAGGTTTCAGGGCACACAGGCTTCAGTAGTTTTGGCAACTGGGCTCAGTAGTTGCGGCTCCCGGGCTCTTGAACACAGGCTCAGTAGTTGTGGCACATAGGCCTAGTTGCTCTGCAGCATGTGGACACTTCCTGGACCAGGGATCGATCCCATGTCTCCCACATTGGCAGATGGATTCTCCACCACTGAGCTGCCAGGGAAGCCTCTATGGTTCTATTTTGTATCCAAATCGGATGATAGCATTGGAGCACCTTGTTAGTGTGTGTCTGAAATAAACAGATTTCTTTGCCTGTTGGGAGGAAATAATCCCCGAGGATAGGTTCATACCTTTTCTGCTATGAACTGTCACTCTGGGCCTCCCACTTCGGGAATGACTAATCAGGAAACTTGGAAGAATTTCATACCAAGCACAATAGCATCTCTCTTCTGCGATTTCCTTTCCAGGCAACTCCATATTTCATTTCCTTGATGCTGCTTGAGCTGGTTGTCAGCTGGATTCGCAAAGGGAAGCCATCAGGCGGCTTGGATGATGCCTTAGCCTCTTTGTCAGCCGGCATTATGTCTCGGCTTCCGAGGTGAGTTAGCTGGTTAGCTGCGGTGAGTGAATAAACTTAAATTCTCCAGGTAAGATGAAGAATAAACCCATTGTATGGGGAATTGGTCTGTTTTTACACACATCCCCAGAGAACTCAGTTACGGTCATTGTTTAAATGTTCGATGTTTTGTTCATCACGGATGTTTTACATCTGTTACTGAAAATACTGCTCTAAGTATTATTTATTGTGATTACTGAATTTATTGTTGCCTCCTTAAATTTTGTGCCCAAGGCAATTGCTTGTTTTAGCCTAGTCCCAGGCCTGAGTTTTGTCCGACTTATCTACTGGGAAATTAATTTTGCCTCAGGCAAATCCACCTGCAGCAGCAATCTCCCTAATCAATGTCACACAAAGCTCTAGATTTCTACCATGGTCTCCTAAGTGGTATCTCTGTCTCTAGTCCTATTTTCCACTCCAGTGTTCTCACCTGGAGAATCCCAGGGACGGAGGACCTGGTGGGCTGCTGTCTATGGGGTCGCACAGAGTCGGACACGACTGAAGCGACTTAGCAGCAGCAGCAGCAGCAGTCCTATTTCACTTGCAGCCAAATATTTCCATAACGTGAATCTGGTGGAAACTCCCTCATAGGTTCCTTATGGCCTGAGGATAATTTCTTCCCTAATCTATGGAGGCCTCTGTCTATCCAGCCTGCCTTCTGGTCCTTTGATTCTTCTTCCCCCATTGCAATAGCCATTTGCTCCATATTTGCCGTCACCCAGATGTCTCTTGTGGTCATCCAAGTGGCCAGCTCCCATTCATTTCTTCAGTCTAAATATAGACTTCTCATGAAGAGTCATACTCTTCAGCAAGTCTTGTCTGTTTTCCAGCCCTACTTTAGGCATCACTTCACTGCAGGCTGAAATCACTGTGGAGTATTGTGCCTACACCATAATAGAATTGTCACATGGTATTAAGCTCACCTGTTTGCCCTCCACCTGTCCCCACCCCCACCGCCGGCCCTTCCCGCTAGGTTGCATGTAACTTGAGAAAAAGAGGTGTTCTTTCTTCATAGTTTTAACTCCTATGCCTATAATGATGTACAAAATAATGGTGTGTGTGTGTTTTAATGGAGTATGGTTTACAATGCTAATTTCTGCTGTATAATGAAGTGAATCAGCTATATGTATACAGATATCTCCTTGCTCTTGAGCCTCCCTTGCCCCCATCCCACTGCTCTAGGTCATCACAGAGCACAAAGCTGAGCTCCCTGTGCAATACAGTAGGCTCCCATTGGCTATCTATTTTATAGATGTTACTGTATATATGTCAGTCCTAATCTCCCGGTTCCTCCCACCCTCCCCTTCCCTTCCATGTATACATGTCCATTCTCTATGTCTGTGTCTCTAGGACTGTGCCCCGGGACCAGGTTTATCTGTTCCATTTTTCTAGATTCCGTTCATCTGTTAATATACGGTATTTGTTTTTCTCCTTCTAACTTACTTCGCTCTGTATGATAGACTCTAGGTATAGGAATGAAATTGGGTCATTTGTATAGATATGGCAGACTTTATTTTAAATCTCACATTCTTATAGTTTTATGTTGAGGGTGAAGTCTGAGGATGAAGGGATTAAACAATGCATACTGGAGTGGGTTGGCATTTCCTCATCCTCCAGGAGGTCTTCCCAACCCAGGGATTGAACCCAAGTCTCTTGCATCTCCTGCATTAGTGTGCTCACTCGGTTGTGTCTGACTCTTTGAGACCTCATAAACTGTAACCCACCAGTCTTCTCTGTTCATGGCATTCTCCCAGCAAGAATACTGGGGTTGCCATTTCCTTTTCCAGAGGATCTTCCTGGCCCAGGGATTGAACCCTTGTCTCCTGCGTCTACTGCATTGGCAGGCAGATTCTTTACCACTGTACCACCTGGGGACCCCAAAATAATGAATGCTGTGCTACTTTTTAGAAAGAATACATTATAATGTGTTTAGAGGAGGTACCAGTGAATGGAGGGCTCTTCGACGTATGCGAGTTTTCCCAAGAGGAGAGGGTGAGGGAAGAGTCCCTCAGAAGTCTGTGCCTTGTATTCCTGGTGAATGTTCTCATTCCTGCTTCCCACCCATTGCTTCTTTTACTGTTTTAAGAGTTTCACTTCTGACCGGTGCTCACTGCTTTGGAATGTTTGCATGAACCGCCCAGTGGGAAACCAAGGTGGATTTTTTAAAAATAAAATAAGAACTTAAAGATAGCTGAGAAAACGTAAAATCATTTCCTATGATTGAGTAAAATTATTTAGATAGAAAGTAAACCTAAAGGTAAAATTTATTTCATACATGTTACTATGAAAAAGATAGGTTAATAGTTATAAAATAATAGTAATGGTAATCAGAACAGTGATTCTCTGAAAAACTACTCATATGGTTTCATGCTGCTGTCAGAATCAGAGAATAATATCTCAAATTATTTTCAATTTCCAGAATACTCTAATTGGGAATTTACAATTATACATAATTTCCTTTATTTCGTGCCTCCCTCTAAACAGAAGTGAACAAAAAATATATTCAGCATACTCAAGGGACAAGTATATTTGACTGTTGAAAAATACTCGGTAATAATAGTTTATTCTGAGAAACTTGAGTGTATAGTTTTATGGAAATGGAACAATTGATGAATTGTCAACATAACCTGATAACTGAGAAGTGCCCTGCAGGAACAATTACGCATCACATATTTTGTTGAGCTGGAATGAATTTATAAAGAACTCAGGGAGACATCAAGTCGGATAAATGCGTCAGTATTTCTTTCACTGTTTTAAGTTTGACTTTGGTCACAAGTCAGATTAGATTGTTCTCTTATTATATTGTAACAACTAGAAGTGTAAACTGTATCCTCAGTACTCTATTTCTCTTCAACACCGTGATTAAAAGAAAAGGTATAGAATTCTAATAAGATACCCAAGGAGTAATATTTCTGCTAAAAAAGAAACCCCCAAATATAAGGGAAATGGGGAGAGAGAAAGAGAAAATAAAACAAACCAGCCCTTCAGGGATAAGCCTGGAGTTCTTTTTCTTCACATCCCACTACTCATAACACTCCTTAATCTAGCACAAGCTGTGAACTCTGGTGCCCTTTGAAAGAAAGGGAAAAGGTTGTGAACTTGAATTTGGAGCCTATTTTTTATAGTTGTATTTTGAATCAGAACAGCACCTTACTTCTTTTTTTTGTTCTCAGTTTTAAATTATGAAATACGGATAACTTTGTACATTTTACAAATAATTTTATCTTTCACAGGCTTTTGTCTGAAAGATCTCAGCAAAGCAAATTATCTGGAAATGAAATTTCCCAATGTTTTCATTTATTTTGTTTCTATCACAAAAATTCCCAGACATAAGCAGAGAAGGAAAGCTGATCCTTAGGATCCACTCTTCGCAATCCTGTTTCAGCACAAGATGAGAAGGGGGATTTGACCGAAACTCTTAGAACAATATTTCAGTTGAAACCACAGCATCAAGGGGAATCCTTGTGCAAATCGTTAACAGCTGAAGGGTAGATTATCACGACATTGATCATACCCTCTCCGAGGGACTAATTTCATTTTCTACACCAGCAACAGGGGCTTGCCATGTCCTTAAAATTCATAATTGCAAGAAAAATGGTAGTATACTATTTGTTAATCCCTTTGTGAGGAATTATAGTTTGGATAGTAATTCCAAACAGGCATGTGGCCTCTGACAAAAAGTTGGGGAAATCAAAGTGAAACCCTGAACATATTTTTCCACTTTGCCATTCATGTAATGGAAATGCTGTGTGCAGACTTTGAGGAAAATGTTTATTTGAGGATCTCAGTTTCATTATAACATAAAAGTCAAAGTAGCTTGAAGATCAGTAGCGTACTTACCATATTGATGGAAAAGATCTATGTGTATCTTTCAAATCTTTATGTAAGGAAAATTATTCAACAGAGACAAGATTGTATCTTGTTTACAAGCCTGTCAGACAGACTGCAATGTGTAATAAATGTCCATCTGTCCTAAGAACCAGATTCTGAGCAGGCTTGCATCTGTTTTCCTCTTCTAGAATCCAGTAGGCAGACTTCTTAGTAAGAGTCTTGTCCTGAAGTTATAGACAAGCATGTGTATTTATCGTACTTAAATGCAGTGTACAATCTGCAGATAATATGCCTTTCTATTGGTTAATTGCATATATGACTATACAAAATAAAATGAAATATTGACTAAATCAATTTTTTAAAATCTCGCTAAAACTTGTGAAACATCATGCTACTGACTGAAATGCTAACGAGTGAAAAATAATCACATCTTTTTTTTTTTTCCTTGCTTGTTGAAGCAGAACTCAATTTCCAATCCTTCATTAAAAAACTGGGACTTCAATTTGTTACTTCCTTCCACTGTTTCTGCTTCCATAAATTGCATCCTCCCCAGAGAAATTTTATTCCTGATATAAATATCTACAGTATGTTTGTTTTTAATGGGTTCATTTATTCTGTTGAAACAGCAGATTATAAATCAAATTGCAATAGTTGGAGGTATAATTTAAGTAGGTAAATTTTCAAATGAGCTGGGGACACTCCACTTTTAATACATATGAGTCATTGCCAGTTTTTACTATGGAACTATGTCTGCGATGTTGCACCAAATGTATCTACAGTTTCACTGGCCATGGCTGCCATGGCATTGTCCACTCCTGACAAGAAAGTTTCAATTCATCAAAAAAAATTAATAAATAAAAAGCAAAACTTAAAAGGAAGTTAAACTTCTTTGAGATTCTTTTGACTCCTGGAGGTAGGACTAGCGAATAAAGGAAAATTGTGTACTGCATTTTTATACTAGACTTGAGTAGCAGAGTTGATACTGTTTTTGGCAACATCAGACTTCTAACAAATGAGTGTCTGCCATTTGGGGTGATGAAATTTAGTAAGTATTTATTCATTGTCCTAAATAAGAGATACATTCATTTATGTAATATTAATAATGGCATTTTATTGTGAATATTAATATAGTCCTATTAACTGAGAAAGTTATGAAAAGAACATCCCAGGCAAACAAAATACATTTTAAAAACCTGCTGCTATGTTAGTTATTTTTGCTAGAGAGAATGCCTCATGTCCTCTTAACTTTTACCTTAGAAACCTCATCAGTAGACTTTGTTTTTCTTAATGGTGTAACTTCAGATATTGCTCTTACACTGTCCTTCCTGAATGAAGGAGGCTTCCTTGTGCTTATTAAGTCTGTGTTTGTGTGCTTATTCAATAGAGTTATTGAATTTCTTGAAGTAATTTACTTGTTGCAAAGTAAAAAATGTAGCACATTTAGTTCTTTCAGATCCACCACATTGTGTTTACAGAAGACTCTGGTTTTGTGGTTGTTTAAAAAAGAAATTAAGTTAAATGATTGATTTGTAAATGTCATCTCACGGTAGGAAACAGCAGTACGAATGTTGTCTGCCTGCAGAAGGTAGAGCTTGTTGTTATATATTTTGTTATTACTAAGCAAAAATCAGTATTCCACTAGATGGAGCAAAAGTGGCAGTAGCTTTGCAGACAGTGCAAGTTCCTGGGCCAGGTGTAAGAGATTTTGAAGTAAATAAATAATTTAATTTCTTGGAAAAAATCAATATAAATACATATATATTTCAAATATGTATTTATTTATTTATAACTTCCTGAAACTTGTCAGGGCATTTTGAGTGATCTCATTTAAATATTGGTTTATTTTTTAGTCTATGACAAGATTGTTAGAAATAAAGATGCCTGATTTATTTTTTTTCAGTTTTGTATCATCTGGACAAATTAAACAGTACACATTGCCCTAATGATAGTCATGAAATAGTACAAGTTCGCAGATGTCTGTGAACACTGGGTACATAATTCTACTGACTCTGAAAGTTGGTTTGAAAAGTTTACAGTTTGCAGTGAGAGCATTACATCAAATTTCAGTTGCTTGATTGATGATTAGAGCACGCAAGTATTTGAGAGCTAGATAATTTTAGGATCCGTTCAGCCTAATGCTCTCATATCTGAAATTAGATAGTGAGAAAGTAAACAATCTCTCCAGTGTTACCTTTCTCTACCTTTGATAATGGAATGTTCAAACTGAGATGATTTTGATAAAAAACTAGCTTTGTAATTCTCAATCCCCAAATGATATTTGTTCTCACTTATTGATTATTTGGCCACCTCATGCGAAGAGTTGACTCATTGGAAAAGACTCTGATGCTGGGAGGGATTGGGGGCAGGAGGAGAAGGGGACGACAGAGGATGAGATGGCTGGATGGCATCACTGACTCGATGGACGTGAGTCTCAGTGAACTCTGGGGATTGGTGATGGACAGGGAGGCCTGGCGTGCTGCGATTCATGGGGTCGCAAAGAGTCGGACATGACTGAGCGACTGATCTAATCTGATCTGATATAAAAAAAATGGGCTTCCCAGGTGGCACTAGTGGTAAAGAATATGCCTGTCAACGCAGGAGACGTACGAGATGCAGGTTTGATTCCTGGGTTGGGAAGATTCCCTGGAGAACGGCATGGCAATCCACTCCAGTATTCTTGCCTGAAGAATCCCAAGGACAGAGGAGGCTGGCGGGCTGCAGTCCATAGAGTCGCAAAGAGTCATACACGACTGAGCGACTGATCTATCTGATCTGATTGATTATTGGAAAATCTCAACATAATAAATTATATTTTTTTAAAACCCAGCATCAGTACTGGAACAGTACTTTGATATCTTACCAGATTTTATAGTCACTAAACTTTGACAAGATAGAGATTTTTATTGAGGTACGTTGATTTATAATATGTTAATTATTGCTGCATAGAAAGGTGATTCAGTAATATATCTATATATATATAATTCTTTTTAAATTATTCTCTTCCATTATAGTTTATCATAGGATATTGAATATAGTTCTCTGTGCTATACAGTAGGGCCTTATTGTCATCCATTCTGTATATAAAAGCTTGGGCTTCCCTGGTGGCTCAGTGGTAAAGAATCTGCCTGCCAATGCAGTAGATGTAGGTTTGATCCCTGGTCCAGGAAGATTCCCTGAAGAAGAAAGTGTCAACCCACTCCAGTATTTTTGCCTGGGAAATCTCATGGACAGAGGAACCTAGTGAGCCACAGTCCATGTGGTCGCAAAGAGTTGGACACGACTTAGTGACTGAACAACAACAATATAAAAGCTTTTCTCTGCTAACCCCAACCTTCTGCTCCATCTCTCTCCCAACCCCCGACCCCTTGGCAACCACCAGTCTGACTGGACAAATTTCTAGTGTGAACAGAAAATGTTAAATAAAACATATTAAAAATTAGCTGTCTTTCATTTGCCAACAGATATGCCTTAGGCCTAAGAGAAATAGCTATTTGGAAAGAATGTATAAAAAATATAGGACAATGGGAGGGGAGCCTCTAGGTATACAGGCTGTTGATGAGCTGTCTAATGCCTCCTATTTAGATCATGTTCTCGCTCTTGCACTCAAACTTCATGAGAAAGGGATCTCACTCAGTTCAGTTCAGTTCAGTTGCTCAGTCATGTCCGACTCTTTGCGGCCCCATGAATCGCAGCACGCCAGGCATCCCTGTCCATCACCAATTCCCGGAGTTCACTCAAACTCACGTCTATCGAGTCGGTGATGCCATCCAGCCATCTCATCCTCTGTCGTCCCCTTCTCCTCCTGCCCCCAATCCCTCCCAGCATCAGAGTCTTTTCCAATGAGTCAACTCTTCCCATGAGGTGGCCCGAGTACTGGAGTTTCAGCTTTAGCATCATTCCTTCCAAAGAAATCCCAGGGCTGATCTCCTTCAGAATGGGCTGGTTGGATCTCCTTGCAGTCCAAGGGACTCTCAAGAGTCTTCTCCAACACCACAGTTCAAAAGCATCAATTCTTCGGCACTCAGCTTTCTTCATAGTCCAACTCTCATATCCATACATGACCATTGGAAAAACCATAGCCTTGACTAGATGGACCTTTGTTGGCAAAGTAATGTCTGCATTTGAATATGCTATCTAGGTTGGTCATAACTTTCCTTCCAAGGAGTAAGCGTCTTTTTTTTTTTTTTTTTTTGCACTCACCATCTGCAGTGATTTTGGAGCCCCCAAAAATAAAGTCTGACACTGTTTCCACTGTTTCCCCATCTATTTCCCATGAAATGATGGGACCAGATGCCATGATCTTCGTTTTCTGAATGTTGAGCTTTAAGCCAACTTTTTCACTCTCCACTTTCACTTTCATCAAGAGGCTTTTTAGTTCCTCTTCACTTTCTGCCATAAGGGTGGTGTCATCTGCATATCTGAGGTTATTGATATTTCTCCCAACAATCTTGATTCCAGCTTGTGCTTCTAGCATTTGGTTATTCCAAGCCCCTGTGCTACCTCATTTCCATCTCTGTATGATAAAGTAAGCTCACTACGTATGCAAATTGCATATGTCTCTTCCCTCAGAATGGGGTTAGAATTATTTGAATGCCAGTGTGCAAAGTCATAAGCAGGGGAGAATGGTGGAATTGGGAATAGAAAGAGGAAAAGGTTTAGCTTTACAATTCTGGGTCTGGTGGGGATATTTTTGAAAATGTAGGTGCTATTTCCTGCCATCAAGAGCTTTGCAGAGCTTGATAATCATTTCCCAGCTGTATCCCTTGCTGAATTGTTTCTAGTTGTGAGTACTCCATGGCCGTTTTTCCCCATTTATGATGGAAGAGGATCATATCCATCTTGCTGATAGAGAGCTGGGGATTTAATTCCCACAGCTTCTCCTCTCTTCCTCTTCACCTTGAAAAAGTTTAGCTTTGTGCTAAGGTGTGAAAAAAAAAAGAAAAAGTCTTGACTGTAGTATGTCAGGCATATTTCAGCTCGATTTGTGTCAACCCTAATAAGTAAGTTGACAGAATAATAAATTGAGTGCCTGCTCAAGACCTGGCACCTGTACAGGAAATAAAGAAACATTTCAATTGCAGGCAGGTTCTTTTTGTTTTACAAATGGAAGTTTTCCAGGGATCCCCCATTTCTTTTACTGAAATCTTGGTATCTGACAGCCTCTTTTAACTGTCATTGGAAAACTTGCCAAGAAAGACAGCAACTTTGAAAAGAGATACTGAGCTGGTGGGACACGGATGAGGCAGGTGGCTGTATTTGCCCTCTTCACTGATGTGTCTTCCCTTTTTTGTTCTGTGCCTGACACCCAGTAGATTCTTAATGCAAATTCATTGAAAGATTGAATGAATTCATGAGTTGACCTGCTGTGACACTAGGTACCAAAACAAATGTCAAAAGACTGCAGATTATTTCAACTTTTCATTGCATTTTCTAAGTCTTAATTTTTTTTTTTCTTTCTGGATCAGTCTTTTGTATTTAGGGTTATCAACTGGGACAGTTTTGCTCCTAGGAGACATTTGGACAGTTTGTTTTCACAACAGAAGTGGAAGGCTGTGTTCCTGTATCCAGTCAGTAGAGACTGGGGATGCTGCTCACCCTCCTACAATGCACATGACCAACCCCTACAACAAAGAATTATCTGGCCCCAAAGGCAATAGTGTCAAACTTTAGAATCTTTAAGAAAACTTAAGTTAGACCATTTAAAATTCATATTATTCACCATTTTTTACCTAGAACTTGAATTTTATTTGGTCAGTCCTCTACCACTGAGTCCTAGGGAACAATGTTAAGTTTCGTAATTTGGGTAATTCTTTTCACAAAACAGACCCCTACAACTGAGAATTATCTTGTCCAGATGTCAGTAATGAATGACATTGTTCAGAAGTCATAGTCTAGATATGAGTTAGCAACCAAGCTAACTTACTTTACAATAAAATTTGTTCTACCCACCCCCCACCATGATCATTGTTCAGACAGTAAAGAGTCTGCCTGCAATGGAGGAGACTGTGGGTTCAATCCCTGGATTGGGAAGATCCCCTGGAGAATGGAACGGTGGCCCACTCCAGTATTCTTGCCTGCAGAGTTTCATGGATAGAGGAGCCTCGGGGGCTACAGTCCATGGGGTCACAAAGAGTTGGACACAATGAGCTACTAACACTTTCACCCTGATCACCTGGATGGCAAACTGGAAGACACATTTCAAATCTCAAGTTCTTGAATGCCTCAGAGTTCCAGAACAGGGTGAGAGCCCCTGGCCCATTGTCTGTCCTGTCCCATGAGGGACCTCACATACCTGTGTGTGGACACCCAGATTGCTCATCCCATCTCTGTCTACATGTCCAAAAAAGCCACTTTTATCTACCTTGTCATGTTGAAACTCTTCCACACCCACAGGTGGGCCCTCTGGAGGTCTGGACCAGGAAAGGGACTCATGCAGGTCCTGAAGGCAGATTGAAGGCCGCCTGACAGGAAGGGTTCTGGAGTGTCCAGGGCTTGGACTGAGTTGTGACAGGAGTGCTGGGTAGGCAGTCCAATTGGGTCAGGGACTCACATTTAAGGACAAAATGGCTCTTTCCAATCATGTAATTGTTGGAGGAGGTCATGGAGAGGAGGTGACGCTGGTTGACCTATAAGCTGAACCTTTCTTACCCTTCCCCTCTCTTCTGCACTCTCCCCTGTCTGTGGAATGTAAGTTCCACCCACAGTCCCATGCTATTGGCAGCTGTTTCAAGGATGAATCCTTGAGAGAGTAAGGTGTGGTTGAGGCCATCTTGCCTGAATAAATGAATTAACCCAGTGAGGACCTTTCTGGAAACTCTCAAGATTCTGGAGGGAGAGTATGGAGATTTATGTTTCCTATAGCCACCCGACAAACCAGCTCTGTAAGTTCCTTTGTTTATAAAAACTGCCACCTCCCAATCTAGAGTGTTCCATCTTATTCTTTAGTCTCTTCTGACTCTCCCTGTATGACCACCAATTTATAAACTGAGAATAATCTTAAATTGAAATTTGAGTTTTAAGATCTAATGATGCATAATCCTTTTTGAAAGTATAGGCATTTGTCATTTCTGTTGATTATTTTATTAGTGCAATTGGGAAGAGGACTAGTGTTTTGTGTTACTGATTAAATAACTTGAAGAATTCGAAATATGGGGCTATTTTAAAGTTCTTATCCATAAATCACAGTTAAAATCGTATCATAATTAAAGTCAAAAGTAGATTAAAAGTAAATACCTGGGTATCCAGCAAACCCAGTAACATGTTCATTCATAGAGGCTGACTGTATAAAGGGAAATATTAGTAAAAGAATAAATATAAAGAGAAAACTAAAGATCTGCTTCTTTGACTTTTATTTTAAATTAGTATATTTAAGAACTTCCTCAGTTCATGGTTTATAAATAAATCTTTATTCAGTAGTATCATTCATTTTATATATGAATGATAAATATAAGTGAAAAGTCAGTTCAATCTTATCTATAAAAGTGATAAAAGCAATGATTAGCTTGAGTCTGATCTTAAATTTGCTCACAGAAAACTTAAAAGGAAAAATACTCCTGTTCATAAAATTGAAATATATTATGTATATTTTTGAAAGTTCTTGAAATAGAATTTGCAGACGCTTGATTGAATAGGTGGTAAGAGATACTTTATATGAGTTTTAAAAACAATTGTTTACTTCTAGGAAAAATATTCTTTTATATTTTGAGATCAACAGATTGTTACTACAAGGAATACTGGAGTGCTATGAGGATCCAGTTTGAGATGCTAATAAAAATATCTAAAGAGCTTGAAGCGTGTGTGGGTGTGGGGGGGTGTGTGTGTGTGTGTGAAAGGAAGGAGAGAGTAGAGAGGATGGAGTTAGGCAGCAGCAACTTAAACTTTATTGGATTAACACATGTTAACTTAGTAGGCATTTTTCAGTCCTCTTTAAAAACATGCTGTTTATAATTTTCTACTTTTTACATTTCCTTTAAAAAGCACCCTTCTTGTGTTCTTTATTAAAGTTTAGAAATGGCAATCACAGCAAACAGTCATAGTTTTGTCATATTTATGTTATATGGGTTCTGTGAAAAGTATTTTTAAGAGACACATAAAAAGAACGTCCTGCTAAGTTCCATGAAATAGAGAAACAGTTGGCATCCGTGATGCCTGTGAAACAAAAGGAAACATGGTATGAATCACTTGGATACCAAGGGAACTGAGCCTCTTCAAAAGCCAGATAGAACAGTAAGAAACCAAGAAGAAGAGGGAAAGGATTTTATTTTTACATGTGAACAGATTCACTTTTGTGTATAATCTAAAATGTTTTAGCATAAGTTAATCTCTAAAATATAGTATAATCATTACTGATAGATTTTATCTTTCCAGGTTGTTTTCCAGGAGCATTGAGCTGACTAGTTATGTTTATATCTGGGAGAACTACAGTCTCATTAGTTTGCCTTGGGATTCTCCATGGACTTGGTATTTAACTTTCTTGGGAGTTGACTTTGGTTACTACTGGTTCCATCGTATGGCTCATGGTAAGTTCCAAACCAAGGCTTTATTGCTACTGAACTTACGTTGAACTGTGTTTGCCACGTAGTTGGTATTCAGTAAATATGTATTGAATGAATGACTAAATGAATAACTTATTTACAGTATCTAAAGATTAACAATGAAAATTTACTTTGCGTTTTAAATGGAAACAATCTGAAGTCATTGTTGAAAAATGTGAAATTACTAGAGGTACATATTTCACACTTCTTGTATATAATATATTTTTGTTAAACCCTTTAGAAAGTCCTGGCTATTGCATCACTTCACATCCCAGTTATCTAGGGTCATTCAGAAGAGCTTTGTAACAGCATGGAATCCTAGCTAACGTGCTGTCATGTAAGCCTGATTCAAGTTCTTGGCTGTGTTGCCATGTTACAAATGAAAATGCAATCAGCTAAGGCACTAGCCATAATGCACTTGAGTGTGACCACAGCTTTGCACAATTTCTCATCTGGTATAAAACCTTCATATTGTACTGGTTCACTGAGTTTGCTTGTGCGGATTCTTGGCTGCAGTTTCCAAAGAAATGTTTTGTTATGGAAAGGAAAATGGAGGAGCATGGAGCTGTCTAAATCTCTATTGGAATAAGCCGGGGTTGAAGAATGATTGTAGAGGTAAGGTGAGCTAGTGGTCTGTAAGGAGGAAGGAGGCATGCAAAAGTATTTCTACAAGGAAATGGAGCAAAGTGCTAATTTGGGCAATCTACTGAGGAATTGAACTCAGGATTTCAGTGGGTAGTTGGGTTGAGTGGGTGGGGAGGAAGGAAGGAAGAGGAAGAAACCTGGAATAATAATACAAAATAGACGGGGGATGGAAAGGAGAGCCCCGGAGATCAGAGTGAATAACTGAGGTATGTGTGTGGGAGTATGTGTGACTAAATGTCCTTGCCAAGCAAGGATGAAGGAAATAGGAGTAGCACAGACAGCATCAGGCTAAAGGCAGCTAAACTTTAAACACGGTGTTATTTTGTTAAGCACTTTAAATGTGACATTTAATGACACTGTAAAGAGTGTTAATTCAGTAAAACAATTTGGAGTGAACAGATAAACTAGAAAAAGTTGTTTGTTTTGTGTGTGATAACCTTTGCCTTTGAAAATAGTAGATCATCTCCTGACATCATTTCCTTGTATATAAATGAAAGAGGATACTCCCAAATTGAACATGATTAAGAATAAAATAGGGTCTACGCAGTAAACTTTGTATTTCATTTCAAAACAGTAGTTTTCTCCCTAAAGCAAGCCCAATGGCAATTTCCTTCACTTTCTGTTGTAGCAAATGGGTAATGCAGAAAGCATTTACATTGTATTAGTTAATTTCAGGAACTTTCTAATATCACACTGTCCTGTATAGATGTGTTTGTTTGGAAAATCTGCAAATTCGCTTAATCTTTGAAAGTCCATTATAACAGAAAACAAAGAACCAACAAAATATAACCAAATATAAAATGTTTAGAAATATGTTGATTGTAAGTGCTCTCAGGGAAGAGCAATAAAATAAAATAATATGTTAAAAACATGGAATCAAAGTTGTTTAAAGTATGCTTCCCATTAGAAAATTTTGAATCAAATCCAGTAAAGGCAGCCATTAAAAAAATCTGAAACCTTCTGGAAAAACACTCACCACTTTCAGGCCATGAAGCTTAATCATAAGTTCAAAGACTTTTGACTTGTGATTGAAAGCTAGTTGGAAAAAAAAAAACAAAACTATGCAGTTAAATGTGTCAAATTTCAATGAAACAATCAATTTTTAAATTTTATATGATAATGCAAAATATTAAAATGGGGTTTTAGAAATCTAAATCTGTAGACATACAGAGTGAGAAGATAAAGCCAGTAATATCAAATTTTTTTAGTCTATTGGATTACTGAGCAATTAATTGGTTAAATTTATTTCAACTGAAAAGTTGAACAGTTCTAAAGTCTTAATGTTGTCTTAAAATATTTTTTAAGACCCTGATTTTTCTACTTAATGTGTTACTTTCCTTTCACTGTTTGCAATAAAATGACATAATAAAAGTATACTCCACATTTGCTGAATGTTAAATGCTATGACTTTTGAAGAAACAGTTTACTATATTTTTTGCATGCATTTAAATCACTTCTTTAATAAGCTACATTATTGCTAAGTGTTTGTTGTTATTGCTGCTTTACTAGTTTGTTTTGCATACATGCAGAATTTTCTTCAATGGCACCCCACTCCAGTACGCTTGCCTGGAAAATCCCATGGACGGAGGAGCCTGGTGGGCTGCAGTCCATGGGGTCGCTAAGAGTCGGATACGACTGAGCAACTTCACTTTCACTTTTCACTTTCATGCATTGGAGAAGGGAATGGCAACCCACTCCAGTGTTCTTGCTTGGAGAATCCCAGGGACGGGGGAGCCTGGTGGGCTGCTGTCTATGGGGTCGCACAGAGTCGGACACGACTGAAGCGACTTAGCAGCAGCAGCAGCAGCAGAATTTTCTTACATTAAAGAGAGAGTTTCCTTCCCTGGTAGCTCAGCTGATAAAGAATCCACCTACGCAGGAGACCCTGATTTGATTCCTGGGTTGGGAAGATCCTCTGGAGAAGGGATAGGCTACCCACTCCAGTATTATTGGGCTCAGATTATAAAGATAGTAATGAATCCACCTGAAATACAGGAGACCCAGTTCAGTTCCTGAGTTGGGAAGATCCTCTGGAGAAGGGATAGGCTACTCACTCCAGTATTATTGGGCTTCCCAGGTGGCTCAGATGATAAAGAATCTGCCTGCAGGTGGGACAGACCTGGGTTTTATCCCTGGGCTGGGAAAATCCCCTGGAGAAGGGACCAGGCTACCCACTGCAATATTCTTGCCTATAGAATTCCATGGACCAGGGAGCCTGACAGGCTACATTCCATGTGGTTGCAAAGAATTGGACAATGAGTGAGTGACTTTCACTTTTTGTATTTGTGGGAAAGTTTAAAAAACCTTGAATTCCATCTCTGTCTCTATGAAAAATGGCAGAGGATTATTTGAGGCTATATGTATTCTTTATATGTCATTTCCTTTTCCCCTGGAAAAAATGAGAAAGAAATTGATAACTTATCAATTTACACAGAAACAAGAGTAGTGCAATAATTATCCTACAGTGCTTTGACTACTTTAGAAAGATGGAATGATAACATTAAGTAGGTTTCAAAGTAACTTCTTGCATGCTTAGTCTCCTTTACAGAAAGCTACATTATTTTTCTTTGTACTTCCTATTAGTTGTACTAAACATGTAATAAGAAAAAGAGTAAAGATTTTTAAGGGAACTTTTAAAATATAAATGATTATTTCCTGAAGGGCAGCCAGAATGAGCCTTCCAGGGTGCTGGTAATAGACTTGAGTGTGATAATACCCTTGTAGTTATATGAGTATATATTCTTGTAAAAATTTATCAGTTTGTACATTTAAAGTTTATGTACTTTATCACTGGACTTCCCTGATAGCTCAGTTGGTAAAGCATCTGCCTGCAATGCAGGAGACCCTTGTTTGATTCGTGGGTTGGGAAGATCCCCTGAAGAAGGGAAAGCTACGTACTTCAGTATTCTGGCCTGGAGAATTCCATGGACTGTATAGACCATAGACATGTAGTTTTATTTGGGCTCCAAAATCACTGCAGATGGTGACTGCAGCCATGAAATTAAAAGACGCTTACTCCTTGGAAGGAAAGTTATGACCAACCTAGACAGCATATTAAAAAGCAGAGACATTACTCTGCCAACAATGGTCCGTCTAGTCAAGGCTATGGTTTTTCCTGTGGTCATGTATGGATGTGAGAGTTGGACTGTGAAGAAGGCTGAGCACCGAAGAATTGATGCTTTTAAACTGTGGTGTTGGAGAAGACTCTTGAGAGTCCCTTGGACTGCAAGGAGATCCAACCAGTCCATTCTGAAGGAGATCAGCCCTCGGATTTCTTTGGAAGGGATGATGCTAAAGCTGGAACTCCAGTACTTTGGCCACCTCATGTGCAGAGTTGACTCATTGGAAAAGACTCTGATGCTGGGAGGGATTGGGGGCAGGAGGAGAAGGGGACGACAGAGGATGAGATGGCTGGATGGCATCACTGACTCAATGGACGTGAGTCTGAGTGAACTCTGGGAGTTGGTGATGGACAGGGAGGCCTGGTGTGCTGTGATTCATGGGGTCGCAAAGAGTCAGACACGACTGAGTGACTGAACTGATATACTTGTAAAAATGTATTAATTTGTATGTACTTTATCTACACCTCAATAAAATGTTAAGCTAGTAAATAATGCCACCAATGTACTTTCTGCTGAATAGTCAGAATGATACAATGAGTAAATAAATTTAAAAATAGGAATCAAGAAGTTATCTTTTTTGACAGTAAGCATAAACACATGACCTTACACAGATTTTACTGCATCAGTTTCCGTAACTAAAGATGGTGCAAGTATCAGCTTGCCAGTCCTTCATTGTATTGCCTCTCTTCCCCACATTCTTCTTTGCTATTTCTTGTCTTATCAGAGGTAGACCTCAGAGATGCTCCTCTTTTGCGAGTGACTTGTTGTTAGGTTCTGCCAATTCAAAGGTCTGGTAGGACACAGCAAAGGCAGGACAAGAGGGAGGGGCTTTGTTTCTGTTTTCTGAAGTGCCGTTTTCTATCAGCCCTTAACAGATGAATATGTGGGGAACCTCGTGGTGTTCATCTCGTGGTTAAGATGTAGCCTTTAGCATCTGATGGACCCCCGCCCTCTAGGTGGCCAGTGGACTGGGTGTATCCCACTCCCTCTGGGGTCTACACCCTCTCGAAATCTCTTTGTTCCCAGTAGAGTCCCTATGGGAGCACAACCTGTACAGAGATGCAGACTCTTAGACTTGGTGTTGGTCATGGTAAAGGGCTCTTTGAAACTTGTGTTTGCCTCATTCACTCTGCTTAAGATCTATGGGTAATGTTTGTGTTCTACAGATTCTACTTCTGTGCTACTGACCTATACCTTGTTTAACTCTTTTAGTTAACGACCTTTTTACTAGTTAATAATTCAGTGCATTAACTTTACTTATTACAATGATTGTATGCTTTTTGTTTCGTGATTGGACCCTGACTGATGCAGTGAGCCTTCCCGCGCATTATATAGGGTTATAAATTAGAGTTCAGCTGGCTATAACCTTTACCATTTCCTTTTGAGGCATTAATCATACATTTAGACTGTTAACACTTGAGCCCAGTTCTGAAAGACAAGACATTGATATGTAAAATTGTTATAAAGAGAAACCTATACAATTTCCTCAAATTCTAGTTCTTTTACTCAACAAGTAAGCTGCCTTTACTTTTACTCAACAAGTAAACTACTTAATTCATTTTCTATTTATTTATTCCTTTACCTAAATAAGGTGAGTGTTCACAATTTTTGTGTAATTAAACTTTTATTCCCACAAGTTTATTGTCACTTAGTGAGCATTTGTATATGATTAATTAAGCTTTTCATCCCTAATTGAATTTTAAGGGGGTTAAATTTAGATAATTCTAATTTTCATTATTGTTTAAACAAAGCATAAGCAGATATATTGAACAGAATTTTTTTTTTTTTTTTGGTTGGGAGATAGTGGCAGAAATGTAGTCTATATTGAAAAAGCAGTTACTTAAGCATTCTTGTCTTTCTGTCTTTTTTTTTTAGCAACCAGTATTTTTGTAAGTCTTTGCCACATATTATGCCTCACTTACAAAAATATGTGGCTGTATTTTTATTGAATCACTGAGGTGAAGTCCTCTCTTTATTTGCCTTGTGTATTGCTATTCCTCTAGCTTTTTCCCAGTGATTTCTCACCTTCTCTCAGTTCTTGGAGGAGTCATCCTTCAGAGTATGTATAAAGGAAGCCTTGGAATTCCCATCACCGTGCCTATGACCTCCAATTTCTCATCATTACTTTCTGATAAGGAGCCTGGCACCTATGCTAACCATTTCCTCTGAGCTTCCCTGGTGTCTCAGGCAGTAAATAATCTGCCTGCAATTTGGAAGACCCAGATTCAGTCCCTGGGTGGGGAAGATCCCCGGGAGAAGGGAATGGCAGCCCAGTCCAGTATTCTTACCTGGAGAATTTCATGGACAGAGGAGCCTGGTGAGTTCCAAGGGATCACAAAGAGTCTGACACGACTGGACAACTAACACTTTCACATTTTCATTTCCATGACAAGGACTATCTTATGACTAATATTAAACATTTATCCACAGGAGCACTTCTAATGTGTATGCACTGAAATATTATCATTATTTCCCCACAGAGAGCACCATTTGAAGGAAATTTCCTCTAGAAATAACTTATTTTATTACTGACAGCTGCAGTCACCCTTAAAGCCACAGTCTAAATTTCCTTTGTTGTTTTTATATTCTGTATGTAGATAATGTATGAAAAGCACACTTGATACAAAGTATCTAGCCATGATCAGAGGGTTGAAAGTAAAGATCCTTTCAAATAGAGAATTCATACACTTGCTAATAAAGGATAAAACTTTCAGAAATCTTAATTAGCCTATTTCTGAACACTGGTAACTAAAATATAGATATATGTCTGGGAATAGTTGGAAGTATTTGAGGATGACTTTAGTAATATTTTACAGAATTAATAAAGCTCTGAAATGAGTATTCAGAATGAAACTGAAAGACAGAGATAAAGATTAATTTATCAGCATTATCTGACGTGACTGACTCTATTTAAGACAGCTGCTGCTGCTACTAAGTCGCTTCAGTCATGTCTGACTCTGTGCGACCCCATAGATGGCAGCCCATCAAGCTCCACCGTCCCTGGGATTCTCCAGGCAAGAACACTGGAGCAGGTTGCCATTACCTTCTCCGATGCATGAAAGTGAAAAGTGAAGTCGCTCAGTCGTGTCCGACTCTTAGCGACCCCATGGACTGCAGCCTACCAGGCTCCTCCATCCATGGGATTTTCCAGGCAAGAGTACTGGACTGGGCTGCCATTCCCTTCTCCCTGGGATCTTCCAGGAGATTTAAGACAGAGAATATGCTAATTTTCTTTTCCTGCTGAGCCTAGTACTCTTGCATGTTACATAGCAGAGCAATGGAATTTGAGTGAAGTTTAGGTGTGCAACTATGTACTATCCACATGACCTTGAGATTAACCTCTCTGAGATAGATTTTATTTCCTTCCTATATTCCCCAGACTGTATACTTCATACCCATGACTTATTGATTTGAAACTGTAAGTTTGTACCTCGTAGTCTCCCTCACCTATTTCTTTGGCACTGATTCTTAAATTTCCAAATCTCTGAATGTGCTGATTAACCTTTCTCAAAGTACTTACATAAAAACCAAATGGAATCCTGTTAAAAATTCATATTCCTGAAATGATGATGCTAGTATCAGGATTAATAACTAAAATTCAAGTATTATTGAAAGCCATTGGAAAAGCAACAAATGGAGTGGTAGAAACACATCGATTCTAGAGCCAAAACAATGGAAGATTCAGTATTCTCCAGATATGAATTCTTTCCAACTTGTCCCATAGATTCTATTAATCCCTAATCAAAATCTTGCAAGTTATTTTGTGGATATTGACAAATTTATTATAAAGTTTACCTGGAGAGGCAAAAAGACTTAACACAGAATGTTGAAGAAGACGATAGCCAACAAAACATTGGAGGAAAAGAAGAAACTTGGAAGATTGATGCCACCCAACTTCAAGACTTATGAGCCTATGAAGATACAGTGGTCAAGACCATGTGGTATTGTCAAAAGACAGACAAATATAGATCAGTGGAACAGATTAGAGACCCTCAAATAGATCGGCATAATTGTGGTTGGCAAAAAAGAGCAAAGGCAATTCAATTAAACCAAGAACAGTCTTTTCAACAAATAGTGCTGAAACAACAGGACATTTACATGTAAGAAGTAAACCTAGGCACAGACTTTACAACCCTTCACAAAAGTTAACCAGAGTCTTAAACATAAAACTATAAAACTCTTTGAAGATAACATGGGAGTAAATGTATAAGTAAGATTTTGGGTGTTGAGATAACCTTTTAGGTACAACATCAAAGGCATGATCCATTAAAAAATTGATAAACTGGACTTCATTAAAATTAAAAACTTTTACTCTATGAGAGACAATGTCAAGAGGATGAGAAGACAAGCCAGATGGGAGAAAGTATTGGCAAAAGACACATCTGATAATAAATTATTATCCAAAATGTACAAAAAACTATTACAGACTCTGTGGAGCTGGACTGCCTGGGTTCAGACTTTGGCTCTACAACTTACAGTGTAATATTGAGCAAGTTATGCCTCCTCTTATTTATCCTTATTTGTAAGATGCAAATAACAATAGTGTAACCCACATAAGATTGTTGTGTGGTATAAATGAATTACAGTTGAGAAACGCTAAGGGCAGAGACTGATACATAATAAGTAAAAAACTAAATATAAACTCATGTTGTCTGGTCTCTCTTTTTATGTAATATGTTATATATAATAATATCCTGAAAACTGTCATGTTTCCCTTAAATGACAGTTAATACATAGTTGTTGTGAAAATATTTATCGTTTTACATTGCGTATTGAAGTTTACTTATTGTCATACAGAGTCATTTTTTCTTATTGTTATATGGAGTTAATAACAATACTTTACGAAGGCTCTTGTAAAGATGTGCCATATATTTGTAGGGTATATGTACAAAATGTATTATATAACATACACTGCGTGTATGCATGCTAAATCGCTTCAGTGTTGTCTAACTCTTTGCCACCCTATGGGCTGTGCCCTGCCAGGCTCCTCTGCCCATGGGATTCTTCAGGCAAGACTCCTGGAGTGGGTCACCATGTCCTCCTCCAGGAGATCTTCCCAAACCAGGGATCAAACCCCAGTCTCTTAGGTCTCTTGCACTGGCAGGCAGATTCTTTACCAATAGCGCCACCTGGGAAGCCTATAACACTAACACTAGAGAATTCTAGTTGATCGAACAGGTCATGTGGATTTTGATTTATCAATGTTAAAAAAATTGCCTCTGTATTTAATAATATGTATATATTAGAAAACGAACATTTCAGGCCTCACCCCTAGGTTGGATATATACACAATACGGAGCACTGCAAGACAGTTTTTTAGGTTTCCAGTGATAAAGATATGATATTAACAATCTTTCCCTAAATGATTGGTGTCAACTATAATAATAAAATTAGTGTCCTTTTATTTTAAAATTGTTTTTTTCTCAAGTTAATATTAGGTAATTTGAAATTTTTTTTGATAGATCAAACTTGTCCATATTCCCTTTTACTTTAAACATCACTGTTTTTACCTTGCTCTTTTGGAAGAAACAAAATCTACTAGAATTTGTATTTATTATTTAGATTTTAAAGTTGCTTCTGTTGCCTTCTCAGCTTAATTAAATTTTAATTTATTAAAAGATTTTTCCAGCTTAGAGACTGAAATCTCTTTTTCCAGGACCTAGAAAATGACTTGAAAAAAAAAATCTCTAAAACAGACGTGTTCTTTCTTCCCTTACACAAATAGGTAATTTGACTTTGTCCTTTTTCTTACAGTTTAATGGCTTGTATTTCTTAGGATGCCTTCTGAAATGTAACTTTGTGTTATAGGCATTTCAAAAGTATGTGTATAAATTGCTTTCCTCTCCAAATTCACACACATCTTGATAATGCAAAAAGCCCTTCAGCAATAGGGTTTTGCAGTATGTAGCTTCTGCTGCATCATTTTTTAAAACAAATGTTTAGTGTGGCTCTGTGCCTTGGAGCTATTTGAAGCGTTGAAGGGTACCGTCCTCTCACGTGAAGTGCTTATACCATGAGTTAAATAGTACAGGCAAGCCCCAGAAAAACGCACCAGATGTACAGGTGGTAGTCAAATCAACAAAAAATGCATCTCATTTAATTGTATCAGATTTATTTAGCAGTGCTCTCTTTTTCTTTAGAAATTGTGAAATATAGTGGGAAAATAAGTCATTATGCAAAATTTTAAAGCCTCCACCATAATAATAATATTGCTTAGGAAATAAACTGACTCAGAGTTAAAGAACAGAGTACACTACAAATAAAGCATAAAATGTAGAAAATAAAATGAGTTTGAGTAGAAGATATTTAATGCAGGCCATATGTATAAATCATGTTTATAACAATAATTTGTAGTTTAAAAATTTACTAAAAAGAAGCAATGAAAGCAATAATATAAGACTAAAACTGGATAATGTTATATAGGCACCTGAAGCTATCTTCATGTGCTCAGTCACTAAGTTGTGTCTGACTCTTTGCAACCCCATGGACTGTAGCCTGCCAGGCTCCTCTGTCCATGGGATTTTTGAGGCAAGAGTACTGGAGTGGGTTGCCATGCTCTCCTCCAGGGGATCTTCCTGACCTGGGGATCGAACCCGCATCTCCTGCTTCTCCTGCATTGGCAGGTGGATTCTTTACCATTGAGCCACCAGGGAAGCCCAGGTTATCATCATAGCTTATTTTTTTTTTTTTTACTACATAAAGATCAGTGGGAAACTGGAATATGAACAGGGATAGATATAATTAGTAATGTCAAGAAAAGAAGTTGATTAATATTTTATGAAAATGGAGATGGATATGACTATTGCATTGTAAAGAAATATGTAACCACAACATAATATGAACTACTTGGAATGAGAATACATACTTCTTTAGATCTTAACTACCCACCATCTTTTTAGTGACTCTATATGGATAGTTTGGCATATACACAGATCAATAACTTCAACAGGGAGAACTAAAAGGTATCAATCACTCTGAATTGTTTTACCAAAAGTTTGTGACTAAAGGATAAACACTGAACTTCACTAAAATTTAAATATAATTAGGATGTTCTGCAGGTGACAAGAAGTCTTCTTGCCATTTTCAAATGCTATGGGACTCCAGAGTCTGAATCTTCTACACTTGAATTAGGTATAGTAAACAAAAATATCAGTGAATATATTGAATATATTAAGGCCAAGTAAGTATCAGAACATCTCATCCTGTTAGGTATTGAAAACCTGTCACTTTATGATATAATACTAATACCGTGTAAAATTTACTGAGTTCTTTTTCATTGTTTCCATTGCTTCATATACATTTTCATATTTAATTAGAACAACTAGGTGATGAGTTCTATCATAGTACTTGTATGAAAGAGGAAACTAAAACCAATATTATTTAAGTAACTTGCCCTACTCTCAGTGTTGAGACACCACAGCCTGGATATTTTATTGAACAGAGTCTCTTAGGTTTATCATTACTCTAAGCTCTTAATAAAATTATTTTTTAAATTTATTTTAATTGGAGGATAACTGCTTTTCAATGTTGTGTTGGTTTCTGCCATATAGCAATGTGAATTGGTCAAAATATGCGTATGTCCCCTCCCTCTTGAACCTCCACCCCCCCCAACCTTGTCCCACCCCTCGAGGTTGTCACAGAGCACCGGGTTGAGCTCCCTGTGCCTATACAGCAGCTTTCCACTGGCTATCTTTTTTAAATTAATTTTAATTAAAGAAGACATATACTAATATCATCATCTGTCCAATCTACTTTGTTGTTGGTGTATTTAAAATCCTCAGTTATATTGGTAGGAAAGAAAATCTAGTTACTTGGTGGTTGACGTGTCAAAAAATTTATAGAAAATAAGACTTAACCTCCAATAGAATACTGCAGGGCTCACTTTCTTTCTGTCCTTATGCAATTAGTATTGCACTCATTGTGTTGTCCCGTCAGGCCTTGAGCACATTGTTAGCTGACTGATTGTGCTGGGATGCTTTTTGTGGGTTCATGTTAGAATCGCCTTAAAGGCTTTAAAAACATATTGATACCTAGCCTAGAAATGAAACCACTGAAATTAGAATCTCTGCGGGAGGGCCTTGGGTTTAGTTGTGTTTGTTGTCAATGTTGTTTTAAGCAGCCCAGTTATTTTAATGTGTAGCCTAAATTGATTAACATTGATTACTCATTGAAGATCTTGACAGATGGGACAAGCAACATGCTAGCTCTTTTAAAGATGAATTGACGATTATATATATTTAAATAAAGTTGTATGTGTATAACTGAACAATTTTCATACATGTTGAAATATAACTCTACCCCCAGATACTTCAACAGTTATTCATTGTAAGAATATTGAAATTTATTATCCCTAAGACACAATGAAGCAATTATATAATAGTCCATTTTTAATTCTCCTAATTATGCCAAGGATGTCTTTTATTAAATTTTTCATTAGATCAAATCAATACTTATTGAATACGTTTCTTTGTCTAACTTGTACCTCTTAAAGTAGAGTTTGGGCTTCCTTGATAGCTCAGTTGGTAAAGAATCCACCTGCAATTCAGGAGACCCAGGTTCAATTCCTGGGTCAGGAAGATCTGCTGGAGAAGGGAAAGGATACCCACTCCAGTCTTCTTGGGCTTCCCTTGTGACTCAGCTGGTAAAGAATCCATCCGCAATGTGGGAGACCTGGGTTCAATCCCTGGGTTGGGAAGATGCCCTCGAGAAGGGAAAGGCTACCCCGTCCAGTATTCTGGCCTGGAGAATTCCATGGACTCTATGGTCCATGGGGTTACAAAGAGTTAGACACAACTGAGTGACTTTCACTTTCAAAGTAGAATTGTCACTCCATATCATGCAAGAGTTTATAAAACTTTTTATTGAAAATAGTTGATTCACAATGTTGTGTTAGTGTCAGATATACAGCAAAACGAATCAGTTATACATATTTCCACTCTTTTTAAAAATTCTGTTCCCATATAGGCCATTATAGAGTATTCAGTAGAGTTTCCTGTGCCATACAGTAGATCCTTGTTAGTTATTTATTTTAAATATAGTAGTATATATATCTCTGGAGTAAGAAATGGCAACCTACTCCAGTATTCTTGCCTGGAGAAACCCATGGACAGAGGAGCCTGGAAAGCTACATTTCATGGGTTCTCAAAAGAGTTGGACACAACTGAGTGACTAAACAACAATGTATACATAAATCCCAATCTCCCAGTTTATCAACCCCTTGTAACTGTTGGTATCCAAAAATTGGTTTTGTACATCTGTGACTCTCTTTCTGTTTTTATAGATAAGTTCATTTGTACCTTTTTTTCAGTTTCTACATATAAGCGATATCATATTAAAACTCCATTTTTAAATGCAATTTTTATCTGAAATGTCCAAGTCAGTTGTCTTGTAAAATGGTCCACATTCTAGATATATCTGTTTTCTTTCAGTGTTGCTTAACTTTACCATCTGTCCTGAGTAATCTGATGGATGTTAGCTTTGGACTCTAGATTGATTAGAGCCAGGGTCAATATTTGTGGCAAGAATAGTTCATAAATGACATTAGGTGCTTCAGATCAGATGCCTGTAAAACAAGTTGCCACAGACCATTAGGTAAGATTGTGAAAGATTATGATTGCTTTAGTCAAAACATGTGAAGTTACACATTTTCCTTTGTAGTTAGTAAGAAATCAATACATAAATGCATATCTGTAATTTTTTCATATAGCTGTGTGTGAGATAAACTTATGACAAATTTCTAGAAAAATTGTTGCATAGCCACTTTGATTCAGTAAGCTGAGGAAAAACAGATTTTCCTATTGACCTTTGAGAATTTAATCAGTTTTCAAAAATTAGCATTGTTTTAAAAGCAGTTAGCAGTTAGTCTATACTTTGACACATCAGTCCACTTCAGTCACTCAGACATGTCTGACTCTTTGTGACCCCATGGACTGCAACAGGCCAGGCTTCCCTGTCCATCACCAACTTCAGGAGTTTGCTCAAACTCATGTCCATCAAGTAAGTGATGCCATCCAACCTTTGTCACCCCCTTTTATTCCTGACTTCAATCTTTCCCAGCATCAGAGTCTTTTCCAATGAGTCAGTTCTTCACATCAGGTGGCCAAATTATTGAATCTTCAGCTTCAGCATCAGTCCTTCTGATGAATCTTCAGGACTGATTTCCTTTAGGGTTGACTTGTTTGATCTCTTTATAGTCCAAGGGACTCTCAAAAATCTTCTCTAACACCATAGTTCAAAAGCATCAATTCTTTGGTGCTGAGCTTTCTTTATGGTCCAACTCTGACATCCATATGACTGCTGGAAAAACTATAGCTTTGACACAATGGATCTGTCCTGTTGCCAATAAACCTGTCATATAATGATTTCAGCTTCCACTTTTAAAAATGGTTTGGGTCAGTTATCATTATGAGGGTTTTATTTTGAGGGTTTTATGATGTTTTTTTAAAAAAAATTTATTACTTGTCCTACAATTCAGTCTGCAGTTGTCTGTCTCTATTAGTGGACAGATCTAGAACATATATATATATATATATATATGTATACACACACACATATACATATATGTACATATGCATGCTGTGATGTTCTCAGTCACCCGTGTAGACAGTCAGTGTCTGTTCTTTCAGATAAAAGCTTTGTTCTTTTACTGTATGGAAGCAAATGGAGCATATGCCTTCATCCTCTTATATTCCTTTCTCCAGAGCCAGATAAGAATTCAGATTGCTTGTTTTTATACTTACTGATATCCCGGGGAAAAAGGTAAAGGAGAGTTTATAAAACCTCGACAGAAAAAGGATGTAACTCTTTCAGTTGTCCCAAGGGCTAAATCTCGGCTGAAATAACTGACAGTTTTTGGACATACAGAAGGAAATGATGAGTTAGGCTAAATGTCCAGATGTGTGTTCAACAGACGTATAAGGTTACATCTTAAAAGACAAGAAATGCAATACCTGTATTTTTAGAGAGGAAGTTATAAATAGTAAATACATAGCTTCTGTTAATTGTAGTCCAACCCTTAAAGATCTTAAAGTAACAAATACTTTTTTTCATCTCTACAGTATTTAGCAGTGCTTAAAAAAGTCCTTATATAAGTAAAACCAGATCAAAAAAGATCATACTGCTGCTGCTGCTGCTAAGTCGCTTCAGTCGTGTCCGACTCTTCGCGACCCCATGTACTGCAGCGCACCAGGCTCCTCAGTCCATGGGATTTTCCAGGCAAGAGTACTGGAGTGGGTTGCCATTGCTGGATTGAATTAAATGAGGAATTAAAATATGATCATTCTTGTTTTATTATCTTTAATATGTGGTTGTACATTTTTGATGAATTTGTTTTTACTGTAAAATAAAAGTAGGGGGATTCCTTCTTGGTCAGTTGTAAAGAACCCACCTGCCAATGCTATTCATGTGGGTTTGATCCCTGGGGCTAGAAGATCTGCTGGAGAAGGAATGGCAACCCATTCTAGTATTCTTGCCTGGGAAATCCCTTGGATAGAGGACCCTGCAGTCCACGGTGTCACAAAAGCGTTGGACACAATTTAGTGACTAAACAACAACCAAAATTAAAGTAGACTCCTTTTTTATTCTTTCCTCATCTATACCTACAGATTTCTTGCACTTCTTTCTTCAGTTCAGTTCAGTTCAGTCGCTCAGTCGTGTCCGACTCTTTGTGACCCCATGAATTGCAGCATGCCAGGCCTCCCTGTCCATCACCAACTCCTGGAGTTCACTCAGACTCACCTCCGTCGAGTCGGTGATGCCATCCAGCCATCTCATCCTCTGTCGTCCCCTTCTCCTCCTGCCCCCAATCCCTCCCAGCATCAGAGTCTTTTCCAATGAGTCAACTCTTTGCATGAGGTGGCCAAAGCACTGGAGTTTCAGCTTTAGCATCATTCCTTCCAAAGAAATCCCAGGGCTGATCTCCTTCAGAATGGACTGGTTGGATCTCCTTGCAGTCCAAGGGACTCTCAAGAGTCTTCTCCAACACCACAGTTCAAAAGCATCAATTCTTCGGCACTCAGCCTTCTTCACAGTCCAACTCTCACATCCATACATGACCACAGGAAAAACCATAGCCTTGACTAGATGGACCTTTGTTGGCAAAGTAATGTCTCTGCTTTTCAATATGCTATCTAGGTTGGACACAACTTTCCTTCCAAGGAGTAAGCATCTTTTAATTTCATGGCTGCAGTCACTATCTGCAGTGATTTTGGAGCCCCAAAAATCAAGTCTGACACTGTTTCCACTGTTTCCCATTCTATTTCCCATGAAGTGATGGGACCGGATGTCATTATATTTGTTTTCTGAATGTTGAGCTTTAAGCCAACATTTTCACTCTCCTCTTTCACTTTCATCAAGAGGCTTTTTAGTTCCTCTTCACTTTCTGCCATAAGTGTGGTGTCATCTGCATATCTGAGGTTGTTGATATTTCTCCCGGCAATCTTGATTCCAGCTTGTGTTTCTTCCAGTCCAGCTTTTCTCATGATGTACTCTGCATATAAGTTAATTAAGCAGGGTGACAATATCCAGCCTTGACGTACTCCTTTTCCTATTTGGAACCAGTCTGTTGTTCCATGTCCAGTTCTTAGACAATTCTAAATATCTTCACAAACACCTGCCAAAATGTTCTGAGTTACTTCAGGCTAGGGCAAACTGTTAAAGACAAATAACAAAATTACTCCATTGCGTCTAAATCCTACAGAACAATGTCATTCTTTAGTGGTATATTTCTTAATTCTCCTATGAACTTGTCTGAATAATATCTTAAAATATATAGTATAAAAAATGGAGTATTTTCTACATGAGAAAGCTATTGTTCACATGTACAATAGGGGCTTCCCAGGTGGCTCAGTGGTAAAGAATCGGCCTGCCAATGCAGCAGACACAAGAGACGTGGGTTCGATCTCTGGGTTGGAAAGAGATCTGCTGGAAGGAGGAAATGGCAACCCATTCCAGTATTCTTGCCAGGAGAAATCCATGGACAGAGGAGCCTGGTAGGCTACATTCCATGGGGTTGCAAAGAGGCAGACACGACTGAGCATGCACACACTAGGATAGGTACTGCCCTCATTCAAATATTCATTTATGCACAACAAAATACTATTTTTGCTCTACATTGTTACTGTGCATCACGTGCTGCTTGGAATCCAAACAGACATCCATGGGAATGTCAACAAAACACATCTGAATTCGAAATTTTAAAGGGCTCTGGGATTTGAAGCTGACACATCTTTGGCTGAGCTCCAACCCACACCTAGGGAGAAGAAAGAAGCAAGTTGGGTTCCACATGTCCCTAAATTGCATGTAGTTTTGGAGAGAACAATGACATCCAAAGTAAAACTTTGATAACTTGATTTAGATAGTAGGAAGGTAATTGGAAATGAAATAGGCAACTTTCAATAAAGTGAAATCTGTCAGTGAAAATTCACTAGTGACTTGGACTAAGGTGAAACCTTGTAGTCATCTCAGAGCATAAGCAGACAGGTAGTGACTCCTCACATCAGAAAAGAAATTTAAAAAGTCACAGCACTTCCTTTTCATCCTTTGTAACTGCATCCAAGGGAGGAGCTACTTTCTCTGAGGTTTAACCTCCTCCTGTTATGGGCAGCTGGTGGGAGGAAGAAGAGAGGGGGAAACTACAGAAAGAGGAGTCAAACTCTGGAGAAGGTGTTCCAGCATCACAGAGTGCCTTCCCTCTCCCAAAACAGCCTCCCAAACCAAGGGAGATTTCACCTCCCCACTTCCCTTACTTGTGTTTGAGTGCAGAGGTGAGAGCAGGTAGTGAGCAAGCTGCCCAAATGTGGACCTGTCTCTGGGAAAGCATCCACACCTTAATCAATACCTCTAAACACTGTAAGGGAGAGATGTTGGATGGAAGGGTTAATTTAGTTATTCTCATGAAATATACCAATGAAACTGTTTCTTTTCTTTTCCTCAATGACATTAAGTAACAATGCAAATGACAGTTCTTTTATCAAGATGTAAAAGCATTTTCATATGCTTGTACGTTTCATATGCATTTACATGTCATATGTTTTTCATCCTTAAACGAATGTCTCTTTTAAGACTTTCATTAATGTGCTTTCTTAGTTTTCAAGTGCCCTTCATTTTCATACAGTTTCATGCAGAGGATAAGAGGAGAGGTTATTTATGTATTTATTTTTTAATTGAAGTATAATTGATTTACAATGTTGTGTTAGATTCTGGTATACAGTAAAGTGAATACAGTGAAGATTCTGTTAGATTCTGGTATACAGTTAAGTGATTCAGTTATACACATGTATGCATTTATAGCTATATTCCTTTTCAGATTCTTTCCTATTACAGTTTTGTATAAGATATTGAATATAGTTCCCTGTGGTATACCATAGGACCTTGTTTATCTTTCTTAAATGTGGTAGTTTATACCTGCTAATCCCAGTAGTCATGTATGGATGTGAGAGTTGAACTGTGAAGAAAGCTGAGCGCCGAAGAATTGATGCTTTTGAACTGTGGTGTTGGAGAAGACTCTTGAGAGTCCCTTGGACTGCAAGGAGATCCAACCAGTCCATTCTGAAGGAGATCAGCCCTGGGATTTATTTGGAAGGAATGATGCTGAAGCTGAAACTCCAGTACTTTGGCCACCTCATGGAAGAGTTGACTCATTGAAAAAGACTCTGATGCTGGGAGGGATTGGGGGCAGGAGGAGAAGGGGACGACAGAGGATGAGATGGCTGGATGGCATCACTGACTCGATGGACGTGAGTCTGAGTGAACTCCAGGAGTCGGTGATGGACAGGGAGGCCTGGTGTGCTGCAATTCATGGGGTCACAAAGAGTCGGACACGACTGAGTGACTGAACTGAACTGAACTGAATCCCAAGCTCCTAATTTATCCCTTCACCTTCCTTTCCCCTTTGGTAATCATAATTTGTTTTCTATATCTGTGAGTCTGTTTTGTAAATAAGTTCATTTGTGTCATTTTTTAGATTTCTATTTTTTCATGTGAAGAGGCTTTTAAAATCAGATTGACATGATTTCAAATCCTAACTCCATCATCTGTTAATTACTATGAGCTGGTACGCATTACTCAATTTTTCTGAGTCTATTGTTTCTAAAATAGGCATTAATATTATATACCTCTCAAAGTGCTTTGAGGCTCAATGAAATACTTATGTGTTTGATGACTGGCACACACAGTATATGTGTGTGTACCACAGTGTATGTGTGTGTGTATATATATATATACACACACACTAAGTATGTGATCATTATTCCAGGAATTCCAGAATTCCAGGCTGTAAGAGAGTGTGCTAATTGATTGTTTTACTTTGTCTCACTCATAGCATACAATCTCAGAATCTTTCTTAGCAGAGTGCTCTAAACAACTAGTTCTAAGGATGAAACTTATGTTCCATAGCTTTGTGGTAAAGGAATATGAGATGGTCAGAGCAGGGATCTTGTCTTACTCATTTTAAAAATTTCAACATCAAATACATACAAATGCTTTCTGAATTAATATTCTAGATGAGTACCATTCTTACTCTGCATTTACACTTTATCTTTTTTTAAAAAGTTAAAATAATACCTTCCCTTATGTCTTTTAGTCTTGAATTGTTTGGCTTAGGAGATTATTTAAACCAAATAATACACACATTTTAAAAATAATTTAAAGGAATGTGATCTTCATGATAATGAAAAAAATGAATATATTTTTACTTCTGATCCTCTAGTCCTGAAAAACAGAGTTAGTTTAGTTGATTTAGTGAGCCAGAAATTCATGAGTTCCATTTTGGACATGTTGAAGTTCAGGTATTGGACATGTTGACTTTGTATACCTGTGGCGGATTCATTTTGATATTTGGCAAAACTAATACAATTTTGTAAAGTTTAAAAATAAAATAAAATTAAAAAAAAAACAAAACAAATGGAAATGCCAAGAGGATATTTTATATAAGACTAATATTCAGGGAAGATGTCTAGGCTGGAAATATATATATATATGTTCTTCAATTATACCTGTGTGTATTATATATATTTATGTGTATACACACACACACACACACACACACACACACATACACAGGTCATGATGAACTGCATCAAGTACTGCTGAGAGATTCCTGATTTAGGAAAAGTAAGGCAGGTTGCTGGGACTAACTTCCTCTCTGAGGGCAACTAAAACTGCTGGATGAAGTATAAAAACTGTCTTAACAGATTCAGAGACGTGTCCAAATAGTAAGGAATCACCAGGTCACATACTGAAGATAGACAGGACACCAAAAATAAGGTAGCACTCCAGGGACTTCCTTGGCGGTTCAGTGGTTAAGAATCTGCCTTCCAGCGTAGGGAACACAAGTTTGATCCCTGATCAGGGAACTAAGATCCCACATGCCACGGGACAACAAAGCCCATGCACCTCAACCACTGAGCCCATGAGCTCTAGAGCCTGTGCTCCACAGTGAAAGATCCAGCATGCTACAAGGAAGATCCTGCCTGCTGCATTCAAGACCCTGGTGCAGCCAAATACATAAATAAATACTTAAAAAGTACTCCAATCTACTTTTATTGTGTGGGCTTCAGTTAGCTTTCTTTCCCAGAAAACAGCTGTTAAAATGTGTGGTGATGTTTGTTGTCTTTGGGGGCAAGGGGATAGAGGCTCCAGAGGTGGGGACTCTATCAGTTAAGCTGAGACCTCAAAAGCTAAGAAGTGAACAGACATGAAGCCACTCCTTCACTTACACTCCCACTAGAATGTGGGGGAAATTGTCTTGTTGCTGGGAAAAGAGGAAATAAAGAAAGATAAAAACGAAACTGGTTCCTGAGAGTTTGTAAATCAAACACCAGTCCAAATGTAATTATAGTCAAAATGTACACTGCCAGACTTATGCAAGACACTTCAGGCCCTTAACTTAAAGTGGTCCTCCAGGTACCTGACAACAAAAGCAAAAAGCAAACTCCTCTGGAAAAATAGTGATGCTTACTTATGCCTGTTATTTTTTCAACCTTTCAACAGCAATGACTGGCACATATTACAGAAACTCAGGCACACAAGGAAACAAGCAGTTATATTTGACAACCAGCAAAAACAACAAACAAATGAAACACACTTGCAGAGATTTTAGACACCAATAGTATCAGATGCTGTTTCTAGCAAATACATTTGTGTTTAAAGAGATTTTTAAAAATCTTGCAAATAGATAATATTAGGAAAACAATTTTAAATGGGATTGCAAATTTGAAAAAATAAATAGAATTTGTAAAAATGAAGAGTAAAATTTGAAATTAAATACTGTGTACTCAGGTTTAATAGAGAAGGCAGTGGCACCCCACTCCAGCACTCTTGTCTGGAAAATCCCATGGATGGAGGAGCCTGGTGGGCTGCAGTCCATGGGGTCGTCAAGAGTCGGACACGACTGAGCGACTTCCCTTTCACTTTTCACTTTCATGCATTGGAGAAGGAAATGGCAACCCACTCCAGTGTTCTTGCCTGGAGAGTCCCAGGGACGGTGGAACCTGGTGGGCTGCCGTCTATGGGGCCACACAGAGTCGGACACGACTGAAGCAGAAGAGAATATTTTTCTATAGTAAATCAAAAGAAACTACAATGCATGTAGCCTAGAGAAAAAAAAGGAGGGGAGGCAAAAACTGGAAGAAAGTGTATCAAAAAGAGAACAGAATGATGTCTCGTATGCTGAAGTGGACTGTTTCTCTAGAACTTCATAGATTGTGGAGCTAATCCTAGCATTACTCTAAAAATTGAGAATAAATGACAATGTTATTGAAATGGAGAAAGCCTTAGAAAATATTGTCTGAGGACACTGTCTTATAAAAGAGTGACCTCAAATAATCGATCTTATTAAAGGTGTAGACAGGACTCTCATTTACATATTTCTCAGTTGAAAAAGAAATATCAAACTTCATTGTATGTGAATTATTATTTTTTTTAAATATATATTTATTTATTTTAGGCTATGTTGGGTCTTAGTTGTGGTGCTACAGGCTTCTCTAGTTGTGCTGTGGGGGCTTAGTTGTGGACCTCAGTACCCCCACCAGGGATTGAACCTGTGTCCACTGCATTGGAAGGCAGATTCTTAACCACTGGGTCACCAGGGAAGTCCCAATCGTGGGTGAATTATAATGAGATAAATCAATGTTATCTGCTGAAGTTATTTTTAAAACCAGTACAAGAGATTGTTGTTATTTAGTCACTAAATTATGTCTGACTTTTTGTGACCCCATGGACTCCATCATGCCAGGCTTTTCTGTCCTTCACCATCTCCCGGAGTCTGCTCAAATAGAAGAGATTAATAATTTCAAAAATCAAATGTTATGTGATTCTGAGTATGCAACATTTAGATGAAATGATGGATACTGCACCAAATGAGTTCTATGTAGCTTATTTAAATTATTTTGTTCATTTTCTCAATCAGTAATTCTTTGCCCTTAAGTAAACTACTTACTGTTTCAAAACCTCCCTCCTCTTAACAAAAAATTAGAAATAATAAAGCTCTCACCTTTTGATTAGATTGCTATGAGACTTATTTGAGGTGATTTGTGTTAGATTGCTAAGGGCTCCCCAATTCTAAGTAGTGGTCACAAGCAGAGCAGAACTTCTGCAGCTCCCATAGAAACAAGATTGCTCGGTCAATTTTTAGCATGATTGATTGTTTCTTTATGTTATTCATCCCTATTCCTTAAGAGAAGCTGAGTTATCTAGAAGGTGTTTCCTACATCTAATTGCATTTACCTGAATGGAATGTATTAAGATATATCACTGTTTTAAATTTTCATACATTATTATTTATGTGACATAAAAAACAGAAATATGCCAAAAATATGGCTACATTTCATTTGTTCTCTTATTCTAAAAACATGCTTTTCCACACTCGGTCAAGGTTAGCATGGGTGAGGAGTGAAGAGAGAAAATAATCTGTTGTTGAGTTTGATGTGCACAGCTGTGTCTCGTGTTGGCGTTCTTGTCGGTGGGCTTTCCCTGGCGTTCGTGTCTCTTCACTTGTGGAGCCTGTTGAGTTCAGTCTTGCTGTCATGTTCTTTATCTCTTCATCCATATTTAGTTCCCAACATATGTTTATCACTTATTTCCTAGTGGGGTATGTAAGCAAGACAAAAGAGGATTTTTATTGCGTGGAGCAGCTGCGCCAAACAAATGCATTTCAATAGTTCCACTGTTTATAAAAATAAACAAATAAATAAACCACTATAGTCTTTAATCTTCCCAAGCAAAGAGGAGGTTGCTCTACAGATGGCAACCTGCATCTTTGATTCATTACAGCTGATTGTAAATTAGTGCTTTTACTACTTCCCGGACAATGCAGGGATCACAGAATCCTTCCATTAATCTTTCTCCTATCTTTGGTTCAATTTTTGTCAGGTATATTAATTTTTACATATTTCAACTCCACAGAAGATCTATTGTCTCACACAGTGAGTATTCATTTAGATTTACTCACTTATTTGGCTTTTCCAAGGACTTTATTTCCTTCCTGTATTAGTGTGTGTACTCATCTGAATAATTTTTCTTCCTGCAAACCCCTTTTGTAGTGCTAGTTTTATATAACACTGGGGCTTCACAGTGGCTCAGACAGTAAAGAATCTGCCTGCAATGTGGAGACCTGGGTTCCATCCCTGGGTTGGGAACATCCCCTGGAGAAGGGAATGGCAACCCACTCCAGTATTCTTGCCTGGGGAATTCCATGGACAGAGGAGCCTAGCAGGTTATATAGTCCATGGGGTTGCAAAGAGTTGGACACGCCTGAGTGACTTTCACTTGCTCACTTTTATATAACACAGATCTCTAGGTAATGACTGCTCCTAACTTCTGTTTGTTGGAAAGAGTCTTTATTTCATTTCCATTTTAATTTTTACTATGGTGAATTCTTAACGCAGACAAAAATAGTCACCTAGGATCCATCATCCACTCAACAGCCGTCACCCCATGACTGATCCTACTGCTTTCACGTCCACCACGTCCAAATGAGGATGGAGCAAGACTGGAACACTGCATTTGTGCATTTGTTTGACCTGTTGATTTAGTTTACTACCTGGAGAATAAGCCATTTCCCCTTCTTTTATATATTTACCCGATGAACATCATGTATACAAATGGTTAAAAAAGAATTGCTTCATGTCATGTGCTATCCATTCAGTGTTCAAATTTCTCGTTGTCTCATGAATGTCAACATTTTGCAGCTTGGTTTTTTCATAAGGAGGGCAATAAACTCCTTTATTGCAATGGTTGCTTAATTTGTTAAATCTCTTTTAATTATAAATTTCACTTCCATTTTCTTTTTCTTTTTCCCTTGTAATTTATTTGTTGAAGGAATTGTACCTTTTTTTCCCCATGTGTACACCTATTTGGGTTTTGCAGATTGTAGTGTCTATGGGGTCGCACGGAGTCGGACAGGACTGAAGCGTCTTAGCAGCAGCAGCAGTGTAGCTTAACATACTGTCTTCTGTGAGTCCTGTGAATTATTGGTAGGATCTGGGTAAGATTCCAGTTTGATTTGTGAGGAAAAGATCACCTTATAAATGGTATTTTCTTTTTTCAAGAGGAGCATACTGTTTTGTTTTCTCTCTTTTCGTAAGATCAGTACTGAGATTCTTGCAACTGACCCTTTTATCAATGTCTCTCCATTCATTATGGTTTTCTGAAGTTTGTTCTTCAGTAGATTCCTCTGGGAACCATATTTCTTGACTTTTTCTATGTTGATAACAGCTTGTCCTTGGCTTTCCTACTTGGAAGCCAGTTTAGCTGCATATAAAATCCTTGGCTCCCATTTTCTTTCCTTAAGTATCTTAAATATGTTATTCCTTTCTCATTTCCTTTTTTAAAAATAAAAAATTATTTTTAATAAACCTGACAGAAATTTGATTTCCTTTCCTTCTTTAGTGACCAAATCTAATCTCTGGTATGTGAGACCAAGATCCTTTTACTCATCTTATGGGAGTTTAGTTTTCCTTAACTTTAGGAGAAAGGGTGTGCTGCTATAGGTCTTGAAACCTCATAGCACTAGCACTCTCTTTTGTTATTTTTCTGAAACTTCAATATATATATTTCATACATATTACATATGTTTTTGTTATATATGTACTACACATCTATAGACAATAGCACCTCATGCTTTCTGAGATCTGTCTCTATTTACTCCCCTTTCTTATATGAATTTCCCATTTCTGATACTCTGTAACAGTTTCTATACCTTCGGTAGTATTAAAGTTAATATGCAGACATATTAACATCTTTCACATAAAATATTCATGCCAAATATTATTGGAGAAACGTCTTTATTTTTTGTTTTTGTTCCACAAGCAACATTACAGGAGGAAATAGTGAACTAAGGTTCAGAACAAAAGCAGGCAGAAGCACAGTACGCTGGAATTATCTATCAATGCCCAGGGAGTAATGCAGATGGCTAGAATGCAGACATATGGCCACGGAGCACAGCAGGGTCATAAAAGTGCTGTCCTAGAGGGCAAGTGTGGCACTGTTTCTGAGCACAGACTCCGGAATCTGACTCCTGGCATTTGAATCTCAGCCCTATCATTTCAAATGTCTGCAACTTGGGCCAGTTTATTGCCTTCTTTTTGTCTCAGTTTCCTCATTTATAAAAAGAAACTAATAGTAATTAACTACCCTTATGTCTTTTATATGTAGTTCCTGGTGTATAGTAAATACTTGGTTACTAGAACTTCACTGGTTCATCTTCAGAGGCTTGGAGAAAAATTCAAGTTACTGAGCTCAACATGTATTTCCATGTAAATTTAGTAATTTGACTTTACTTGAATTTAATTTAAATCAGACAAATTATCATTCAAGTGAAAAATGCGTGTTCCTTCTAGGTAGCTTTGATCTTTATAAGATTAAAATTTTGTTTTCCTGATCTTTTCTAAATTTGCCATTGTGATATTAAGATATTGGCAATTTGGTGGACACTTCATTTTAAAATACTGAATTTTAAATCATGCTGAAGCTATTAAGCTTTAAAAATCATCAGACTACTCATCTAATAGTCATTTTTTGTTTTACTTTTCTTCTTTAAAAACAGAAAGTCTATTTGAATTTCTTAGACTTACTGTTATTAATAATTTAAAGAAGGAAAATATCTCCAAAATTCTAAAGAGAGGAATGAAACAAAATGTTTTAAAGTTTCAACTGCATGGAGATTTAATATCAATTAATTTTTAAAGAAGTATTAATTTTTATTGTGTTCATATCAACTTCTCTTTGTCTTGAAAAATAAAAATTCAAGACTTCTTACAACTCTGTAACACATAGATACCCTGTGCTTGTTTTACTTTATTAACACAAGAAACTAATTAGAAAGAAGAATGTCATAGTCCTTGCTGTCATTTGGATTATATGGAAATATCTACCTCCTTGGTTGAAGTGGCAGAGAGTAGTTTTAGCTGTGGACTTGAGTTAGCACAGATACCTATAAATCCTGTTAAACTACTGACTGTCTTTCAACCAGATAGGCACTTATTAGCTTTATATTATCATCTGTGAATACTAGGTCTGTGCCTCACTCTAGCTGGATTGTATGGTCCATCATCTATACTGCTTTGAAGGAAAAGCAAACACCCTTTTCTCCTGTTATTTTAAATAGACACTGTCTCTCTTATTTTAAGTAGAATGAAAATATTCCATTCATTTGTATTTTCATTGTTATGTAGTAAAGGTAGAAATTTAGCAATAGGGAATTTGACTGAAGCATGGATAAACCCAGAGCTATAGGTCTGTACCTACTGGAGATCATACTTGGCTAACTGGATTAATGCCTCTTTATAAGAAACATGATATTAGTATTGACATTATAAAATTGAAGACTTAGGGTACATCATAATCCTAGAAAAACACATCAGAGATGGAGAAGTGTGTACTAATAATACTAAAAACAATAATTTTTTAAAAAAGAGATGAATATTGAACTGAATGTTTTACATTTGTTGAGGAATATTAGAAAATAATTGAATCTCCAGTTCCTGGTTGGGGATATTTTTTCTGGAACCTATGACAGGATGTTTTCTCTTAACCTTTTTTAATTTTTTTTTCCATTTTAGCTATAAAGGAAAAATCTTTCTTGCCAGATTTTTTTTAACCCTGTATGAGTAATAAGCTTGTATCCAAAAATGTAGTTGTTAGAAAGTACTGTTATCTATTTAAAACTTACGGAAACACTTAATTTCTAAGGCAGCATTAACTCAGGCTGAATTATGGAGCAGTTCCTCCGGAAGTTCATGTCAGAAGAATGTTATTGCCAAATAAATCTACCGTGATCAATTGAGCGACAGTGAATAGGAAAAGCACTTAAAATAATTGGACACTCAGGGGTACCTTTCCAAAGTCTGTTGTGACATGTTAGCTGTGTCACTCCCATTAAAACCAGTGGGGGTTTTGAGGTTGAAATTCATCTTTACAGATTAAAGCCTTCCTTCTTAACACATGGCGCTGTAGAAACCATCAGAGAAGCCCAGGATTGGAACATATCAAATGTTTTTTGGAAAGTAGTGGTACTAATTTTTCCCCCCTCACATTTATCATTATAAACTTTGCAGCTGTAAATTTTGATTCATTCAACTGAAGATAGAAGGAGAAGATAGGATGTTTACAATAGAATCCATGCATTAAAAGCATGTGTTTTGCAATTGATGTGCTGGGTCAGAAAAACATTGTTGCCTTTTAAAATATTTCCTTATATTCCATCAAAAAATGTCTCCTTAGAGCTCTCCACTCCCTCTACTGGTATTCAGATAGATGTCTACATTTCTTCTGGAAGAACTGGAGGGCTTTTACATAAATTGAGTGGGATTGCCCAATTTATGATTGCTTTGGGGATAACTGAAGAGGAAAGAATGAGTTTTAAAACTACACAGAGACATCTTTTGAAAAATAGAAGCTTATTTTACTTATTACATAAATGTAATATTTTTTATTAATTTTTTGAAATGGGGGGCAATAAATAGGATTTACTTCCTATCATTGCTTTTAGAGAAATGTTTTGTAATATTGTCAGAAAATACTAATCAATGTTTATATTTCTTCCACACCATGGTTCATGTTGTACAAGTCAAAAAAGCTTTTATTATAATTTTGTCTATTTCAGTGATATTCAAATGCAATATTTGAGTGATACCATTCTGGAAAAACACATTAATTGTTCAATCAATAAATACTAGATAGAAGAGGCAAAATTGGTGCCAACTCACTGCTCTGTCATTTAGCAATTGGATGCAAAAGGATGATTTATTTAACGTTTTTTTATCCTAGTATATTTATCTGTAAAATTGTGATAATAAAAAACCTCCTTATCTAGGTGATTGGGAGCAGTAAATGTTTAACACCGGCAATTTGTTTGATGATAATCTCTATCCCAGATTAGCAAACATGCCTCAAAAAACAGAATGAATAAATAAATTCAGAGACTAATTGGATGACTTAGAAGTTATGGGCCAGTTTGACTCTGATTTGTCTTTGTTTTCTGAATCACTGCCTCAATTCCAAAAATGCCACCAATGATGTTGGCTTAGGGCAGTGGCATGGACAGGTAAAGGAAGGTGTGTGAGGGAAGGTGTGTGTGTTATTCTGTGTGCCTAAATTTAACCCTCTCTTCCTAGCAGAAATCCAGTACCATGACGGAATTGTCACACCGACCTTCAGTCATCAAATTCCGTATTCTTGTTTCTATCACACTTGCACTGTCTTGCCCACTGGCGACTAAGTGAAATAAGTCTTATTTATTCTCTACTTTTTTGTTTCTACCTACCATATACTTAACTCAGGCATTATTTTTCATCTTAGTAGCCAAACTGAAGTCTTCCTTTCTGCAGTTCATCGTTTATTCCTTAGAATGATCTGTCCTGGCATTTCCTAGGGTGGCCCTTACAGAATCCAGGAGAAGAGATGAGAGGGAGCTACATGCGGAGGCAGCACAGGATGCAAACATTAGCCAGGCCCTTGAAACCATCAGTGTCTCTCTGGAGAGCTGACCCTGCGAGCTGAGGACCACTGCTTTGATAATTGTAAGAGGTCCATTGTTTATTATAAATCGTCTCCCTGTCCGAGGTGACAGAAGTGGTATATATGATTATAAATCACTTCCGGGCATCCAGTCTCTGACACTCACGCAGGCTGCCAGGAGGTGTGTGGGTAGGGGGCTGGGCAGGGCTGGGTAGTGAAAGAATGTTTAGAAATGAGAGAGGAGGGGGGCAGGCAGGGCTGCATACAGTTGCTCTCCTTTGATCTGAAAAGGTGTGATGGATCAGGGAATTTTGGAAAGTTTGGGAAAAAAAAAAAAAGAAATTTGAGTCATCTATGAATAATTACAGAATGTCAGTTCTACAGCACTCAAGGTATCATTTGACAAAAAAGCCTCCTTTAGAAGCTGAGAAAATACATGACCAGAGAGGATAAATGGATTAATCTGTTGTCCAAAATCTGAGATTTGTGCATAGGTTTGTGAACTGAGAGACTGGAAAAACCTTCCTGCCTCCAAGTTGTTCTTTTTATTTATACTTGCTGAGTAGTTTTGGTAAAATTTATTTTAAATGCCCAGTGAAGTTGCAATATTAACTAACTATAGAGTTAATTTAACAACCCTAACAGGAACGCTCCTGGAAATCAGTTAGATTCCTCTGCAGTTCATTTTCGTGTTTTCCCTTGGGATTATTTACTCTTGGATTATGGCATTTTAATAGACTCTGCTTTTCACAGAGATTTCCTGTCCTTCTTCATTTTGTTTTCCACTTTTTTGTTCAATTACACTCACCTTCCTATCAAACTTCAAATTACTGTCTTGAGTCTATTCATTTTAAAAACTCATATACCACTGCTCCTCTTTCCCTACTGTTATCACAGGTCCGCCACTTAATGCTCTTGTCATGGTGTTCCCCTTTATTTCATCTCCTTCCTCTGTTGAATGCAGTAGTGAAGTTCTTGACCTAAAACCAGTCATTACAGTGAATGAGTCAGTTAGTCACATGTGTGTGTGTCAATCTCTCAGTGGTGTGAGACTCTTTGGGACCCCATGAACTGTATCCCTGCAGTCTCTTCTGTCCATGGAATTTCCCAGGTGAGAATACCGGACCGGGTTGCCATTTCCTACTTTACAGCATCTTCCCCACCGATGGATCAAGTTGGAGTCTCTTGCATCTCCTGCACTGGCAGACAGATTCTTTACCACTGTGATACCTGGGAAGCCTTTAGTCACGTACTTTATTATTATTCTTTAAATTTTTCTGGAAATTTCAAATGTATACAAAAGTGGAAAGAATAGTACAATAAACACTAAGGTATTCCTTACCCAGTTACAAAGCTATTAACATGCAGCCTTCTTATTTCATCCATCACAAATACATACATTTTTGCCTGAAATATAAAAATAATCCAAAACAATGTATTTAACCTATGAATATTTCAGTTTACTCTATAACAACACTTTTGTTTTAAATAATAACAATGCCGTTATCATATGGCATAATTTTTCATAATTCTGTAAACAGCATCTAGTGAACAGTTTGTGTTTGTTTTTAAAAATTGGTTATTTAAATTAGAATCTAAATAAGGTGGCTCAGCTAGTAAAGAATCTGCCTGCCAATGCAGGAGACACAGAGACACAGGAGACACAGAGAAGGTCAAACAGTGCATTGACATCAAATGTTTACCATCTGAGCCACCAAAGGAAGCCAAAAATTGTTATAGCCATCTACCTTTTTTCTTGCCATTTTTTTAAAAATAAAAAGTGTGAGTCATCTTATTTTCCAAGATTTCCCCACATTTAATTCTCTTGATACCATTGAACCTTTATTTTCCTTCACTCTAATATTTCATGAAAGCCCTAATTAGATCTAGAGAATTGATTAGGTTTAAGTTGAAGGTGAAAAGGACAAAGATATTTCCGAGATGGTGATATATACACTTAGGTTAACACATCACCTCTAGTTTCACCTTTATGAAGGTCCCCATCAGCTATCAATCTAGGGATTATAACACTCTGACATGACTTTTTTTTTTCTTTTTTAGGACTTTCTTAATTCACGATCTCATCAAGACTTGTTAAATGGCAATTTTCCAAGTATATTATTTCTCCTGCATTAGATAATTCCAAAGAAAAGCTTCCCCTTACTATATATTTAGTTAGTTAACCAGTTGGTTACTTAGTTCAGGAAAGGGCGGGTAAATGCTTTTTTTTTTCCTGTTAAATTTCATATTCATGAATTCACAGACTAGCAAAGATGATCCATAAGCATAGCTATCTTTTGGAATATGATAACAAAATTCTGCCTTTATGAGCTTGTAAAAATATATCTGCTGTTTTAAATCTTAGAGAGACAGTGCTTGTGTTCATACTGGAGTACCTCTATGACCTTTTAATATGACCTTAATAGTTTTTGATAACCTTTTGCTTTCAGGCATGATAAGCTGACTTAGGTTCATTGTGTAGATTTTATGACCCACATCTGGAGGTGGTTATTTTTCCAAAAAATTTTCATTTCATTTAAAAGGTAGATAGTAGATAGAGTTTGCAGTCCAGGTGCTGTGATGTTTGTTTCAAGGAGATTGTCACTACTTAGAGGCCATTTTAATAAACAGAGCTATGAAATACTTTTCTTTCTTTAAAAAAAGAAATATGATAAATTAGAAAGAGTTTGCAGAGTTTCTTTACACTACACTTGAAACTTTCCTGTAAGGTTAGTATAATATCAAAATAAAAAGTAACACAGGAACATGTGAATTTATACTAATATTTGCAAATAAAAATAAATATTGTAAGGTTTTGCTTCTTGAATTAAAAAAATCTTTTTCACTTAAAATTTTTGCTTCCTAGTATAAGTAATGTAATTACTTATCTACTGTATCCTATTCTCTTTAAAAGCCAGGTGACTTAATGAAGTGTTAGATTACTTTATAGCTCTTATTATCCTTTGGATATAACTCATTAGGGATAAATGCTTAAAATACTCTGTTTAAAATCACTTGATATAGTGTTTGTTTGGTATTCCATCGACAGGGTATTCAGTTAAGCCCACTTATTAATCATTTTCAATTTCTAAACTTTGTTTTATAAAAATTTTAATCTTGTTTCTTAACTAGATAAAACATTTGTATCCAAAGTCAAAACTATAGCATATATTTAGAAAGAATTTACTTTAATATAAGACGTGTAAAAACACCTAGTTCTGTCCTTTCCTATTTGCTTACATATTTTTTTTTACTAATTATTATTTCAAAATTCAAATGCTTCCTTTTAGAGAGAGGAATTTGTATATGTATGTATATATGTGTGTATATATGAATACACACACACACAAAATATATGGTGGTGGTAGTTTAGTCACTAAGTCATGTCCAACTCTTGTGACCCCCTGGACTGTAGCTCACCAGGGTTCTCTAACCATGGGATTTCCCAGGAAAGAATACTGGAGTGGGTTGCCATTTCCTTCTCCAGGGGATCTTCCCAGCACACGGATCAAACCCAGGTCTCCTGTATTGCAGGCTGTTTCTTTACTGCTGAGCCACTGGGGAAGTCTATATGTATATAGTGATAGTGAAGTCACTCTCATGTCCACCTCTCTGCAACGCTATGGACTGTAGCCTACCAGGCTCCTCCGTCCATGGAATTTTCCAGACAAGAGTACTGGAGTGGTTGCCATTTCCTTCTCAATATATATGTGTATATATATATATGTGTGTGTATATCTATATACACATAATTGTATTCTCTACTCTTGCTTCACAAAAATTGCTTGATTATGGTTAAGTATAACTCTGTACATTGCTTACATTGCTTTTTCACTTAGTAATATATGTTGAGATCATTTTGAAAAAGCTCAAAGAAATCTGCCTTGTTCAATTACCGTTGCATAATACATTGCAGGATGTATCATAGTTTATTCAGGCTGCTCACTGTTGTTGATTATTTGGATTATCTCAGTCTTTGGCAGCAATAAATAGCTTTGTCTATATATTCTTTATTATTTCTTGGCAGTGTATATCTAACATAGGTTTTTTTAAAGGAGACCACAAAGTGAAAATGAATATGCAGTAACTATCAAGTTATTGCATTTCCCTGCCAGTGGCATTGATCCATTTCGTATACACATCAGTCTTGCCAGTTTCCTCATAGCCTCTCCAAAATGAATATATTGTCTAACTTCTAAATATGGGTCAATCTGATAGGTGTAAATAGCATCTCAGAGTAATTTTAATGGCATTGAAATGCATTTGGAGCACATATGATTAATAGAATAAGTGATCATGAATATTATGAGTTTTCATGTACGTGTACCTCCCAATAAACCCTTTTGGAGGTAAGAATTTGCTTCAAAACTCTGTTCAGTTCTGTGCAAGGCAGAGGGCACACATGAGGGGAGAAGGTGGGGTAAACAATTTTATAGATAGATGGCTGCAGCGGAATGAAAACATCATCAGCATTGTTCTCAAACATACCACCATAGAAGATGAAGGGTCCACGTGTACCTCACTGAAGTATTTGTTTATTACTTCCTGACGGTCACTTAATAGTGATCTTCTCTGAAAAGATCTGAGAACCATGATTTAAAACTTTAAGCGTTACACTAAGAACAAAAATAGGTGAACACTTACGAATCTGTGAATCTTCATATTTTCTTCTCTAAACACTCATGACTCATGCAAGTTCAAATGTTCTTTGAGGATGACATGACTTATCTATCAGACATAGATTTTCTTTTCATATATAGGTATCAAATAAAATGTTCATACAGTTTAGAAACTGCTGCAAAAGAGTTTGAAGTTTATAAACACTGCTGGGAGAATATACAATAAATGTCTTCAGAAAGTACATTTCTCACTGTTTCTCATTTATATTCTAGAATCAGAGTGAAACAAGAACCAGACACCCTTTATATGTTTGTACCTCTGATTAAATTAGACACTTGTGGTAAATCAGACCGTATTTTGTAAGTGAAGGAATAGGAAGCCAAATTGCTATTTGGGCTGGAGACTTTCTAGAGAAAAAAAAAAAATAAGCACATTGTTTTGATTTGGTCAATGCATCAGTAAGTTTAATTTTCCAATTGACTAGAGAGATGCTGTAATACCTTATACAAACATGATTTGTAACCTTCTAACCTCTTTTATTCTGAGCACACAAAATTAAACTATTTTTCATCTGTAACAAACTGTGGAAACATAAGCATGGAAAAGTCATTCTTTGCTTCCTCTATGTGTATAAGTGACTAAAAATTATAAATAAGAACAATATCTCCCAAAAAGGCATTTTTCAGTTTTCTGATGCAAAAATTGGAATTACCCTCAGAACCATTATAAATTACCCTTTTGTGTTAATATACAAATCAATGATTACTATCACATTTTTCCCCAGGAAAAACTTTTACAACGTGTTATATCCACTTACTTTTTGAGTGCTAAAAAATCTTAAATATTTTTTTTTCTTAACACCATTTTTCTGGACAGCTTGTATTGTTTTTGTTGTTGTTGTTCTGTAATAGTAGATATACTTAACATTTAGACAGCCAAATTACTAGTCTCTATAAATTTGGGGACAAATTATGTTTAATCAGTGTCTTCTAGTTCACTGGGGGGAAATGACCTAACTTTCCACATATACTAAGTATGTGGAGAGGCAGCCTACACAGTATAATTTGACTTCTTGCTATTGAATCTTTTTCCTGTTAAGCATGATGTGATTCCCTCAAAGTGTATAGTTCCAAGTATATTTCTTTTGCTTAAGGCATTGCTCTCTAAACAAGCTGTTTATCAAAATCTCTTAGTAAGGTTTCTAAAAATTTCATTTCTCAAGTCCCCCTAAACTATTAAGAATCTCTTAGAGATTGACACAAAACTTAATGCTTTTTTTTTTTTAATGTTGATGTTTATAGGCTTTCAGTTTGGGGAACCACTGAGTTAAGGAACTGTAATCTTTATCTTCCTCTGTCAAATTGTATTTGCCCTGTGAGTGGAAACAGACTGTACTGGGATTCACAAGTCAGGCAAGTCCCGGCAGTGTTAATATCAGTGTGGCAAAGACCCGTTTATTGCAATTCTCTGGCTTCTCTATATTTCTAGAGGTGTCCTGTCTCTTTATGTGTTTTTTTTTCCCTTATCAAGACATGGTTTTAAAAAAGAATCTAATGATCATATTCAGAGTTGTGTTTTAGAGTTGATTTCTCTGAATGTGTGTTCAGCCCCACTGTTTGGAATTACCAAAGGAGTGGAGGTCTAACGATTAAATAAGGAGATACTTTTTACAGCTTTCCTCTTATGAGATATAATTACTTCACTTGTCAAAACCAGCTCAGAGCTTCTTACTCCTTGCTAAAATTTATACCTGAAATTATAGAGCCCTTTACAATTTGTAACACTTTCTTGACTGTTTTTTATTTGATATTAAAAAACAAACCCATGTTAAATAAGATGCTTTTATTGCAGAAATGAAGACTCAAAGAGGTAATGTTGCCTGGAGACAATACAAACAAGTGATTATGGTCTGAGGCTTTCTGGAGCCTGACGGGCCATGTCCAGATTTTGGCTACATCATGGATCTTTGAGCAAAATATTTTACTACTATGACTCACCTCTTCTCATCTGAAAAATAGTAAAAATAGTGTTGTGATGATTAAATGTGTTAAAATGATTTTAATGAATACCTCAGAGCTCAATAATCAAAAGCTATTTGCACAAATAAATGGGGCAATGAGGGTGAATATTCCAGTTCTCTGACTTAGAGTTCATTGTTCTTTCCTCTGAAGCACACCTTAGTTGCTTGTTGTCAGATCTGTTTCAGATGTTACAGCTAGCAGAGAGTTGTGCAAGAATACAGTACAGCGTAGAGTAGTTTTGAGAATAGAGAAATAGGTTCAAGGCTAGAGGCACTGTGAGGAACAGCAGGCCTAAATGAAGTACCACTAAATTTTGGGATAAATGGGAACATAATCTATAATTAAAAAATTAGTGACTGTAAATAAATGAATACTGCACAAGGGCTGAGGTAACTCAAATGGGACTTGTAACTTCATTAAGATCCTAAACTACCAGTTTTGAAGTAGGACTTTGAAACATTTAATATTTTATTGTTCATATTTCAATCATGTAGAAAGGTTGAAAGAATTGCCAGTGAACACCCATATAACCATCTAGTATACTCAGGAAAGGAGTACATCAAGGTTGTATACTGTCATCCTGCTTATTTAACATATATGCAGAGTACATCATGAGAAATGCTGGACTGGATGAATCACAAGCTTGAATCAAGATTGCTGGGAGAAATATCAATAACCTCAGATATGCAGATTATACAACCCTTATGGCAGAAAGTGAAGAGGAACTAAAGAGCCACTTGATGAAAGTGAAAGAGGAGAGTGAAAAAGTTGGCTTAAAGCTCAACATTCAGAAAACTAAGATCATGGCATCTGGTCCCATCACTTCATGGCAAATAGATGGGGAGACAATGGAAACAGAGACAGATTTTATTTTGGGGGGGGGGTTCCAAAATCATGGCAGATGGCGACTGCAGCCATGAAATTAAAAGACGCGTGTCTTTGGAAGAAAAGTTATGACCAACCTAGAAAGCTTATTAAAAAGCAGAGGCATAACTTTGCCAACAAAGGTCCGTCTAGTCAAAGCTATGGTTTTTCCAGTAGTCATGTATGGATGTGAGAGTTGTACTATAAAGAAAGTTGAATTCTGAAGAGTTGATGCTTTTGAACTGTAGTGTTGGAGAAGACTCTTGAGAGTCCCTTTGACACCTGGGAGATCCAATCAGTCAATCCTAAAGGAAATTAATCCTGACTATTCATTGGAAGGACTGATGCTGAAGCTGAAAGTCCAATATTTTGGCCACCTGATGTGAAGAACTGACTCATTGGAAAAGACCTTGATGCTGGGAAACATTGAGGGCAGGAGGAGAAGGGGATGACAGAGGATGAGATGGTTGGATGGCATCATTGACTCAATGGACATGAGTTAGAGCAAACTCCAGGAGTTGGTGATGGACAGGGAGGCCTGGCATGCTGCAGGCCATGGGGTTGCAAAGAGTCAGACATGACTGAGTGGCTGAACTGACTGTCTGAACTGACCCAGATCCTACAATTCCCTTTTGTTATATTTGCTTTATCACACATCTTCCAGTTTGTCCAACCATCTCACAGTAATTGCACTAGGTTGGGTATCAGCATTTCCACTGGATCCTCCAGCCCTGATTCCTACAAGCCAGGAAGAGAGTGTCAGGTGACATCAGAATAGAGTGAGTTACACTGCAAGAGAGGGACTTTAATCTTAGGGAACCCAAGTCTTTTATAAGAGACAGTAAACATACTTTTCCCTTGTGCTAGAGAGATCTCTATCTGAAATGTAGTCATTTGTTATTCATTGCCTGAGTCATTACCCTATAAAGATGGGAGTCTGCTCCTGTGGAAGTTGGAGTCTTACCACTTACCTTAAGGATAAGTGCGATGATATTTGCATGTAGCCCAGGCTGTGTGAGACAGTATTCAACGATATTGCTTCTTTAATGGGTTTAGATGTGTTGTGTAGATGTTAAGAACTCAATGTTGGTATTCTTCCAAAATTCACATGTTGAAGCTCTAACCCCTAATATGCTAGTATTTGGAGGTGGAGCCTCGGGGAGAAAATTAAGTTTATTTTAGGTCATGAGAGTAGGAACTTTATTATGGGACTGGAGCCATAAAAAGAGGAAGAGACCCATGTGCTTGCACCTAGGAAAGGTGGCATGAGCACACAGTAGTAAGGCAGCTATCTACCTGCCAGGAGGAGGGCTCTCACCAAGAACCAAATCCGCCAGCACTTGACCTGGAACTTTCCCAGACTCTAGAACTCTGAGAAATATCTCATTTATCAAGATGTCCAGTCTATTGTATTTTGTTATAGCAGCCTGAGCAGCCCTAGACAACAGATGTGCTAAAAAAAATAGAGGTATAGGAAGCTCTGGGCTATAGGAATTTAAAATCAAAACCACTTTCCCCCTTTAGTTACTGAGTAAAACTTACAAAATCCCTCCTCTGTTAAAGAAAAAAAAATGGTGTATGAGCTAATTTGGTAAGACTACTTGGGCATCAAGTAATTCTAAGCAAACAGTATTTTGATGACATAAGGGTAAATGAATCAGAAACATATGGACGAAATGATCTTTGAAATACTTTTGAGCATAAACTTAAAGGGGAAGGGGCAGTGTTTGGAAGAATACCAAATCCTATGGGGCACTCAAGTTAGCTTGAGAAGCAGAGGGGGAGTTTTACAGCTTAGAGGAGCAACCAGAGCCTTCTGTGTCCTGGAATTTAAGGTGCAAGAAACCTAAAAATTTGAATCATGGGGCAAAATGCTATAAAAATAAAGTGTGTGCTAGCAAAGGGCATCGATGCATCAATAGTGGGGGATTTTATTTTTGATTATGAGAGTGTATTTGCCAAAGTTTCATTTACTAATGTAAACAAAAGAAAAAGTCATACTTCCGATTCTACTGCCATGCTAAAATTTCTGAAGTCCTAGAAGCATTGAATGGAAGGCAACATTATTTAGAATGTATTTATAATTAGTGACAGCTGCCTTTACATCCAATTTATAAAAATTGGTTAATAGAGTCACAAGAGGGAAGGGGCTGTGCATCAGTATTATAATATTTTTTAAGACATTGTATTTAGTCTGGTAGGTTGTGACTGTATTTCTAAGCTCCTATAAAATGGAACTCTCGATTCAAGATCTTTTACATCTTATTTGAGGATGTTCATGCGTTTGGCAATGATGCTAGTAGTAAAGTCTCTGCCTGCCAATGCAGGAGACGCAAGAGACCCTGGTTCTATCCCTGAGTCAGGAAGATCCCCTGGAGTAGGCAAAGGCAACCTGTTCCAACGTTCTTGCCTGGAAAATCGCATGGGCAGAGGCACCTACTGGGCTCCGGTCCATGGAGTCACAAAGAGTCAGACACAACCGAGCAAACATTCACTGATGTTTGTGTGGTGGCCTCCTATACTGCCGCTGCGATACTACTATGCCTTTGGTATTTTCTGTAAACTAGCTACTTTCTGCATAGTTGTCAAGACTGTTGAGGAAGAAAGCAACATTTTCTCTGCTCAGACCTCCAGTCACTATGAGCGTGCTTTGTCCACCTGGAGCTTGGTCCAGAAGCACCTTTGCTAGATGGGCTGTGAATAACTTCACTGGAGCCTGACTTAAAGTGTTCATTACAGCTGTTTCAGCTGATTCGTGATAATTAGTATAAACATACTCCCACATCATTTCATATATTTATTCTATAATTGCCCATTTTCATTTCAGTCATTAAACATATTTAGAGAGCATTAATTTTTAAATGAAGTAATTGTCTTAATTGTAGCATGAATATAATCAACCGTAATGCTCTAGATCTGATACAAAGTTCAGTTTTCTCGTGTGCTTCAGCCTGTGAATAGCTGTGCTCAAATACCCAGAACTCCTTACGTTTTAATTTTGATGAGCCTTTGCTTTCAAAAAACCTGATCAAGCAGTGCCTCAGGAAAGCCCTTTTCTCTTTGCTTTAAGAAAGTAATCAGGACGCATTTATTTGGTCCCAGCTATGAGTAATAGACTCTGCCAGATTCTGAAGGTATGTGTGCTGTGGGATTCAGTCATTGAACTTAAGAGCCTTAATTTAGTGTTAAGGAGGAAATAAGAAACATGCATTACAAATAAATATCTGTAAAATCATGTCCCGATTTTGGTCTTTGTACAGGGATTATGTAAGTAAATATACTGGTTTAGGAAATATACATGGAAAGATTTAGGGGTAAAGAAACATGAGGCCTCCAACTTACTAACAAATGGTCAGAAAACAATCTATAGTGTGTGTGTGTGTATGTGTGCATGTGCAGAAGAGAGAGAGAAAAGGAGAGGATAATAAATGAGGCAAGTGAAAAACAAATTGATGAGTATGGGTAATAATTATATGGGACTTCCTTGTACCTTGTTTGCAATTTTTCACTAAGGTTAAGATTTTATAGAAACAAGAATAAATAAAGCTCTGATATAAACCTTTGCTAGAGCAAGTCAGCATGTCTAACATGTTTATATATGAGGTTTAAAAGAAAATTTCTACTCAGACATCTATACTAAGGAAATAATTGGAATTTTGTTATGCAGCATTGGTTATAGTACCTAACACTTGAGAAACATCCTAATTATCTCATAATAAGAGAAGAAAGTGATGAAGTCAGAAATGGCAAGTTTCATTTGTAGAAGGCCAAAGGTCGGGCAGAAAAACAAAACACAAAACCAAACCCAAAGCAGGACTGGACGATAAAGGTTTAAGAGGAGCAGAATCAAGGGAGGATTTTGGAAGCAGTCTTCCTCCCTTCCTTGCTCTTTCTTCTATTAATTCAATATGTATGTATTTCATGCCTACTAGGTCCCAAACACTTTACTGATATTGGGAAAACAATGAACTAGGTAAAGAAGTTCCTTTCCTTTATTGAACCAATGATCTAGTAAAATAATAACAAAAGGAGAAAACAATTAAGTGTTTAATGTTATAAAAAATTTAAGTAAGAAAAAACATAAAGAACGTCAGAAATATTTGTGTTCAAACCCATTCAGGGAGCATTGGGAGTAAAATGGATATTCTTTAATGTAAGTACATTTGGATTATTTGAATTTTTACTATGTGAACGTATTCCATTTTTGTTAAAAGAAAAATAGCTTAGGTTATCATAAGATCAGCCTCCACTACTTTGTGAGACAGTTGAATATAATACACTTACTTTCTCCATTTTACAAAGCTATTCCTTTTCCTTAATAGAGGAACCTGAAGAAGCCATTTACTAAGAAATTTAGAGTCATTCTGAACTTCTAAACAGAAGTTCCCAAAGTTCTTGGCTTAAGATGATGTTAGTGTCTCAGTTTCTTTCTCACACCATCCCTAGGCTAGGAGAAATAGCCAGCCATTCTGTTTATTAGGCAGTTAGGTCAAATCAACTGAAACGTATTTATGTCCTAACAACTTAGTAGCTGTTTGAAAAAGTGAATGGAAGACATTTATTTCATTCTTAAACAACCACAATTACTTCCTAATGGGATATGTGTGTCTATTGGGCACTGCACAGTTTCTCAGATCTGGGAATCAGATTGTACACCAACGCTCTCATTTCCTTTCCTATATTGCATTAGGCATGGTACTTATGTTTTATGAAAATCCCACTTCACGAAGACAGGATGTCTTAGAAAGAAACGTAGTGCAATGTAACTTTGGAACTGAGAATGGTTTGAGTTGTTGTAGCCACGCATTCCAGGAAACAAACTCACTCAGAAGGACAAGGCAGAGAGTGGAGAGCAGTTTATTACATCGGCGGGCCCAAGGCAGAGTCTCCTCTTAGCCAAGGACCCCGACCAGTTTTTGTGAAAACCTTATATACCGTAAGTGTACCTGCCCAAACCTACCACCCCAAATTCCCTGAAACTAGTCTGAACAAAGGAAAAGAAAGATACAATCAAAGTTAACCCGTGAGCGGACAATTATCAATAGGCCTGTGGTCATAACGCCAATAAGCATAATAGAATGTGTGATTCTATTCAGTTACACAGATGATTAGGGTATCCTTTTAGGCAACAGAGAGTCTCGGTATGAGCCCTGGGGCTCTTCCTGCCGGGGGTCTGGTTTTCCGGTTGGTATGTCATTTCCATAGATACTGGGCATATAGCTCAAAGTCCATAGTCTGGCCCAAGATGGAGTCCTGCTTTCAAGATGGAGCCTGTTCTGTCTGTTTCCTCCTTCAGAGTTAGTAATTTGTATGATATCAGACAGACATTAAGTATAGCTGTGAGGGGCCTGGGTTACCTAAGGAATAATTTGGAAACTGCAATTCTGGATGATTCCATTTCTGGCCTCCACAGAACTTTTGTAGATCTGTAGAAAATCAGAACATTTCCATTGCTAGTGAGTGAATAATGATCATCATCATCATAATAATTATTACTTGGATCAGGCCTCAAAAGGACCTTCTACAAGTGTCCATAAGTAGCATTTATCTATCTTGTTAGCTCAGTAGAAGAACCATTTTATCTCTAGAGAGGAGCTAGAGTACCCTGGTGTGGAGCAGAGTGTGAAAAAGGACTAGTCTTTGACAGTCGAGTTCTTGCTGAGTATTTCACCTCACAGTCACTCACTTCACAGAGATTCAGTCATTTTACTTCACAGAGATTCAGTTTCCCCAAGTGATAGACACATCTGGCTCTATTTACAATCCTGGAATGAATATCAAATAAAATGTTGTCTTTGAAAGCACTTTAGAATGCAGGAAATGCTTCAGAATATGATGTTTCGTTTTTTATTTATTTTTATTAATTTGTATTGGAGTTGAGTTGCTTTACAATGTTGTGTTAGTTTTCATTGTACAGCAAAGTAAAGTATGATGTTTTAGGACCATCACTGTTCCCCCCCGCCCCAGCTGATCCAGGGTATTCGAAGGAGAGACGGCGTAGGCGAGGGTCAGGAAACAACTGCTTAATTAAACGTTAATTAAGGATATAAAGAGTAATAGAATGAGGATAGCTCAGTGAGGAAATTCAGTGGAGAAAAGCAGCTGAAATAAGGATAGCTCAGTAGGAAAATTCAGTGAAGAAAAGAGGCTGAATAAAATTCCAAAACAGGGAATTAACATCACCTACGAAGGCCGCAGGCGTCCTCCCGTTCTCCCGAAGGAGAGGAGACACTAAGGCCTCCCCGGTCGGATCTTAGAAGCCCAGGCAAAATTAGTAGGCTTGATGAGCTTCCCCGCCTCAGAGGAAAAATTCAGCCAGAAGGTGAAAGAAAGAACGACATGGGGAGACCAAATTTCGGTGAACAAAAAAAGGGGCATACTTTATTTTCCAAAGTAGTTTTATACCTTAAGTTGTGCATAAAGGATAATGGGGGAAGGGGTGGAGTCATGCAAGGACAGCAGTTCCTGGTTCTAATTGAAGCCAGGCTTTCAAACTTATCATATGCAAAAGTTCAGGTGATTGACATCATCTTCTGGCCTGGAGGCCTGTTAACATTTTAAGAAACTTATTTTTCTCTAAAGGTGATTATTCCAAAGTCAGGCACCAGCCTCCAAAAAAGCACTGGGCAAAGCTGCATTTTACATTTCTATACACCCATTATATCAATCAATACACTGCCAAGGACACAGTAGGTAAGGAGTATGGAGACTTAGCAGCAAACATTGGCTCAACAAGTGAAAAACCCTTCACCAATACAATTTCTAATCAATCTTTTAACTACTCAAAAGAATCTGTGTTTAGACAGTTTAGAACATCTCTTGCCTCTCACTGTTGGGAGGCTCTGAACAATCACATGTGGCCGGAAAAACCCATTCAGGCAGGCTATAGGATTTCCAAAGGAGTTTGTAGGTTGAAACACTGTCACACCCAGGAATTATTAACTGGAGCTGTAAGCTAACTCTCTTTTCAGAGAGAGGTAGTGGGGGACAGCCCCCCGTAAAGTCAGAGGTGTAGGTGAAAGCACAAAGCAGAAAGTAGGCAGACTCTGGTTTTGGGGGTAGATGCTCGAGAATTTCCAGGGGGACTCCTGAGGCTCCATCCTGCCTTTGCGTATGCTGAGCCTCCTGCCTCATGACCTTTGCCACGGGCGGAGTGCCTCACGCTGGCTCCCGGCAGAGATAGAATTCCAGTTGAGCTATTCCAGATCCTCACTCAATATGCAATATGCTGGCTCCCGGCAAGTGTTGCCACCATGAAAGGTCTTAGTGACTAGATCATGTGTTCTAGAGCTGTAGTGCGAATATTCATAGCTTTGGCTAACTAGAGTAATTGGCATTAAGCCAGGACAATATCTCTGCTTCCCCAAACCAGCTGAAAGATAATAGACTGGAAACATCCCTGGTGGTCCAGTGGTTAGGACTGTGCTTTCACTGCTAAGGGTCTGGGTTCAATATTTGGTTGAAGAACAACGATCCCACAAGCTTCATGGCATAGCCCCCTCCCCCGCCCCCCCAAAAAAGATGATATATTTTATTTAGTCTTTCTGATTCTAAGATTCGGAAAATGACCATTTAATCCCTCTCTTAAGATTTACATTTTTTATTTACTCCAAATATAAAAAAAGCACCAAGAGAGAAGTCTTCTTTTGTTTCCATCTTCTAGATTTCCTGTGGTGTGCTCTTCGGTTCTTATAAATACAGAAGTGTGACTTTTGCATCAGTGAATGAATGCCTTGTCTTTAAAACATGTCATAAGGGAATCCATTTGCCTCTGAGATGTCATCCTAGGCTGTGCTGTTTAAATGTAGCCTTGAGACATGGTACTTCATTTTTTGTTACTAGTGTGATGAAGTAAAATAAGTTAATATTTTCAGCTCCTTAGAACATTATATATAGTGCTTACTTTGTGATGTGACACATAATAAGGATTATATTTAAGTGTTTAATAGCAGACATGGGTGAATTTACTTATTTTCAGTCTCATAACTAATGGGAAGCAAATAGAATAAATACCAGTGAGACCACTTCAGCAAGTGATGTTAAGATCACTGTGGGATTGAGACTGTTCCTAGCACTGTTTATCTCATAATACCCACTTTAGTTTATTTTTCTATTTCACACACATGACATTGAAAAATTATTACTTGCTCATATGTTTGTCCCCTAGCTATATCAAGAGATTCTGGTTGGTAGGGACTTTTTCTCCATTATTTCTGTGTATTCCAGGGCCTGGACATAGAGTCGTTATTTGATTCATCTTTGTTGATTAACAGACTGAGAAATGAAAGAGTAAATACATGTAATCCTACCTAACCATAAGACTGAGCAAATTAGAGTTTTCAGATGGGACACTGAACCATCAGGATTCTCCTTTATCCCTCCTCCTGGCATAAAATCCTGTTGGTACAGGATTTTACATTCTTACCAAAGTATTGATTCCTGAACTAAGCTAGCGTTAATAACTCCTTTCATCAATATAGGTGTTTACTTAACTGTCTTTAAGCATCTTATAAATTTTGATTTTTCGATTCTAAGACTTTTTTTTTTTTTAAGTCTTGAGTTTCTGATGAGCTCAAAGTCTGGGGCAGACAACCGTCTTCCATTCCCCTCTCCCTAATTCATTTCGTATAAGAAATGGTGGGATTCTTTTTTATTTTCTTGTATTGGTTTCCTTCTTTACTTGATTTAAATTCCGTATGCTCCCTGCATTTAGAATTGTCTGTTACTAAAATGTTCCTTGCAGATTGTTCAGTTTATGGTGCACAATATTACTTTTTCATTGGTAATTGCACTGCAGATTATTATATGAAAAAAGATCCATTCTTTTCTTGAGGCATAAAACCAAGTTCCTGTCTGTGTTGCGGATGTTAAAAATCCCAAGACACTTAGGGAAGAAGAGTGGGAGTATTAACTCTAGAAAAAAACCTTTGGCCAAATACCCATGAAAAGCCTCTCTCATCATAACACAGGGGATTAAGATTGTTAAGAACGATCTTTCTGAGAGAACTACTTTATGCAATTATAATAAAATATTGAGCATTTCTTTGGATTTTATGCACATTCCTTTCCAAGAGGAAATCCCAAAACATTTTGTAAAATCTCACAAATTTATACTACCAGCAAGTAAAAGGAATGATTTAAATAAATTATCAACATTTCAGAAACAATAATTTAGTTGATCCATAAAATATCCCAAGTACTAAATTGCTAAAAGTGAGTTTTGCTCCTCTAAAAGTATGTAATGTTTACAACTCAGGAGACTATTTTTATATAAATCTAATATTTTAAAATAGCTTAGGGAAGCCTTCTAAAGGTAGAACAAAGATTACATTGAAATAACTTGTTGATAATACCCTCAAATTAGACATCTTTCAATTCTGAGTGCCACGTGCATGGAGTAGCAGCAGTTTTAAAATGATTTTTTTTTAATATTTTAGATTTCTTCCAGTTAGTTTTCTGTAATATTTTAAATTGTCACCATTGTAACTGAGGTCATTTACTCATGATTATACTGGAGTAGGTTTGCTTTCTTTGTTGCAAATTCTTCTTCCTAAAACTCATGATCTTCACCTCAAACTGCAAACCCTATCAACCTTTTGAAGTGGACACACACTCTGAACTATTCATTACCTTAGGTGACATTGGGTTGACAAACCACAGGAGCCAGGGCTACTGTGCCCAGCAGAATTGATGACCGTGCTCATTGCAACCAGGGCCTTTGAGTGTACACTGGTTGTTAAGATAAACACAAAATGTGGGTGCCAAGAGAACCGGCCCAACAGAGCTGTAGATGGATGTTATTATTCTTACGAAGAAGGCCACTGGTGATAAAACAGGGTTGACCCCGTTAGTGGGAGCTCCATAAATCTTTCCTGGCTGAAGGTTCCTGGCCGTGCAGGTTGGAGGGCGGACAAAAGAACCGAAAGATCCAGGATGTACTGTACACGTGAGGATTGCCTATGGGACTCTGCAATAATACAACAATAGCCAAGACTGCAAGGCACAGCTTCAGTTCCTGCCTGCTTTCAACTGCTTCTAATAACAGTTTTAATTTTAGGTTCTTCTTTTTCTTCTGCAGTAAGGAAAATTCTTAAAGTTATACCATTTTTTTATTGTCATTTGGAGTTTTCTTTCCCTAATGAAAGGCTTCCTAAAATTCTACACAATCTTATAATAAATATTGATTATTTTTGGTTATTTTATGGCCATTATGAAAATAATGTTTCTCACTTATTTATGTTGAACATGTTCCAGAACTTTTCCTAAATTCAAAGATAATCATGACAAACTACACACTTCACCTTTTTTATAGTAGTGGTCACAGTTTGAAGACGCAGTATACAATTTGTTGAAATCTTTATATTTTATCAATTATTACAAATGAAAGCAAGGATAAACTGATAATGTTACATTGTAACTATTTCCCAAACCCTTCTATTTGATTAGAAATCTTTAGTTTTAATAAACTAACTTACCACACAGTTTATCAAATATTGTCATTTGTTTCCATCCATTTTTAAATATTATTCGGAGAAGGCAATGGCACCGCACTCCAGTACTCTTGCCTGGAAAATCCCATGGATGGAGGAGCCTGGTAGGCTGTAGTCCACGGGGTTGCTAGGAGTTGGACACGACTCAGCGATTTCCCTTTCACTTTTCACTTTCATGCTTTGGAGAAGGAAATGGCAACCCACTCCAGTGTTCTTGCCTGGAGAATCCCAGGGACAGGGGAGCCTGGTGGGCTTCCGTCTATGGGGTCACACAGAGTCGGACATGACTGAAGCGACTTAGCAGCACAAATTATATTTCTGTTATTGTTTACAGATAGTGTAACGGTCACAACAGAAGGTGTTTTTATATACCTGTAGTTGGGCATAAGAAAGTCAAGATGTAATATTTCCTGCTGGCAGTTTCAGCTATCCCAGAAAAAGCTAGTGAGAATCCAAATTCAATAATTTTTAAATATTTATTATGTACCTACTAAGGAGCTTTGCACTTTAGATGAAGTATGTGATGTGATTCTTGATTTTCTAAGGTTAGATCCAAGCCCAGTAATTTCCCATGCTTTGCCAAATAGATGATAAAGCAAGGTTTATGTTATATAATAACGTCAAGAATGGGCTTGTTTAAAATTTGTTGAGTCTGGTTGCTTAAAGTCATTTTCAGATATTACCAAAATATATTATTGTGAAGATGGAGAGCATGACAAATGTCAGGTTCCCTTTTAGTATGTTTCCCTGCAAAACAAAATGGAAACAAACAAAAGCCCTCCTCTTTTGTAATAGATATCTGGCTATATGTACCTGTTGGGAATGATCAACGAGTCAAACTACTAAAAAAATAATTGCCTGGGAAACTACAATTCCAAAGAGCATCCTTAATAATCTAGGCTAAATGGATTCACTAGGAGTATGATATTCAAAAACCATTTTCTACCTTTTGTTTAGCTGAAGCTGAAGTTGAATAGCCTTTGGAAGTTGGGATAAATGTGTTCCACATTTCAATAAGCTTAGTGGCTTTATGCCTTGTTCCCTGTGTATGGGCCATCAATAAATGCCGCTTCCTTCCCTTGTTAGAAACAGAGCTTCATTCTAAGCAGATCTTGGGGGAAATTATAAGTATATCATCAAGGGAAGAAACCACTGATGACTTAGCATTTTAATTCTTGCTCTTTACTTTTTTTTTTTTTTAAGAGTTTTAATTTGTTAGGTCATTATCCTCAGAAGCTAATGTACTATTCTGTGTCTGTTCTAATCACATTGTAGGTGAAAAATATATTTTAACTGGAATTGACTTCCCAAGAATTTATAAAATGTTTTCAAATATTTTTTAAAGCTCTGATTATAGTTTTAATTACTTTTGAAAGCTATGCCCATTTTATATACTTTTTCCCTTCAAGAATCTGACATTATTTGGCAAAAACAGTTTACATATAAAATAAAAGCTGTGATTAAGAAACATGTTTAAATAGAATAGTAAATTTTCTCATTGTTTTTCATAGAATTTCAGGAGAGAACTGATTCTTGTGTGTTTGGGAAATTTGTATTTCTAAAATATATTTTTAAAAGTAATTGTATATCTAAGTAAATTGCCCAAAGAAGATGCCATATAAACAGAACCATTGTCCAGTTGATCAAATACCAAACTTATTATAAAAGTAAATATATACTTTTCAGTTCTACAAATTTAAGTACATTATTTAATTTAATATATTCACTTACCCTTGAATTAAATTTGCCAGCACAGGGGGTCATTAAATGCTCTTGTCAAAGGCTTGTATGATCATATATGGCTTTTAACTTATCTGTGTTCCATTCCATGGCTAGTCTCTTAACTCCTTTTATAATTTCATTGTCAGTGATTCTGTTTTGTTTCTTATTTATATTTTTCCATTTTTATTATTTTTTACAATCATTTTAAGTCTTAACTAAATTGGAGCATAAAATACACTTTATTTAAATTCTTTATTAAAAAACTTTAATCTACTATTATTTTAAATATAATAGATTAGAATAAATTTTAGAGCAATTACTAATAAAGTAATTCCATGTTCTTTTCATTAATTCTTAACTTTTCTTAATATATTTATGCTGAATGAGATTTGACAGATCTTCCACAGAGGATGGGAGGGATGGAGGAAGTACCTGGTGGTTGTCAAGAAAACAGGGCAGCAAAGAAAGACACTCTCGTCAGTGGTTCTTTGTTTTTGTCTTGCTTGCGTATATTTTTGTAAAGCAGAATGTAGAGCAAGCAGGTTACTTCATGAAAAATGATTTTGTCTATTTTCTTCCCCAGTAAGACATTTTCCCCATGAAGGATATGTTTTAATCAAAATCATCTTGGTTTTTTGATATAAGATATAAATTAAAAAATACTATATTTTTTTCTCAAAAATCTAAAGTGAGCATGGTTCATTTTATTTGCCATGACAATAAAATCACTGTTAACATGCAGGGTGTATTTATACTTGGGTTCTTATAATGTTGCTACATTTTTCTTAAATTAGTTACAGCACAATTTCTTTTTAACTGCCACATATTGTCAGTCTCTATTTTCCTTTTCACAAACTCAACTTTATTTTTTTCTCTTATGTGTTGCTTTAGAATGGTTTACAAAAATTCAAGACTCATTTGCATGTTTTGCTCCGTCAAGCAAAATCTCCATGTGTTCATATTTAGTAGATGTTGTCACATTTTCAAACTTTTTAAATTCAGTTCCTGAGAAAGTGTTTTTCATAAACCCAGTATCACAGGATGAAACTACATAGGCCACATCACTTTCTAGAAACAGCATTCTGCCTCCTAAATCCAAATTACATTCCTGAGTGTCTGAAGACCATGTGTTGAGGTGTTCCTAGAGACCACTGAGGTGGGGCGATGGAGTCTAGATACTGAACCAGCAATTTTACAGTCCAAGCTTGCAAACATTGAGTAGCAACACTTCTGTACCTATGAAAGGTGGCTTATTTCTCTGCAAATGATACAGCAAGAATCAAATGCATGGATTGCGTGGTACAGTAGGAAAAACAGTTGTGTTGCAGTAATATCATTCTGAATGTTAAATTTATAATTCCTTTCAATAAGCATTTTTTAACCCTACAAAACAGAGAAATTGCAAAAATGTAGTTAAGTAAAATTGAATTCCTCTTAAGAAGACTACCCAAAAAAATGTCTCTGTACCAAACCAATAACCTTGGAATATTTCATTCCTTAGAGTCACAAATAAGTCCTACACACACACACAAACACACAGAAAGTTTGATACAAGGAGATGAAACATGCTTCACTGAGAATGTAGCCTTGTTTGTAAATTAAAAAAAAAATTTTACTCTTCCTTGATTATAAGAACTGTAAAAAGGACTTACACTGTTGGTGGGAATATAAATTGATGTAGCCACTATGGAAAACAGTATGGAGGTACCTTAAAAAAACTAAAAATAGAGTTGATATGTGATCCAGCAATCTCATTCCTGGGCATATATCCAGAGAAAAACTCTAATTTGAAAAGATACATGCACTCCTTCGCTCAGTCGTGTCCGACTCTTTGCGACCCCATAGACTGTAGCCTACCAGGCTCCTCTGTCCATGGGATTTTCCAGGCAATAGTACTGGGGTGGATTCCAATTTCCTTCTCCAGGGGATCTTCCCAATCCAGGGCTTGAACCTGACCTCCCACATTGTAGACAGATGCTTTAGCGTCTGAGCCACCAGGTAAGTCCCCTAAGTTCATAGGAGCGCTATTTAAAGTAGGCAAAGCACGAAAGCAACCTAAATGTCCATTGACAAATGAATGGAGAAGTTGTGGTTATCTGTGTGTGGATGAAAGTGAAAGTGTTAGTTGCTAAGTCATGCCCAACTCTGAAATCCTGTGGATTACAGCCTGCTTGGCTCCTCTGTCTATGGGATTCTCCAGGCAAATATACTGGAGTGGGTCACTATTCACTTCTCCAGGGGATCTTCCTGACCCAGGGATGGAACCCTGGTCTCTTGCATTGCAGGCCGATTCTTTACTGTCTGAGCCACCAGGGAAGCCTGTGTGCGTGTACATATATATGGATTACTACTCAGCCATAAAAAAAAAAGAAAGAATGAAATGATGCAACATGGACGGACCTGGAGAACATCATGCTAAGTGAAGTAAATCATATAGAGAAAGACAAATATCATGGTATCACTTATACATGGAATCTAAAATGTAATACAGATAAGCTTATTTATGAAACAGAAACAGACTCACAGACAGAAAACAAACTTGTGGCTACCAAAGAAGAAAGGGGAGAGGGAAGGGATGAAATAAGAGTTTGGGATTAGCAGATATAAACTACTATATATAAAATAGAAGTCCTGCTGAATAATCCAAGAAATTATATTCTCTGTCCTGTAATAAACCATAATGGTAAATAATATGAAAAAGAATATGCATATATATGAATTTACTGTACACCAGAAACTAAAACAATGTTACAATCATCTATACCTCAATTAAAAAAAAAAAAAAAAAGGAGTAACACAATCCTGGTAGTGATCCAGAGGGTACCTTGTGAGGAGTATGAAGCCAGTAATTTATCATCTCAGTTGTCTTCCAAGGCTGTCATCAATCTCCATCAGACTCCAATTTTTCCCGTACCTCCCATCAAAGTTGGAGAAATATCTGTGTTGTTCTTTAAGATGTGAGCTACAATGTGCATTTGTTAACACTGTGCAGGGTTCCCTGGTCACCACAGCATAAACCACCCCAGAAACCCCAGTGGAACATGAGAAAATTGATGAAGCCTGCTAAAAGCACCTGGCCACAGATACAGGTCATTGTATACAGACCTATCTCTTCACCCTTTGGTCGCTGTAATAACTCACTGCTCTGGGGAGATCTGATCTGGCTGTCCCTACGAGCACTGAGGAGCAAGAGGAAGACTTGGGATGAGAACAGGAACACTACGCAGATGTGCCAGGGACCTGATCCCCAGCATCCCCAAGCCTCCGCCTACTATTTTTTGTGCCACATTCTGTTGGTCTGATCAGTTTTCACTTAAACACAGTCAAAAGCTTAGTAAACAAAAATGTATGGGTTTCTTGGGTTTGTTTTTATTCTCTGAGCTGACATTGTTGGCCATGAGTCTTATATCACTGTCTTTCTCTCTCTTTTAAATCTTCTCATGTTTTCCCATACAAAGCATCATCTTCTGATCACCACCTTTCTCGTCTCTCTCTGTACTCATATCACTTTGTCCTATAAATTCTCTCATTTACTTCTGGTAGCTTCTGGTGTCTAATACTTCTCATCCACCTCATATACATTTCATTCATGTGTAGACATAGCTGAATAGAAATCAGAAGACCTATTGAACAAATTGGTCCTCAGTAATGTTTTTAGGTATGTGATATTACCTTTTTTCTCCAGCTCTGATACATCTCATATTTTAATGTTTTTTCATCTATTTTTGTGGATTTTGCCCTATTATTTTCCTTTTTTACAATTTTATTTTTAGAATTTGGTACAGAAGAAATGCTACCACAAAATAAAAATGGGAAGTATTCCTGCTTTTTGTAGTATATAGAGTTCTAGTGTTTAAATTGGGCACTGTTTCATCCTTACTGATTGATAGAATTCATTCATGAAAACATCTGGGGCTGGATATTTAGTTTGAGGCAGTTTCTAACTATAGATTTAATTTCCTTAGGAAATATACAACTATATGCAGGTCAGGAAGCAACAGTTACAACTGGACATGGAGCAACAGACTCATTCCAAATAGGAAAAGGAGTACGTCAAGGCTGTATATTGTCACCCTGCTTATTTAACTTATATGCAGAGTACATCATGAGAAACACTGGGCTGGAAGAAGCACAAGCTGGAATCAAGATTGCTGGGAGAAATATCAATAACCTCAGATATGCAGATGACACCACCCTTATGGGAGAAAGTGAAGAGGAACTAAAAAGCCTCTTGATGAAAGTGAAAGAGGAGAGTGAAAAAGTTGGCTTAAAGCTCAACCTTCAGAAAACTAAGATCATGGCATCTGGTCCCATCACTTCATGGGAAATAGATGGGGAAACAGTGGAAACACTGTCAGACTTTATTTTTGGGGGCTCCAGAATCACTGCAGATGATGATTGCAGCCATGAAATTAAAAGATGCTTACTCCTTGGAAGGAAAGTTATGACCAACCTAGATAGCATATTGAAAAGCAGAGACATTACTTTGCCAACAAAGGTCTGTCTAGTCAAGGCTATGGTTTTTCCAGTGGTCATGTATGGATGTGAGAGTTGGACTGTGAAGAAGGCTGAGCGCCAAAGAATTGATGCTTTTGAACCGTGGTGTTGGAGAAGACTCTTGAGAGTCCCTTGGACTGCAAGGAGATCCAACCAGTCCATTGTAAAGGACATCAGTCCTGGGTGTTCTTTGGAAGGACTGATGCTAAAGCTGAAACTCCAATACTTTGGCCATCTCATGTGAAGAGTTGACTCATTGGAAAAGACTCTGATGCTGGGAGGGTTGGGGGCAGGAGGAGAAGGGGATGACAGAGGATGAGATGGCTGGATGGCATCACGGACTCAATGGACGTGAGTTTGTGTGAACTCTGGGAGATGGTGATGGACAGGGAGGCCTGCGATTCATGGGGTTGCAAAGAGTTGGACATGACTGAGCAACTGAACTGAACTGAAGATGTTCTAATTATTGTTTTCTTTCCCATAGATTTTTGCTTCTAGGTATTTGTTCAGTTTATCTAAACTTTCAAAATATGTTGCAATGAAACTATTTATAGTTTCATCCTATTGACATTGTTTTGAAAACTGTAGACTTTAGAGTATCTTCTTTTTATTTCCTATGTAGGTAATGTGTGCCTTCCTTATAATTTTCTTGATCAGTCTCACTGCTGGTGTACCACTTCCTCAGTTTTTTCCATAGGAATATCTGTTGCTTTAAATTCTTCTGTATGTTTATTTTATGTTTCCTTTATTTCTGCTCTTACTTTTATTATTTTCTTCTTTTTCCTCTCAGCTTAATTTTATTTTTTAACTTTTAATATAAATATTTATATCATTGATTTTTAACCTTTTTTGTGCACTAAAACTATAAATTATGCTCAAAAGACAGCTTTTTATTTATCTCACAATGTATGATATATGTTTTATTGTCATTCAGTTTGTTGTGACTTCTTGCATCATTGTGTTACTTATAAGTGTATTGCTTAATTTCCAGTTGGTAGTTTTCTAGTTAGATTTTTCTTACTGATTTCTAAGATTAATCACTGTGTTCAAAGAACATGCTCTGTACTATGTCAGTCTTTTGAAAATTATTTAACTTGGTTATGGTCCAGCATTTAGCCCCCAAAGAGTTATCAAAAAGAATTGAATTCTGTACTAGTGGATCCTAAACAACAAAATGCACAAAATTGATCTAATTTCTGTATTCTTAGTAAGATTTTTTTTTGTCTACATGTCTTATCAGTTATTGAAAGGTATGTTAAATATCCAAGTCTGAATACAGATTGATTTTATCTTTTGTTTCTGTCATATTCTTTCTTTCCTTTTTTTTTGATTGGTCTGGTAAAGTGTTTTTTTCTAAATTGGAGCATAGTTGCTTTACAATGCTGTGTCAGTTTTTTCTGTACAACAAAGTGAATCAACTATATGTGCATATATATCCCCTCCCTCCGGAGCTTCCCTCCCACCCCACCGGAGTCCCACCCCTCAGGTCACCACGGAGTACTGACCTGAACTCCCTAAGCTGTATAGCAGCTTCCCATTAGCTATCTATTTTACACATGGTAATTTATATGTCACTGCCACTCTGTCAGTGAAAGCTATATTATTAGGTATATACAATTAAGACAGTTATAGTTTCTTTATGGATTGATCTTCTTTTCATTATGAAATGTTCCTCTTTATTGTTAGAGATGCCTTACGACTTTCTAGATTCAAGGAAACTATCTAGTTCTTCTTCACGTTAGGCTTTCATCTCTTTGGCAGCAGTTCAAGGACTTGGTGGTAACTCCCAACACTTATGTCACTCTCAAAGTGTTCTCAAGGTCTTTTCCTACTGACTTTTCCACAGCACTTTTCCAGACCTTCCCATTATTAGAAACTATGGATAGGATCTCTGCAATAAAATATTTTATACTCAGAACCATCATATTTTCTCCCTTATTTCCTTTCTCTTTTATACGCCAATATTTCCTTTTAAAGCAGTGAAGAGAAACTATTAAAGTCTAGAAGTAATTTTCCTTCGAGTCCACAGTCTTGTGATGATGTAACAGTATATATTAATGCTATCTCTGCTTCCATTTGTCTCTGACACCTGAGAGCCTTTGGCTGGGAGGATTTCGTATTAATGAATAATTCAATAATTTTGTCATCATGACCAACACACTTAGTTCTCACTTTAACCTTAGGTGGGACTTGATTGAGGCTTCAAACAATTACCAGCACCTTCTTGTGGCAATAGCTGGTGACTTTTCTAATATATATATATATATATATATATATATATATATATATATGTAGTAGTAAAGACTCAAAAATATGAATTATAAGATTCAAACTATAAACTTTTCTTATAAAATGGAAAATAAAAAATTCCCATCTAAAAGTGTTTTATAGTATGATCCTAATGAATCAACTAATTTGAAGGAGTGTTTGAATTAGTATGGACCCAGGAGAGTTCCCGGAGAAGGCAATGGCACCCCACTCCAGTACTCTTGCCTAGAAAATCCCATGGATGGAGGAGCCTGGTAGGCTGCAGTCCATGGGGTCGCTAAGAGTCAGACATGACTGAGCGACTTCACTTTCACTTTTCACTATCATGCATTGGAGAAGGAAATGGCAACCCACTCCAGTGTTCTTGCCTGGAGAATCCCAGGGACGGAGGAGCCTGGTGGGCTGCCGTCTCGGGTCGCACAGAGCTGGACACGACTGAAGTGACTTAGCAGGAGAGTTCCAGCCAAATAAGGGCAACTAAAATTTTTAATCTGATCTTACCCTGCTTGTAATATCTGGTTATTAATTTGTGACTTAGTGATAGAAAATGGTATGATTCTTTATTCTATGCAATGATATGATTTTCTCCATATCTGTAACTGTCCTTTACCCATCCATGACATTAGCTACATGCTCAAGGCTACCCAATTCCAATTCCTACTTCATCCCCCACTACAAACTTTAGGAAGTTATCTTCAACTGACTTAGCTATTTTTCTCTCAGAACTTTAAAGTAAAGATGCCTTGACCAGAGCTTCTCTGTGCTCATAAACCTGTACTTTCTTCCACATGACTGAATTACTCATTCTTTAATCTGGAAAAAAGAACTTTCCTTTATTACATGCATGAGCAATTTATAATCACTTTCTAATTATTACACGAGACTAATGTTTCCATCTCAGAAATAACTACTGATGAAAACATTTCTGTATCTGTTTTCTTCCGAGCTCACTATCTTCTCAGGCTATGGTAACTGCTTCTGATTTGGTCACCTTGCTCTCTTCCCTTCTTTTTTCCACTTAACTTGTCAAGGAGCCAGAGTAATTTTCCTAAATAAACCTGTTCAAATCACTTTTTGCTTAAAGTCATTCACTGACTCTTGGCTGTTGAAAATTTCTATCAAGGACAACTTCTTCGTAATCTGGTCCTTCTTACAATTCCAGCCCTTTTACTAACTTCTTATCACCACTCCTAGCATCTACTTTTTGCAGCCGTCTATTTATATTCCTGTCCTCTTTATAGGCAGGAAATACCCAGGCACAAGGTAAGCCCTCAGTGCAGATGGAATGCAGGAATGCAAGATGCCTGAGAGGAAAGGTCAATTTTCATTTGAATGACTCCCACAAAATTATGTCTGCCAGTGTTCCAACCTAAACCACCACCCATCGCTTCTTTGTTTTCATCCTGTGGTAGTCCATGAAAAAAACAAAAACAAAAACGGTAACCTCTTTCTGTTTTGAGCCGTGCATATTCTGTGGAGCTACTTAATAAGCTAAAACTGTAGCTATGGACTGGAGTGGAAAGAACATGGACTCAGGAGTCCATGGCTCCTGGTTTTAGTCCTATGAATTTAAGAAAATCACCTAAAGTCCCAGCGACTCATTTTCTCCTAGGTCTTTCTTGGTCCCTTCCAGCTTTAGAATTCTATGAATTCAGGCTGAGCCTCACATCACGCATGTTTGTATTAGGGTCCTTCTGTTTTTCTGGGCTCTGATGGGCTTCTTCCCTTTCCTGATCTTACCTCATTTCACTTTTGTCATTTTAAACTCTGGTAGCACTAACATAAAAGGGCCTCTTATTTTGGATTGGCCCCTTGTTTCCATACAAATTAAAGGTTTTTTAATGGCTGTCATTTCTGCAGAGCAAATGGTTGTGTAAAACAATGCATCTTTGCTTTGTCTCTATAGATATGCATATTGATTCTAATGAAAAGTGTGCATGAGCAATTGTGTGTCTAACTTCCCCAGTCTCAGAGCTGCATTGCTCACAGGCGCAAAGTTATTAGCTCATTTGTCTGACATCACAGGATGTAAAGTTATTGCACAGAGTTACATTTCCAGTACTTAGCCCAGATGTTGAACCGCCTGATGGATTAAAGTTCTTGGGCCCTAAATTTCAGATAAAGTTGGTTATCTGGGGTATATATTTTTCAAAAACTGAATCATTAACTCACAAATGAAAGAGGAGGTCTTGATTAAGTCAAAAGAATGACTTGAGATTTGATCTGATCTGAAGAGCCTTGTCTTTAATGTAAGTAACAGACTCTCTGGCTGGCCCTGGAGTGAGAACAGGAACAGGATCAGCGTTGACAACATCTGCCATGGCCAGTGTCTGAGGTTCCCATCGTTCTGTGTGGCGTCCCGTTCAGTTCGGCAAATTCCGGAGGATTTTGCACCCCATTGACTGTGCTAGTGACAAGATCTGATGTCTGTCAGCAGACAGGAAAGTCACAGCCTGTTGTGAGCATGTGTTGGATTCACTCTTCTGGCTTTTGTAGAATGTATTGGCTGGTTTGCTTCAGTGATCACTTTACAGTCTGCTCCACGCTGAGTCTGGAAAGGAAAAAAAAAAAAAAAAAAAGTGAAATGGTTTCCTTGTGCTTCAGTGTGTCCTCAAGGATACTTGAGAGAAGTGGTCCCTCCTCTTATAGAAGGACCCTTGGAGACGACCAAACCATACCTTCACATTTCATAGGGAAGGAATTAAAGGGCTAGAGGGATTAAGTGACGTGCTTAAGGTCATATATCAAATTAGGGAATGCATTAGGTATATGAATTCAATTTCTCCTAACTTAAAAGTTCAGGGTTTTCCATTTGTCTATGCTTATTTTCCAATTAAGGTTAGAGCTGTATTTAATTCATACATACGATTAAACTATCCCTACAAACAGGCTTTATTTTTCCCATGAGTGGATGGTAGCTGGTAAAAGATGAAACATTTCTCTGGAGGTTATATGTCTCTTTAATACATATGGGGGAAGGGTTCAAGGGTTCACCATCTTATATTTTGGGATTTCCTTCAAAATATAAAAAAGTGGTTGCAAGGCGACTCACATTTAACAGATGTCCAGCACAGAAGTCTTTCTCAAATTTGGCTAGGAATCAGAATCTGTGATTATGTATTTATTCATCTGCCATGTTTTTATTTACTTATATTTTCATATAGATTCTCAAGAGTCATGAAGGAACAGCAGAATGATAACCTCTGTTGTTAGGGAATCTTGCATCTGTACAAGATCAAGGAATCTGTACTGGTTTAATGTTCTGAGGTGATTCTGACTTGCAGGCAGTTTTTGGATTCACAGCCTTTGTGGAAAGAGGACTCAGCTGTTTTTGGTTTTCAGCTGTAGCATAAGCTGCTGTAACGCCGTGCAGCTATGCGCTACAACTGGAAATGTTTAGGTCATGTAACACCTTTGAATAAAGTTTGGAAAGTTTGCTTCACATTGACAAGTCCATACCTTTAGACAATAATGCCTTCCTGGTCTTTTCATAAGATATTATTTTCTCCATAATATGCAGCTAAATAGCCATCAGGAATGGACGTGTGTAATTTTGGACAGAATTATGCCTGAGAAGTATAGAATATCTCTTTTTCTCTACTGGTCTCCTTGCCCTAACCTGAGGGGCACTGACATCACTTGGAACAGTTGTAACATTTTTAAATGGATGTGTAGAAGATGATTTTAAACGTTGAATAATACCACACAGAAATTCTGGGGCAACAAAGCTTTAGGTTATCATCTATAAAAGTTGTCTTTATGGATTATTCATGATGATTCCTACATTTTGTCAAAGTTTCAAGCATGAACTCCAAGTCAAAATTACAGCTTTCAAAGCAGAGGCAGGGAAGGAGTGAGCTGATGTGTGCATTATTTTAAAAATGGAATGACTGTGGGAGAATGTTGACATTTAGGTAAATAACTTAAAATTGCTTGCTAAGTATACTGGCCTTTTTATTCTGTTAGACTTTTGACTCAAAAATCTGAAATTGACTCAATCTTTCTACTGCTTTCATGTATGAGAAAAATTTCATAGCAGTGATTCTGAAGAAGAGACATAAAATTTAAAAATAAAGGAAATATCACTTTTGAGGGTCTAGTATCAAGGTAATACTATTTCTTGTGATAGTTAATGGTAAGAAATTTGGAATCCAATAAGGAAAAAAAGTTATTTTACTGACTCACTGGGAACTGGTCATACTTCATTGGCATTTTAGATACCAGCCACCTAAAATATTAGGTGGCCTCCAAGAATTGCCTGTTTTTTCCTTTCAAAGTCTATAAATTATGAAACTTTATATTCTACTGGCAAATAGACAATGTTTTCTCATTCCGTGCCCTAACTTCTTACTCATTTACATTCACTGATGTACTACTTTGCTGAATTTAGTTATATCATGGTATATAATGGTAGGATTATACAAGAAGATGGAGTGAATGTGTATGTAGCACATTATTTGACACAAACCTATGCTATTTTCATCTGCCTGCAATACAGTATTTGGAAATGGCTGTCAAATATTTTATTTTATTTATTTTTAAATTTTTTAAATTTTATTTTATTTTTAAACTTTACATAATTGTATTAGTTTTGCCAAATATCAAGTCCAGCAGACATAGCCTTCTCAACAGTTTTCAAAGGCTCTTTGGTTCTTCAGCATTTCATTCTCCTCTCAGAGAACACAAACCCAGGACCTAGTCAGAAAGAACTCTTTGCAAGAAAAGAAAAACAAAAAAAGATTAAAACCACTACCATCACAAACACAGATTCATAATTTTTCTCCGAGTTTTTGAAAAGAATAAAGTTGGAAGGAGAAAGTTATAGAGAAAATAAAATACTTAAAACAAATTTTTTGTTGTTGTTGTTGGCTGTGTTGGGTCTTCGTGGCTGCATGGGTTTTTCTCTAGTTGTGATGTGCGGGCATCTCTCTGTGGTGGTTTCTCTTGTTGTGGAGCAGGGGCTTTCAGTGCACAGAGTTTGGTAGTTGTGGCACATGGGCTCAGAAGTTGCAGCGTCCAGGCTCTAGAGAACTGGCTCTCTAGTTGTGGCACACAGGTTTTAATTGCTCCACAGCTTGTGGGAATCTTCCTGGATCAGGGAGAGAATCCGTGTCACCTGCATTGATAGGTGGATTCTTTACTACTGAGCCACCAGGAAAGCCCATAAATAATACACTTTATACCCATAGAAAGATGAAGATGAAACAACAGTATCCTTTCTTCATGTCCCTGCCCTCCATGGATCTTCTGAAGAAGCATTCCGTGGAAAGACTGTCTTTAGAGACTGAATTTTTCATGAGTGTTATAATTTACTACTTTCAGTAAAAAGTCAAGAGTGATACAGTTCATGTGTGGATTAATGTACTCTCGTAGAAAATCTTTGTAATGTGAGACCCCGTTTTGGAAAACTGTTACCTTGGTTTCTACAATTCCTTCTTAATATCCTCTCCTTATTCAGACAGCAGTGATTCTTGGTAATTGAGGTCATCTTCTAGTCCTTTAGGATTAAAAACAAACCAGAAGTGAAATTAGATTTCTACTTTGAAATGCATTCCCACTTTGTACATATTTACATAAGCTTCCTCTTAAAGTGACAGTTCTATGGCTTGCCTAGAAATTTTGCCTCAGTCCAATTTGAACCAGACCCAACATCTCACTTGCTTTGATTATTAAACTCCAGTTCATTGCTGATGCTCTACTAAGTGATGATTTGTGAGTATTTCTATCCCAGGGTTTGAAAATCAGGGCTCACAGAAATGAATTTTTGTTTGTTTTATTTTAGATCTCATATGGAAAATATAACTATTTATACTTACAGCTCAGTTAAATTCTCTTTAAGTACTGCCTCTCAAATCATTTTCCTTCTTTCTTCTTTAGCCTACAGTCGTGTCTAGCTGAGTTACAACATTAGAGATTCTAAATGAGACGGAGAAGCATTATTTGATTTACATTTAATACACTTAAAAGGACTTCCCTGGTGGCTCAGACAGTAAAGTGTCTGCCTACAATGCAGGAGACCTGGGCTTGATCTTTGGGTGGAGAAGATCCTCTGGAGAAGGAAATGGCAACCCACTCCAGTAGTCTTGTCTGGAAAATCCCATGGATGGAGGAGCATGGTAGGCTACAGTCCGTGGGGTCGCAAAGAGTTGGACTCGACTGAGTGACTTCACTTTCACACCTAAATTCCTTCTTAGCAAGTTTATTTGTAGATTTACAGATCTTAATATATTGCACTGAGGGCAGTTAGGTTTGCCTCTGCTAGTGAAATATGTGATAAACGTAGCGAGTTCAGTCAATAGTTTGGAAATGTAAAAGTAGGACGCCAGATCTCCTATTGCCTGGTTCCCTACTCAGGTATGTTCTAAATGGGCATTCATACGTTACTTTCAGGTCTACTCTTAATCACATTGCACATGCTCAGTTAGCTTATAAAAGAATTCATTCACATAGAAAGATGGAATATTTTGGTTTCATAATGTATATTTATAATGTATGCCAATAGCGATTGGTACAACCTACTTGTCAATATCACCATGACAAAATTCCTTTAAATATTGTCAAGATATATGATCATATTAATGTTATTAAAACATAAAACAAATACATTTACAAAATAAAAATATTTTATAATTGTGACATCAGGTTCTTCCTGTGATTTTACCACAGGACTGTGTGACAATTTTCAAATCAGTGCTTTATTTCACTTTCTTATGTGTAAAATTGAAGGTCTGGATGACATCTAAGGTCTAGTCTCAATTCTGAAACATTATGATTCGATCGTGTTTCGGCACGCTGAAGATATTCCAGATTTAGTTCTGTATTGTCATTTTATAGAAGGGGAATAGGTTAAAATAATTGTCTACGTGCATACGTCTGAGTGGTCCAGAGCACTGTATACAGGTGCTGTGAAGGTTAGAGGTTTGAATCATCACAGTCCTTAACTTCAAAGACTTGAAAGCATACTGCAAGATGCTAAAATTCAATATGTCTTTCAAAAACTTTTCATCAACATCTGTGGGCTCAAGCATTTTGAATACATAGGTCATTCAGATTCAGGGTCATCTTTATTGTTAGAATTATTTTTTTTTGGTACTTTATTTTATTTTTTTATTGAAGTATTGATATACAATACTGTGTTAGTTTCAGGTGTACAGCAAAGTGATTCAGTTATACAGATTGTTTTTCAGATTATTTTCCATTATATGTTATTACACATATTGAGTATATGTTCCTTGTGCTTATAGATCATGTTGGTTATCTCTTTTATTTATGGTAGTGTCTAGTCAAGGCTATGGTTTTTCCAGTGGTCATGTATGGATGTGAGAGTTGGACTCTGAAGAAGGCTGAGCGCTGAAGAATTGATGCTTTTGAACTGTGGTGTTGGAGAAGACCCTTGAGAGTCCCTTGGACTGCAAGGAGATCCAACCAGTCCATTCTGAAGGAGATCAGCCCTGGGATTTCTTTGGAAGGAATGATGCTAAAGCTGAAACTCCAGTACTTTGGCCACCTCACGTGAAGAGTTGACTCATTGGAAAAGACTCTGATGCTGGGAGGGATTGGGGTCAGGAGGAGAAGGGGACGACAGAGGATGAGATGGCTGGGTGGCATCACTGACTCGATGGACGTGAGTCTGAGTGAACTCTGGGAGTTGGTGATGGACAGGGAGGCCTGGCGTCATGGGGTCGCAAAGAGTTGGACACGACTGAGAGACTGAACTGAACTGAACTGAACAGTGTGTATATGTTATGGAGAAGGGAATGACTATCCACTCCAGTATTCTTGCTTGGAAAATCCCATGAACAGTGGAGCCTGGCGGGCTACAATCCGTCTCTGTGCACCTTTCCCCTTTGGTAGCCGTAAGTGAGTCTATTTCTGTTTTGTGTATAAGTTCGTTTCTATCATTTTTTTTAATACAAAATTCCTTGTTTGGATGTTCCAGCCTCTGTGCAGCTGAATCACCCCGCTAATCAGTCTACACTTACATGACTTCCAAAAGTGCAAACTGAACTGCTGCTTTTCCTCCTCGGAGATTTGCTGTCCCATTTGTTTTTAAGCTTTCTGAAAGAAAAGAAAAAATTTTTGGCTTTGCATAAGAGCTGTGCCTTGTGGAAGTTTTGGAAATTTAAAATTGCAGTCAAGATCCCCACTTGCAGGTGAAACATTATCTGGTCATCTTGTCATTAGTGCTGACAGTGTTGGCTGGGGTTGCAGTTGAGAAAAATGCTGGAATGAACCTGGAAACAGTCATATGTGCCTCATCCATCACCTCATTAATCACAAAGTTAACATTGTCTCTGAAACAATGCTGCTATAGTGTAGAGGTAATCCTCATTTATAGTTAAGCTACTAAACAACATTCAAGAGTGAAGATTCGCCTTCATGCCCTGCCAAGTATGGCTGAGACATGACAATCATGACATTATTCATTGATAATTAAAGCAGAAAGAAGTATCCTGGGCCATGATCTCATTTTTATACAGAATGGAATAGGCTCATAAGAGGTTCCATGTAGACCCATAATTATTATCTTATTTTTTTGGGGGGGTACTATTAGTATCATAGTTTATGACTAGAAATATGATGAAGTCAGAGAATATTAAGTTTAAAGTCCTGTACTTCAGTGTATTACCTCTGTCCACTAATGGTCATGGTATTTAATATCTCATCTCCAGCTTGCAAAGTTGTGAGATCATACCAGTGTGCAATATCAATACGAAGAATTATAGAGGAAATGGGGAAATGATAATGATGACAATTGGGTATGATTCTGATTTATGTGCACACTAGTCTAGAGGTATAAATAAGCCACTTAGGGAAATGTGTTCATCTGAATGTGTTGGAGTTGCAATATATCACGAAATCCAGAGGGCAGATATATCCCCACAAGCACTTAATTTTTACTCAGAGACAGCTGTTTGTCCCCGAAGGATCTGGTTATTCTTTTAAAATATATACAGTTTGGGTCGAAGATTATGAATGTATTTAGTTATTCATAAAAATATATGCATGCCATATATAATAAAAAGAAATGTTACCTATTCATTCACTCCCTCAAAAAAAGGGTACATTTGAAATAAATATTTGTATGTATGAGTATCCTAAAAAGCTCTGTATGTATATAAGATTAAATATTTATGTTCTTTTAGTTTCTGTCCTAGGGAATTAAAAATTAAAAAATAATAACAGTGAAAAAATAGCAAAGATTTTTAAGTGATCTAAGGTTACTCAAAGTTTAGTTTTGGTGTTACATAGGTTTGAGAGGAGCAGTTTCACTTAGGTCACATTATAGTATTCAGAACTATTCCCATCTTTAATAAGACTTCAAATTGATATTTTAATTTGTGAAAGTCAATCTGCTAGCATCCTGATTATGGATACTTGAAGCTGTAAGATTAGAGAAACAGATAGAGTCTATTATTTCTTACTGTTGGAAGCTTTATAAGCCCCTGTAATAGGTAAAACTTTTTAATGTGTTGAAAAAACTGAAGTCATGCTAATATGACTGTTTTGACTATTAATGTTATATCTCTTCACTTTCAAATTTCTTGCAATATGCTCCTCAAAGCTGTCCCATCTAGGTTCTCTTTCCAACACTCTACCAGAGTCTTCCTATAAAAGTTAAAAGATTAAATTGCATGCCATATATCCAGACCTTATTTTATTTGATCTCTTTCCATACTACTCCCTCTTTCCGGCATGTCTGCCTTCTATTTCATGACACTTCTGAGTCTTCTACATCTTCACTACCCTTTCTAGTCATTCACCATTCCTTTTTTTTTTTTTTGTTAATAGAATCCTTAAACATTGTTTCCATTGAGTTTTTGTTATTTGGTCCATTTACCATTAAGTCAGCTATTCCTGAAGGAGATCTTCCATTGTATTGATTTTCTCTAGATGCCTTTCCAAGTGTGCTAAACATACAGTTATCCAAATCCTCATGTGACCCCTCTCTCCTGAGATCTAGATTTCTATTATCAACTGTATATCCAATACATTATTTCTTTGATATCCTCTAGCCACTTCAAAATTAAGCATGACAGGATGAAACCTTATTCCGTCCAGATTCTCCATAGGTATTTTATATTTCTATAAACTATCTTGCCATGTGAAAGCCATCTCACAGGTTAAGCTGTCGCCTCTTTAATTCTCTTTCATATTCAGCCAATCACAAAATCCTGTCAATTAACTACAAGAACTTCTTGAGTCTGCCCATCTCTTTACATTCTTATGGTCCTAGATCAGGCTGTATCCCATAATTCTTGAGGAGCTCAGTTGATCATCCAAGGTTACACAGTCAGTTAACTGCGTCAGCCAGTGGCTGAATGTCAGTGAGTTCTCTGACTCCTTGTTCTTTAGTCAGATCATGAATGGTTCAATCCATTCATTTTGTTAAAACTGGTTTTATAGATGTTGTAGTTATTATTGCTTTTACATGACCTTTTACTTGATTAAAAATGTGTTGGATGGGTATGGATAAAATATTAACTGACTTTCCTCAGTTATATACATGAAGCTAGTTCAGTTCAATTCAGTTCAGACACTCAGTCGTGTCCGACTCTTTGTGACCCCATGAATTGCAGCACGCCAGGCCTCCCTGTGCATCACCAACTCCTGGAGTTCACTCATACTCATGTCCATCAAGTCGGTGATGCCATCCAGCCATCTCATCTTCTGTTATCCCCTTCTCCTCCTGCCCCCAATCCCTCCCAGCATCAGGGTCTTTTCCAATGAGTCAGCTCTTCACGTGAGGTGGCCAAAGTATTGGAGTTTCAGCTTTAGCATCAGTCCTTCCAATGAACACCCAGGACTGATCTCCTTTAGGATGGACTGGTTGGATCTCCTTGCAGTCCAAGGGACTCTCAAGAGTTTTCTCCAACACCATAGTTCAAATGTGATATCAAATGATTTATTTCATCTGAAGTTTCATCTCTGTAGCTTTTGACCAGATGAATAAACTATACATTCATGATGAAATTTTTACAATAGCCGTCAAATAGTCAAAAGTTGTAATATATTAAAATAGTTTAAAAATAAGGAGTTCTAAAAGTTCTCATTTCCAAAATGAGAAGTAGATAAAAGCTGAAAGAAAACATTATTTTGCATAGCAATGAGAGTCCTATTACTACCCAGGCTACTTTCCAAGAGTAAAGAGAAGCTGTGGAGAGTGTTTAAAACTTCCCTCATGATTTTATACTGTGGTAATTTATCAAGCCAACCAAGTTATTGTGTCCTTACTTTGTAACATAAAGAGAAAACAACTCATAAATTCCCATTTGAAACGTTGAATCCCTAACCATGTTCTGAGTATACATTTACACAAATTGAGAAGTGAAGGGAAACAGAAGTTAGCCTTCAAGGCAAATAGAATTTTAGTTTACTCAGTTATTGTTGTGATATTTTATTGATATAGAAATTTTTTTTTGTACATTTCATTGAAAATGTTTTATTGGCCTTTTGGATAGAAACGGGAATTTATTTGCCAGGAAGGATGATCCCATCATACTTCTGCTGGAACCAGCGCATGGCCTGATATAGAAATATTGAATATAGCAAGAAAGTCATTATTTTAGCAAATTTTCTCAGTTTGCAGTAATAGTATTGAGTTTTAGAAGAAAAACTGAATATTAAGGTCACTCATCTCTGCCTTCTTTACTCCAATCCACAAACTTGTGTAAGCTTCAGGCATTATTTGAAAAGCAAGTCAAATATAAACTCTTGCTGATAAGAATTAATATTATCAAATACATAAATAAGTACACTCACATATGCATATATATTAATAATATATATATAAATTTATAGTGTCTATATATATGATATATAAATATATGCTGTGATATTGTGTTTTATAATAAATATATATATTTGGTCTTTGCTTCTGTTTAGAGGATTTCCAGTCCACCCCCAGAACTTCTAGAAGGGAAGGGACTGGAGATTGAATTCAGTTGCTATTACATACCTACAACATTCATTAAATACCCTTGTAATGAAGCTTCTGTTAATAAGATGACATTGATGATACTGTCAAATCAACCAGTATATAATTCTGAAAATGCAGATAAATCACAGTGTTTTATTTGGTGCGATGAGATTTCTTTCCTCATAATATTAAGGAATCCAAAATTATAATATTTGCAAAATATTCTGAATATTTGCAAAATATTCTGAATATTTGCAGAATGCTTGCTTGATAATACACATCTAGTATATTTTAATGCATGCAAATCAATTCATAGCATTTTAATTCAAACATGAATTTGGATGTAATATTTTATAGGTTTGTGTAAACTTTATAGACTACATGTTTAGCATATATGATATTGTTGGCATTTTGCTGAAGTTAAAATCTTGCTAAATATTGTGAATACATGAATCTGATTAAATTGCATGAGAGGAGTGTGTGTATTTAAATGCTGTATAAATACATCATAATTAAAAATAACTTGTATATGGAAAAAGAAACTAAAAGGAGAGAGTTCAGAGTGCTTCTGTGTTGCTGATACTGTGGAGGTTTGGGGAGAAATAGTGAGCTCCGGGAGGGCAAGGAAGTTCTGTGTTCTTTCCCTATGCCTTGCCCAGGGCATGTCTTCCATTTGGCTATTTCTGAGTTACATCCTTTTATAACATCCTTTTACTGATTCAGTCAGTAAAATGTTTTTCCAAGTTCTTTTGAGCTACTTTAGCAAATTAATTGAACCTGAGGAGAGAGGTGTGGGAAACTGATGTACAGCCAGTTTGTCATGAGTACAGCTAACACCTTGAACTTGAGGCTGGAGTCTGAAGTCCAAGGAGAGGATCGTGAGAACTTCCAATCTGTAGCTGGTGGGTCAGAAGCACAGGCACCTACCTCAGTTTGCCTCTGTAGTTTGAAGTGGGACAGGGCAGTCTTGTGGGGCTGAACCCTGCCTTAACCTGTGGACTCTGGTGCCATTCCTGGATAGATGGTGTTAGAATTGAGTTGGCTTTTCAGACACCCTGCTGGTGACCAAGAACTTCCAAGTGTGTGTGAAAAGCCCCCTCCCCTCACACAGGATGCAATTGAGCCCAGGAACCCAAAATACATATAAATATATATCTTTGGGGATAATCTGAGTCTATACCTCTGAGACATGATCTTACCAAGTATAGAAAAAATATCACACACATACATACACATATATATATACACTTGTATGTAAATTATATATATGTATATATAATTTCTGTATATAAGCACATACACACTTGTATGTATGCATAAATATTTAATGCATATGTATAATTATTACCTATGTTTAGTGCCCACACATATATATATATTATACATGTACATATTATTATACAATTCATAGGACTACACGTTTTTTCCTGCAGTGAAATCATTAAGCAGCATAGGAAATTTCAAACATAATGATCTTGCCTTTGAATATTCAGAAAAAATAATTCTTGTACTTGTAGAAAATATATCCTTGGCAGAGACATCTTGGTACCAATGTCTGTTAGTGTAATAATTCAGGGCAAAGATAAAAACAGAAGTAAAGGCAAACTTTGCATTGGGTGTGTTGCCACACTTGTAAGAATAATGACAGTAGATATAACAGTTGCAATGATACTGTTGCCATCACCATTTTGAATTAGCAATTTAGAGCCAGCATTTAAATTCATTATCTTCTTGATGAGTTATCTCACAAACATATGAGAATTGAATAAATTGCTTACCTATTCAGTCAGGAAGGGGTAGGAGAGCTGTTTGTGAACAGATCTGTTAGAATAGCTTGTTAAATGAGGTAGAGGAAGAGTTACAAATGAGAAACAGATTATTAGGCTTGCTGAGGTCAAAGGAGAAGTTGAGTTTGTGTGGGAGGTGGCAGGGGCCTCATAGGGGTCAGGAATAGGACAGATGCCTTACAGCATCTCAGGACTGTACTATAGCGAACAATGAGCATCTTCATAAAGCATGAACATATAAAACCACTCCTCTAAATTAAAGATATTAATCTCTAATTATATTTCCTTAAAATTATAGAATTATGAATATGACAGTGAATTCAAATATAGATTTATTTAACAAATCCCATAACGGCCTCAGAAATAATATCTAAAACTACAGATACCTGTTATTTAATATGGTGCAAATACCCTGTGTAAAATTCTGGATTTTCTATTTGCCTGCAAGAGCCATTATAGACTCAGTGTTGGGGTGTAAATATTTTCAGGAATCCTGCTATTATTAAATTTCCATGCACCGTTGTGAAGTTTTAGTCCTTTTGTAAATATTTAAATGCCTTTGATTCTGTTTTTTTATTGTTTGTTTTATGGTAAAGGGAGAACACCACAATATCTTCAATTAAAACAAGCTTCCTTAAGAAACACCTATGTCCAAATAAGTAAAAATAGTGTAACCATTTACATTGTCAGGACAAATATTGTAGCTGCCATTCCTTTCCCATGAATTAAGCCTGATGTGTCTGGCCAACTTTTCCTCCAACAACAGAATCCCTTTGCTCTTCATAGGCCTTTACGTTCCCTCATTGTCCCCTTTTCCTGCTCAATATATTTCATGTGTCTACACGAAATCGGGGGAGCCATAGTAAATTCAACACATCTATTAGGCAAGTAAGGATACAACATTTCATTGTTGTCTGGGACGTGCTTTCCCTGTAAAATGCCCAGAGGCTATTATACTGAAAAAGATTTACATTCTTCCACTCTTTGTTCTGTATTTTTAAATTTAACAGGACTGTGAAACTGTATGATCCATATTTGAGAATGTTATGGCAAAAGTATTTGAGAATCAGCAGGTCCACACTGGCAAATACGGTTTTATACCTCTACTTTGTACTTACCATGCTAAGTCATTACTAAGCATTTTTATCCTTTCCGTTTTTCTGGTTAACCTTATCTATTACTGTTAATATAGTGAAAAACAGTATAGTGCCTATGAAGTATGGGATTTAGACCTGGCATTTACTTGAAATCAACTTGACTACTTATCAAACAGTCTTTAAACTGAGAGTACTTAAAATTGCTTGAAATGCTTTACAAATATTAACTTGTTTAATTCTATCGCAATATTATGAGAAAGATATGATTAGATCCTTAAATAGATGAATAAATTATATCACAGAGAATTCAGAGTCATACAGTTCACAAATAGTAGAGCAGTTATTCAAACGCAGGTAGTTTAGTTCTAAAGTCTGGACTCTTAAATTGTTCTGTGCTGCCTCTCTGTGTATACAACCTTGGGCAATTTCCTTAAACTTTCTCAACCTTTCTTCATCTATAAAATAGGACTGCTAATGATACTTGATTCAGAGATTTGTGAAAATCAGATGTGATAAAGGCCATGAAATGCTTAGAGCAGCGCATAGTATGTAGTGTTAAGTTTTGTTATTTTGGATATTGTTTTCCCTACTGACCTCCTTTAATTTCTTTCGAAGCACTGTGCTCCTACCCCGTCAGAGCTTTGCACCGGCAAGCTGCAGTTCTCCCTGTGTCTACCTCTGACCCTCCTGACCTTCATCTCCAATGAGCCTGTACACTCAGAAGACCTGCACAAATGCGCCTTCCTCAGGGAAGCCTTTCCTAACCCTTATATGGGGTGAGCGCTCCCCTCCCCTTAGCTTTGGCTTCCTGGGAAAAAGAGCCCGAGGCAAAGGCATATGTTTTTTCCATTTGGCTGGACACTTTCTTGGGAAGTACAATCCCAGGGAAGCAGGAGTGAGGAAAATGAAAGCCAGGCATTAAAAGGGAGAGATAGTCAATGCAATGGAGAACATTTCTCAGATGGCCCAGCTTCTTGACAAGCCGATTGCTCCTTCACCTATCGCATCTTCCAAGAGTCCCGATTAGCCCCACTAAGTGGTCCATCAGGGTTAGGAAGGGACAATAATTATTTCTTCCGGTTCTTGTTTCCATTACTCAAAGGTGGTCCATGAGGTTTTAAGGCCTTTATGTATTTCCGTGCATACCTTGGGTGCCAAGCAGATCGACCGTGGTTCTTGCTTCAAAGGCAACTTCAGATACACAAGGTGAAAGGCTAGAGGTTCTTTGCAAAGCCTAGATTTAAGACACAAGTCCACGTGCACCATCACATGAAGACTGAAGAGGCCACGACTGCAGGTCGTCTGGGGGTGTAGTGGGGACTGTAGGTGACTGCAGCATCAGCAGTTGGCCTCATGATTTCAGAAAGAGCACAGGTAGGATATTTCAGGTTATAAAGCAGGTCGAGTACACAAAATGAGTAGAAGACATGCAGAATTCAGACCGGTATGCTCTGTTATACACATTTATAAACCCAGGTCTCTTTTCTTTTATAGCATTTTTCATAGTTTGCAATAACATATTTATTTGTAAGTTCATTTACTTTAATTCTTATTTTCTTTCTAGACTGAAAGAATCCTTAAAGATAGGAAGGCAGCATCAAGTTCAGATTGCCTAGATTGAATCCTGGCTCCACTAATTGCTAACTCGGTGTCTTTGGGAAAATTACCTCATTGCTCTGTGCTCCATTTCTGCACTAATCAGGGTAAAGATAGAACCACTATGAATATTAAAGGAGAAAGCGTGTGTTAGTCACTCAGTCATGTTCAACTCTTTGTGACCCCATGGACTGTAGCCCGTCAGGCTTCTCTGTCCATGGATTTCCCAGACAAGAATACTAGAGTGGATTGCTATTTCCTTCTCCAGGGGATCTTCCCAACCCAGGGATCAAACCCAGGTCTCCTGCGTGCAGGTGGATTCTTTACCATCTGAGCCACCGGGGAAGCCCATTAAAGGAGAGGCACCCGGTTAATATTAGCTATTGTCATTCTCATCACCACCATCATTATCCTTGTTCCTGTAGCAGTTAGCACTTTGCTGCCTGCAGAACAGGCTCTGGAGTAATAAAGCATGGAATCTGTGAGGACTGAGGTTTTGGTCTTCTCTGTTCCTTTTTGGAGCTCCAACTTATAAGAGAGAATTTAAAATGTACTAGGTAGTTTAAGAAGAATGTTCAGAATGATTAGATAAATGAGTCAATTAACCCCAATATGTTTGTTTTATTTGTGGTCTGGAAAGTGAACCTTACACTGATTTCGGGTCAGTTCAGTTCAATCACTCAATCGTGTCCGACTCTTTGCGACCCCATGAATCGCAGCACGCCAGGCCTCCCTGTCCATCACCAACTCCCCGAGTTCACCCAAACTCACGTCCATCGAGTCGGTGATGCCATCCAGCCATCTCATGCTCTGTCGACCCCTTCTCCTCCTGCCCCCAATCCCTCCCAGCATCAGAGTCTTTTCCAATGAGTCAACTCTTCGCATGAGGTGGCCAAAGTACTGGAGTTTCAGCTTCAGCATCATTCCTTCCAAAGAAATCCCAGGGCTGATCTCCTTCAGAATGGACTGGTTGGATCTCCTTGCAGTCCAAGGGACTCTCAAGAGCCTTCTCCAACACCACAGTTCAAAAGCATCAATTCTTCGGCACTCAGCTTTCTACACTGATTTAGAGGGGGCTTTACAACAGTGGAGAAGGAAATGGCAATCCACTCCAGTACTCTTGCCTGGAAAATCCCACGGACAGAGGGGCATGGCAGTTTACAGTCCATGGGGCCCCAAAGAGTCGGACACGACTGAGTGACTTCACTTTCATTTACAGTGCAGAGTAGTTTTTACAGTAATAAATTGTTTGTTGTACTTGTCTTGGGTGACCTTGAGGCCACAGCTTTAAGTAAAGAAAGGTAGATAATAGTAGTAGCATAGATTAACTCCTAAATATATGAGGCTATTTCCTGTACTAAAATTGATGCTTTAGAGCAAATTATTAAGTTTAGGGTTATGGAGCTTCCTCCTTTGGATTAATAAAGGGAAAATAACTTCTGTTCTTTCTGAATAGAGGTTCATATAAATTGAAGCATGTATTTTCCAATATATGCAATTTTATATATATATGCCATTATAATGTTAGGTTAATGCTGTATCATTTACCCCTAAGCCACACAGTAAATTTTTGAGATTAACCATTGTGCCCTTTTTTGAGTATGACTTTTCCACAAGCGTTTAAATCATGATCAGAGGTTTACATTTAACAAACAGATTCGATTTTTCTGTCATGCTGTGGCATTGTGGAGCCAGTGATGTGTCAAGGCGACATGGACTTTTGGTCTGTGCTTGCCAATTGTGCTTCTTATCAAAGTTGTCTCAGTTTGTGTTATTAATTACAAAATATCAAGTTGTTATTTTCTGTTCAAGAGTTTTTGTCCTGAGGTCAGCAAGTTCTAATGTTGCTTCTTTTGTAATTATACTTGGCGCTTCCTTTATAAGAAAACAAAAGCCTTGCTTATTATTACAATATAATGTGTGATGCTTATAACTGGTGTCTTGTGTACAAGTAACACCATCATATGATATTCTGAAACAACCACAAACCTCACCCTAGATTTGTCTAGGCTTATTTGGCTGAATGCTTCTGTATTAGAAGACATTCTTCTTAGGTTAATGAACTGACTACTTTGAGACTTTATTGGCCAGTGTCTTTCAAGAGTTGTGAAGAAAGTATAATAATAAAGAAACTACCAGAGGAATTAAGTCATTCATGAACATGGGTATGACTTGTCTGTTTAAAAAAATCTTATGAGAAATTTTTTATTGTCAGTGGTACCATGTAGCACTGGAAATTAATTTTGCCTAAAATGATTAGCTCAAGTCTATGTTTTAAGCTGTAGAATTTTTTTTAATGTCTAAAAGACAGTCAACAGACAAGGGCTTTGTTTGTTTCTGTCAAATGACCAAGTAGCTCTGACTAAAATTACATGTTTTTATGGAGGGAGGAGCTAAAAAATCTGGTAAATTTCTGGTCCCATCCAATTCCATCAGTGTTAGTCGCTCAGTTGTGTCTGACTCTTTGCGACCCCATGGGCTGTAGCCCACCTGGCTCCTCTGTCCATGGAATTCTCCAGCCAAGAATACTGGAGTGGGTTGCCATTCCCTTCTCCAGGAGATCTTCCCAACCCAGGAGAGAAACCCAGGGTCTCCTGCATTGCAGGCAGATTCTTTATCATCTGAGCCACCAGGGAAACCCTAATTCCACCAGAATAGCACACAGAAAAGAACTCTAGAGAGTGTGCATTTATATCAGTTTTGCTTGGGTAATTTATGAAGAAAACCTTCATTAAATGATCATAGTTCTATCTTATCCAAGTCAACAAGTAAGGAATCCCCTTGATTATTAATGAAGCATATTATTACAAGACATTAGTTAAAATCTTTCTCACAGCTCAGTATACCAAATTATATTCTAAATTTCAGTCAGCCTGATGAAATACTCTGAGGACGTTTTTCCAATTTTGTTTTATAGAGCTTCATCAAGTCTAGATGAAAATAATCAAATATAACTTAAAGGCTGTTATTTTTATAGTCACAAATATTTGAAATGATTATTGTAGTCCTGTATCTGACTGCTCAAATTACAATTTCTCCATTACTATAACATTTCTTTACACTTGCTGCTGCTGCTGCTGCTAAGTTGCTTCAGTTGTGTCCGACTCTGTGCGACCCCATAGACGGAAGCCCACCAGGCTCCCCCGTCCCTGGGATTCTCCAGGCAAGAACACTGGAGTGGGTTGCCATTTCCTTCTCCAATGCGTGAAAGTGAAAAGCGAAAGGGAAGTTGCTCAGTCGTGTCCGACTCTTGGCGACCCCATGGACTGCAGCCTACCAGGCTCCGCCGTCCATGGGATTTTCCAGGCAAGAGTACTGGAGTGGGGTGCCATTGCCTTCTCCACTTTACACTTGAGACGAATCTAATTATTCTTGTTTGTCTTAAAATTTTCCTCACCTGTTTATTTTACTCCCCATCTGGAATTCCCACCTTCCTTTTCTACCTGATAAAAACTCTAGTAGAAGGTTATTGCATTATCCAGTTTTCACAGATAGAGACATTGGCTTAGGCAGCCCATTGAAAATATACCCATGTAAACTTTTTAAGAATGAGAAGAGATCCTATCTAATTTTTTCCTTGGATCTCTAGTATTGAATCTATCATGTGTTTAACAAATGCTTGTTTTTCTCTTGAAAGTAAACAGAAAGAAAGTACTATTACAGAATCTTAAGGACAACCCAATTTATTATTATTATTTGTGTGTGTGTGTTTCAAGTAGAAGTGGGTATAGAAGCTTGTTGGTAGAGGAAACACTGGTCTTTCTCTTCAAGCAACTATTTTAAAATAAATACAGTTCAACTTACTGGACTACAGTAGGAAAGGGAGAGAAGGAATGTAAAGTCAGATTATGTACTTTGCCAACAGTGAACAGATTTCTGGGATGTTCTCACTGCTTTCAGTATGCTTCCTTATTAAGGTCTCTGTCCATTGCCTCTGCTTACTAACAGCAACAACAACAAAATGCCTTTACTCATAATTTTTTATACTCTTTTTTTAGTTTTATTCACTCTGTACTGATTAATTGTTGTATACCCGATATGCATATCAATCTTTTATCTGGTGATTGAGATGTAAAAGTGAGTAGAATACACTTATTTATAATTTATCCCAGTTATCTAATTCATAATAATCTTACAACCCATGTATTTCCATCCAGTTAATTTGTTCACACTTTATAGTAAAACTCTGTGAAAGGAGATCTCTACAGGGAATCTGACAGCCTGTCATCCTGTAACACAATTTATCCTGCCAACGTCCCCAACCCTCCAGGAAATGTGGCTCTATGAATCTTAGGAGACAGGACTGACTATGCTTTGTACAATAATTCATTTTTTCTCTCCCTGTTTTACGTGGATTCATATATAAATCACTATTATCCTACCATTGTGGATCAGATATGTCACATGTTTATATAGGACATTTTGGCCAGTCACATGATAGAGCTTAGCATGTCCTTGGCTCCTGTGATAGAGTTCTGTAAAGAAGAATTTATACCTTTTGCAGTTAGTGAATCAGAAACGTAGACAGGTTTTGAGAGAGTTAATATGGACCTAGGGTTCTGACATGTCTTGCAATTTGAGTGACTGTGATTTAGTTATGCCTGTTAAGTTTTCAGTGCTCCGTAGTTGCAAAGAGTCAGACACAACTGAGCCACTTCACTTTCACTTTTCACTTTCATGCATTGGAGAAGGAAATGGCAACTCACTCCAGTATTCTTGCCTGGAGAAGCCCAAGGATCAGGGAACCTAGTGGGCTGCTGTATATGGGGTCGCACAGAGTTGGACGTGACTGATGCAACTTAGCAGCAGCAGCAGCAGTCATGGTGCATCATTTTGCTACAGGAAATGTGCTTTTATTTTTTTACATTTTTTTCTTAGTATATTTTAGCTCATAATTGGGTATTTGAAATAGTAGGATTCTGCCAGTGATTGCACAGTACAGAAAGAAAAACTTCTATGACATTAGTAGAATTGATTTCCAGCAGATTAATAAGTAATCTCAGTGACTTACATTTAATGGAACAATTACATAAGGACATTTAATTTTTACAGGCTTGAAACCTTCCATGTTTTTTAGAATATCCAATAAATTAGGATAGAATAATTTTATTTTAGAAAAATTTTATAATACATCAATTTCAACTGATATTTATCGAGACCATATAGTATGTTAGGCATTATTTGGAGTACTGGAAATATGCACAATGAAATTAGCTTTCTGATATTCTCTAAAACATATCTTAATTTAAAATTCTAAGTTGATATAGGTGATAAAATGGGCCTATGCTATCCCACATATTTTGTGTCTTGTGTTTGAAAAAATTTTTTACCTTTTCAATGTAAGATTTTTCTGGGTCCAACTTAATATCATTCAACCTTAAGCTTGTGGACCTGTGGTCATTTGCAGAACTAATATGAATTATTTGAAACATTTGTGCTGCATAAATAGAGAAAAGGTCTTCTTTCATTTACTTCAGTGTTTGTAATATTTGTCTATCATGACATTGAATCCCTGGTCCCTTTTGCCAAATATAACCACAAAATAGTATTCTTATTTCACTAGGAGTCCTGGGAATTTGCACACACTTCTTCGAGTAAATACATGTGTAAATATGTATGCTTCTCAGCCCCCCAAAGACCCTGGTTTTCCTCTCTTGGCAAGGGAAATGAATTCTACAATCCTGAATCATTTACTGAGTATGCTTGCCTTCTGATCTCCCAGGGGTCTGATCAACAAAGTGCCAAAAGACATGCTCATTCTAGAGAGACCAGCAGCCCAGGTCTCTCTGCAGGAGGATTTGATGAATGTTAATGAAAACCCCTACTGCTCAGAAATAGACAAGTTGAAACTCTGGTAAAATAGGTCCTTGGTGGTTATGCTAATATCTGAGTAGATCACCATGTCCTATAGTTTTCTTACTGAAGCTCTCTATGCATGACCTTAAGTATGACCCATTATGGTTGCTATTACTTAGAAGTGGTGAAGATCAAGTTATAACACTGAAGGGAAATATGAATTATTCTGCTTTTCCACAGTCGTTATTTAACATGTATTTCCATCCATGTGTTTTTTGAAAATAGGGTGATCAAATTATTTTTATACATGGGGTTTAATATGGGATATTTATAATTATATGATTTATATTTATTTACTCATTTATTTATGATTACATGGGATATTTGTAATTATTTTAAAGAAATGCTATGCCAGTCTCAAAAGCATACCGCTTTGTAATAATGAGACAGTTAACAGGCGGGTAGAAATTTCTAACTACTTTGAAGCAATGACTTGTTGTTGGATGACCCATGCTTTAGCTAGACATGTTGCCTCATCTCTGGACCTTATACAACTTTCATTTCCTTTGTTCAATAACAGGCCCCACTGAAGCAGGGACTAACTCTTTCTCCTTCAACATTGGCTGTGTTATACATACTACACCCACAATAAATGTCTGTTGCATGAATTATTAGAACTGCTGCTGCTGTTGCTGCTAAGTCGCTTCAGTCGTGTCCGACTTTGTGCGACCCCATAGACGGCAGCCCACCAGGCTCCCCTGTCCCTGGGACTCTCCAAGCAAGAACACTGGAGTGGGTTGCCATTTCCTTCTCCAATGCATGAAAATGAAAAGTGAAAGTGAAGTTGCTCAGTCTTGTCGGACTCTTAGCGACCCCATGGACTGCAGCCTACCAGGCTCGTCTGTCCATGGATTTTCCAGGCAAGAGTACTGGAGTGGGGTGCCATTGACTCTCCGATTATTAGAACACTAAGATTATAATTCAGTGAAGGAATCACCCACTAATATATCACAGCCTTTATGTTGTTAATAAAAATAACTCAGTTTAATTTCCAATTCAGAAGTTATAAATTATTTCCTTTCATTTCATATTTTACCTTAAATGCGGCTTTAAATAGAAGTTATTTTTGTCCCAGCTTTTTTCTGATCAGCTGCTTATAAAAGTTCCTAATTACATATGTTTGCTACTTTTTTACTACTGTCATATTTTGAAATCATGTCCGTGTGAGTTGAAAATCTTATTTCTAAATGGCAGATAGCCTGATCCATATTTAATTTCTCAGTTTGTGCTGAAGAGCTTATTAATATTCTTTCTTTCCAGCTATCATTTAATAGTCATATGCATTGGTAATACAGTAAGTATAATTGAACACAACCCTATTTAGATTTGATCCCTGGGTTGTAAAGGTCCCCTGAGGAAGCAAATGGAAACCCACCCCAGTATTCTTGCCTGGAGAGTTTTATGGACAGAGGGAGCCTGGTGAGTCGACTACATTCCATGAGCTGCAAACAGCTGGACTTGACTGAGCGACTATCACTTTCACTTTCTTTATATTTAAATGAGATAAAATATTTTCCAAAATGATAATGAATGGACTTTCCTGAGGCTCATAATAAAGAATGCATTACTGAAACCTGTGTGGTTATTGATATTGTATCTATGAAAAATTGAAAAATGGGGACTTGTATCTAAGGTTTGGCAAACAGATTTCATTAGAAAAAAATGTGAAATTGGATAAATAGCCACTTTGAAACCTCATGTATCTATTGTATCATGTTTACTGTTGCACCCCCAGGACCGCAGAGTACCCTAGTAATCTTGCTATATTCATGTTAAGCACTCATTAGGTATTTGAACAAATAAAATTTAATCAAGGAATGAATGAAACAGTGAAGGACAATTCTAATAAATATTAATCATAGTATAACTTAAAATTCAATATTGATTATGTCCTATAAAACATACTACCCTTCTGATAGAATCTATTAACATGAAGGAGAATACCTATATCTGAAGCAATAATTGTTACAGTTTGCCTGGTCAAATATTTTGATGTATGGATATCTTGCTCTTCTTGTTCTTATTTTTCTCTCTCAGTTTAAACTGAGTGAAAATTTAAGCTTCTTAAAATATACACTTTGAAAACTATCATAAAATTCTGTGAACACAAGTTATTCATGGTTTGGGCAGTATTTCTTTTTTTTTTTAATGACTGAAAATCATGTCTTTTTCAAAGAAAGATCAAACTTAAATTTTATCCATCCTTTAAAAGTTGAAAATGAATTATTTTAAGATTCAGAAGAGTTCATTCCAGGACCTTTCATGATATCTATGCCTCCCTGGGGAGAGGGCAGGAAATGAGAGCATTCTGAACACGACCACTCTTCCCTCCCTCTCAGCATCCTGAGGCCTTGCACAAGGGCCTCTGTCATCTGAGAACTCCCTCGAACCCCTGCCCACAAGCACCTTTCTCACTGCACCACTTACGTTGTTTCTACACACATGACCCCTGTTAAACTAACTTTATTGATCGATTCATTACAAAACAGAAACGAAAAATTTTAAGTCCAAACAACCCCTTGGATGATTTTATTTGCCTTGGCTTAATGAAGTCAGTCAAACTGATTAAACAAGTGTGTGTCTATGGGCACAGCTTAAAGTGCTAGAGCTGATTTTTTTTTTTTTGAGTCATTAAACTTTATGATATAGGTTTAAAATAGGACATTTATGTATGAGCAGTGTTGCAAATGATCAAATACCTTCACAACGGTTCTGTATCTATTAGACTGTACTGTGTAAAATGCTGATATTCACCTGCTTCTTGACCTTGAAAAAATGGTAATTATGTGTGCTTCAATCTGACATATAATGGAAAATAACTCCCTAATGTAGCCCGGCATTTTGTAAAGTCCTGAGTCATGGTAAGCTAATTAAGACAAGGAAGAACGTGTCACAGGGGTGGGAGAGGGGATTGTCCTCTTTGGATTTGGGAGCAGAAGTTCAAGGTTCCACACTTGATTCTATTATTTAGTGGTTGTGTAGTCTTAGACAACTCACTAAACCCTTTTGATCTTCCATTTTTTCTTTGATAAAGAAGATACTTTAATAACACCCTCAACAGTTGTTGCAAGGATTAAAAGGGTGCAATGAATGTGAAAGTACTTTACAAACCATAGACAGTAATAAAATCCAAGATAAGATGCAGTCTTCTGTTTAATACTGTCTAGCAAAAATACAGTGAATAATGAGAAAAGCAAGAAAACTTTTTTCTTGTATAATAACTGATTGCTATCATAAAATGAAAAAACTGTAAAATATTATACTTGTTGCTTTATAAGACAGACATCCCATGTGCATTTTTGAGCTATGATATCTGCCAGTAAAATTCCCAGGCTAGGCCATTCCTTTCCTATGAAAGCAAGTCACACCACTCCCAAGCTTCACGCAAACTGTCAGTACCATCTAAAAATACTCCTGCACATTATGAATTAATGCTTTCCACTTTGACATTACAATATCGTTTTTATATAGTCTCTCAGCACTTCCTTCCAAGCATGATTTAATTAATGCTCATTTTCGGTACAAGACAAAAATCTTTGCAAATATTTTTTCTTGTTTTTCTTTGGAACTGTGCGAGGAGACTGCTGGCTGTTGAAGGAGGGACAGGATGTCTTTTCTGGGCTGTAGTTGTGCTTGGCTTGATCCACAGAAGGAGAGACGGTGTTCTTAGGTGCCAATATTTGGTTAAGAGCTAACAGCAGAAAAATAGCTACTTGGGTAATTCAAGTGATGCTTTTTGTAGGCAAGTGAGAGAATAAATAGAAATAGTCCTATGAGTTATATGACCTTTCTATTTTTTTTTCTTTTTTTTACTTTCTTGTTCTTAATATTTTAATTTTAGTTTACTTCATGATGGGCTTCCAAGGTGGCTCAGTGGTAAAAAATCTGTCAATGCAGGAGACACTGGAGACTCAGAGGGTCAGGTTTGATCTGTGGGTCAGGAAGATCCCCTGGAAAAGGAATGGCAACCCACTCCAGTATTCTTCCCTGGGAAATCCCATGAGCAGAGGAGTCTGGCGGGTCCATAGGGTTGTAAAGAGTTGGACATGACTGAAGTGACTTACCATGCATGCACACAGATAGTAGTTTAAAGTACAGAATCATGGATAATGCTTCCACTTAAACGTGGTTGATTGACTACTTGCATTCATCTCTACTACTTTGAAAAGCTTCATGAAACTTACAATAAGAGACAGACAAATAAAGGTATAAACCTCAAGAACGTCAAGCAACAAGTGGAGTGCGCTGCAACTCAATCTTGAAAGCTGAGTTGATGGACAAGGTTAAACTAATTAATGGAATCAAGAAGGCTGAAACCCAAACTTCCTGATTATAAAGCTAAGAATAAAGACGATCCTAGAAAGTCTCAAGTGGATCAGTAGGTGTATCTGAAGAGGATATATAGTTGGAGTTGAAAACTAGAGGATAAGTTGATTTTCCTTATCAACATTAGTGGTCCCCAGGTCCCCAGAACAGCTGGGCAAACTTTATTTTTTTATTTAGGAAAAGATAAGGAACTTACTTTTTGATTGGAGTGAAATAGAAGGTCCTTGCACTTGGGAATAGCAGACAGAGCTGAAGGTACAATAACTAAACTGAACACAGGAAAACTGAGGAAATATTTCCCTACTGGCTTCAAAAATATCTGGAAAATTCTTCATGTCCACAATAGGGGAATTTCTCCCTGACTCATGGATATTTAGTGTCAGAGAAATATAAATTAAAAACATAGCAACAGCAATAGCTACAAAAGAAAATTGAGAGAAATAAAGACAATACAAAGAGCAAAAGCAATAGTTTTTAAATCCTATTATAACTAAATTATAATTATGTCTTTAGAGAAGAGTAAACACTGTATTTATGAAATAAGAATAGAATGCTAAATAAAAGAATATGCAAGAACCAAAGTGAATTCTTGCAAATTAGCTATATGAAAACAGAGATAAAATACTCAAAAAAAGGACTGAGACATAAATTTGAGAAAGTCTTCTGGAGAGGAAAAAAACAAAAAAATAAAACTAGAATTAAGTTTTTAAAAAATTAGAGGATTAGTACAGGAGGTATATGGCACCCCACTCCAGCACTCTTGCCTGGAAAATCCCATGGACGGAGGAGCATGGTGGGCTGCAGTCCATGGGGTCGCTAAGAGTCAGACATGACTGAGCGACTTCACTTTCACTTTTCACTTTCGTCTATTGGAGAAGGAAATGGCAGCCCACTCCAGTGTTCTTGCCTGGAGAATCCCAGGGACGGCAGAGCTTGGTGGGCTGCCCTCTATGGGGTCGCACCGAGTCAGACACGACTGAAGTGACTTAGTAGCAGCAGCAGCACAGGAGGTATAAGTTTGTGTAACAAATCCGCTTTTTAAATCTAAGACTTTATAGAGCAGTTTTAAGTTCATAAAAAAATTGAGAGAAAAGTTCATACAGAAATTTTCAATATACTCGCCCCCACCCATGGTAGCTGCTCTATTAGCAATATCGCCCACAACATGGTACATTTGTTAAAATTGATGAACCCACACTGATGCATCGTAATGAACCAAAGTCCATAGTTAACATTCTAGTTTACTTTAGTGTATTTACTTTAGTGTTTAGTCTAGTGTATTCTATGGATTTGGACAGATCTATAGTGACATGTATTTACCATTATGGTCATGTAGTGTATTTTCATTGTCTTAATAATCTTCTGAGCTCTACCTATTCATCCCTCTCACCACTCCAACCATTAGCACCACTGATCTTTTTAATTTTTTTACTCTCTCCATGGTTTTCCCCTTTCCAGAAAGTCATATAAATGGAATAATATATTATGTGGCTTTTTAGATTGGCTTATTTCACTTACTAATATGCATATTTAAAGTTCCTACAAATGTCTTTGTGGCTTTCTAGATCATTTCTTTTTAGAATTGCTTAATATTCTGTTTGTTTGGATGCACTACTGTTTATCCATTCACCTACTGAAAGACATTTTGGTTGTACCAAGTTTTCACAAGTATGAATGAAGCTGCCAAGTATGAATGAACATCTGTGTATAGGTTTTTGTGTATATAAGTTTTCAACTCCTCTGAGTAAATACCAAGTTGTGCAGTTGCTGGATTATATGGTAAGTGTATGTTTTGTAAGAAACCACCTAACTGTCTTCTAAAGTGGTGATACCATTTTGCATTCCCATTAGCAATAATGAAAGTTCCTATTGTTCCACATCCTTATCAAGAGTTAGATGTTGGCAGTGTTCCAAATTATGACTGTTCTCATAGGTGTATAGTGATATCTCATCATTTGAATTTGCATTTCCCTAAGGAAATATCACATTGAAAAGCAGAGACATTACTTTGCCAACAAAGGGCCGTCTAGTCAAGGCTATGGTTTTTCCAGTGGTCATGTATGGATGTGAGAGTTGGACTGTGAAGAAAGCTGAGTGCCGAAGAATTGATGCTTTTGAACTGTGGTGTTGGAGAAGACTCTTGAGAGTCCCTTGTACTGCAAGGAGATCTAACCAGTCCATTCTAAAGGAGATCAGCCCTGGGTGTTCTTTGGAAGGAATGATGCTAAAGCTGAAACTCCAATACTTTGGCCACCTCATGCGAAGAGTTGACTCATTGGAAAAGACTCTGATGCTGGGAGGGATTGAGGGCAGGAGGAGAAGGGGATGACAGAGGATGAGATGGCTGGATGGCATCACTGACTTGATGGACGTGAGTCTGAGTGAACTCCGGGAGTTGGTGACGGACAGGGAGGCCTGGCGTGCTGCGATTCATGGGGTCTCAAAGAGTTGGGCACGACTGAGCAACTGAGCTGAACTGAAGGATATATAAAATTAAGAATCTTTTCATATGCTAGTTGTCATCTATATTTATTCTGTGGTGAGGAGTCTGTTCAGGCCTTTGGTCAATTTTTTAATCAGAGTGTTTGTTTTCTTATTATGGAGTTTTAAAAGTTCTTTCTAAATTTTGGATAAGTGTGCTTTATCAGTTGTGTCTTTTGGAAGTATTTTCTCTCATTCTGGCTTGTATTCTCATCCTCTCAACATCTTTCACAGATAATTTTTTAATTTTAATGAAGCCTATCTCATCAGTTCTTAAAAGTTATTGTAATACCAAAGGGCATCTAGATTTTCTACTATGTTATCTTCTAGGAGTTTTAGAGTTTTGTGTTTTACATGTAGGTCTGTGATGTGTTTTGAGTTAATGTTTGTGAAGGACTGTACATTCTAGGTTTTTTTATTTTTATTTTTTGGTATGTTCAGTTCAGTTCAGTCACTCAGTCATGTCCGACTCTTTGCAACCCCATGGACCGCAGCACGCCAGGACTCCCTGTCCATCACCAGCTCCTGGAGTCCACCCATCCCATGTCCATTGAGTTGGTGATGCCATCCAGCCATCTCATCCTCTGTTGTCCCCTTCTCCTCCTGCCTTCAATCTTTCCCAGCATCAGGGTCTTTTCCAATGAGTCAGCTCTTTGCATCAGGTGGCCAAAGTGCTGGAGTTTCAGCTTCAACATCAGTCCTTCCAATGAATACTCAGGACTGATCTCCTTTAGGATGGACTGGTTGGATCTCCTTCCAGTCCAAGGGACTCTCAAGAGTCTTCTCCAACACCACAGTTCAAGCATCAATTCTTCAGCGCTCAGCTTTCTTCACAGTCCAGCTCTCACATCCATACATGACCACTGGAAAAACCATAGCCTTGACTAGATGGACCTTTGTTAGCAAAGTAAAAGCTTTTTAATATGCTGTCTAGGTTGGTTATAACTTTCCTTCCAAGGAGTAAGCGTCTTTTCATTTCATGGCTGCAGTCACCATCTGCAGTGATTTTGGAGCCCCCAAAAGTAAAGTCTGTCACTGTTTCCACTGTTTTTGGTATATAGATGTCCAGTATTCTAGCACTATTTGTTGAAAACACCATCTTTCTTTCATTGTATTTCCTCTTCTCCTTTGTCAGAGATTAATTGGCTATATTTATGTGAGTTTTTTCTGGGTTCTCTATTCTGCTCGATTCATTGACCCGTCTATTCTTTCACCAGTGGCATGCTGTCTTTAATACTGTAGTTTATAGTAAGTCTTGAAATCAGGTAGTGTCAGTTATTCAATACTTTAATAATGTGTTGGCTATTCTGGGTCCTTTGCTTCTCTGCAAAACTTTAGAATCAATGTGTTAATATCCATAGTATAACTTGCTAATAGATTTATGGGGATTGCATTTGAATCTATAAATCAATTTTTAAAAGGACTGACATCTTGACCATGTTGAGTCTTTCTATTCATGAATATGGAATGTCACTCCATTTATTTAGTTCTTGAATTTTATTCAGTAGAGTTATTTAGTGTTCCTTATATATGTCTTACACATAATTTGTGAGATTTATACATAAGTATTTCATTTCTGAGGGTGCTAATGGAAATGGTATCATGTCTTTATTTTTTGTTTTGTTTTTGTTTTAAGCCACCAAGTTTATTTTATTTTAATTTTTATTGGAATATAGTTGATTTAAAATGTCTTGGTAGTTTCTGCTATGAAGTAAATCAGTTATACATATACACATATCCACACTTCTAGAAATTATTTTCCTATATTGGTCATTACAGGTATTAAGAAGAGTAACCTGTGCTATTCAGTACATCCTTATTAGTTATTTACTTTAAATATAGTAGTGTGTATACATCAATCCCAGTCTCCCAATTTATCCCTCTCCCCTACTTCCCCCCATCTGATAGTCATAGGTTTGTTTTCTGCATCTTTGTGTATCTTTAATTTTAACTTCCACTTGTTTATTGTTGATTTATTTAAAAGCAATTGACTTTTGTATGTTAACCTTGTTTCTTGTAACTTGCTGTGATCTTTTATTATTTCCAGGAACTTTAAATCAATTATTTGGGATTTTTCACCCATACAATCACATCTTGTCTGAACAAATTTTTTAATATCTTTCTTCCCAATCTGTGTACCATTTATTTCCATTTATAACCATCAGTGGGTGTTGGATTCTAACAAATGCTTTTTCTGCATCTATTGATATGATTATGTGACTTTTTCTCTTTTAGCCTATTGATATGATAGGTTACATTATTTTTTGAATATTTAACTGTAGGGGAGTGTTTAACAGGAGGATTCCTACGTGCTGTTTCTCACAAGTCCTTTGTTTCTTTTTAAGCAGAACAGCAGGCTGCTCCCAGGAACTGAGGTCATTGTGTGAGACAGGCTTGAATCTCCTTTAGTAAACATTTTCTTTACGACAAACTCAATTAATCAAGACCCCTTTTTACAAATATAATAAATAAGGGGGAATTGTCAGGGAACATTTAACAGGAGGATTCCTGCATGCTGTTTTCTATTTCTCAAGGATTCTCTGTTCCTTATCAGTTCCTATTCCAAGAATGAGTAAAGCTGCATGCAGTTCTCAGGACTGAGGTCATGGGATGAGACATGCAGTGACTCTTTTCAGCATCAGAGACCTTGTATGTATTAGACTATCCATATTGTGGCTATGGATAAAACTTCATCCTGTGTAATAGCTGAGTAATCATCTTACTAAAGATATATAAGCCTGCATTCCTGCTAATAAAGCATCTTTACTCCATCATAGCTTGGATCCCCATGTCTTTCTTGCTTGCTTGCTTGCTCTCACTCTCTCTCTCCTCAGCTGATTCTCTGGAGCACAGAAACCCAGCTCGCTCACTCTCCTTCCTGGGCTTCTAAGACTCTGGAGAAGGTGCCCTGTGCCTTCACCCACCCTCTCAAGAGGGCTTCTGGTGCTTTCGTGAGAGACGCAAGTCCTGTGTCAAGGACTTTATTGGTTCTCTGCGTAAACCAGGGAGTATCAGCCTCTTTCTCTCTTTTACTTTCTTATCATCGCCTCTGGACCGCCAGGTCCCGGTCCATTAAAGGACCCCAACATTTAACCACAGTTGCATACCTAGGATAAATCCCACTTGATTGTAATATATTATTTTTTATATGTTGTTGGATTCAATTTGCTAATATTTTGAGGATTTTGCACCTTTGTTAATGACAGACATCAGTCTATAGTTGTCTTTTCCTGTATTGACTTTGTATGGTTTTGGTTAACCAACTTTTTTTTCCTCCAAAAAGAAAGAATAGAGAAAATGGAAAGAAACTTATCAAAGAAATAAAAATTTTTTTGAGGCTTAACGATGACAGTTATGAAATTTAGCATGTTCCAATTAAGCAAATGAAAATAACAGTCATGCTTAAATACTTCATCATGAAATTTCAAAAAATTAGGGAAAAAATATACACTAACATCTTCCAGAAAGGTGAACAAATCCAGTCAAATATCTAATGCTGAAGGGATAAAAGCAGTCTATTTCTCACCAGCATCTAGATGCTATGGGCCAGTATATCAAAGTGTTCAAAATATGAAGGAAAATCATTCCCAACCTGAAATCATATACCCAAGCAAACACTCAGTCATGTATGTGACTAGAATAAAAGTATATTCAGATGTGCCTGATATCAAAAAATCTTACCTCCTCTGGATTAGAAGAGGTATTTATCAAGAGAAAAGAATAATTAAAGAAAGAGGAAAAAGAAGTGGCATTTAGGAAATAGGAAATCAAATGAAAGAGACATTAAAGAAAACTCCTAATTTATTGTCTTTGGACAAAAACTCTGAAGCCAACCTAAGAATAGTCAATCTAGATTGAGAAGTTGATTACACAAAGTCTACACAAACTATATCCAAAAGAAAAAGAACAGGGAACTTTCATAATCCACCAGATACATTGCTATTTGAATATATTATCAGATCTAATTCCTTGAATCTATTTGTCACTTCTACTGTATAATTGTACGGGTTTGATTTAGGTCATACCTGAATGGTCTAGATCGAACCGTACGATTATACAGTGAGAGTGACAAATAGATCCAAGGGATTAGATCTGATAGAGTGCCTGAAGAACCATGGGTGGGTTTCATAACACTGTACAGGAGGCAGTGATCAAAACCATACCCAAGAGGAACAAATGCAAAAAGGGAAAATGGATGTCCGAGGAGGCCTTACAAATAGCTGAGAAAAGAAGAGAAGCGAAAGGCAAAGGAGCAAAGAAGAGATATATGCATCTGAGCGCAGAGATCCAAAGACTAGCAAGGAGAGATAAGAAAGCCTTCCTAAATGATCAATGCAAAGAAATAGAGGAAAAAAATAGAATGGGAAAGAATGTTCAAACTACCACACAGTTGCACTCATTTCATGTGCTAGTAATGTTATGCTCATAATCCTTCAAGCTAGGCTTCAGTAGTACATGCACTGAGAACATCCAAATGTAAAAGCTGGATAGCGGCTGCGAGGCGCAGGAGTGGCCAACAGGAGATACCACACGTCCAAGGTCAGGAGCGGCGGCTATGAGGAGATAGCCAACATCCAAGGTAAGGAGCGGTGGCTATGCTTTGCTAGAGCAGCTGTGAAAAGATACCCCATGTCCAAGGTAAGAGAAACCCAAGTAAGAAGGTAGGGATGAGAGAGGGGATCAGAGGGCAGACAGACTGAAACCACAATCACAGGAAACTAGCCAATCTGATCACACGGACCACAGCCTTGTCTAACTCAATGAAACTAAGCCATGCCATGTGGGGCCACCGAAGATGGATGGGTCATGGTGGAGAGGTCTGACAGAATGTGGTCCACTGGAGAAGGGGATGGCAAACCACCTCAGTATTCTTGCCTTGAGAACCCCATTAACAGTATGAAAAGGCAAAAAGATAGGACACTGAAAGATGAACTCCCCAGGTTGGCAGATGCCCAATATGCTACTGGAAATCAGTGGAGAAATAACTCCAGAAAGAATGAAGGGATGGAGCCAAAAAAAAAACAAAAAACACCCAGTTGTGGATGTGACTGGTGATAGAAGCAAGGTCCCATGCTGTAAAGAGCAATATTGCGTAAGAACCTGGAATGTTAGGTCCATGAATAAAGGCAAATTGGAAGTGGTCAAACGAGATGGCAAGAGTGAACATCGACATTCTAGGAATGAGCAAACTAAGATGGACTGGAATGGGTGAATTTAACTCAGATGACCATTATGTCTACTACTGTGAGCAGGAATCCCTTAGAAGAAATGGAGTAGCCATCACGGTCAACAAAAGAATCCAAAATGCAGTACTTGGATGCAATCTTGGAAACGACAGAATGATCTCTGTTCGTTTCCAAGGCAAATCATTCAATATCACGGTAATCCAAGTTTATGCCCTGACTAGTAATGCTGAAAAAGCTGAAGTTGAATGGATTTATGAAGACTTACAAGACCTTTTAGAACTAACACCCAAGAAAGATGTCCTTTTCATTATAGGGGATTGGAATGGAAAAGTAGGAAGTCAAGAAACACCTGGAGTAACACGCAAATTTGGCTGTATGAAACAGGACAAAGGCTAATAGCATTTTGCCAAGAGAATGCATTGGTCATAGCAAACACCCTCTTCCAATGACGCAAGAGAAAACTCTACACATGGACATCACCAAATGGCCAAAACCGAAATCAGATTGATTATATTCTTTGCAGCCAAAGATGGAGAAGCTCTATACAGTCGGCAAAAACAAGACCCGGAGATGACTGTGACTCAGATCAAGAACTTCTTATTGCCAAATTCAGACTTAAATTGAAGAAAGTGGGGAAAAACACTAGACCATTCAGGTATGCCCTAAATCAAATCCCTTACGATTATACAGTGGAAGTGAGAGATAGATTTAAGGAATTACATCTGATAGACAGAGTGCCGGATGAACTATGGATGGAGGTTCATGACATTGTACATGAGACAGGGATCAAGACCATCCCCAAGAAAAAGAAATGCAAAAAAGCAAAATGGCTGTCTGAGGAGGCCTTACAAAAAGCTGAGAAAAGAAGAGAAGCGAAAAACAAAGGAGAAAAGGAAAGATATACCCATTTGAATGAAGAGTTCCAAAGCATAGCAAGGAGAGATAAGAAAGCCTTTAGTGATCAATGCAAAGAAATAGAGGAAAACAACAGAATGGGAAAGACTAGAGCTCTCTTCAAGAAAATTAGAGATACCAAGGGAACATTTCATTCAAAGATGGGCTCAGCAAAGGACAGAAAAGGTATGGCCCTAACAGAAGCAGAAGATATTAAGAAGAGGTGGGAAGAATACACAGAAGAACTGTACAAAAAAGATCTTCACGACCCAGATAATCATGATGGTGTGATCACTCACCTAGAGCCAGACATCCTGGAATGTGAAGTCAAGTGGACCTTAGGAAGCATCACTTACAAACAAAACTAGTAGAGGTGATGGAATTCCAGTTGAGCTACTTCAAATCCAAAATATGATGCTGTGAAATTATTGCACTCAAAATGCCAGCAAATATGGAAAACTCAGCAGTGGCCACAGGACTGGAAAAGGTCAGTTTTCATTCCAATCCCAAAGAAAGTCAATGCCAAAGAATGCTCAAACTACCACACAATTGCACTCATCTCACACGCTAGTAAATAATACTCAAAATTCTCCTAGCCAGGGGTCAGCAATAATGAACCATGAAATTCTAGAGGTTCAAGCTGGTTTTAGAAAAGGCAGAGGAACCAGAGATCAAATTGCCAACATCTGCTGGATCAGGGAAAAAACAAGAGAGTTCCAGAAAAACATCTATTTCTGCTTTATTGACTATGTCAAAGCCTTTGACTGTGTGGATCACAATAAACTGTGGAAAATTCTGAAAGAGATGGGAATACCAGACCACCTGATCTGCCTCTTAAGAAACCTGCATGCAGGTCAGGAAGCAACAGCTGGAACTGGGCATGGAACAACAGACTGGTTCCAAATAGGAAAAGGAGTTCGTCAAGGCTGTATATTGTCACCCTGCTTATTTAACTTCTATGCAGAGTACATCATGAGAAACACTGGGCTGGAAGAAGCACAAGCTGGAATCAAGATTGCTGAGAGAAATATCAATAACCTCAGATATGCAGATGACACCAGCCTTATGGCAGAAAGTGAAGAACTAAAGAGCCTCTTGATGAAAGTGAAAGAGGAGAGTGAAAAAGTTGGCTTAAAGCGCAACTTTAGAAAACTATGATGATGGTACCCAGTCCTATGACTTCATGACAAATAGATGGGGAAACAGTGGAAACAGTGTCAGACTTTATTTTTTTGGGGGGCTCCAAAATCACTGAAGATGGTGATTGCAGCCATGAAATTAAAAGACACTCCTTGGAAGAAAAGTTATGACCAACCTAGACAGCATATTAAAAAGCAGAGACATTAGTTTGTCCACAAAGGTCCGTCCAGTCAAGGCTATGGTTTTTCCAGTGGTCATGTATGGATGTGAGAGTTGGACTGTAAAGAAAACTGAGCACTAAGAATTGATGCTTTTGAACTGTGGTGTTGGAGAAGACTCTAAACAGTCCCTTGGACTGCAAAGAGATCCAACCAGTCCATCCTAGAGGAGATCAGTCCTGGGTATTCATTGGAAGGACTAATACTGAAGCTGAAACTCCAGTACTTTGGCCACCTAATGTGAAGAGCTGACTCATTTGAAAAGACCCTGATGCTGGGAAAGATTGAGGGCAGGAGGAGAAGGGCATGACAGAGGATGAAATGGTTGGATGGCATCACTGACTCAATGGACATGAATTTGGGTGTGCTTGGGAGTTGGTAATGGACAGGGAGCCCTGGCATGCTGTGGTTCATTGGGTTGCAAGAGTCGGACACTACTGAGCAACTGAACTAAACTGAACTGAATGATCTAGTGGTTTTCCCTACTTTCTTCAACTTACCTCTGAATTTTGCAATAAGGAGTTCATGATCTGAGCCACAGTCAGCTCCAGGTCTTATTTTTGCTGACTGAGTAGAGCTTCTCCATCTTCGGCTGAAAGAATATAATCAATCTCATTTTGATATTGACCATCTGGTGATGTCCATGTGTAGATTTGTCTCTTGTGTTGTTGGAAGAGGGTTTTTGCTATGATCAATGTGTTCTCTTGGAAAAACTCAGTTAGCTTTTACCCTGCTTCATTTTGTTCTCCAAGCCAGACTTGCCTGTTACTCCAGGTATCTCTTGACTTCCTACTTTTGCATTCCAGTCCACTATGATGAAAAGTTCATCATTTAGTGGTGTTAGTTCTAGAAGGTCTTGTAGGTGTTAATAAAAACATGCAACCTCAGCTTCTTTGGCATTAGTGGTTAGGACATAGACTTGGATTACTCTGATAATGCAAAGAAATAGAGGAAAGCCATAGAATGGGAAAGAGTAGAGATCTCTTCAAGACAATTAGAGATACCAAGGGAACATTTCATGTAAAGATGGGCACAGTAAAGAACTAAAATAGTATGGAACTAACAGAAGCAGAAGATATTAAGAAGAGGTGGCAAGAATACACCGAAGAACTTACAAAAAAGATCTTAATGACACAGAAAACCATGAAGGTGTGATCACTCACCTAGAGGTAGACATCCTGGAGTACAAAGTCAAGTGGGCCATAGGAAACTTCACTATGAACAAAGTTCGTGGAGATGATGGAATTCCAGCTGAGTTACTGCAAATCCTAAAAGATGATGCTGTGAAAGTGCTGCACTCAATATGTCAGCAAATTTGGAAAACTCAGTAGAAGCTACAAGACGGGTAAAGGTCAGTTTTCATTCCAGTCCAAAAACGCAAAGCCAAAGAATGTTCAAACTACCACACAGTTGTACTCATCTCACAGGCTAACAAAGTAACGCTCGAATTATCCAAGTAAGCTACAACAGTACGTGAACCATGAACTACCAGATGTTCAAGCTGGATTTAGAAAAGGCAGAGGATCCAGAGATTAAATTGCCAACATCCTCTGAATCGTAGAAAAAGCAAGTGAATTCCAGAAAAACATCAGCTTCTGTTTCATTGACTACTCTGCAGGCTTTGTGCGGATCACAGCAAACTATGGAAAATTCTTCAAGAGATGGGAATACCAGATCACTTTACCTGGCTCCAGAGAAACCTCAATGCAGGTCAAGAAACACCAGTTAGAATCAGACATGAACTGCGGACTGGTTCCAAATTGGGAAACTAGTTCATCAAGGCTGTGTATTGTTACTTTGCTTATTTAATGTAAATGCAGAGTACATCATGAGAAATGCTGGATTGGATAAAGAACAAACTGGAATCAAGATTGATGGGAAAAATATCAGTAACCTCCGATATGCAGATGACACCACCCTTACTGAAGAAAGCAAAGAGGAACTAAAGAACCTCTTGATGAAAGTGGAAGAAGAAAGTGAAAACAAACAAACAAACAAAAAAACTGGCTTAAAACTCAACATTCAAAAAACTAAGATCACGGCTTCCAGTCCCAAAACTTCATGGCAAATAGATGGGGAAACGGTGGAAACAGTGACAGACTTTATTTTCTTGGGCTCCAAAATCACTGCAGATAGTGACTGCAGCCATGAAATTAAAAGATGCTTGCTCCTTGGAAGAAAAGCTATGACCAACCTAGAGAGCATATTAAAAAGCAGAGACATTACTTTACCAACAAAGGTTCATCTAATCAAAGCTATGATTTTCCAGTTGTCATGTATGGATGTGAGAGTTGGACCATAAAGGAAGCTGAATGCTGAAGAATTGATGCTTTTGAACTGTGGTGTTAGAGAAGATTCTTGAGAGTCCTTTGGACAGCAAGGAAATCCAAACAGTCCATCCTAAAGGAAATCAGTTCTGAATAGACATTGGAAAGACTGATGTTGAATCTGAAACTCCAATACTTTGGCCACCTGACGGGAAGAACTGACTCATTTGAAAGGACCCTGATGCTGGGAAAGATTGAAGGCAAGAGGAGAAGGGGACCACAGGTGGATGTCATCACTGACTCGATGGACATGAGTTTGTGATCTTCAGGGGCTGGTGATGGACAGGGGAGTCTGGCGTGCTTCAGTCCATGGAGTCACAAAGTGTCAGACACCACTGTGCGACTGAACTGAACTTGAACATTGTTTGGCATTGCCCTTCTTTGGGACTGAAATGAAAACTTAACATTCCAGTGTGTGGCCACTGCTGAGTTTTCTAAATTTGCTGGCATAATGAGTGCAGTACTTTAACAGCATCATCTTTTAGAATTTGAAGTAGCTCATCTGAAATTCCATCACTTTCACTAGCTTTGTTCATAGTAAAGCTTTCTAAGGCCCACTTGACTTCACACTCCAGGATATCTGTCTCTAGATCAGTGACCTCACCATCATGGCTATGTGGATCATTAAGAGCTTTTTTGTTTATTCTGTTTATTCTTGCCTCCTTTTCTTAATCTCTTCTTTTTCTGTTAGTTTCTTGCCGTTTTTGTCCTTTATTGTGCCTATCTTTGCATGAAATGTTCCATTGGTATTTTCAGTTTTCTTAAAGAGATCTCTGATCTTTCCTCTTCTGCTGTTTTCCTCTATTTCTTTGCATTGATCACTTAGGATGGCTTTCTAATCTCTCCTTGCTATTCTCTGGAACTCTTCATTCAGTTAGGAATATCTTGCCCTTTCTACCTTGCCTTTCATTTCTCTTCTTTTCTCAACTATTTGTAAGGCCTCCTCAGACAACCACTTTGTCTTCTTGCATTTCTTTTCTTGGGGATGGTTTTAGTCACCACCTCCTATACAATGCTATGAACTTCTGTCCAAAGATCTTCAGTCTGTCTGTCTACCAGATCTAGTCCATAGAATCTATTCATCACCTCAACTGTATAATCATAAGGGATTTGATTTAGGTCATCTCTGAATGGCCCAGTGGTTTTCCCTACTTTCTTCAAATTGAACTTGTATTTTGCAATAAGGAACTGATGATTTTAGTCACAGTCAGCTCCAGGTCTTTTGTTTACATAATAATAAATATTATCTTTTGAAAACTTTTGTATTTTAGTTCAAATTTTATTTTTGCCCCTTCCAAAGTATTGCATAAAACAATTTAATTTTCTTGTCAGCATTTCATGTTTTGATTCCTAAATCTATTTCTCCAAGATAAGTTAAAAATATTTCAGATGCATACATTGTGAATTGGCTAGCAGCAGGCCTTTTAGTAAAACCAAAGAGAGTAGCATATGCTCATGTGCATTTAATTGCTAGGATCACATTTTATTGCTAAAAAGGTATAGAATCCAATAGCTTTATGTATTGATAATATCAGGCTCTTTGCATTTGTGTCTGTGTGCATGTATATAACTGTGAATATACTACCGAAGATGAATAATCTCATTTATGTAAGTGTGTTATTGTTTTGTCACTTAGTCGTGTCTGGCTCTTGGTGACCACATGGACTGTGGCCCACCAGGCTCTTCTGTCCTTGCAGATTTCCATGCAAGAATACTGGAATAGGTTGCCATTTCCTTCTCCTGAGGATATTCTCATCCAGGGATCAAACCATGTATCCCGCAGGTCTTCTGCACTGCAGGCAGATTCTTTACCACTGAGCCACTGAGCAAGCCCTATTTATGTAAATATTCATTCTGAAATCTGTCGGAGGACTTGTTCCGTTCTTTCTTTTGAAAAGTAAATACACTTAAGTAGATATTTTTGTTGATGTTTGAAAATATTAGCCCAAAAATTCTGAGGAAAAAAGATTTTTTCAGTAAATTTAGTGAACTGAAATAGAAATTTAAAATATTTAGCTGCTCCAATAGAAATCATTTATGGTATTTTGCTAAAACTTCACTGAGGCTTTTAAAGAAAATTTAAGCTTCATGATTATGTAAACTAAATTGGAAAAAAAAAAGTTGAGCAGAAATTCATTTAAGTGTCTGTGTCATAAAACTTTTATTGTAAAATTTGAGAAAAGGGGCTTTTAAGATGTGATGAAGTGTTAAGTGGTCCTTCTTTATTTAAAACAAGAGATGTTTGAATTCCATTTTTCCTTTCCCTAAATGGAACATTATTAAATTGTTTATGTTTGTATTCTTCACTTTGAACATTAGTAATAGTTTCTAAAAATACACATAAAGTGATTTTTTAAAGTACTAAACCGAGTAGTACTTTACCTTTGTTAAACCAAGTAATACTTTATAAAAGTAAAAAAAAAAAAAAATACATAAATAGAGTTAATCTCAATGTCGGTGTTTTGAATTTGTTTTAAAGGAAGGCATACTATAACAAAAGAACTTCATAGATGGATCAGGGGGTAAAGAATATGCCTGCAATGCAGGAGATAGAGGAGATGTGGGTTCAATCCCTGGGTTCAGAAGAACCCCTAGAGAACGAAATGGCAAACCACTCCAGTATTTCTTGCCTGAAAAATCCTATGAACAGAAGAGCCTGATGGGCTATATAGCCCATGGGGTCACAAAGAGTTGGACAAGACTGAGTGACTAAGTGCATACTATAACAATTATTTTGCATTCTGTATATTTTATTTATTTATTTTTTCATTATAAGATTTTTTAATGTGGAAAAGTTACAAAGAAACATACACATAATTACTGTTAACATTTTGGCATGTTACTTTTAGTCTCCTCATCACTGGGAAGTACATCATTACTTTCTGTGCAGTTACACTTTCACAATGCTTCTTTGCAGAAGGAGTGAGATGCATCCTTTTTCAGAGGAGTTAAAATATTGGGTGGGGGGAAATCTGTGCCTTGACGTTGATGAAATAGGGTTTTGTTTTGTTTTATTTCCAGCTTAAGTTCTCGTTGTATTTCAAATTTGGTATCTTGTTTCTTGACTCAGAATTGCAGCACAAGGATTCTCTCAGGTTATAAAAGTATTTATAAAAATCATTTTTAACAACTGCATAATATTCCACAACACAGATATTTCACAGTTTATATAGCTGTTTTCATATCAGTAGGTATTTTGTTGATTTCTACAACTGTACATAGTTTTTAAATTTTGTTTTGTGTTTTTAGAGTTTTTCTTATAGATAAATGTATATACTCTAAGCTAAACATTGATACTGTATAATAAGACTTATCTTTGAAAAACATGTTACACTTTCTATCTCTCTGAGGGATATAAATAAACTATTAGTGAACTTAGCTGTTTTTAGAAAGTTAACTCAGTCCTCTTTTTTTAATTCAGTAATTAGAAAAATTCGGATTTTTTTCTAATCGCAGTAAAATGCATATAACACAAAGCTTACATCTTAATCATTTTTAAGTGTAAAATTCTGTATATTTTAAATGAAAGTTACTCTCTTAATATGCTAAACTTCAGTCTTCTAGAAATGATTAACATTCAGGCCGAGCTTTGACTCGAACCTTTTCTGAGGATATAACCTAAGTAATCAAGTCTCAGCTGTATCGTCTTTCCCTGATCTCCATTATGTGTAGTTCTTACACAACTAATCTGGCACCAGCGGTTTCGGTTTACACTTTTATAACATTTGTTTTTTCGTATGAAAGTCTTTATCTTCTCTTTCTGTCTAAACAAAAAAACGTTTAAAAATAGACACCATGCATCACTCACTGTATGTTTTATCTCCTGCAGAGCTGTGGGCAGGTACCTACATTAAGAACTCAGGAAAAAGTGTGGTCCCTGGGGCCAGATAGGCTTGGATTCAGACTCTGGCTCTGCATCTTTCTAGCTGTGACCTTGAAGAGTTGTCTCCTCAATTTCCTCTTCTTTAAATCAGCAAGAAAATAAGAGTTAACTCACTGTTGAGTATCTGCCTAGAACTCTACATTTTCTCTCTTCAGTGTATGTTTCATTTCTCTTTCAAACTACCTTCACGTTGCCTCACAATTGCTTGTAAGAATCATTTTTTAAGTCTTTACTGCCCCCCCTCCTTTATAATTGCTTTTTGGTGTCTCTAATTCAAAAGCAATATTAAAATTTTATTAATATTTATATTTGATATAGTTTCGGCAGTGACTTAGGCAAAAACTAAAAGAAACAAACAAGAACCAATCTAAACCATTAGAGAAATTACTCATGGCTGTTAAGATTAAGTTGAGTTTTCCTCCTTAATAGTTTTGCTTGCGAACAACTAGATGTCAATATCATTGGATGGTTCAAAGAACTAGGTAATTTGATTAAAGCATGGAAATAGACCAACATGGTAGATGAGGTCCCTGTGTAGTTAGCTGTTTTCACTGGATTTGGTAATTTTGACTGAGGCAATCAAGTGAATAACTCATTTCTATCAATCAAATTCCAACTCATCTATTCGAAAGAAAAGTTCCTATTCTATTTCTGCTTGCTATTGTAAAGGTAGGCATATCGTTCTTCATGAAAAACAATACCTTCACTCACTCATTGAGATGAGAACATTGCAGACTTTAAATTAAATGACTTTGCCACCATCACACAGCTTCTCAACATACTGCTTCCAGAATAGCACTTTTTTCCCCCCACTAAGGATCTCAATGTGTCTCAAACACCTGCTTCATGTCATCTTATATAAATTCTTTTCATTTTACTTAGCGTGCAAGGGGTTCCCTCCTATTGCTTGACTCTCCATAGGGGTGGAGGTATAACTGGAACATGTTATACTGTGGAAATTCTAAAAAGCAATCTGACAATTGCTATTATTAACACAATTGATCACTAAACCCTTATGTCTGGAAGAAAAGGGTCAAGGCATCCTTAAATAGATCCAGATTCTCCCAGGTTACCCTGAGGATGATATTTTGGTGAAAAATTTAATGACAGAGGAAGTTTTGAATCTCTTTTAGCATTGGCTAGATAAACAGCATTGGTCCCTTTCAGCTAACATGGTCATTTATTCCCTTCAGTTCCGCTATTTGGTTCCTCAGGCTCCAGTCCCTGAGTTTTGAGGACTGGGGTAAAGGTTTCACTGGCATCACTTATTACCATTAAAACACTTCCCTTCTGAACATTGGCTGCAAAAGTATGTGGTATCCTGTGGAGCAAGAGGGTGAGGACATAGGTTGCAGTGAGGCTGAACAGTTTGCACTTCCTAGCAGTGACACCAGACATCAATCTTTCCAAAAGACAACCAAGAACCTATGAAAATAAGAACTCTTTAAAAAGAACAAACGAGACATTATCCAACCAAAAAAAAAAAATCCACCAAAGCATTTTCCTAATAAGTTTATAAGTTTCCCCAAGATGAAAATGCACTGAAATGACTTAGGTCATCATGATGGATATTTAAAGAAACAAATAAAAAACAATCACTACTTTATAAGGTAGATATTTATGAGGTTTAAATTATTTATGGCATAGTGTTTGAGAGTCATTTAATTGCCTCTCAATGTATGAGTATGTTTCATGTTTTACATGTGCATATCAGCTGGCCTTAGAAAGCTAATTCGGTCACAGTTAATCTGTTTTGCATGGTCTGTGGCATCAAACGTGACATAATTATAGGAAATCACATTATGCAACACCAGGGTTTTTTGGTCATTGGACAAGGTTTCACACAGGTTGATCACAAGGAAAGAGGGAATTACTAGGTGAAATGTGTTCAAATCATTGTTTTGACTTACACAAATTTGTTGCATTACTGTTAATAGATTTGTGGCTGCTGTACTGCAAAGCTCAAGGATCAAAAGGGAAGTTATTGTGGACTCCTGGATGTTAGATTGTGCAGAGGAATGTTCAGTGTATGCCTTAAACCTGGATAATATTTTGCTTTGTGACTTTTTTGTTGTTATTTAGTCTCTAAGTTGTGTCTGACTCCTTGTGACCTCCTGGAATGTAGCCCATGAGGCTCCTCTGCCCAAGGGATTTCTCAGGCAAGAACACTGGAGTGAGTTGCCATTTCCTTTTCCAGGTGATCTTCTGGACCCAGGGATAGAACCCGCCTCTCCTGCACTGGCAGGCAGATTCTTTACTGCTGAGCCACCACTGGCAGCCTATTTAATTGATCTTCATTGCTTGCAAAATAACTTTAAAAATAACAATTCTGGATACTGATGACATTATAAAACATTTCCAACAACTCGTTTTCAAAATTATATTGAAATATCAATACAATGGTCCTCCTAGGGAAGAGTATTTTTTCAGTAAAAAATCTGGCACTCTGTCTTTGATGGGATAACTTTAAGTTTAGTTCACAGAATAGCCACCCATATTTGGGATGGCAGAAGAGAGGGATAAGGGGGTGCAGCAAATCCCCAACTTTCTTTGGATGTCATGAGTAAGTGGGGGTTACATAGCAACAGAACTATGGGGATAGATTTTTGTGTGTTGACAATTTCTTTGTTTTCCATTTGGGAACTTAAGAATTTTTAGGGAACTTTGGGTAGTCTTATTTTTTTATTTTTTTTAATGTTTGAGGCTTGTAAAAAATAATGCTAATAGTACTATATACTATTATAATAGTACTAATATACTATTATATAGTATAATACTATATTATATTATAGTATAATATAGTATATAATAATAATACTATTATATAGTATAATAATAATACTGAAGTTCTATATCACATTCATATTCTTCCAGCCTAAGCGTATCAAGATATATATGTTCAGGTAAAGGTAAGGTATAGGTAAAGCAGGTGAGATAACTGTAGTCATGACTCCTTGCAAATTGTTAAGAAATTTATAAACAGCACCAGGGGCACAGGCTCCAAGTTTGATGTTCTAACTTGAGGACTAGAGGGAAAGTAACACACAATTTAATAATATTTAACATACGTTGAGGAATTAGAGGAAATCTTTCTTTAGTGTAAAAGCTGTCTCACTATTTCAGTGTGCACGTGGGTGTGCTCAGTCTGACTCTTTGCAGCTCTATGAACTGTAGCCCACCAGGCTCCTCTGTCCATGGGCTTCTCCAGGCAAGAACACTGGAGTGGGTTGTTGTGGTGTCCTCCAGGGGATTTTCCTGACCCAGGGATCGAACCTGCATCTCATGTCTACTACCTTGGCAGGGGGGATTCTTTACCACTAATGCCACCTGGGAAGCTCATTATTTTAGTTTGTGTCAAATAGTTTTTGAGTTTCTTCACATACCCTTCCTTACTGATATTCCTAAAACGTCAATTCTTTGTGGGAAAAAAATCTCATAATTTATTACTGACTTTCACAAATAATGTTTTTCCATGTTGCCTTTGCCACTCTACTTTTCTCTTTATATTTTCTCTTATATATTGTTGTTCCTATTAGTAATAAAACCAATTTTTGGGCCTGTTTGCTACAGTGTATTAGAAGACAACATCACAAGCTAATATAAAGTCATTTATTAAAAAATATTCATTTAGCGATTCTGGTTTTTTTTCCTGATTATATACTAAGCAGTGCATAAATATCAAAAGAGGGGTCAGAAGGGTACAAAAAGCACTGAGATCTAGTTCTGCCTTGAGACCTTCCCTGGCTGTCATCTCCCTTACCTGGGTGGCCAACATGATAGTAATCCCATTGAGAAAGAAGGATGACAGGGGACAGAAAATAAGACCATAACACAAGCTCAGGGCACAATATGTGCTCAGTTCAGTTCAGTCGCTCAGTCATGTCCGACTCTTTGTGACCCCATTAACCGCAGCACGCCAGGCCTCCCTGTCTATCACCAACTCCCAGAGTCCACCTAAACCCATGTCCATTGAGTCAGTGATGCCATCCAATCATCTCATCTTCTGTTGTCCCCTTCTCCTCCTGCCCTCAATCTTTCCCAGCATCAGGGTCTTTTCAAATGAGTCAACTCTTCGCATCAGGTGGCCAAAGTATTGGAGTTTCGGCTTCAACATCGGTCCCTCCAATGAACACCCAGGACTGATCTCCCTTAGGATGGACTGGTGGATCTCCTTGCAGTCCAAGGGACTCTCAAGAGTCTTCTCCAACACCACAATTCAAAAGCATCAATTCTTCTTCTCTGAGCTTTTTTTATGGTCCAACTCTCACATCCATGTGTAGAATTTCCTAAAAGGAATTCAGACCCAGAGTCAATGGAAACCTGTAGACTGAAGTATTTGGGAGCTGTCAACTTTTGTTTAAGTGATTATTGAAGTCATTTCACACCATGAAAAATAGTGCGAATGAGGAGCAAAGAAAACAAGAGTTGGTCCCAAGCAAATCAGGGAAGAAGTCAGGGAATTACACCTGAATGAATAAAGAGAATACTGGGAGCAAGGGGGTTACTGAAGCCAAAGGAAAAGATTTTCAAGACGGAAGCAGTGTTTCAGAAAGTTCAAATAAGATGACATCTAGAATGAGATCTTCAGTTTGGACAAGAAAAAAAAGGACCAATTATGATTTTGGAGAGAACTAAGTGATATTGTGGAGAAGGAAATGGCAACCCACTCCAGTACTCTTGCCTTGAAAATCCCATGGCAAAACTAATACAATTATGTAAAATTTAAAAATAAAATAAAATTAAAAAAAAAAAAAAAGAAAAAAGAAAATCCCATGGACGGAGGAGGTTGGTGCAGGCTACTATCCATGGGGTCGCAAAGAGTCAGGCACGACTGAGCAACTTCACTTTCACTTTCACTAAGTGATATTGACAACAAGTTTAAGAATGAATTTGAGGTAAATAAGTCAATAAATTGCTCTTTTAAGATGTTTGAGATAAAAACAAATTAAGGAAAGGAAGGCTAATGGTTTATGTTTTACAAAGTGGAATGTTTAGATATGACTGAAATTAGGGAGATGAAACCAGTATGAAGGAAAAAGAAAAATTATAAAAGCATTAATTTCACTAGTGGCAATACGTGTATTTCACAGATAAAATCAATAGTTATTTATTTGGACAATTGATTATTCAAATGAAACAGTTTTATTTGGTAAGCATAAGTTTAATCAAGACAATATATTAGTGATCTACTATGCAAAGTTAATAGTAGGTGTTGTAAAAAGTACAAAATAGATAAATTTTCTCTAATTAAGAAGCTTATGGGACTTCCCTCATAGTCCAGTGGCTACGACATGAGCTTCTAATTCAGGGGACCCAGGTTTGATCCCTGGTCAGGGAACTGGATCCCACACACCACAACTAAGAGTTCACATGCCTCACTAAAGATCCCACACGCCACAACTAGACCCAGCATGGCCAAATAAATCAATATTCTTTTTAAAGAAATTCATAAAATAGGGGAGGAAAATAACCTAGTATTTGTGGTATTAGAGGCCTAGGAGTAATAAGGATTGTGTAATAATTGTAGCTGCTTCTCCCAGCTACCAAGTATGATTGCTTAGAGAAAATGACATTCTTTGAAAGATGGAGAATATTTTGACAGGTCACACAGATACAGGTGACCAGGAAAGTGTTCAGGGTGTTCAAGATGCCCAGAAAATGGAGGGTATGTGAGAAAAAAAAATGAAGATACATATTTCTTTTTTTTTAATATACTATTCATGTGTCACAAACTGTTACTCTTCTTTTTTTTTTTCATGTTTTAACACACTCATTTTATTTTCATCTAGTCCTTTTAAAATATAATTAATTGAATTTTGTAAAAAATGTTTTTGTATGCATTGAGATGATCATGTTTTTCATCTTTTGTTTTGTTAATGTGGTATATCATATTGACTGATTTGCAGATGTTGAACCATCCCTGTATCCATGGAATAAATCCCACTCAATCATGGTGTTGTTGCTGTTGTTCAGTAGCTCACTCATGTCCAACTCTGCGACCCTATGGACTGCAGGCCTCTAGGCTCCTCTGTCCGTGGAATTTTCCAGGCAAGAATATGGGAGCAGGTTGCCATTTCCTGCTTCAGGGGATCTTCCCATCCCAAGAATTAAACCTGCGTCTCTTGCATCTTCTGTATTGGCAGGTGGATTCTTTACCACTGAGCCACCTGGGAAGCCCCATTTTCAGGGATATTGACCTGTAATTTTCTTTTCTTGTGGTGTCCTTGTCAGGTTTTGGTATCAGTGTAATGAATCAGAAGAGTAAGAGTTTATACTATTCATGTGTCACAAACTGTTACTCTTCTGATTCTACTTCAGTCATTTAAAAATGTGAACGCTGTTTTAGCTTGTTGGCTGTATGGAATGTTGGTGGGCTGGACTTTGGCGTGTGATGTCAGTTTGCTAACCTTCACTAGACTGTGAGTGATAGAAGGGCAGTCTCTTACGCATAGATAGTGCACAGTGGATACTGACTGACTGTCCCGAGGCAGTGAGGCCTTCACCTAGCACACCAGGTATGGATAGGAAAGGAAAGCATCAGGTAACTCAATGGATTGATTGAAGCCAGTTGTGAAATCTTAAAAGGAAGTGATCAAAGGCATAATTGTCATATTACAAGATCAGAAACAGAAAAAGGAAGCATGGGCAGAAAATGATGAATTCATTTAACAAATAACATTTGGGTTTGGAGGTCATATAGCAATGGAGTCATTGTTAGAGACTTAGAGCGTAGAATATGAGGTTACTTCTATTAGAGTAATGGAAGCTATGTTCCTGCATAACCACTTCCATCTTTCAATGGTCAAAGAATATTCCATGAGACCTCTTCCTCCGGTAGTAGTGAGACTTATAGTCATTGATAGCCTCCTTTTAAAATCAGATATATATTCAGATTTCAGACATACATTTACTTTGCAGGTAACAGATGAAAGGGCAAAGTAACTCAACAGAGTAACAAAGAACATTCAGTTCTATGAGGTGTCAACAAGCAATAATAACATAGTGAGGAACAACAGTTCCCAAACATGTAGAACAAAAATCTATCAGATGCAGATTAGTTTCTCAAAGACCAGTGACCATGCTAATCTATGTCAAGATGAAACCAAAGGATACGCTGACCTGTTCCAACTGGGACATCCAATCCTGATTCACTCTGGCACCTTCCGTGGACACCATCACATTTCTTGCAGATTTAGTAATCTTACAGACTTCTTACTCATTTGCAATGAAACAGTAAAAATTAGTTTCAGAACACAAAGGCAAACGGTAAGACCAATAGAAAGCCCTTATTATTGGCAAAGAGATCCCAGTAGGTTTTTGATGCCATTGACAAGGATAATCTCCATCCACTCATAAGAGGGAGAATAAAGACACATTGCAGCCACTTTCTAACTGTGGTTTTAATGCCTTTTTTTTCCTGCTTTCCTGTCTTGTCCTGACAATCCCTGGTTGTTTTGCTTTCCCGTTCATTTCCTTAACATTGCTCTCCTTTCAAACTTTGGAGGCTAATGTGTTCTTGGAGTCTGTGGCTTGTGGAGATAAATTATAGCAGTCATTATTCCAAACATAATACAGCAGAAGTTCATTGTGTCTCACCACAGGCGAGCACACCGCACAGAAGGAGTGTTGTAGGAGTGCTTGCCAATCATAGCTAAATCTATTGACATAAAGACAGTTCTTCTCCCATGGTTTCTGTCTTTGGATTGTGCTAGTTTAGGTCATTATGAGTGCCAAATGGATGTCATTAAATCCTCTGGACGATTTCTTGATTTTTATTCTATGCAGACCATATGGATTCCTTTTGGATCTGGATATATGGTAAGTCCCATGATGAAATGACTAACAGTCCCCAAACCTAAAGCCATGATGCTACTGTTGCTGCTGCTAATCCGCACCCACATGCACTAGAATTTGGTTTCATTCAATAGATAAGTGGCCTTTGTGAGATATAATAACTGTCAGCTTCATAATTCTTTTAAAATGTAATACTGATAACTTTGATTTCAAAGGATTTTTATCTAATTCTGCCAACTTTTGGAGAGAGGGGATAGGTTTTCTGTATGTGTGTGTGTATGTGTGTGTGTTAGTTGCTCAGTTGTGTCCAACTCTTGCAACCCCATGAACTGTAGCCCACCAGGCTCCTCTGTCCATGGGCTTCTCCAGGCAAGAATACTGGAGTGAGTTGTCATGCCCTCCTCCAGGGGATCTTCCCGACCCAGGGATCAAACCCTGGTCTCCCACATGGCAGGCGGTTTCTTAAGCAGCTGAGCCACAAGGGGAGCCCTTGCTTTTCTATAAACACAGCTAATTTTCAACAGTTGAAAGGTATGGGAATCTCCCTTAACCAAAAAATCTCTCTTTGCTCATCTATTATATTCCTAGAGATACCCGTTTTCAGGCCACGTAGTACTTTAGTACAATAATACTTTTTCCTGTGAGTGGGGAAGAGCTCCTTCCATGTATCACCAGAGATGGAATCAGGATCTTCTAGCAGATCACTTGGCCCATGGCCTAGAGCTGAGGTAATATCAACAGAAAGAAGAGAAATCTAGGTTAATATTTAGACTTGGCAAATCTCAGCACACAAAATGACTAGGAGCAGAGGGATGTACATGGAGAATGATGAAACTTACAGAAGCTTTTTTTTAAAGCACAAACAGATTTATTTGCTAACCAAAGAGATGACCCTAATTACACCAACATTTTGAAATAGTTTAATTGTTTTTGATAAAGATAATTGAACACAATAATGAAAAAAAACAGCAGTATGGAGATTTTCTCATTACTTGTTCATCCTTACAACTAATTTCTGTGCAAAATGATGATGGAATTTTTACTCTACTTTTTCATAGACCTGAGTAAAGGTAACATTGTTCATGATGCATACCACCACTAATTTCCCATCTTTGAGTTTTCTTGTTATTGTGCTTTCCTTTCCATCTCATTCCTGATGTTGAACCAATGTGCCATCTGTAAAGTTGCAGACAGTTTGAGTCTTTCTGCCATCAGCTGTGGTCTCTTCAAACTTCTCTCCCAGTTTACAGGAAAGCTGTGTTGTTTTCAAAGTGCTCTCAGTTTTTATGCTGAGGAAGTGTGTGCATGACAGGAGATGGCAAGAATGAAGATTGATGTTTTAGGAATCAGTGAACTAAGATGGACTGGAATGGGTGAATTTAACTCAGATGACCATTATATCTACTACTGTGGGCAAGAATTCCTTAGAAGAAATGGAGTAGCCCTAATAATCAATGAAAGAGTCTGAAATATAGTTCTTAGGTATAGTCTCAAAAAGGACAGAATAATCTCTGTTTCCAAGGCAAACCATTCAACAACACAGTATTCCAAGTCTAAGCCCCAACCAGTAATGCTGAAGAAGCTGAAGTTGAACAATTCTCTAAAGACCTACAAGACCTTCTAGAACTAACACCTAAAAAAGATGTCATTTTCATTATAGGGGACTGGAATGCAAAAGTAGAAAGTTAAGAGATACCTGGATAATAGGCAAATTTGGCCTTGGAGTACAAAATGAAGCAGGCCAAAGGCAAGCAGAGTTTTGCCAAGGGAACACACCGGTCATACCAAACACCCTCTTCCAACAACACAAGAGAAGACTCTACACATGGACATCACCAGATGGTCAATACCAAAATCAGATTGATTATATTATTTGCAGCCAAAGATGGAGAAGCTCTATACAGTCAGCAAAAAGAAGACCAGGAGCTGACTGTGGCTCAGATCATGAACTCCTTCTTGCCAAGTTCAGACTTAAATTGAAGAAAGTGGGGAAAACCACTAGACCATTCAGGTATGACCTAAATCAAATCCTTTACGATTATACAGTAGAAGTGACAAATAGACTCAAGGGATCAGATCTTATAGACAGAGTGCCTGAAGAACTATGGATGGAGGTTTGTGACGTTGTACAGTAGTCTGTGATCAAGACCATCCCCAAGAAAAAGAAATGAAAAAAGGCAAAATGGTTGTCTGAGGAGGCTTTACAAATCACTGAGAAAAGAAGAGAAGTGAAAGGCAAAAGAGAATAGGAAAGATATACCCATTTGAATGCAAAGTTCCAAAGCACAGCAAGGAGAGATAACAAAGCCTTCCTCAGTGATCAATGCAAAGAAATAGAGGAAAACAATAGAATGGGAAAGACGAGATCTCTTAAAGAAAATTAGTGATACCAAGGGAACATTTCATGCAAAGATGGGCATGATAAAGAACAGAAAAGTTATGGACCTAACAGAAGAAGACAATATTAAGAAGAGGTGGCAAGAATACACATAAAGTGAAAGTGAAGTGAAAGTGAAGTCGCTCAGTCATGTCCGACTCTTTGTGACCCCATGGACTGTAGCCCACCAGCTTCCTCTTTCCATGGGATTTCCCAGGCAAGAATACTGGAGTGGGTTGCCATTTCCTCATAAGCACTATACAAAAAAGATCTTCATGACCCAAATAAACATAAGGATGTGATCACTCACCTAGAGCCAGACATCCTGGAATGTGAAGTCAAGTGGGCCCTAGGAAGCATCACTACGAACAAAGCTAGTGGAGGTGATGGAATTCCAGTTGAGCTACTTCAAATCCTAAAAGATGATGATGTGAAAGTGCTTCACTCAATATGTCAGCAAATTTGGAAAACACAGCAGTGGCTACAGGACTGGAAAAGGTCAGTTTTCATTCTAATCCCTAAGAAAGGCAATGCCAAAGAATGTTCAAACTACCACACATTTGCACTCATTTCATACGCTAGCAAAAAAATACTCAAAATTCTCCTAGCCAGGCTTCAGGACTATGTGAAGCATGAACTTCCAGATGTTCCAACTGGTTTTAGAAAAGGCAGAGGAACCAGAGATCAAATTGCCAATATCTGTTGGATCATCAAAAAAGCAAGAGAGTTTCCACAAAAACATCTACTTCTTCTTTATTGGCTATTCCAAAGCCTTTGTCTATGTGGATCACAAAGAAAAACTGGAAAATTCTTAAAGAGATAGGAATACCAGACCACGTTACCTGCCTCCTGAGAAATCTCTACGCATGTCAGGAAACAAAAGTTAGAACTGCACGTGAAACAGCAGACTGGTTCCAAATTGGAAAAGGAGTACGACAAGGCTGTATATTGTCACCCTGCTTATTTAACTTATATGCAGAATATATCAGTGAAATGCTGGGCTGGATGAAGCACAAGCTGGAATCAAGGTTTCTGGGAGAAATATCAATAACCTCAGATACACAGATGACACCATCTTTATGGCAGAAAGCGAAGAAGAACTAAAGAGCTTCTTGATGAAAGTGAAAGAGGAAAAGTCAGCTTAAAACTCAACATTCAGAAAACGAAGATCATGGCATCTGGTCCCAATCACTTCATGGCAAATAGATGGGGAAACAATGGAAACAACTACAGACTTTATTTTCTTGGACTCCAAAATCACTGCAGATGGTGAATGCAGCCATGAAATTAAAAGATGCTTGCTTCTTGGAAGGAAAGTTATGACCAACCTAGATAGCATATTAAAAAGCAGAGACATTACTTTGCTGACAAAGGTCCATCTAGTTAAAGCTGGGATTTTTCTAGTAGTCATGTATGGATGTGAGAGTTGGACTACCAAGAAAGCTTGAGGACCAAAAATTGATGCTTTTGAACTATGCTATTGGAGAAGATTCTTGAGAGTCTCTTGGAGTGCAGGGAGATCCAACTAGTCCATCCTAAAGGAAATCAGTCCTAAATATTCATTGGAAGGACTGATGCTGAAGCTGAAACTCCAATACTTTGGCCACCTAATGCAAAGAACTGACTCATTGGAAAAGACCCTGATGCTGGGCAAGATTGAGGGCAGGAGGAGAAGAGGACGACAGAGAATGAGATGGTTGGATGGTATCACTGACTCGATGGACATGAATTTGAGCATGCTCTAAGAGTTGGTTGTGAACAGGGAAGCTTGCATGCTGCAGTCCATGGGATTGCAAAAAGTCAGACACTACTGAGCAACTGAACTGAGTATCAATCTCCATTCATTGAATCATCAGTTTTCTCATCAATTTGATTTTCTGCTATAGGAAGTGAATGAAAGTGTAATGGTAAAATTGATGACATCACCATCAGTTCATTGAGTAAAGAATAGAAAAATAAATGAGGATCTATTTATTGTTATGCATCTGCTTATATTTCCCATTTAGACTTCAGTTTGGTAGTTTGAGTCTGTTACTATTATTTTGATTACTTAGTTAACTTAATTTTTTGAAATCACTTATCATGTTTATCTGTTGGGAAGAGATAGAACAAATTTTGAAGGGTTCACTTATATTCAGTATTTCAAATTCCAAGTGATAATTGTTATCATTCAAAAATTGATAAGTTCAGTGTTTTATAGTGTTAGATTTTGTGTAAAAAGCTATAGGCAGTTGTGCTAATTCAAGAAGCTTAGCACCATCATTCAATAATGTGTTTTGAGCTCCTATTGTCCTTTACTTCCTGAACATCACCAAATATGTGCTGGGGCCCACAGAACACTTGGTCCCATTCACCTCCATTTCTGAAGGAGAAAGAAAAATCCAAGATGGGGGTGAATGCTCCAAATAAATCACTGTTGAGAGAGAGAAAATTTTAAAAAGCTTTCTTTTCCTCTAATGTAAGTTTTTCCCTTCTTCATTTCAATTTCATTTTTATTAGTTATAAAATAAGGAATTGAACTAAGTAACTTCATAAGGCTCCTTGTAGTTCAGTTCTCATGTTCCATGTTCTGCTACACAATATGCTAAATGTTCCATAAAATATTACTAACATGACTTTCTTGGTGCTAAACATCACTAACATATTACAAATAGGCCTAACATTTTTTCCCTTATAACTTGAAGGTTTCTCACATTATTAGTGAAGGCAACATCATCACCCCCAGGGTGCCCCAAGACTTCCTGGCCTGTCACTCCTGAAGATTAAATTGTTATCATATAGCTGTGAACATTCCTTGTAGACCTATGTTTATGGCTCAGATTAACCTAGAGAATTATTTCTGTCCACTTTATAGGTGACAATTATGAGATAGGAGACTTATTTAGATATACTTTAGATGTGTAATGCATATAGAATTTGTTAGCCTCTAGATTACAAGTTTACTTTGTTTGCAAATTTCTCATCATTCTGGTAAGTTTCTTCAAAGTAATCTCTGTTCTTACATATACTATAAGTATATTTTAATAAAACTCTCAAGTATATAAATTGGGTTTCATCAAAATTAAAACACAGTGTTCTTCATAAGACACTTCATAAGGAGAAAATGTTTGTGTACAGTATATGTAAAGAAATCTCAAAACTCAATAATATAAAAGCAAGCCAATTAAACTGAAGGCACTAGTATTGAATAGACCAAAAAGACATATCAATGGCAAAAATGCACATGGAGAAGTAACTATTGTCATTTGCCACCGCAGCAGTGTAGATTAAAATTTCAATGTGATAACAATATACACTTATTAGAATGTTATTAAATATAAATAAAAATAAAATTAATAGTGTCAAGTACCATTAAAAATGTGGAGGGCCTTCAACTCTCATTTACTGCTAGTGATAATACAAAAAGGCATGGTCACTTTGGAAAATGATTTGAATTTTTTTGCAACCTAATGTAAACATCCCATACAGTTCAGTAATCTCACTCTTGAGTTTGTACCAAAGAAAAATGAAACTATGTCCACCTGAAAAAAAATTCTAGAGAATTTATAGATGCTTCATTTGTAATTGCCAAATACTAGAAACACTTGAAATGTTCAACTACTAAGTGGATCAAAACAAAACAAAAACTGATGGTACAAATGGAATACTACTCAGCAAAAAAAGGGAACAAACTACTGATAAACACAGCAAAATGGAGGAATCTGTGATACATTATGCTAAGTGCAAGAAAGCAAACTCAAAGGCCTAATACACAATAATTCACTGATATGACATCCTTAGAAAAGCAAAACTAGGGGAAGGAAGGGCTTTCCTGGTGGCTCAGTGGTAAAGTATCGTCCTGCCAATACAGGTGTCACAAGTTCAGTCCCTGGGTGGGGAAGATCCCCTGGAGGAGGTAATGGCAACCCACTCCAGTATTCTCGCCTGGATAATCCCACGGACAGAGGAGCCTGGCAGGCTACAGCCAACAGGGTTGCAAAAGAGTTCAACACGACTTAGCTAAACACCAACAACAAGCAAAAAAAACCGTATGAGAAGATGCTAGGGACAGAGTATAAGATCAGGGAGGACTGACCACTGTATTAATGGTCCTTTGCTTTGTAATATATCCATGGCTTCTCTTGAGACTTCTGTCGGTCAGAAATCAGCAGGCAGCTTCGATGAGTGCTTCTGGTCCCCAGTCTTTCATGAGGTTGCAGTTAAGCAGTAAGCTAGTTCCTGGCTGCAGTGTTATCTGAAGACTCAAATTGGAGAAGATCTGCTTCCGAACTCACATACATGGTTTTTGGCACGATTGAATTTCTCGTGGAATTTGGGTTAAGGAGCTTAGTTTCTTGCTAGCTGGCTAGCCTGAGGCCTTCCCTAGTTCCCTGTCGTATGTGCTTCTCCAAAAGGCAGCTTGCAACATGGCAGCCGACTTTCCTCGGACAGAGCATGTGACGATGTAAGAGAAAGCACCCAACATGTCAGCCTCAGTCTTTTTATCACCTGATATCAGAAATGATATCCTGTCACCTTTGCCAGAAGTATATTTAGCAGAAAAGCATTAGTCACTCAGTTGTGTCTGACACTTATGGATCTCTCAGTTGTGTCCAACTCTTTGTGACCCCATGAACCCACCAGGGTCCTCTGTCCATGGAATTTTCCAGGCGAGAATACTGGAGTGGGTAGCCATTCCATTCTCCAGGGGATCTTCCTGATCTAGGGATTGAATCTGGGTCTTCTGCATTGCAGGCAGATTCTTCACCACTGAGCCACCAGGAAAGCCCTACATTTACTTGCAGGAAGTCAAATCCAACTACATTCAAGGGAAGAGTTTATACAGGGGGTTCAGTACCAGTAGACTAGAATCACTGGGGACCACCTAGAGACTGCCTCCCATAGGAAGCCCTCTGGATCCCATGGATTCTTATTTCACACCCAAAACACATTAAACTCTCCCAAGTTCCCTGGGAATCTCATCATCTGAACCTGGGAGCCGTGTTAGAGTTAGCCTGCCATACACAAAATGGAAGAGAGAACTTTGGGGTGATCATAACTATTCCGTGTCTATTGGGATAATAAAGACTATTCCATATCTTGATATTGACAGTGATTGCACAGTTGTATTTGTTTGATAAAAACTCATAGAACTAAATATCAAAAGGGATATACTTCATTGTAAGTAAGTTGAACTTTAATAAAAAAGAAACAGATAGCAAACTCAAGAATATAACATACATACACACATATACTACATTAAATTTTGGCCAAATTGAATGAATAGTTAATGTATAAATAAAATATATGTAAAGAAATCTATATTTTGGCAATGGAAAGTATTAATAACATTATTTCTAATATCATTGAAAAGCCATAATAATATACCATAAGTTTTACAATCAATAATTTTCTTATAGAAAAAGAAAATTATTATTGATGGCAACTTATATGAATTTTTCACTGGAAGAAGGTTATTGTGATCATATCAGTTTTTCTCTTTAACATTTGTTTTTCTTCCTTAGAACAGACAACTCATCAATTCAAATATTAGGGAAGATGAACCTATTTGTAAATGTACTGTTAAATGTATCTTATTTACCAAAGTACTGTTGGAACAATTTTCTAAAAATGTATTTTTAAAGCCACCCTTGAAAATAATTTACTTCCTGTATTTCTTGTTTTCCCCAATTCTGAAAAGTAACAGAGGTAAGACAGTGGGATCCAGTTACTGTACCCTGTTTATACAGCTGTACTTCATTGAATGAAGGCTTGTGTTACACACAGTTTTTGATAGGAAGTCAATGCTTTTAAAACAACTATAGAGACAGGTCTTTAACCTCCACCCTGGTGGATTCTTTGTTCTACCATTTAGCTTCTGTGGAGGTTATAAGAAGGTAGTTTCAATATATATTATTGCCATCTAATCAAATCATCTACTTAGCTCATCCACTTATGAACTTGAAGCATAGATATATTATGATGAATTTTTTACACAAATTCTGAAAGGTCCAATGAAATAATTTTGATTCGTAGTGAAGTTTCTTTGTGATACATTCTGAAATGTTCAATAATGAGTATGTTCTAAAGAGAAAATGGTGTTTAGATGCCTTCAAATGTTGAATCTATAAAAATATCATGTATGAAACGAGTTGCCAGTCCAGGTTCAATGCACGATACTGGATGCTTGGGGCTGGTGCACTGGGACGACCCAGAGGGATGGAATGGGGAGGGAGGATGGAGGAGGGTTCAGGATGGGGAACACATGTATACCTGTGGCGGATTCATTTTGATATTTGGCAAAACTAATACAGTTATGTAAAGTTTAAAAATAAAATTAAAAAAATAAATAAATAAAAATAAAACTAATAGCAAAAAACAAGAAGCTTTAAAAGATTTAGTATGTTCATTAGATTTATTATTTCTTAATAGTATCCCATACAACATCTGAAGATTTTGAGTGTGATGGGATTCTTTGTAACTCTCTTATTCATAGTTATACAGGTTAATCAATAAACCGCAGATTTAGGTTCTAGGTTATTTCAGGGATAATGCCTGGGAAGTTTGAGGTCATTATGGTGAAGTACTTCTTATTTGTGTAGGAATAGTTTCCTTCATTACTTGAGTAGGAATACAGGGTCATTACTGCTGCTGCTGCTGCTGCTAAGTCGCTTCAGTCGTGTCCGACTCTGTGCGACCCCATAGACGGCAGCCCACCAGGCTCCCCCATCCCTGGGATTCTCCAGGCAAGAACACTGGAGTGGGTTGCCATTTCCTTCTCCAATGCATGAAAGTGAAAAGTGAAAGTGAAGTTGCTCAGTCGTGTCCAACTCTTCGCGACCCCAGGCTCCTCCATCCATGGGATTTTCCAGGCCAAAGTACTGAAGTGGGTTGCCATTGCCTTCTCCAGGGTCATGACTAGGAATGATTAAAAAATTGTGGACCGATTAGAATCTACATTAGATATAAACTGATGTCTTGTGAAAATACTTGCCTCACTTGAAAATATATGACTTAAATAGAAATGACTTCTGATAAGCCTATCTATTCATAATCCTGTTCATAATTTCATTCTCACAGAATTAAATCTTTCTTATATTTCATTTGTTTTCCAAAACTCTTTTTGCACATTTTGTTTGATAACTCCCTATATAGATTGTGTGGATTACAATAAAATGTAGAAAATCCTGAAAGAGATGGGAATACCAGACCACCTGACCTGCCTCTTGAGAAACCTGTATGCGGGTCAGGAAGCAACAGTTAGAACTGGACATGGAACAACAGACTGGTTTCAAATAGGAAAAGGAGTCCATCAAGGCTGTATATTGTCACCCTGCTTCTTTAACTTATATGCAGAGTACATCAGGAGAAATGCTGGGCTGGAAGAAGCACAACCTGGAATCAAATTTGCCGGGAGAAATATCAATAACCTCAGATATGCAGATGATACCACCCTTATGGCAGAAAATGAAGAACTAAAGAATCTCTTGAAAGTGAAAGAGGACAGTGAAAAAGTTGGCTTAAAGCTCAAGATTCAGAAAACAAAGATCATAGCATCTGGTCCCATAACTTTATGGCAAATAGATGGGGAAACAGTGGAAATAGTGGCTGACTTTATTTCTGGGGGGCTCCAAAATCACTGCAGATGGTGATTGCAGCCATAGGTAGACTACAGTCCATGGGGTTACAAAGAGTCGGACACAACTGAGTGACTTCACTTTCACTTTACTCCTTGGAATGAAAGTTATGACCAACGTAGACAGCATATTAAAAAGCATAGACATTACTTTGTCAACAAAGGTCCGTCTAGTCAAGGCTATGGTTTTTCCAGTGGTCATGTATGGATGTGAGAGTTGGACTATAAAGAAAGCTGAGCGCCGAAGAATTGATGCTTTTGAACTGTGGTGTTGGGGTGTTGGAGAAGACTCCTGAGAGTCCCTTGGACTGCAAGGAGATCCAACCAGTCCATCCTAAATGAAATAAGTCCTGATTATTCATTGGAAGGACTGATTTTGAAGCTGAAACTCCAATACTTTGGCCACCTGATGCGAAGAACTGACTCATTTGAAAAGACCCTGATGCTGGGAAAGATTGAGGGCAGGAGGAGAAGGGGACGACAGAAGATGAGATGGTTGGATGGCATCACCGACTCAGTGGACATGAGTTTGAGTACATTCTGGGAGTTGGTGATATACAGGGAGGCCTGGCATGCTGCGGTTCATGGGGTCTCAAAGAGTCGGACACGACTGAGCGACTGAACTGAACTGAACTATATAGATTGTGGCTTCCCTGATAGCTCAGTTGGTAAAAAAATCTGCCTGCAATGCAGGAGACCCCAGTTCTATCCCTGGGTTGTGAAGATCCCCTGAGAAGGGGAAGGCTACCCACTCCAGTATTCTGGCCTGGAGAATTCCATGGACTGTATAGTCCATGGGGTCACAAAGAGACAACTGAGCCACTTTCACTTTATATAGATTGCTCACAGAGCTTTCATTGGCTAAATGAAATCTTTTTCTTGTCTAAGAAAAGTCCACCAGCATTGACTATATTTATGTCTATCTCTCCATATATCCATGTTTTTCATTAAAACTCTAACAAATTATTCTGTCATGTGCCATGTATTTTAATGTGTGTGTGTGTGTGTCCATGCTAAGTTGCTTCAATCTTATCCAACTCTTTGTGAACCTATGGACCATAGCCCACCAGGCTCCTCTGTCCATGGGATTCTCCAGGCAAGAATACTTGAGTGGGTTGCCATGCCCTACCCCAGGGGATATTCCCGACCTAGGGATCTTACCCTAGGTCTGTAGAGGTTATAAGAAGGTAGTCCCAATACATATTATTATGCATCTCCATGTCTCCTGCATTAGCCGATGGGTTCTTTATAACTCTGATTATGTGGCAATTGCAAAGACTAATAACTCAGTATTTCCACTCTTCACTTCAGTTCAGTAGCTCAGTTGTGTCCGACTCTTTGCAACCCCATGAATTGAAGCACGCCAGGCCTCCCTGTCCATCACCAACTCCTGGAGTCCACCAAAACCCATGTCCATTGACTTGGTGATGCCATCCAACCATCTCATCTTCTGTCGCCCCCTTCTCTTCCTGCCCTCAATCTTTCCCAGCATCAGGGTCTTTTCAAATGAGTCAGTTCTTCGCATCAGATGGCCAAAGTATTGGAGTTTCAACTTCAGCATCAGTCCTTCCAGTGAATATCCAGGACTGATTTTCTTCAGGATGGACTGGTTGGATCTCCTTGCAGTCCAAAGGACTCTCAAGAGTCTTCTCCAACACCACAGTTCAAAAGCATCAATTCTTCGGCGCTCAGCTTTCTTTATAGTCCAACTCTCACATCCATACATGACCACAGGAAAAACCATAGCCTTGACTAGACAGACCTTTGTTGGCAAAGTAATGTCTCTGCTTTTGAATATGCCATCTAGGTTGGTCATAACTTGCCACTCTTAGGTTCACTGTTAAGTTCCCATGTATCCAAACCTATTTTTTTTTAAATATGATCCAGCAATCCCACTGCTGGGCATACACACTGAGGGAAAGAGACACGTGTACCCCAATGTTCATCGCAGCACTGTTTATAATAGCCAGGACATGGAAGCAACCTAGATGCCCATCAGCAGATGAATGGATAAGAAAGCTATGGTACATATACACAATGGAGTATTACTCAGCCATTAAAAAGAATACATTTGAATCAGTTCTAATGAGGTGGATGAAACTGGGGCCTATTATACAGAGTGAAGTAAGCCAGAAAGAAAAACACCAATACAGTATACTAACGCATATATATGGAATTTAGAAAGATGGTAACAATAACCCTGTGTACAAGACAGCAAAAGAGACACTGATGTATAGAACAGTCTTATGGACTCTGTGGGAGAGGGAGAGGGTGGGAAGATTTGGGAGAATGGCATTGAAACATGTAAAATATCATGTATGAAACGAGTTTCCAGTCCAGGTTCGATGCACGATACTGGATACTTGGGGCTAGTGCACTGGGACGACCCAGAGGGATGGTATGGGGAGGGAGGAGGGAGGAGGGTTCAGGATGGGGAACACATGTATACCTGTGGCAGACTCATTATGATATTTGGCAAATCTAATACAGTTATGTAAAGTTTAAAAATAAAATAAAATTAAAAAAAAATAAAATTTCAATATATACCAGCAGGGATAACTGTCATATCATATGATTAATTCTATCTTCTATATTTGTAGCAAAGGACAAAATTTAAATTATTTAGCTAAGAACATACTTTCTTATAATAATATAGAATATATGTAATTCTGGTAGAAAATGAAATAATGAGGGCAGAATGAAAAATATGGGCTTGTTTTTTAAATTCTATACATTTAGATGGTCATTAGAGAGGCATGTTGCTGCAGAAAAAACAGACAACTATCTTTTGGGTTCATATGAATTTCAAGACAGTATGAGGGCAATTTGAATAATGCTTAATGAAAATTAACAGTTTACTTTTTTTTTTTTGAGGATAAACAGCAGTTATGTGGGACAGTTTTAGAAATGTTAGTGTTTGGTGAGATATGGGAAGAAATATATGTAACTATTAGTTACTAATATATATATCTATAAATGAAACTGAAACATTAAATCTTATGGCCAAATATTATTCTCCGTTGTCTCTTACTCCAATAGACAGATTTTGACATTTATTAAAAAGCCATTAGAGAAGAAAATGGTATAATATTTCATTTTTAAGTTTACACACCATTTCTCCCATCAGAGTATTCTTCTTTAATTAGAAATATGTTAACACATGCTGAAAAATTATCGCAGTGCATTAACTGTTTTGTTCGAACATTACAAGTTAGATTTTATGATCTGTTATATTGTAATATGTTAGCAAAGTGTAAATTTTGGAAGTCATTTCAGTTTGCTGGAGGCATTTAATTATATCATATACACTATACATATTTATTGGCTATGTTTCAGTTTTGTTTATAATTCATTTCCTCTCTGCTTCCAAAAATGATTCAAGGCAGCTCATTTTAATTATATTGGCCTGCTTTTCCAGAGATAGTCCAGACTTTTCTTTCTCATTCAATAGAGCAGCACACACAACTGAAAATGGAAATTGCTTTGTTCTTATTCTCATGGCTCATTTCAAATTATGTGTTTTGCAGAGGTTAACATTATGTGGGCTGGTCACCAAACACACCACAGTTCTGAAGGCTATAACTTATCCACAGCACTGAGACAATCCGTCCTCCAAATTTACACTTCCTGGGTAAGTTTACAAAACTGAATTCATGTGATAATATAATTTCATTCAGTCACAGCTGTTCCTATTTCTTATTCTGAGTAAATGAATGGAAGGTGTTTTGCTAAAACACTTCTTTCTCCTCTATAAGGCCAGAGACTGAAGTGTTTCTTTCTCCTCTGTGAAGCCAGACACATAAGAAGCAAGTGGTATTGTCCAAAGGTACTCTTTTTTTTTGACAGCCCAAAAGTCACTCTGAGGTGTTCAGAAAGGTGAGAAAGTGTCTGGCTGATCCTTATTTACTGACAGCAAAGAAGCTAATAGCAACAGTATATTGCTGTTGCTGCTGCGTCACTTCAGTCGTGTCCGAGGCAATAGTACTAATTAGTAACAATTAGTAATAGAGTACTAGTAGCTCCAGAAAGAATGAAGCAACTGGGCCAAAGTGGAAACAATACTCAGTTGTGGATGTGTCTGGTGGTGAAAGTAAAATCCGATACTGTAAAGAACAGTATTGCATAGGAACCTGGAATGTTAGGTCCATGAATCAAGGTAAATTGGTAGTGGTCAAGAAGGAGATGAAAAGAGTGAACATTGACACCTTAGGAATCACTGAACTAAAATGAATGGGAATGGGCAAATTTAATTCAAATAACCATTATATATACTAATGTGGGCAAGAATCCCTTAGAAGAAATAGAGTAGCCCTAATAGTAGACAAAAGAGTCCAAAATGCAGTACTTGGGTGCAATCTTGAAAACAACAGAATGATCTTGGTTCATTTCCAATGCAAGCCATTCAACAACACAATAATCTATCTATGCCCCAACCACTGATGGTGAAAAAGCTGAAGTTGACTAGTTCTATGAAGACCTATAAGACCTTCTAGATCTAACACCAAAAAAGATGTCCTTTTCATTATAGGGGATTGGAATGGAAAAGTAGGAAGTCAGGATACTTGGAGTAACAGGCAAGTTTGGCCTTGGAGTACAAAATGAAGCAGGGAAAATGCTAACAGAGTTTTGCCAAGAGAACCCACTGGTCATAGCAAACACCCTTGTCCAACAACAAAAGAGACAACTCTATACATGGACCTCATCAGATGGCCAATACTGATATCAAACTGATTATATTCTTTGCAGCTGAAGCTGGAGAAGCTCTATACAGTCAGCAAAAACAAGACTTGGAGCTGTCTATGGCTCAGATCATGAGCTCCTTATTGCAAAATTCAGAATTAAATTGAAGAAAGTGGGGAAAACCACTAGACTATTCAGGTATGACCTAAATCAAATCCCTCTTGATTATACAGTGGAGGTGATGAATAGATTCAAGGGTTTAGATCTGGTAGACAGAATGCCTGAAAAACTATGGAAGAGGTTCATGATGTTGTACATGAGTCAGTGACCAAAACCATGCCAGAGAAAAAGAAATGCAAGAAAACAAAGTGGTTGTTTGAGAAGGCTTTACATATAGCTGAAAAAAGAAGAGAAGCAAAACGTAAGGGGGAAAAGGAGAGATATATCCAACAGAATTCAGAGTTACAGAGAACAGCAAGGGGAGATAAGAAGGCCTTTTTAAATGTACAATGCAAAGAAATAGAGGAAAACAATAGAATGGGAAAGACTAGAGATTTCTACAAGAAAAATGGAGATATCAAGGGTACATTTCATGCAAGGATGGGCATAATAAGGGACAGAAATGGTAAGGAACTAACAGAAGCAGAAGAGATTAAGAACAGGTGGCAAGAATACATAGAAGAACTATACCAAAAAGGTCTTAATGACCAGGATAACCATGATGGTGTGGTCACTTATCTAGAGCCAGATACCCTGGAGTGTGAAGTCAAGTGGACTTTAGAAAGCATCATTATGAACAAAGTTAGTGGAGGTGATGGAATTCCAGCAGAGCTATTTCAAGTTCTCAAGGATGATGTTGTTAGAGTGCTGCACTCAATATGCCAATATGCCAGCAAATTTCAAAAACTCAGCAGTGACCACAGGATTGGAATAGGTCAGTTTTCATTCCCATCCCAAAGAAGGGCAATGCCAAAGAATGTTCAAACTATGGTGCAGTTGTGCTCATTTCACATGCTAGTAAAGTTATGCTCAAAATCCTTCAAGCTAGGCTTTCAGCTGTATGTGAACCAAAAACATCCAGATGTTCAAGCTCAATTTAGAAAAGGCAGAGGAGCCAGAGATCAAATTGCCAACATTCACTGAATCATAGAGAAAGCAAGGGAATTCCAGAAAAACATCTGCTTTTCCTTCACTGATTACATGAAAGCCTTTGACTTAGTGGATCACAACAATTAGTGGGAAATTCTTAAGGAGAAGGAAATACCAGACCACTCTCCCTGTCTCCTGAGAAACCTGCATGCAGGTCAAGAAGAAACAGTTAGACTCTTGCATGAAACACCTGACTGGTTTAAACTTTAGAAAGGAATATGACAAGGTTGTGTATTGTCTTCTTGTTTATTTAACTGTATGCAGAGTACATCTGGCAAAAGGCAGGGCTGGATGAATTACAAGCTGGAATCAAGATTGCTGGGAGAAATATCAACAACCTCATATACACAGATGATACCACTCTAATAGCAGAAAATGAAAAGGAACTAAAGAGCCTCTTGATGAGAGTAAAAGACAAGAGTGAAAAAGCTGGCCTAAAACTCAACATTCAAAAAACTAAGATCATAGCATCCTGTCCCATCACTTCATGAGAAATAGATGGGACAAAAGTGGAAGTAATGAGAGATTTTCATTCCTTGGGCTCCAAAATCACTGTGGACAATGACTGAAGCCATGAAATTGAAAGATGCTTGCTCCTTGTAAGGGAAGCTATGACAAACCTAGCCAGCCTATTAAAAAGAGAGACATCACTTTACCAACAAAGGTCCATATAGTCAAAGCTATGGTTTTTCCAGCATGTATGGATGTGAGAGTTGGATCATAAAGAAGACTGAGCACCATAGAACTGACTCTTTTGAATTGTGATGCTGGAGAAGACTCTTGAGAGTCCCTTAGACTGCAAGAAGATCAAACCAGTTAATCATAAAATGAAGTCGCTCAGTCGTGTCAGACTCTTTGCGACCCCATGCACTGTAGCCTACCAGGCTCCTCCATCCATGGGATTTTCCAAGCAAGAATACTGGAGTGGGTTGCCATTTCCTTCTCCAGGAGATCTTCCCAACCCAGGGATTGAACCCCGGTCTCCCGCATTGTAGGAAGACGCTTTACTGTCTGAGTCACCAGGGAAGTCTAGTTAATCCTAAAGGAAATCAATATCGGAAGGACTGATGCTGAAGCTGAAACTCCAATATTTTGGCCACCTGATGTAAATAGCCAGCTCATTGGAAAAGACCCTGATGCTGGGAAAGATTTAGAGCAGGAGAAGAAGAGGGCAACAGAAGATGAGATGGTTGGATGGAATCACCAAGTCAATGGACATGAGTTTGAGCAAGCTCCAGGAGTTGGTGATGGATAGGGAGGCCTGGTGTGCTGCAGTCCACAGGGTCACAGGGAGTCTTACATGATCTAGCAACTGAACAACAACAAGGACAAGGAGCATGATATACTGACAGTGTATCTCAATTCAAATATATGCAAAGATTTCATTAGAAACTTTAAAAAACAGTTGTTAAAAAAATCAATTCCCAATTCTGCATGCTGAAGTAAAATCCAAGTAAATCTTCTGCTTTTTATTTACATATTAGAGCAGTTAGTATAATGCTCAACAGAAAATTTGACTCCAAAATATTTTGAAACAAGGAAATGACAAGACTAATGAATATCAGAATTTGCCTCTAGTTCTAAGGTTTTGAGACACTGGACAAACCTGTTCTACCAGCTATCAGACATCTGTGATTTACTCTTTAACTCTTGCATTAATAGCTGTCTAAAATACTGCTACAAATGCACCTTGAGCTGGAATGTCAAAACTATCAATGTACAAGGGTATTCATCAATAGCTTTTACTAACTATAAATTATAATGATCTAATATTTGTATGGTTCTCAATAGCTTGTACGAAAGACACCATTTATTGAATATTTTCGATGTGCCAGGCAATCTTCAAAGACCTCTTTATATATTTGTTTGATCTTTCTGGCACAGATACTATTATAGCTCTCATTTCAAAATTATAGCTGACTCCACAATTCAGTCTCAAAACTAGTAAAGGGTGGAGTAGAATTTGAACTCATTCACCCTGGCTACAACGATCTTGACCTCTACGCTGAATCCTCTCTGTGTTCCTGTGTATCACCTTTCACTTTTGTCATCTCCTTTGATCCTCACAAATAAGCCCCATGCTGTACTAGATTAAGTATTACTATTATCAAGACCTTTAGATCAATGAGGTTAATTACACAGCTAGTAAGTGACAAAGCCTCGTATTTGTAATCACATGCCTCACATAGTCTGTAGAAAGATATACTGGCATGTGTTCTGACCCAGACAGATGCATAGGCCATACAAATGGATAAGCCAATGATGGTACTAATACGTGTCCTGAAATGGATATTGAAAGAAATCAACCCCCTCCTCCCCACAGCAGTGCACCTATGTTATAGCCTATAATTTCTTAAGCCTGTTGTAACCAAGTACCACAAACTGGGTGATTTAGAACAGCAGAATTCTACTGCCCCACCATTCTGGAGGCCAGAAGTTTGAAACCAGTGTTTGCAGGGTCAGCTCCTAGGGGAGAGGCTGTTCCAGTCCTTTCTCCTAGGTTCCCCAATCTTGGGGAAATCATGGGGGTCCGATTTCACATGGGGGTCTCCCTGCATCTGGGTTCAAATTTCTCTTTTTTTAATAAAGATACTAGTCATACTCAATTAGGAGCTCACCCTACTCCATTATGAGGACCTCTTAACTAATCACATCTGCAGTGATCCTATTTCCAAATAAGGTCACATTCTGAGGTATTTAGGGAATAGAATTTCAACACATGGACTTTATAGAGAAATGATTCCATCTATAACACAGCTCTAAGCAATATAGATGAAAAAGATAAATAGGCAATTCCCCTCTCGTATCTTCTATAACTTGTTCTGGAACTCTAGATGGTTAAATGTAGAAGAAAATACTCTCTCTTACACAGCTGTATATAGCTCAAGAGTTGTTCAGGGCTTCAGTGAATGGAGGGAAGGACAGGCCTTTGACTAGGGAGGGAAATAGTGTCCACCCTCCTTTCTTAGGGAATAGCTGCATTAATGCAAACTTCTATTAACCTGTACAAAATAGGTTGAATATATGACTGATTAAAATACTAACTTCAAAGATACTTATTCTCTCCTGATGTATATATTACTCTTTACATAATGATAGCTCAAACCTCCAGTATTTGCATTTTGGAGGAGGAAGTCTCCAAGAAATGATGTAGCTGTGTTGGAAGTTGCTCCAGGGAAACATGTTATTAGTGAGTTAATTACCTGAGCAATTGTCAGAGGAAAATTTTTATCTGAGCATCGTAGATTTCAGAAGTAGAAGAAACCTGGGAGATTTATATTTAAACCATCTATTTAAATATATTATATTTAAACATAATACATATATTTAAATAATCCATTTTTTATAGCCTCAGAATGAATCTCAGGGGAGCCCACTGTATCATACAATATTGAACACTGTCATTTGGAATTTGAATTCAGGCATCTGACTCCCATCTTTATCCTGGCTTAGCTTGTGTCCTTTCCCCTATTAAGCTAAAACATCCAAAAATACAGATTATTAAAAATCTAAGTGAAATGCACGTTCACATTTATTTATTGCCAGACTATATTCCCTTTATAACCTCATATCACTTTGCTACAGACACAGAAAATATGCTGAACAAATAAACTAGCATTGGGAATGCATCACAAGCTGCTAATCTGGGGTGGAGATGGGGAGGAAGAAAGGATGTGCAGTATAAGACATGAAAGGAAGGGATTGTAAATCAGCCTGGATTCTTGGTTAATATTTGTAGGTGTGTTTGAAGATAACTTAGATGGTCTGTGATGGTTGTCACTCTACGATAGGTCTTTCTACACATTAAAATCAAAAAGAGCTGTCAGCTCTCTTCATTTTCTTTGAGTCTTTTGTAGGATTGTCTCCATTGACACAGCTACATAAGGCATATAATTTGGTGGGTACTAAGGTAACAAGGTATTTTAGAGCACATAATAAACTGATTTGTGAAGTGAAAGGCAAGATTAAGCTCAGAGTATTTTCTTTCATATTACTATGAAAATTAGGGTGGTAGGCCTGTCATTTAAAGTAGTTTAAGATGAGAATTGAAAATTCAAGAATTTATAACATTCTTTTTGCATTTTTAAAACCCAGTTTTGGCTAATTTAACATTACTCATCCCCAAAGAGCTACAATTAGTGGAGTACCTTTCCCTCCCTCAAATTATTGATTCATTTTTATTGAAGTATAAAACAATATGTTACAAGTATACAAAATAGTGATTCACAATTGTAAAATTTATAATCAATTTATAGTTGCTGTAAAATATTGGCTATATTTCTTGTATTGTAGAATATATCTGTGTAGTTTATTTTGTACATTATAGTTTATACCTCTTAATCCCCTATCCCTATGTTGCCCCTTCTGCAGTTTAAGTGAGGCTTATTTATTATGTAATTAAATATATGGTTTTACTTGCTATTCAGTCTTTTATTATATATCTTAATATAATGCCTTAAATATGATAGTCTCTTCACTTTGCAAATAGTAAAATGTGTCTAGACTCATGAATATTGTGTAATATGTACTAGGGTCAGGATTAACATCTCATTTAATTCCCAGTTTATAAATAAAATAATCTGAAAGCTACAGCTTTATATTGAAAACTTAGTTTTAGAAGTGCTCAAAAAATAAAAGAATGGGATCAGTCAGGGGGATACAGGAGCCAACTTGAAGGAGCTCCCAATGGCCATAATGCGCAACAATTTAATATATAACATAGTGTGAAGTCATAATCCAAAGTAAAAAATAAATACATTTGAAATCAGTCTGTACTGACATGTGAAAGTGAAGGTATCTGTTGCTCAGTTGTATCTGACTTTTTGTGACCCCATGGACTGTAGCCCACCAGGCTCCTCTGTTCATGGAATTTTCCAGGCAAGAACACTGGAATGGGTTGCCATGCTCTCCTCCAGGGGATCTTCCCAACTCAGGATCAAACCTCTGTCTCCTGCAATGTATACAGATTCTTTACCATCTGAGCCACCAGGGAAGCCCCTATAATTTCAAATACATTTGAAATCAGTCCACAATGACATAGATCAATGATTGAATACATAAATAAATAGGAACAAACAAACAGAAAATGAAATACCCTAAAGAATTTGAAATGATATCTGTAGATAATGCCCCCTTCCAGGAAACTGGGATTAATGCCTAATTTACCCCTTTTACCCTTGGACTTCACTCTATTCATATATTTATTTTTATGCTGTGGAGTACAGCGTGTGGGATCTTAGTTCCACAACCAGGGATGGAAACTGTCCCCGCTGCAGTGGGAGTACGGAGTCCTAATCACTGGATCACCCAGGAAGTCCCTGGGCTCTACTTTAAAAACACCTTTACAAAGAATAGAGTATGGAAAGGGGACAAAATTTGGGTTGGGAATTTAACTTTACAGTGGAGAAACTTAGCAATCAATCAATCAAAGACCAAAGTTAACAGCAGTGACATCTTAGTAGCAGGTACCATTTGATAAGATGTGATAAGAAATATATGCTGGTGACAGTATGTACCCTATGACAAGATACAGAGGAATGAGTATTTACCCCCATGGTCTCTGTCACCAAAGCCCATAATCCCAGTCTAACCATAAGAAAAGACATGTGTCAATCTCAAATTGAGTGACATTCTACAAAAATACCTAGCCAGTATTTGAAAGGGTAAAGGTTATGAAGCACAAAGAATGTCTGAGAAACAATCACAGATCAGAGGAGGCTATAAGATAAAAACTAAATGTAATGTTTTATCTTAGATGGATCCTAAAGTAGAAAAAGCATATTGGTGGGGAGAAACAGAACTAGTGAAGCTTAAATTAAGGTGTGGAGTTTAGTTAGAAGTAATGAATGGCTGTCAGTTCCTTAATTGTTTTGATGCAGTTTAGTAATATATTAACAATAGAAAGATTGGGGTGAGAATATGTGGCAACTTCCTATCTTTGCAACCCTTTTGCAAGCATAAAGCTATTATAAAACAAACAGTTTATAAAAAGATAGAACCACATTTCCATACCTACATTTTCAAACTCAGGGGCATGATAGATCATATACTGACTCAAGAAAAAAGCAACTTAGACCTAGTCATTACCAATAGTCATTGATTCCTAGGACCCCCTAGAATATCATGAAGAGCACTGATTCAGCCATGCTATTTTATTTTATTTTAATTGGAAGTTAATTACTTTACAATATTGTGGTGGTTTTGGCCATACATTCACATGAATCAGCCATGGGTGTACATGCATTCCCCATCCTGACCCTCCCTCTCATCTCCCTCCCAATCCCATCCCTCAAGGTCATCTCAGTACACTAGCCCTGAGCACCCTGCCTCGTGGATCAAACCTGGACTGGTGATCTATTTCAAATATGATAATATTCATGTTTCAATGCTATTCTCTCAAATCATCCCACCTTCGCCTTCTTCCACAGAGTCCAACAATCTGTTCTTTACATCTGTGTCTCTTTTGCTGTCTTGTATATAGGGTCATCGTTACCATCTTTCAAAATTCCATATATATATATATATATATATATATATATATATGTTAATATACTGTATTGGTGTTTTTCTTTCTGGCTTACTTCAGTATAATAGGCTCGAGCTTAATCCACCTCATTAGAACTTCTTCAAATGCATTCGTTTTAATAGCTGAGTAATATTCCATTGTGTATATGTACCACAGCTTTCTTATCCGTTCATCTGCAAATGGACATCTAGGTTGCTTCCATGTCCTGGCTATTTTAAACAGTGCTGCGATGAACATTGGGGTTATGCATGTCTCTTTCAATTCTGGTTTCCTCAGTGTGTATGCCCAGCAGTGGGACTGCGGGGTTGTATGGCAGTTCTATTTCCAGTTTTTTAAGGAATCTCCACAGTGTTCTCTATAGTGGCTGTACTAGTTTGCATTCCCACCAACAGTGTAAGAGGGTTCCTTTTCCTCTGCACCCTCTCCAGCGTTTATTGTTTGTAAATTTTTTGACAGCAGCCATTCTGACCAGCATGAGATGGTACCTCACTGTGGTTTTGATTTGCATTTCTCTGATAATGAGTGATGTTGAACATCTTTTCATGTGTTTGTTAGCCATCTGTATTTCTTCTTCAGAGAAATGTCTGTCTAGTTCTTTGGCCCATTTTTTGATTGGGTTGCATATTTTTCTGGAATTGAGCTGCAGGAGTTGCTTGTATATTTTTGATATTAGTTGTCAGTTGCTTCATTTGCTATTCTTTTCTCCCATTCTGAAGGCTGTCTTTTCAGCTTGCTTATAGTTTCCTTTGTTGTGAAAAAGCTTTTAAGTTTAATTAGGTCCCACTTGTTTATTTTTGCTTTTATTTCCATTACTCTGGGAGGTGGATCATAGAGAATCCTGCTATGATTTATGTCAGAGAGTGTTTTGCCTATGTTTTCCTCTAGTTTTATAGTTTCTGGTCTTACATTTAAATCTTTAATCCATTTTGAGTTTATTTTTGTGTATGCTGTTAGAAAGCGTTCTAGTTTCATTCTTTTACATGTGGTTGACCAGTTTTCCCAGCACCACTTGTTAAAGAGATTGTCTTTTCTCCAAGAATTGTATGTTCTTGCCTCCTTTGTCGAAGATAAGGTGTCCATAGGTGTGTGGATTTATCTCTGGGCTTTCTATTTTGTTCCACTGATTTACATTTCTGTCTTTGTGCCAGTACTATACTGTCTTGATGACTGTTGCTTGATGTTGTATAGCCTGAACTCAGGCAGGTTGATTCCTCCAGTTCCATTCTTCTTCCTCCAGATTGCTTTGGCTATTCGAGGTTTATTTGTAATTCCATAAAATTGTTAAATTATTTGTTCTAATTCTCTGAAAAATACCATTGGTAGCTTGATAGGGATTGAATTAAATCTATTGATTGCTTTGGGTAGTATACTCATTTTCACTATATTGATTCTTCTGATCCATGAACATGCTATATTTCTCCATCTATTTGTGTCGTCTTTAATTTCTTTCAGCAGTGTTTTATAGTTTTCTATATATATGTCTTTTGTTTCTTTAGGTAGATCTATTCCTAAGTATTTTATTATTTTCATTGCAATGTGAATGGAATTGTTTCCTTAATTTCTCTTTCTGTTTTCTCATTGTTAGTGTACAGGAATGCAAGGGATTTCTGTGTTAATTTTATATCATGCAACTTTACTGTGTTCATTGATTAGCTTTAGTAATTTTCTGGTGAAGTCTTTTGGGTTTTCTATGTAGAGGATCATGTCATTTGCAGTGAGATTTTTATTTATTCTTTTCCCATTTGGATTCCTTTTATTTCTTTTTATGCTCTGATTGCTGTGGCCAAAACTTTCAAAACTATGTTAAATAGTAGTGGTGAGAGTGGGCACCATTGTCTTGTTCCTGACTTTAGGGGAAACGCTTTCAATTTTTCACCATTGAGGATAATGTTTGCTGTGGGTTTATCATATATGGCTTTTATTATGTTGAGGTATGTTCCTTCTATGCCTGCTTTCTGGAGGGTTTTTTTTTTTTTTTATCATAAATGGATGTTGAATTTTGTCCAAGGCTTTCTCTGCATATAGTGAGATAATCATATGGTCTTTATCTTTCAATTTGCTAATGTGGCATATTACATTGATTGATTTTGTGGATATTGACGAATCCTTGCATCCCTGGGATAAAGCCCACTTGGTCATGATGTATGATCTTTTTAATATATTGTTGGATTCTGTTTGCTAGAATTTTGTTGAGGATTTTTGCATCTATGTTCATCAGTGATATTGGCCTGTAGTTTTCTTTTTTTGTGGCATCTTTGTCTGGTTTTGGTATTAGGGTGATGGTGGCCTCAGAGAATAAGTTTGGAAGTTACCTTCCTCTGCAATTTTCTGGAAGAGTTTGAGTAGGATAGGTGTTAGCTCTTCTCTAAATTTTTGGTAGAATTCACCTGTGAAGCCATCTGGTCCTGGGATTTTGTTTGTTGGAAGATTTCTAATTACGGTTTCAATTTCTGTGCTTGTGATGGGTCTGTTAAGATTTTCTATTTCTTCTTGGTTCAGTTTTGGAAAGTTATACTTTTCTAAGAATTTGTCCATTTCTTCCAAGTTGTCCATTTTATTGGCATATAGTTGCTGATAGTAGTCCCTTATGATCCTTTGTATTTCTGTGTTGTCTGTTGTGATTTCTGCATTTTCATTTCTAATTTTGTTGATTTGATTCTTCTCCCATTTTTTCTTTATGAGTATAGCTAATGGTTTGTCTATTTTATTTATCTTCTCAAAGAGCCACCAGCTTTTCGTTTTGTTGATTTTTGCTATGGTCTCTTTTGTTTCCTTTGCACTTATTTCTGCCCTAATTTTTATGATTTCTTTCCTTCTACTAACCCTGGAGTTCTTCGTTTCTTCCTTTTCTAGTTGCTTTAGGTGTAGAGTTAGGTTATTATTTGATTTCTCTCCTGTTTATTGAGATCAGCTTGTATTGCTATGAACCTTCCCCTTAGTGCTGCTTTTACTGAATCCCATAGGTTTTGGGTTGTTGCATTTTCATTTGTTTCTATACATATTTTGATTTCTTTTTTAAATTTCTTTTGTGATTTGCTGGTTATTCAGAAGCGTGTTGTTTAGCTTCCATGTTTGTATTTTTAATAGTTTTTTTTTTTTCCTGTAGTTGACATCTAATCTTACCACATGTGATCAGAAAAGATGCTTGAGATGATTTCAGTTTTTTTGAATTTACCAAGGATAGATTTATGGCCCAGGATGTGATCTATCCTGGGGAAGGTTCCATGTACACTTGAAAAAGAGGTGAAATTCATTGTTTTAGGGTGAAATATCCTATAGATATAAATTATGTCTAACTGGTCCATTGTATCATTTAAAGTTTGTGTTTCCTTGCTAATTTTCTGTTTAGTTGATCTATCCATAGGTGTGAGTGGGGTATTAACGTCTCCCTCTATTATTGTGTTACTGTTAATTTCCCCTTTCATATTTGTTAGCATTTGCCCTACATATTGCAGTGCTCCTATGTTGGGTGCGTATATAATTGTGATGTCTCCTTCTTGGATTGATCCTTTGATCATTACATAGTGTCTGTCTTTGTCTCTTTTCACGGCCTTTATTTCAAAGTCTATTTTATCTGATATGAGTATTGCTGCTCCTGCTTTATTTTGGTCTCCATTTGTGTGAAGTATCTTTCTCCAGCCCTTCACTTTCAATCTGTATGTGTCCCTAGGTTTGAGGTGTGTCTCTTGTAGAGAGCATATATAGGGGTCTTGTTTTTGTATCCATTCAGCCAGTCTTCGTCCTTTGGTTGAGTCATTCAACCCATTTACATTTAAGGTAATTATTGGTAAATATGATCCCATTGGTATTTAGTTTGTTGTTTTGGGTTCGAGTTTATAAACCTTTTCTGTGTTTCCTGTCTAGAGATGATCCTTTAGCATTTGTTGAAGAGCTGGTTTGGTGGTGCTGAATTCTCTGAGCTTTTGCTTGTCTGTAAAGCTTTTGATTTCTTTTTAATATTTGAATGAGATTCTTGCTGGGTACAGTAATCTGTGTTGTAGTGTTTTCTTTTTCATTACTTTAAGTATGTCCTGCCATTCCCTTCTGGCTTGAAGAATTTCTATTGAAAGATCAGCTGTTATCCTTATGGGGATCCCTTTGTGTGTTATTTGTTGTTTTTCCCTTGCTGCTTTTAATATTTGTTCTTTGTGTTTGATCTTGTTAATTTGATTAATATGTGTCTTAGGGTTTTTCGCCTTGGGTTTATCCTGTTTGGGACTCTCTGGGTTTCTTGGACTTGGATGGCTATTTCCTTCCCCATTCAAGGGAAGTTTTCAATCATTATCTCCTCAAGTATTTTCTAATGGCCTTTCTTTTTGTCTTCTTTTTCTGGGACTCCTATGATTCCAATGTTGGGGGGTTTAACATTGTCCCAGAGGTCTCTGAGGCTGTCCTCCATGCTATTTTGAATCAGCTGTTATTCTATAGTAACCAGGCTTCCCAGGTGGCTCAGTGATAAAGAACCTGCAAGCCAATGCAGGAGACCTAAGAGAAATGGGTTTGATTCCTGGGTCAAGAAGATCCCCTGGAAGAAGGCATGGCAATCCACACTCCAGTATTCCTGCCTAGAGAATCCATGGACAGAGGAACCTGGCAGGCTACAGTCCACAGGGTGGCTAAGAGTCATATACCAATGATGTGACTTCACGTGCACTAGCACTAAAGTAACCATGTTTCCATTCTTAATCCCTCAATCCATCACTCACGGTTACCTTTCCAATATGCCTGCTCGGAACACACTAAACTCCTTTATAGTTGTTAGAAAGGAACATCATAGAGTCGTTATCAAAGGCAGAGCTGGTCTAAACCTGATCCAGCCTGTCTTTCTGAGCTCATCTTTATCCCTCTCCCATTGTCACTCTATGTCCAGCTGAACAATTAGTTTTCAATTCTCTAAATCTGTTGTGACATAATGCCCTGGTATTTTATTGAACATGCGTGTATCTCTGCCTAGAAAGTTATTTCTTAATTACCTTTGATTATTATCTCCTTCAAGATTCAGTTCCTTTCTACATAGCTTTCCCAGGTCGCTTTTCTTTTTGTCCTGTATGCTTATGGTTAGTCATTCAATCGTGTCCGACTCTTTGCGATCCCATGGACTTTAGCTCGCCAGGCTCCTCTACCCATGAGATTCTCCAGGCAAGAATGTTGAAGTGGGTTGCCATGCTTACCTCCAGGGGATCTTCCCAACCCAGGGATCAAACCCAGTTCTCCTGCATTGCAGGCAGGTACTTTACCGTCTCTTTGCTACTGGAGTGAGTAGCCTATCTCTTCTCCAGGGAAGCTTCCTGTTAGATTCCCAGGAATCTAACCAAGATATCCTGCATTGCAGGCAGATTCTTTACCAACTCTGAAGTCTATTGCATTGCAGGCAGATTCTTTACCAACTGAGCTACCAGCCTTGTATATCTCTATTGTAAATAATTATCATATGCATTGTTGACTTTCACGCCAGGATATATACTTTAAAAGAAATGAATCTACTTCTATTTTTTCACTTCTGTTATACTAGCATATATAAAGTGCCCAATGCAGTCAGTGCTTAATAAATGCATATAACATGAATGAAGGAAGTGAAAGTTTTAAGTTGTCGAAATGAAAAGGCCATTGTGTGAAATAATTTAAGCCTGTCATTCATTTAAATGTTTGTGTTCTAATAGATGGATTCTCAAAAACTTAGTACAGGGTAAGTAAGTTATTTATTTTTTGGAATAAAAGATATTTTAACATATTTACATAACATATGAAGCTATTAAATGGGAAGCAGTAAGCTATCCACATTTCAATAAGCTGAGTATTTCTTTTAAAAGCTTAGTAAAAATGATAAACACTTAATTTGAATGACTGGGTTACATAATTTCTTTTTAGGTTCTGTAGTATTTCTCAGAGGTACTTGTTTTTAGATTAATATTACCAATATTATAAGAATTAGTTAAATATGTTTAGAACACATTAAAAAACTCTAAAAAGAAGTAAATTTTAACTAGCATCAAAGGAAAGACATGTAGTTATAACATCAATTTGTGAAAACCGTTGTAAGTTAGAGAATATGCTAATGCCAACAAAGGTCCATCTAGTCAAGGCTATGGTTTTTCCAGTGGTCATGTATGGATGTGAGAGTTGGACTGTGAAGAAAGCTGAGCACCGAAGAATTGATGCTTTGGAACTGTGGTGTTGGAGAAGACTCTTGAGAGTCCCTTGGACTGCAAGGAGATCCAACCAGTCCATTCTAAAGGAGACCAGTCCTGGGTGTTCTTTTGAAGGACTGATGCTAAAGTTGAAACTCCAATACTTTGGCCACCTCATGCGAAGAGCTGACTCATTGGAAAACACTCTGGTGCTGGGAGGGATTGGGGTCAGGAGGAGAAGGGGACGACAGAGGCTGAGATGGCTGGATGGCATCACTGACTCGATGGACGTGGGTCTGGGTGAACTCCGGGAGTTGGTGATGGACAAGGAGGCCTGGCGTGCTGCAATTCATGGGGTCTTAAAGAGTCGGACATAACTGAGTGACTGAACTGAACTGAACTGAACTGATGATATTATTTTTGAGCATAGTAATTTCAAAATAAATGTTAATTTCATTTAGAAAACAGAAGAGAACACTTCACTAGGAAGAAAGAGGTTTGGGTCCCAGCCTTAGATACATTACTAGCTAGATTTGCCACCCTGAACCAATTAAGTAATGTTTGAATCTCAGTGATTTTGTACATGAAATTAGGCAATTAATATTTGCTCTGCCTTCTCATATTGTTATTTGAGGATCACCTTAAATAATGAATGTGTAAATTCTTTGAACTATATCAAGTATGATTCACATGTATAATATTGTGTTTATATTACACATAAAACTGCAGAGAAACTTTCGACAAAATCTCAGGTCTTTTTATTACAATGTACTCCCTGCCAAACTACATAAGCAAAGACTATTTTTCAATATGAGGGGAGTTGGAATTCTGTAAAGATAAATGTGAACAAATAGACCCAAGAAACTAACAACTTTGATGTAATGCAGTCAAATTCACTGGGGATAAAATTCTCATAACTCTTATGTCATGGAAGGAAAGCATGCCTTGAGCCCCCCATGAAGTGAAAAAACAAAACCTCTCTCAAGACCTTGCCTCAGAACTCCATGGTCTTCCTTCACTACCTTCAACCTCCACTCAGAGACAGCTACTAAAGCAAAGTTTGTGTCCAGACATTAAATAAATGAAGCTCTCTGCCAGTTTGTGTCATGACCTGTTTCAGATCCTTGAGTATAGCATACACCAGCAAAATGGAACTATTTTGCTGTTTACTGACTTGCTTTGAAATTGGGTAAGAATAAAAATTTTTCTTGATGTTTGACACTTTTCTTTACAATAGTCGTTTGTAGTCCTTATAATGAAGGATAAATAAAGGGGTCAAATTGAAGCATACATGTGTGCTCAGTCGTTCAGTTATGTCTGACTCTTTTTAATGCCATGGAGGGTAGCCTGCCAGGCTCCTCTGTCCATGGGATTTCCCAGGCAAGAATACTGGAGTGGGGTGTCAGTTCTTCTCCAGGGGAACTTCCTGGCCAGGTCTCCTGCATTGCACGTGGATTCTTTATAGTCTGAGCTGCCAGGGAAGCCTCTGTCATAGTGAGGTACTCTACATAAAACAGTATCAACCTACTGGCACTTTAGAAAAACAGGTACAAGTGGATAAAATACTCAATTCCCTTTACACATTGTTGTTTTGAGAAGTGTATCCACTCATGGTTTGTTTTTTTTTTTTTTTTGCATATACACTTTTGACTGGTAGAATTCTTCATGGTGGCAGAGGTTGGGGATATGAAGAGAAGTAAGATACTTCTATTCTTAAGGTGATTTTTTTTCCTTTGAAGGATTGAAGCAACCCTACAACCATGGTAATACAAGTTGTTGAGACTGTAGAAAGTTATATCTGCTCTGAGAACCATGGAGGGTCAAGGGAAGCATGGCAAAACAGTTGAGGCTTGAGCCCAATCTGTAAGAAGAATAAAAATTTTGCCATGAATATGGTTTTTATGGTTTTAAGTAGAACATTATGTGGAAGGAGAATGTCCATGAAAGTACAAAATTATTGGGGCCTCCCAGGAGGCACTGATGGTAAAAAACTTGCCTGCCAATGCAGGAGACATAAGAGACTGGAGTTCAATCCCTGGGTTGGGAAAATCCCCTGGAGGAGGGCATGGCAACCCACTCCAGTAGTCTTGCCTAGAGAATCCCCATGGACAGAGGAGCCTGGTGGGCTACAGTCTATGGGATTGCAGAGAGTCAAACACAACTGAAGTGATTTAGCACATAAATGATAAATTTAGGGGATGGCAAATTTAGGGGATATGCATACAATACATGGTACGCTTATTATTTTCTTAGAACTGCCCTAACAAAGAAGCCAAAGCTCTGTGACTTGGAACAACTGAAATGCATTGTTTCATAGTTCTGGAGACTAGAAATTGAAAATCAAAATATCAGCAAGGTTGTTTCCTTCTGGTGGTTTGCTGGCAGCTTTTGGTATTCTTTGGATGCTAGATGTTATCACTCTGATCTCTGCCTTCCTCTTCACATGGAATTCTTCCTCTGTTTATGTCCATGTCCAAATCTCCCTTTGTAAGAGACATAACTCAACCCTTCACAGCATGATTATGGTGAGAATATAGGATATATAAAAAGGTGGAATGAGGAAAGGGGGAAATGGCTAAGAGCACAGAAATGAGAAAAGAAAGGTGGGCCTAGATTTCTTAAAGATAAAGAATTTTTTCCTGTTTTATTTTTTATTAATTAATTTTAATTGGAGGATAATTACTTTACACTATTGTGACGGGTTTTGCTATACATCAATATGAATTGGCCATAGGAATACATATGTCACTGCCATCCTGAACTTGCCCCCTACTGCCCTCCCTACCCCATCCCTCCAGGTTGTCACAGAGCTCTGGCTTTGGGTGCCCTGCTTCAGACATCAAACTTGCACTAGTTATCTATTTTACATATGGTAATGTATATGTTTCAGTGTTATTTTCTCAAAGCATCCCGCCTTCTGTTTCTCCCGCTGAGTCCAAAATTCTGTTCTTTACATCTGCGTCTCCTTTGCTGCCCTGCATATGGGATCATCAGCACCATATTTCTAGATTCTATATATACATGTTAATATATAGTATTTGTCTTTCTCTTTCTGACTTACTTCACTTGATTCAGTTGTAATGAGGAAGATGAATCTAGAGCCTATTATACAGAATGAAGTAAGTCAGAAAAATAAAGACTTTCTAAGTAGAAACACTTGGAAAATTGTTAAAGAGACTGTGGAAAAATCTTAAAGAGATGGGAATACCAGACCACCTGACCTGCCTCTTGAGAAATCTGTAGGCAGATCAGGAAGCAACAGTTAAAACTGGGCAGGGAACAACAGACTGGTTCCAAATAGGGAAAGGAGTACGTCAAGGTTGTATATTGTCACCCTGCTTATTTAACTTATATGCAGAGTACATCATGAGAAACGCTGGGCTGGAAGAAGCACAAGCTGGAGTCAGGATTGCTGGGAGAAATATCAATAACCTCAGATATGCAGATGACACCACCCTTATGGCAGAAAGTGAAGAAGAACTAAAGAGCCTCTTGATGAAAGTGAAGGAGGACAGTGAAAAAGT